>NC_072402.2:59575000-60200000 GCF_028858775.2 Pan troglodytes
ACAGGAAGATAGATGGTTCCTCCCAGGTGATTAAGGGAAAAAGACACAATGGGCATTCAGTAAGAGATAAGGAAACTCTTGTAGAAGCAGAGTTAGGAAAATTGCCTAATAATTGATCTGCTCTAAAGTGGTAGCTGTTTGCACTCAGCCAAATTTTTTTTTTTATTATACTTTAAGTTTTAGGGTACATGTGCACAATGTGCAGGTTTGTTACATATGTATACATGTGCCATGTTGGTGTACTGCACCCATTAACTCATAATTTAGCATTAGGTATATCTCCTAATGCTATCCCTCCCCCCTCCCCCTACCCCACAACAGTCCCCGGAGTGTGATGTTCCCCTTCCTGTGTCCATGTGTTCTCATTGTTCAATTCCCACCTATGAGTGAGAACATGTGGTGTTTGGTTTTTTGTCCTTGCAATAGTTTGCAGCACTCAGCCAAATCTTAAAGTACTTACAGAATCAGGAAGGAGCCATCTATACCAATTCTAACTTAGTATGGACTGAACGAGGTTTTATTAATAGAAAAGAAAAATTAAAATCCCCAAAGTTTTCAACAAAAGTAAATTTCACTCGCATCCATGTGAAGAGACCACCAAACAGGCTTTGTGTTAGCAGCAAGGCTATTTATTTCACCTGGGTGCAGGCAAGCTGAGTCCGAAAAGAGAGTCAGCGAAGGGAGATAGGGGTGGGGCCGTTTTATAGGATTTGGGTAGGTAAAGGAAAATTAGTCAAAGGAGGTTGTTCTTTGGTGGGCAGGGGTGGGGTTCACAAGGTGCTCAGTGGGGGAGCTTTTGAGCCAGGATGAGCCAGATAAGGAATTTCACAAGGTAATGTCATCAGTTAAGTCAGGAACATGCCATTTTCACTTCTTTTGTGATTCTTCAGTTACTTCAGGCCATCTGGATGTATATGTGCAGGTCACAGGGGATATGATGGCTTAGTTTGGGCTCAGAGGCCTAATAGTAAAGTTTGTTAAAAGTTAACAGTGTAACATATACTATCCTACTACCACACACTCTCAAAGGATTTCTCAGACAGTTTGCAAAAAATAATGAAATCCATCCTTACTCTACAATCCCAAATAGACTCTTTGGCAGCAGTGGCTCTCCAAAACCGCCAAGGCCTAGAACTCCTTACTGCTGAGAAAGGAGGACTCTGCACTTTCTTAGGGGAAGAGTGTTGTTTTTACACTAAGCAGTCAGAGACAGTACAAGATGTCACCTGGCATTTACAGGAAAAGGCTTCTGAAATCACACAATGCCTTTCAAACTCTTATACCAACCTCTGGAATTGGGTGACATGGCTTCTCCTCTTTCTAGGTCCTGTGACAGCCATCTTGCCATTACTTTCCTTCAGGCCCTGTATTTTTGACCTCCCTGTCAAATTTGTTTCCTCTAGGATCAAGGCCATCAAGCTACAGATGGTCTTACAAATGGAACCTCAAATGAGCTCAACAACTTCTACCAAGGACCCCTGGACTGACCTGCTGGCCCTTTCACTGGCCTGAAGAGTTCCCCTCTGGAGGACACTACAACTGCAGGGCCCTTTCTTCACCCCTGTCCAGCAGGAAGTAGCTAAAGCAGTCATCACCCAATTCCCAACAGCAGTTGGAGTGTCCTGTTTAGAGGGGGGATTGAGAGGTGAAGCCAGCTGGACTTCCTGGGTTGAGTGGGGACATGGAGAACTTTTCTGTCTAGCTAGAGGATTGTAAATGCACCAATCAGTGCCTAGCTAAAGGACTGTAAATGCACCAATCCGCACTCTGTAAAAATGCACCAATCAGCACTCTGTAAAATGGACCAATCAGGGCTCTGTAAAATGGACCAGTCAGCAGGATGTGGGTGGGGCCAAATAAGAGAATAAAAGCTGGCCACCCCAGCCCACAGCAGTAACCCACTCAGGTCCCCTTCCATGCTGTGGAAGCTTTGTTCTTTTGCTCCTCACAGTAAATCTTGCTGCTGCTCACTCTTTGGGTCCGCACTACCTTTATGAGCTGTAACACTCTCTGTGAAGGTCTGCAGCTTCACTCCTGAAGTCAGCAAGACCACAAACCCACCGGGAGGAATAAACAACTCCGGTCATGCCACCTTTAAGAGCTGTAACACTCACTGCGAAGGTCTGCGGCTTCACTCCTGAAGTCAGTGAGACCCCGAACCCACTGAAAGGAAGAAACTCTGGAGACATCTAAACATCTGAAGGAACAAACTCCAGACACACCATCTTTAAGAACTGTAACACTCACTGTGAGGGTGTGCGGCTTCATTCTTGAAGTCAGCGAGACCAAGAACCTACCAGAAGGAACCAATTCCGGACACAATTTAACATGTAACAATACTGCTGATAAAATAATACGTAAACCAGTGATAATCACAGAGGATGCTCAAATGATTGATTTTGTAAAATATGCTGATGAAAGAAGTCTGGAACAAAATGTACCAAAATACTAACAGTGATTGTGAGGTGTTGATGATATTGTGAGTGTTTTTTGTTTTTAACCTTTCCTGTTCTTAAAAATGTTAACAATGTTGCTATTTATAGTGAAAAAGATTTTTAAATTTTATGAGAAAATGATCATGCATTTTAATCTTATTCTATAGGATCTGGCCTTTGCTTATAAGGTGAATATCATATTAGAACATAGCATGGAATGTGCTTTTTTTGCTTTCTTTTCCATGCCTACCTAATTTTGGTTTTGGACTTGGTAGTCATTTTTACCTCCCTGAAATAACCTTGAGAATGAGAGGAGCTGAGAGTGACTTACAGGTCACAGTGAGCAGCCATTAACACCCAGTTTTATTTCATCAAAGGCCCTTGCACAGATTTCCAGCCCTTTGGTTAGAGTCCTGCAGCATCTTGCATGAGGTAGCACTTCATTTCCTCTACAAGATTCTGGAAAAACTAAAAGAGTGATACAGACTGAAATACTGTCTTACCTAGACACGTTTTACACTGAGAAAGTTTGGCTATAATGAAAAGAGTCAGCATGAGTTCACAGACATGCGCTCCGTGCAAGGGAGAGTAGCTCAAAGCAGTCCAGATGGTGCAGGGTTTGTGCCTCATTCTGCAGCATTCTCATGTACAATTATGTTCCCTGAAACACTTATATGCTTGATGGTGTTTTCTCATGATGAGTTTAGTACTCAGTTTTTGGGTAAGTTTTGTTTTAAGCAAACATTACTATTATGTTAGATTTTGAATGATTTTTTTTTTTTTTTGGCCACACGTCTAAGTGAATTTCTCCTCTCTTTGAAATTGTCAGGGTAAACAATGATAAATTTGTAGGAATGCTCCTTTTTTTGAGCAATGGTTCTTAAACTTTAGTGTCATAATAATAACCCAGAGTGCTTACTTAAAATGCGGATGCCCTAGACCCTTCTCCAGAGGGTCTGGTTCAGAACCTGGAGACCTGCATTTCAAATAAGCACCCCAGGTGATTCTGATACAGGTGGTCCCCAGAACATCTGTGGGATTTGTAAGACAGTGACCAAGTCTAGGAAAGCAGTGATTTGTCCTACTTTTGCCCCTTTGTGCAGGCATTACAAACTAGAAGTAAGTTATTTGGTAAGAGGTATGAATAGGTAGCCAGGAGGACAAAGTGGTGAAAGGTTCGAGGGCTGCAGTGAAATGAGGTGGGTTGGGGCTGCAGCATTCTTGGCAGAACACACATGACTTGGCTCTTGTTGCCAAATATAACTCTTTTTCTCCTCAGTTTGCATGGGTACTAATTCTCTACCCTCTGATTCAGAGGACAGGACATTGAGAGTCTGTTTGCACTGTCATAGATGAAAAAATTCCCTATTAGTAAAACATGTATTGTGTAAGTAAAGGCACCTTTGCATCTTAACACCTGAAAAAGAGAAAGAGTCCTTTGGGGCAATCAGTCTATAAAGAAACCAACCCATTTTCTTGATTTTATGAAGCCAGTGTTAGTCCAGCTTCCTGAGCTATCTAGATCTGCACTGAATACAATGGTCCACCTTATAAATACTAAAGTTGTAGGTATTTAATGGCTTTTACTTATTTCTATCTTGTTTTGTTTTTTGTTATTATGCAGAAAGTGAGGCAAAGTAGATGAGCTTTAAAAAGGGGTGAGAAGGCCGAGGTGGGCGGATCAAGAGGTCAGGAGATTGAGACCACAGTGAAACCCTGTCTCTACTAAAAATACAAAAAATTACCCAGGCATCGTGGCGGGTGCCTGTAGTCCCAGCTACTCAGAGAGGCTGAGGCAGGAGAGTGGCGTGAACCCAGGAGGCACAGCTTGCAGTGAGCCAACAAAAAAACAAACAAAAAAAAGGGGGTGAGACTATAAAGTATATGTTGTAGCTAAAGAACAAATGTTGATGAGTGTCTCCAACAGGGAAAGAGAATTAGCAAATTCATTAACTGCACTTCTGCTTACACTTCTAATTCCAGGCTGAAATTACTATAGAATCTCTTTCCTAAAAAACTTATATATTCATTCAATTTTTTCCATGCAATTATCCCACAACTAGTTTTGAATAACTACTGTTAAAATGGATGCACAGATGAATGAAACATTGTTCTTGCTGTCAAAGAGCTTTAGTAGTAGAAAGATAGAAAGAACAAAGCTGTGGACAGATATACAAATGATAACAATGGCCAACAGTGTGCTAAGCGCCTTGAGAGGGCATAAATAAGGAACCGTAGGAATTCAGAGACATGAGAAAATGCTGCTGGCAGGGAGGTCATGAAGTCTCATGAAGAAGGCATTTCTTTTTTTTCCTGAAAAAGATTGAAGGATATGTAAGATTTCAACAGGTGGGGCTAGAGGAGATTTCAAGTTTAGGTATAAGTAAAAGGCAATATGTTTGGTGGGGGTGGAGCCAAGATGGCTGAATAGGAACAGCTCCAGTCTACAGCTACCAGTGTGAGTGACACAGAAGACGGTAGATTTCTGCATTTCCAACTGAGGTACCAGGTTCATCTCACTGGGGAGTGCTGGACAGTGGGTGCAGGACAGTGGGTGCAGCTCACTGTGCATGAACCGGAGCAGAGCGAGGCACCGCCTCACCCAGGAAGTGCAAGGGGTCAGGGAATTCCCTTTCCTAGTCAAAGAAAGGGGTGACAGACGGCACCTGGAAAATTGGGTCACTCCCACCCTAATACTGCACTTTTCCAATGGGCTTAACAAACGGCACACCAGGAGATTATATCCTGCACATGGCTTGGAGGGTCCTATGCCCATGGAGCCTCGCTCATTGCTAGCACAGCAGTCTGAGATCAAACTGCAAGGCAGCTGCGAGGATGGGGGAGGGGCACGTGCCATTGCTCAGGCTTGAGTAGGTAAACAAAGTGGCCTGGAAACTCGAACTGGGTGGATCCCACCACAGCTCAAGGAGGCCTGCCTGCCTCTGTAGGCTCCACCTCTGGGGGCAGGGCACAGACAAACAAAAGACAGCAATAACCTCTGCAGACTTAAATGTCCCTGTCTGACAGCTTTGAAGAGAGTAGTGGTTCTCCCAGCACTCAGCTTGAGATCTGAGAATGGGCAGACTGCCTCCTCAAGTGGGTCCCTGACCCCTGAGTAGCCTAACTGGGAGGCACCCCCCAGTAGGGGTGGACTGACACCTCACACGGCCGGGTACTCCTCTGAGACAAAATTTCCAGAGGAACGATCAGGCAGCAGCATTTACGGTTCACCAATATCCGCTGTTCTGCAGCCACCGCTGCTGATACCCAGGCAAACAGGGTCTGGAGTGGACCTCCAGTAAACTCCAACAGACCTGCAGCTGAGGGTCCTGACTGTTAGAAGGAAAACTAACAAACAGAAAGGACATCCACACCATCTGTATGTTACCATCTGTACGTCACCATCATCAAAGACCAAAGGTAGATAGAACCACAAAGATGGGGAAAAAACAGAGCAGAAAAACTGGAAACTCTAAAAATCGGAGCATCTCTCCTCCTCCAAAGGAACACAGCTCCTCACCAGCAACGGAAAAAAGCTGGACAGAGAATGACTTTGATGAGTTGAGAGAAGAAGGCTTCAGAAGATCAAACTACTCCTAGCTAAAGGAGGAAGTTTGAACCAATGGCAAAGAAGTTAAAAACTTTGAAAAAAATTAGACGAATGGATAACTAGAATAACAAATGCAGAGAAGTCTTTAAAGGACCTGATGGAGCTGAAAACCACGGCACAAGAACTACGTGATGAATGCACAAGCCTCAGTAACCGATGCGATCAACTGGAAGAAAGGGTATCAGCGATGGAAGAAGAAATGAATGAAATGAAGTGTGAAGAGAAGTTTAGAGAAAAAATAATAAAAATAAACAAACAAAGCCTCCAAGAAATATGGGACTATGTGAAAAGACCAAATCTACGTCTAATTGGTGTACCTGAAAGTGACAGGGAGAATGGAACCAAGTTGGAAAACACTCTGCAGGATATTATCCAGGAGAACTTCCCCAATCTAGCAAGGCAGGCCAACATTCAAATTCAGGAAATACAAAGAATGCCATAAAGATACTTCTTGAGAAGAGCAACTCCAAGACACATAATTGACAGATTCACCAAAGTCGAAATGAAGGAAAAAATATTAAGGGCAGCCAGAGAGAAAGGTCGGGTTACCCACAAAGGGAAGCCCATCAGACTAACAGCTGATCTCTCGGCAGAAACTCTACAAGCCAGAAGAGAGTGGGGGCCAATATTCAACATTCTTAAAGAAAAGAATTTTCAACCCAGAATTTCATATCCAGCCAAATTAAGTTTCATAAGTGAAGGAGAAATAAAATCCTTTACAGACAAGCAAATGCTGAGAGATTTTGTCACCACCAGGCCTGCCCTAAAAGAGCTCCTGGAGGAAGCACTAAACATGGAAAGGAACACTAAACATGGAAAGGTACCAGCCACTGCAAAAACATGCCAAATTGTAAAGACCATCGAGGCTAGGAAGAAACTGCATCAACTAATGAGCAAAATAACCAGCTAACATCATAATGACAGGATCAAATTCACACACAACAATACTAACCTTAAATGTAAATGGGCTAAATGCTCTAATTAAAAGGCACAGACTGGCATATTGGATAAAGAGTCAAGACCCATCAGTGTGCTGTATTCAGGAAACCCATCTCATGTGCAGAGACACACATAGGTTCAAAATAAAGGGATGGAGGAAGATCTACCAAGCAAATGGAAAACAAAAAAAGGCAGGGGTTGCAATCCTAGTCTCTGATAAAACAGACTTTAAACCAACAAAGATCAAAAGAGACAAAGAAGATCATTACATAATGGTAAAGGGATCAATTCAACAAGAAGAACTAACTATCCTAAATATATATCCACCCAATACAGGAGCACCCAGATTCATAAAGCAAGTCCTGAGTGACCTACAAAGAGACTTAGACTCCCACACAATAATAATGGGAGACTTTAACAACCCACTGTCAACATTAGACAGATCAACAAGACAGAAAGTTAACAAGGATATCCAGGAATTGAACTCAGCTCTGCACCAAGTGGACCTAATAGACATCTACAGAACTCTCCACCCTAAATCAACAGAATATACATTCTTCTCAGCACCACACCACACCTATTCCAAAATTGACCACATAGTTGGAAGTAAAGCACTCCTCAGCAAATGTAAAAGAACAGAAATTATAACAAACTGTGTCTCAGACCACAGTGCAATCAAACTAGAACTCAGGATTAAGAAACTCACTCAAAACTGCTCAACCACATGGAAACTGAACAACCTGCTCCTGAATGACTACTGGGTACATAACGAAATGAAGGCAGAAATAAAGATGTTCTTTGAGACCAACGAGAACAAAGACACAACATACCAGAATCTCTGGGACACATTCAAAGCAGTGTGTAGAGGGAAATTTATAGCACTAAATGCCCACAAGAGAAAGCAGGAAAGATCTAAAATTGACACCCTAACATTACAATTAAAAGCAATAGAGAAGCAAGAGCAAACACACTCAAAAGCTAGCAGAAGGCAAGAAATAACTAAGATCAGAGCAGAACTGAAGGAAATAGAGACACAAAATACCCTTCAATAAATCAATGAATCCATGAGCTGGTTTTTTGAAAAAATCAGCAAAATAGAGCGCTAGCAAGACTAATAAAGAAGAAAAGAGAGAAGAATCAAATAGATGCAATAACAAATGACAAAGAGGATATCACCACCGATCCCACAGAAATACGTACTACCATCAGAGAATAGTATAAACACCTCTACGTAAATAAACTAGAAAATCTAGAAGAAGTGGATAAATTCCTTGACACAAACACTCTCCCAAGACTAAACCAGGAAGAAGTTGAATCTCTGAATAGACCAATAACAGGCTCTGAAATTGAGGCAATAATTAATAGCTTACCAACCAAAAAAAGTCCAGAACCAGATGGATCCACAGCAGAATTTTACCAGAGGTACAAGGAGGTGCTGGTACCATTCCTTCTGAAACTATTCCAATCACTAGAAAAAGAGGGAATACTTCCTAAGTCATTTTATGAGGCCAGCATCATCCTGATACCAAAGCCTGGCAGAGGCACAAAAAAAAAAAAAAGAGAATTTTAGACCAATATCCTTGATGAACATTGATGCAAAAATCCTCAATAAAATACTGGCAAACAAAATCCAGCAACACATCAAAAAGCTTATCCACCATGATCAAGTGGGCTTCATCACTGGGATGCAAGGCTGGTTCAACATATGAAAATCAATAAACGTAATCCAGCATATAAACAGAACCAAAGACAAAAACCACATGATTATCTCAATAGATGCAGAAAAGGCCTTTCACAAAATTCAACAGCCCTTCATGCTAAAAACTCTCAATAAATTAGGTACTGATGAGATGTATCTCAAAATAATAAGAGCTATCTATGACAAACCCACAGCCAATATCATACTGAATGGACAAAAACTGGAAGCATTCCTTTTGAAAACTGGCACAAGACAGGGCTGCCCTCTCTCACCACTCCTATTCAACATAGTGTTGGAAGTTCTGGCCAGGGCAATTAGGCAGGAGAAGGAAATAAAGGGTATTCAATTAGGAAAAGAGGAAGTCAAATTGTCCCTGTTTGCAGATGACATGATTGTATATCTAGAAAACCCCATTGTCTCAGCCCAAAATCTCCTTAAGCTGATAGGCAACGTCAGCAAAGTCTCAGGATACAAAATCAATGTGCAAAAATCACAGCATTCTTATACACCGATAACAGACAGACAGCCAAATCGTGAGTGAACTCCCATTCACAATTGCTTCAAAGAGAATAAAATACCTAGGAATCCAACTTACAAGGGATGTGAAGGACCTCTTCAAGGAGAACTACAAACCACTGCTCAATGAAATAAAAGAGGATACAAACAAATGGAAGAACATTCCATGCTCATGGGTAGGAAGAATCAATATCGTGAAAATGGCCATACTGCCCAAGGTAATTTATAGATTCAATGCCATCCCCATCAAGCTACCAATGACTTTCTTCACAGAATTGGAAAAAACTACTTTAAAGTTCATATGGAACCAAAAAAGAGCCTGCATTGCCAAGTCAGTCCTAAGCCGAAAGAACAAAGCTGGAGGCATCACTCTACCCAGCTTCAAACTATACTACAAGGCTACAGTAACCAAAACAGCATGGTACTGGTACCAAAACAGAGATATAGACCAATGGAACAGAACAGAGCCCTCAGAAATAACACCGCATATCTACAACTATCTGATCTTTGACAAATCTGAGAAAAACAAGAAATGGGGAAAGGATTCCCTATTTAATAAATGGTGCTGGGAAAACTGGCTAGCCATATGTAGAAAGCTGAAACTGGATGCCTTCCTTACACCTTATACAAAAATTAATTCAAGATGGATTAAAGACTTACATGTTAGAACTAAAACCATAAAAATCCTAGAAGAAAACCTAGGCAATACCATTCAGGACATAGGCATGGGCAAAGACTTCATGTCTAAAACACCAAAAGCAATAGCAACAAAAGCCAAAATTGACAAATGGGATCTAATTAAACTCAAGAGCTTCTGCACAGCAAAAGAAACCACCATCAGAGTGAACAGGAAACCTACAGAATGGGAGAAAATTTTTGCAATCTATTCATCTGACAAAGGGCTAATATCCAGAATCTACAATGAACTCAAACAAATTTACAAGAAAAAAACAAACAATCCCATCAAAAAGTGGGCGAAGGATATGAGCAGACACTTCTCAAAAGAAGACATTTATGCAGCCAAAAAACACATGAAAAAATGCTCATCATCACTAGCTATCAGAGAAATGCAAATCAAAACCACAATGAGATACCATCTCACACCAGTTAGAATGGCGATCATTAAAAAGTAAGGAAACAACAGGTGCTGGAGAGGATGTGGAGAAATAGGAACACTTTTACACTGTTGGTGGGACTGTAAACTAGTTCAACCATTGTGGAAGTCAGTGTGGCGATTCCCCAGGGATCTAGAACTAGAAATACCATTTGACCCAGCCATCCGATTACTGTGTATATACCCAAAGGACTACAAATCATGCTGCTAGAAAGACACATGCACACGTATGTTTATTGTGGCACTATTCACAATAGCAAAGACTTGGAACCAACCTAAATGTCCAACAATGATAGACTGGATGAAGAAAATGTGGCACATATACACCATGGAATACTATGCAGCCATAAAAAATGATGAGTTCATGTCCTTTGTGGGGACATGGATGAAGCTGGAAACTATAATTCTCAGCAAACTATGGCAAGGACAAAAAAACCAAACACCACATATTCTCACTCATAGGTGGGAATTGAACAATGAGAACACATGGACACAGGAAGGGGAACATCACACACCGGGGACTGTGTGGGGTGGGGGGAGGGGGAGGGATAGCATTAGGAGACATACCTAATGTTAAATGACGAGTTAATGGGTGCAGCACACCAACATGGCACATGTATACGTATGTAACAAACTTGCACATTGTGCACATGTACCCTAAAACTTAAAGTATAATAATAAAAAAAGGCAATATAGTCAAGGGTTATGAGAATGAAACGGATCACCCACAGAGGAATATTAAATTGAGCTTAATGATTCATTATGTTTAAAACTTTCAAAGTGCAGACTTGACATGTATCTTACAGCCAGTCCATAAAATTTAACTGTTAGCAAAGTGATTTTTTAAATCTCCAACTTGATTTGCTGTCATTCTTTAATTTTTCAGGTGAAGTTTATTCGAGCTTCTACAATTTTCCATAATCTCTCTGGATAATAGTATCTTGAATTTAAACAGTACTTCTCTGCCCTAAGAGTTCAAAGCACCTTTAACGTGATGTATATCTCTAATATATATCTCCTTCTTATCCTTGGGAATTAGGGAATGTCAGGAAATTTCTTAAAGCTCAAGAAAGAAAAAGATTAGAGACCCACCATCACAGGGTAGAGTGGGAAGGGACCCCTCCTCCTAACTCCTTCCCATTCACTTCCTACTTTAGACTGGATTTTCTCAGTCTCAGTTGGACACTATGTTATGGGCCTTAAAAATCTTATAATATTTGTATTTTTAGTAGAGATGGGCATGGTGGTGCATACCTGTAATCCCAGCTACTTGGGAAGCTGAGGCAGGAGAATTGCTCAAACCTGGGAGGTGGAGGTTGCAGTGAGCTGAGAGTGTGCCACTACACTCCACCCTGGGTGACAGACTGAGCTCCGTCTCAAAAAAAAAAACTCATAATATTTCATGGCAAGAGTATTATGTGGGATGATAGTTTAGTAAGCTATATTAAAATCAAAGGAAAAAATCAACAACTACAGAAACAACATTAATGAAAGCAGCTGTGACTTACCAGGCACCTGTTAGTGTCAGACACTGGCTCTAATTATTACAATGCAAGGTAGGTATTATTATTTCCATGTAGAGATAAGGAAGATGAAGTTTAGACAGGGCAATTAACTTGTCCTAGTTCACACAGCTAATAAATGGCAAAGTGGTGTTCTAACCAGTTTCATATCAGGCAAAACCCCTACTGTTTCCATTATGAAGCACTGACTCCTAAAGTAGTAGCTCTTTACATTTTTTTTTTTTAAATTACAGAGCCTTTTGAGAATCTGATGAAGTATAGATATACATGTGCATGTAAATATTTACATACAGTTTTGGGAGATTCACAGACTTCCTGATGCCCACCCATGGCTGTGAATTAGCACGTGGATCTCATGTGAACAACCCTGGCTCTGAAGGTATCATTGAATTATATCACAATGTGTGGTTAAGAATATGAGCTCTGGGCTCATTTACCAATCCTGCTACTCACCAGATGATAAACCTTATTACATTTACTTAACCTCTCTGTGTCTTAGTTTCCTCACATGTGAAATGGGGCTGATAACAACAATACTTAAGAAGATTAAATGAATTAATATATATGAAGTACTTAGAATACTTCTATTTTAAAGTTTTATTAAGTGTTGGCAAATATTTATAGGTATATATATAGTACATATAGTTCATTGTTTTATTATTATTAGTATTATACTTTAAATTTTAGGGTACATGTGCACATTGATGTTATTTTCTTTATCATCTTCACCACTGGAAATAGTCAAAAACAAATTCTGAACCCAAGTTTTTTTTTTTAGACAGAATCTCTGTCACCCAGATTGGAGTGCAGTGGTGTGATCTTGGTTCACTGCAACCTCTGCCTCCTGGGTTCAAGCGACTCTCCTGCCTCAGCCTCCTGAGTAGCTAGGATTACAGGTGTGTGCTACCATGCCTGGCTAACTTTTGTATTTTTAGTAGAGATGGGGTTTCACCATGTTGGCCATGCTGGTCTTGAACTTCTGATCTCAAGCGATCCACCCGCCTCAGCCTCCCAAAGTACTGGGATTACAGGTCTGAGCCACCGCACCCAGCCATGAAACCAAAAGTTAAAAGATTTATAGAGGACTATGACCATTCAGTTGGATTTGTATAACTGGAAGATCCAGTTAGTGAGTAATTTTTACATCCCTGATTTAATGGCTTTGTCAGTTTTTCACTTAAAGGTTTTGCTCTGTAGATCTGACATGAATTTATGAGAGCCACCAGATATAGTCGATGCTTTCATATTTTTGCTGTAGACACATAGGGCATATTTTCTTCTTAAAAAGCCAATGTTCCTTTTAGAAAGACAAATGGTAACATTAAAAATGATTGGAAATTAAGTTATGATTACTTTTGCCTTTTTACATGATGTGAAACATTATTTAAGCCAATATAGGATTCTACTTTCTCATGAGCAATACTGAAGAGCTATGAAAACATGTCTTATCTCCAGGAATCAGAAGGAGAAGCATGGTAGTAGGGAAAGAGAAGGGAAAAAAAATTTTCCTGGCTTCTGTGATCCACATATGGAGATCTTTCAGTTTCAGGTATGACATTAGTAATATACAATGAAACACAAAGGATGTGGGATTTCTCTTTCTCTGCTGTGCTGCTGAAGATTTGGGTGTTTTATTACTGGAAAATATAACCATTTTGTCTGTGGTGTGGTTACTTGTTTCACAAGTGAGATCATTTCCTCAGGGGTTAGAGGTCTGCTACATAAATGTAAATGTGAAGTTGTGAGACTGAGAATCTAAAACATTAAAACAAATCGCTCTTCTTTGATAACTTTTTCACTTTCAAGTAGGAGTTTATTTAAAAGCTGAGAATTCAAGTCTGTATCAATTTGTTTTGAAATATCATCTTCAAATCTATTATAGTAGAGAAAGGATAGACATTTGATGCATTCTTTATTGAGACTGGTAATCATTGAGGAAAAACTGAAGTTAGATTCTTAACTCACAGCATTCAACCATAAAAGCACTAAATGAAGATATGGATGAACATTTTACAAATGTAGAAATGAGAAAGGTACTTCTAAATGTGATATTAAATGCAGAAATTATAAAGGAAAATATTGATAGATTTGATTATAAAAAGTTAAAACTTCTGTATCTTAAAATATCAAACATTAAAATCAAATTGAAGCTATATTCAATATGTGTGACATAAATGGATATTTTTACAAAGCAGTAAGAAAAGATGAACACCTGAAAAGAAAATGAATGGAGGATTTGAAATAATCTACAAAAGAAGAAATTAAAATGGCTGCTATGTGCCTGTTCTATAGAAGAATGCTTAAACATATAGCACAAGCTTATCAGTAATGAAAATGCAATTTAAAACACTTAGGTACTATTTTTGCCTTTCAAATTGTTAAGAAAAAAACCCAAAAAGAAGGACACTTTATGTTGTTGGAAATTTTCAAGTGCTGATGGTATTTCAGACTACTATTGTCTTTCTGGAAGGCAATACATATAAAGGGCTATTAAATTTTATCGAGTCTTTGACCCAACAAGTTATATCTATGAACTAAGAAAAATTGTGGACATGTGAAAGAATTAAGCTATAAGAAGTTTCATTGTATTATTGTTTATAATGAGAAAAAAGTAGAAAATAATCAAAATGCCGCCAAACAAGGAATTAGTTAAGAGTATTAGTTTCCTATGGCTGCTGTTGTTGATCGCCACAAACTTAGTGGCTTAAAAAATACAAATTTATTATTTTACAGTTCAGTAGGTCAGGAATCTGACATGGGTGTCACTGGGCTAAAATGAAGGTCTTGGCAAGGTTGTGTTCCTTCCTAGGGGCTCTGGGGAGAATCCATTTCCTTGCCCTTTCCAGATCCCAGAGGCTGTATGCATTCCTTGGCTTGGAGACAATGCAGTGCATGCATCTGCAGAAGGAGGAGTTTTCTTTTTGAAAGGCTCTGCCCTTGCCACCCCTATTGACTCCAGACTGACAACTGGAGTCAAATCTCAGCATAACCTGAGTGGAGAACTATGGTTGTTGCTCTGGGAGAAAGTAGCTTATATGCCAAAGGAATTACAGGACCTGATGGGTTTGTACCAGCCCAAACTGAGAGAACACATGTGCAATTGCGTCTTGAGGGTGCTAGCCTTGAGACCAAGGTGATCCAACCTCCCTCAGCCACTCATTCCTGTGGTCATACCCCAGACCTTGATAGCTCCAGCATTTGCACCCCCTCCCTCATCTCACTTTCATGGATCCTTCTCTATTACTGTCCCTATTTCCAGCTCACTCTCTTTAGTAGCCTCAACTACTGATCCTTTGATCCCACCAGGACACCAAAACCATTGCTCATATCTCCCTTTCACTCTTTCTCACTCTCTCCTCTCTCTTCTATTTACACAACTTAAAACTCCACTGTCCAATGTATGAATAGAGAAACTCATAAAGTGGGTATCATTCAGGCTTTCCTTGCCATTCTGGTGCTGACACAATGAGCCATGACCAAAGTGTCCACGTAGTAGGGCTGGAGGCTTTGAGAGAGGGATTGATCTATTGAAATGATATTTACACAACCTGTCCTCAGGCCAAGGTGCCTGGTGGTAGGGGCTCCTTATCACCAAGGCAATCCAGCTACCACCACTGCTGAGTGCCCCCTTGCCGGCAGCAGAAACTCATGCTCAGCTCTTAGTATGGCACCATTTCAATTACACCCTGACAGGGGCAACAACTATTTTTTTCTAAAATTAAAAATTGTATATATATATTTTAGAGATGGGATCTTGCTCTGTAGCTCAGGCTGAGCTCCAGTGGTATGATGATAGCTCACTGCAGCCTTCAACTCCTGGGGTCCAGCGATCCTCACACCTCAGCCTCCCGAGTTGCTGGTACTACAGGCACATGTCACTGTCCCCAGCTAATTTTTAAAAAATTTATTTTTTGTAGAGATGGAGTCTTGCTATGTTGCCCTATCTGGTCTCTAGCTCCTGGCCACAAGTGATCCTCCTGCCTTGGCCTCCCAAAGGCCTAAGATTACAGGCGTGAGCCACCACACCAGGCCTCATTTCTTATAATTGATTCCTACTCCAGATGTGGGTTTACCTTCCTTGCTAGCAGTGCATCTAGGAACACATTGATTGACACATTGACATGATGTTTACACAACATAGCTTCAGACCAAGGGACATATTTTATCCCAGAGGAAGTGAAACCAGGGATAATGACCACTGGGTCCCATGTAATCCATTATCCGAAAAAATAGCCAACCTAATGGAAGGGCAGAGTAGCCTAACAGAGGCGTAGGAAAGGTGGCAGTTGAGAAAAAACTT
The DNA here is from genome assembly GCF_028858775.2 of Pan troglodytes. Classification (NCBI taxonomy): domain Eukaryota; kingdom Metazoa; phylum Chordata; class Mammalia; order Primates; family Hominidae; genus Pan; species Pan troglodytes. The sequence continues at coordinate 59,591,137 of NC_072402.2, forward strand.
CTGGTGGTTTGAGATGTTGAAGCAATGGCCAATATTATGGGGCTGTGTCTCCCGAAACCAGATTATGCAAATCTACAGGCGCAAAGGAGCAGGAATGGTCCCTCTTACGAAGATTCCCTGTGACTCTTTTGTACAATTTGTCCTTTTCATCTCTGTAATGTTAGGTTCTGATGGGTACAGAGGCCTCGGTTCAGGATCAGGGAGGGTGGAGAACTGCTTCTTCCCAGGACAAAGTAAGACAGTAAGAGCTCCATCCAACTGGAAGATGGGACTAATATGGCCAATTTAGGTCCCTCATGTCAGTGGACCAGAAAGTAAAGAACAGACTTATTATACTGGGATGGGGTGATTATAATTGACCCTGTTTACCAAAAGGAAAGCAGAGGATAGCTAGGGGTGTTGTCACACACTGTGAACAGAGAGGAGTATATATGGAACCCAGAGGATTCACTGGGTATCGCCTGGACTTTCTGTGCCCAAGGACAATGGTAAATGAGCAGTTGCAGCGATCACGACCTGATAAAGGCAAGGCAATGAAGGGCTTGGGCTCCCTGGGGATGAAAGTGTGGGTGATTATACCAGGAGAGAATCCAAGAGCAGTCAAATTCCTGGCCAAAGTTGAGAAAATTCTGGAATGAGTGGCAGAGAAAGGAGATGACATATTTCAATGTGGGAATAACTGTGGTAGAAGAGACTGTAGCTTTTTTTCATTAACACTCTTGCCTTAAGCTTTTTTAGAAATTGTGGCTTGCCACCAACTTGGAGGGGACGCTGACTCCACCCCAACCTAACCTCTGTGGGGAAGAAGTGAGGACAAGGCTATTCTCATGAAAATGGAGATGTCATATTTTACTATAGAGGTCAGTTATAATGGGACAGCACTAATGAATCTATGTCCCACATCTTTAAGTATACACCAGATGATCTCTGCCTCATCTGTTCTTAGGCCACTTAATCCTTGGGCTGCATAGGCTACAACCAACTTCACATAGACACCACCCAATGTCGCCTTAGCTTATGCCCTAACTACGTATCTCTCATATTCCACCTCTTTTCCTCATGGCCACTGGAGTGTCAGATGCCAAAGGTCTTCCTAGTGCCCACACATAATTCAGAAGTGGAGATGGGACAGTAAATGCCCTTCAGGGTAAAATCTGACCAATGAGAGACAGAAGCTAGTGTAAACATTCCCCTTTGCCTGCCTGGGTGGACTAGACTGAGACAGGGCAGCTCAGTTCAGAGGGTGGTTCCATGAGTTCAGGCATCCGCTGCACTTAATACCAGAGGTGGCCATAATGGCAGTGCACCCTCTAGAGACTTCTTCCCTGCCTCTCTCCTTCTTTGCCCTGCTTCTCTGGTATCATAGTGCTTAATAAAATAGTAGCATCTCAGCTTGTTCTTCAGGCTTTGCTTTTCAGAAACAATTGCTAAAAAAAGCGGGTTATATAATATTCTCATTTTGTTTATATTATGTACATGCACATATACATTTAAACACACAGGAAGAAGAATACTAGAACATATTTATTTTCTTTTTAAAAAAAGTCTATTTTATTTTAAATTCTGGGATACATGTGCAACATGCAGGACGCGCAGGTTTGTTACATAGGTAAAAGTGTATTATGGTGGTTTTCTGCACCTATCAACCCATCACCTAGGTACTAAGCCCAGCATGCATTAGCTACTTATCCTGATGCTCTCCCTCCCCTTGCCCCTGCTGACAGGCCCCAGTGTGTTTTTTTCCCTTCCCTGTGTCCATGCCAGAACATATTTTAATACCAAATGTTAACAAGAGTTATCCCTGGTGATTATGGGTGATTGTTTATTTTCTTCCTTTTATTTAATTATAGTTCTATAGCTTTAACATTTTACAATGAATGTGTTAAAGGACAAAAATTGTTAATAAAATAATAGAACTTTGTTTTTAAGAAATATTAATCATGAAATTTTTTCCTACATATGATCTACTATATATTTTATTTTACCCTTTTTTTAGAGTATTGATACCCCTAAAGATAGGTGATAGTAGCAGTTATAATATTTACATGTTGTTTCAGATGTGAAGATTTATTTTAATGATCGAAATTTTTTTCTAGTTAGTAGAAATTTCTATATTTGGACTTTTTATATCTGAAACGTGATTTCACATAAGATAGTTAATCGAACACTATATCTGTTAAATCAAGGTTTACAATTGAAATAATATGTATATAATTCATGTAATTTCACATTCATTTATTCTTCTCATATTTGTTAATAACTTTTTGTGTTAGACTGTATTTTGAGCATTGAAAATGCAAAGAATTAAGACACGTTCTCTGTACTCAAGAACTCACCATTGAGAGGGGAAGTTCTCCTAATGTTACTTATCTTCTCTCACAGTTCTCCATCCATCCATCCATCCATCCATCCATACATCCATCCATCCACCCACTCACTCAGTCTTTAATGATGGTCTATTGTGTTCCAAACTGCAAAAGGCATGAAAAGTAAATGTTGCCTTATCACAATGAATCTTGGGCACTTGAAGCTGATGTGGAATAATTTTCCTAACATATGGAATTGGTATAGAATATGATTTCAATAAGTGTATTCACTCAGCATGTGTTTGCTCAGGTGCTTCTTATGTGCTGGTACGGTGCTGGATGAATAGATAAATCTGGGCCTAAGGACCTGGATTATATACAGAACCTGGGAACTATACCTAGCTCAGTGTTTCAGGAGCCTACGTGTGGAAGAAGTAAGAGATGAGGTTAGAGAGAGAGGAACATTATGGAGAAATTTCAGCACCATGGCAAATAAGGTAGATAGACTCTCACAGGACAATGGGGAGCCAGTGAAGAGTTTGAAGCAGGCATAGGATTCTGTCTTCATTAGAGAGACCACTCTGACACCAATGTGGAGGCAGTGGCAGCTCTGGAATGTCTGTATCTAGGAGGTTTAAGGAGCAGCAATCTGTTGGAAGGGGGAATTTGGAAATTATCTTGGAGCAGTGTTTTCATAGCAATACCCAATTTTAACCTAGAGTGAATGCTAAGGATGGAAGTGTTTAGTGGGAGGGAATGACAGAAACTCATATTAGCAGGGGGAGGCTGAAAGTTTCCAGTGATGGAGGAGGAAGTGAGGCTAGAGCAGGGTAATTAGTTAGGAAATTATAGAACAGATCTGTACTAACAGAGGCTGTGGGGATGGAAGGGAAGGAACAGATAAGAGGGGTTAAAATTAGTTTGTTCAGTGATAATGAGTTTCCACAAAGAGACAAGAGGAATTTGGGGGCAGGGCCAGGAAAGAGTGGGCTGGATTGGAGTGTGGGGCTGGCAATGGGCTTCTCTACTTGTCTTGCCTCATGGTGCAGGAAGTAATTGGGAAGAAAAGTGAGGCCAAGGGAGACTTTCTTTTTTTTTTTTTTTTTTTTTTTGAGATGGAGTCTCGCTCTGTCACCCAGGCTGGAGTGCAAGGGGAGGCTATTTTTAAGGTGAGAGGAATAATAGTGTATTTGATGCTAGAGGGACTGATTCTGTAGAAAGGGAAATTTGACAGAGGTAGGTTTACAAAAAGGAAGAATTGGTGGTATAATGTTCCAGTAAGCGAGGGGGATGGGTCCTGTGCAGAGTGGAGGAGCGGGTCCTGGATGGGAGCGCGGAGAGTCTGTCTGCAGTTATAGATGGGAAGTGGAGTGTGCAAGTGTAGACATGGTAGGTGGGTGGATGTGGTGGAGGGAGTCTGCCAAAGTCCCATTCTGACTACTTCAATTTCCTCAGTGCATAGGGAGCCAGGTCATCAGCTCAAAGTGAGAATGCGGAGTGGATATTGCAGGTTTGTGGAGAGAGGAGAAAGTATGAAACAGTCATTTAGAAGAACAGGGAAAATGAAAGAACTAAGGAAATGTAATACTGATTGCCAGGAGGCATTCAAGACCCATTTAAGGTTCATGGTCATTAATTAAGATAAGGCCAAGGAGTTGTGTGATTTTTCTTAGATGCCTATGATGAGTTACAGGTGAAGAGTTTATTTTAACTAGGGTGGTAGTTTTCTAAGCAAACACAACCAAGTGATAAAAGGACCCTGGAATTGAAAGTGTAGGCACAGCAGTGATTGAAAATAAGTGATTATGTACAAAAATTAGCTGGGCGTGGCGGCAGGCACCTGTAATCCCAGCTATTTGGGAGGCTGAGGCAGGAGAATCGCTTGAACCTGGAAGGTGGAGGTTGCCGTGAGCCAAGATTGTGCCACTGCACTCTAGCCTGGGTGACAGAACAAGGCTCCATCTCTAAATAAATAAATAAAGAAGAAAATAAGTGATTATGGAATTCAAGCTTGGTGAGTGGGGGGAAGTTAAGACATGAAAAGACCAAGGAAGTGTGAAAAGGTGGTAGGGTCAAAGAATTGGAGTTCCTGCAGAGTTGAAGGATTTGCACTACATGGTACTGGAGAGACGACTGAAATGGAGATTCCGGAGATGCCCTTAGTGCTGATGACAGGTCTAGGGAATGACCACAGTGGGTGGAGGGGAGTAGGAGATAAGTGAAATAGTGTGAAGGACAAGCTATCGAGGTGAAGGAGAAGAGTTTAAGGAATTGAAAGGCCAGGTGCTGAAAGGATATTGAAATCACCAATTATTAAGACAAAAATAGTGATAGAAAAAGTAGCAATAAGCTAGGGTTTAAATTATCAAAAAATGAGAGGGTTCCTCAAAAAGCTAAGCATAGAATTACCATATGACCCAGCAATTTCACTCCTAGGAACACACTCAAAGAGACTGAAAGCCAGGACTAGAACAGACTCTTGTACAGCATTATTCTTAATAACCAAAAGGTGGATATAACCCAAATGTCCTTCAACAGATGAGTGGATAAACAATGGAATATTACCCAGTCATAGGAAAGGATGAAGATTTGATCCATGCTACAATGTGATAAACCTTGAAGACATTGTGCTAAGTGAAATAAGCCAGATCAAGGGACAAATATTGTATGATTCTAGTTACATAATATACCTAGAATAGGCAAATCCATGGACACAGAAAGTAGATTGGAAGCTATCAGGGGCTAGAGAGAGAGGGGAATGAGGAGTTGTTGTTTAATGATTACAGAGTTTCTGTTTAGGGTGATGAAAAAGTTTTAGAAATACATAGTAGTGATGGTTGCATAACATTGTGAATATAATTAATGCCACTGAATTAAACAATTAAAAATGGTTAAAATGGCAAAGTTCGCTACCTACATTTACAACAATTTTTCAAATTAATAATGTAATATACCCCAAATCATTGAACTGTACATTTTAAATGGTAAATTCTATGGTATGGAAATTATATCTCAATAAAGTGGTTAATAAAAAAGAAATGAGGGGACTGTGCAAGTGATCACGAGAGGCGCAGAATAGTGAGAGGCAGTGAGTGGCCTCGTGGGATGACATGAGATGCAGACCTTCCACTGGGCTGGGGAGCAGGGGTGGGCAGAATGGTATAGCAGCTTCGTTACGTAGAAAACCCACCACATAGAAACCTCCAGTCCTAGACCACATCTAACTGACCAAATTGCAACCAGAAAGATTTGGTGGGAACCCCATAAAAGTCTGTTCTCATGACAAAGTTCATTCTAAGTCCACAGGTCAGAAAATCAAGCAAGTTGCAATTACCTTTCTCCCACCCACCCCACTTCAGGGAAATCCTGTTCCTATACATCCTTCACCAGATGCAGGGGGTAGGGCTGCCCCTGTCCTGCACCAAAAGAATCAGACTCAGATATGACTCTGATGTTAGAATTATCAGAAGGAAAATTTAAGTAGTAATGATTAATATATTAAAGTGTCCAGTGGAAAAGGGGGATAGCATGGATGAACATAAAAGGGTATTGACAGAGAGATGGAGACCATAAAAAGGGACCAAATGGAAATGCTGGAGATGAAAAACACAGTGAAAGACTAATAACTTTGTTATTCTCAGTAGTAGACGTGACTGTGCTGAGGAAGTAGGGTACTTGAAGACAAGTCAGTAGAAATTGCCCCAACTGAAGCACAAAGGAAAAAAGTGAAAACCAAGACAAAACAAAAATAAACTCAGAGCAGACTATCCAAGAGCTGTGGGACAATATCAAACTAACAGTAATGTAACTGGAATCCCAGTCAGAAAACAGGCAAGGAGACTGAAGAATATTTGAAGAGATGATGAATAGAGTGAACATTTTATCCACAGTGAAGGAATGAAAGGCTTTGCACTCTTCTTTGTTAACCTGGGCCTACATTTGCAGTCTGATTCTTTGTTTCATTAATCTGATCTACTTGGACAAACTTACCTTTCTAATTCAAGTTTTAGAACATGATATATTCATTTATTCCATTTAAAATACATATGAAGGATCTAGTTACTTTCTGAATTGATTGTATGGTCTAAATGAGGACCAGACTAGCTAGTCTCTAGTGCTGCGGTCAGGGAAAAGAGTAGGACTTTAGAAAGAAGATAGCCATGGATCTAAATTCTGGCCCTGCTGTTTAATGTCTATGTCATATCTGAGCACAGCAGTACCTAGTTTATGAGGCTGTTGAGAGGATTACAGTAAAGTAATTGTTCTGACTGTGAAATACTTGGTTTGGAGTGGTCCCAGGCCTTCCCACGTTTCCTTCCTGTTTTCCAGGTGATGATGAACTGGTTGTCAGGGTAGAGAGGTACTAAGGTAAAGTGTTGCATGGCACATAGTTGGCACTCAGCAAATGTCAGTGCACCTCCTATACCCTAACTAAACCTGGACTCACCCCCAAGTCATAATTGTTGCCAGATGCATCCCCGAGGGCAAAGCTGATTTCCTCTTTGTTACGATTGACGTGGGGGATGGATGGAGCCAGAAGAGAGAAGGTCTCCAAGTGAGTCAGAGCCTGGATGGGCTATGCTGCCTGTCTCATTTCCCAGGAATTACAGACTTCGTCATCCTTCCTTCTAGCTTCTCTCAGCACCTAGAGACCCAGGGTTTTAGCCCAAAGCAACATATGAGGCAGTACCTGCCCCGTCAGAGGGGATAGTGCTCTCTTCTAATTTCTCTGCCCCCAAACAGCCACATGCCTGTTTGATTTTCTGTGAACACACATACAAAATATTATAGTATAAGACATTTATAAATTGACCTTTCAAAAGTAGTTGAATTGGCAAAATTTGATAGTTAACTGGTGATAGGGGCTGACAGATATGGAAAGGTTTCTACATTATTCTCTGTACTTTTGGAGTCCTTGGTGGCTTACCTGTGCTGTCTATATTAATTGTACCTTTGACAGGAGAGTTACCTTATAATATATTAATATATTCTTGCCATTCATTTTAGAGAGATGATTAAACTTGACCAGTTCACCAAATATCCTGTATCAACATTCTGACAGGATTTGACTAATTGCAGTGAATTACAATGTAAAAAGATATCCAGCCTAGAGTATTTTAAATGTTTATTCTGTATTTATTTGGACTTTTTGGAGTTATTTTATTGATAGTATATGGGACAGGTGAGGTTTTTTTGGTCTGAGTGAACTTGAGAAGCATATAGGCGTATTTGACTTTTTATAGTGTTTACAGAGAGCAATACAGCCACAGTGTTTGTGGTTATGTACTGAACCACTTGAAAGCACAGCTGTCGGGCAGAGTGGCAGCTCCCTAGCTGTGTGAGTTAGATACACCACATCTTACTATAATAAATAGTAAATATTTAGAGGCTAAAAACCATATCTTACATTATGGGAGAATAGAATAGAACTAATTATTGGGACTTCTGGGGGCACTTGGCAATTTGGGTTACAGTTTTTGCTTTGTCCACCAGATCACTTCATTAAAAACGATGTAAGTACTTCTCAAGGAAGGTATTTAAGGGTAAGTGGATAATAAGAACTATTTATTTTCTTAATTGGCATCTAAAGAGGGATGCAGGGGAGTCCCAGGGTGCCCTGGGCGGCAGGATGGGTTGCGGGGTGTGGTGGGATGTGGGTTGCGGTGTTGGGGAATGGAGCGGGTGAGAGCGTGTGCATATGCATGTGTGCAGGATGCTGACCGAATGTGAAAGTGAAGGCTCGATTCAGATGTCTTCAGCTAAAATAAAACATTTCAACTAAGCTGATAAAATCATGAAGGAGGTATTCATGAGGAGATGTTAGTGTAGAAAAATCTCCAGAGTGGCACTATTTTAAAGAGTAAAGATGGAACAGTATTTATCATGTAGCTTGCCCAGCTGGTTTATGTTGGAGCTGGGATTAGGACCCAGGTAATTGGCACTTCTTGCCTGATGCCCCAAGACACTTCCCGATCAAGTTCATGGCATTGTACCAGGTATTAGGGGATGGTGGTACAATTCCAGTCTCTTGCCCTCTGGGAGATTATAGTCATGTAACATGCGGCTAGACCTGTGTTTTCTTTCTTTTTTTTTTTTTTTTGAGAGGAAACTTGCCCCCCTCATTGAATCTTCTGTGGAAAACTAAAATATAAAATAGACGAAAGTCAGAGCTGCTCTGACTGAGTATGTGTGTATACATGTGGGGGTCCCAAGTCTTACCACCCCAGCCTCCTCCTCATAGCTCCTTCTCCTTCTTGGGTGATAGGGCTCTAGGGAACAGCTGGGAAGTTTGTGATCTATCCTCAGGCTCCTATGTTGGAAGGGACTGTGAGGCACAGCGATGGGAATGTGCAGAGAGAGGGCTCTGTGGGGCTTATTGCCTGCCTGGTGTTTCCACCGGGCAGGGGTTTGATGAAGATGACATGTCCTCCCAGTGCAGCATCTATTTCCTTCAGTGATGGGGGAGCAGGGGTATTAGAATAACTAATGGTGGCACAGCTTTTTTCCAGGCTTGCTGGACTTTTCTTGTAGAATTTCATTTATTTATTCATTGGTTTAATTATTTATTCATTAATTTGTGAGATATTTACTGAGTTCTTGTTCTGAGAAAGATGCTGAACTAACGTACTCTGGGGGAGGGGACCAATAGGCTAGCCTGAAAACTGCCTTCCTTGAGGGCTTCCTGAACAGATTTTGACAACCATTCTGAAGAGGGCAGGTGAACCAGCTCTCAACATAGACACCACTGGCCAACCCGTGTTGCCACCTCTTTCTGGACATTGAAGGCTCCTGGCTTTTCTTCACCAACATTAGAAACACACAACTGCAAGTGAACTGTATCTTGGCGGAAGAGCTCAGGTCAAACTGTTGTATTTTTGGATTGAATGCTGGCTTTATTCTAGCACGAGGAAGACTTTGGGTGTGAATGAATTTAGAGTAAGGATGGCAAGAACATCAGAGAGCCCCAAAATGTCTATTGCTATTTTCACAGGCTCTAGATGCTATTTCAAAAAGCTAAGTATGTACAGCATGGCAGATATTGAGGAAATTAATGTACATCTTTTTTGCTTAAAAAACTTCATGTTGTGGCCTGTAATAGTTCATTTGCTTATTTTTATTTTTAAATTTTTTGCAGGATTCTTTTTATTAAAGTAAGACTTACACAAATGGAATTTACCATTTTAACCATTTTTAAGTGTACAGTTTGATGGCATTAAGTCCATTTACATTGTTGGGCAACCGTTGCTACCAGCCATCTCCAGAGCTTTTTTCATCTTCCAAAATTGAAACTGTATACTCATTAAACAATAACTCTCCATTCCCCACTCTCTCAGCCCCTGGAAACTACCCTTCTTCTTTCTGTCTCTGTAAATTTGACTACTCTAGGTACCTCATATAAGTAGAATTATACAGACAGTATTTGTTCTTTTGAGACTGGCTTATTTCACTTAGCATAATATCCTCAAGGCTCACCTATGTAATAGAATATGCCATATTTCCTTTTTATGGCTGAATAATATTCCATTATATGTACATACCACACTTTATCCATTCACGCATTGATAGACATTTGGGTTGCTTCCATCTTTTGTTTACTGTGCATAAAGCTACTCTTAGCAGGGGAATACAAACATTTATCTGTTTAAGTCCCTGCTTTTAATTCTCTTGAGTATATACCCAGGAGGGGAATTGCTGGATCATATGCTAATTCAATTTAAATTTTTTGCTGAACTACCATACTGTTTTCCACAGTGGCTGCACAATTTACACTCCCACTCAACAGTGGGCAAGGGTTCTGATCTGTCTACATCTTCCCCAATACTTGTCACTTTCTTTCTTTTAATTATAGTCATCTTAATGAGTGTAGAGTGAATGAACAACTTTTGAACAAAAACAATGCATTCATCTTTCTACAATGTTAATTATAAAACAATTTAATACAACTCTTAGGTACCTATTCTAAGTTTCACATGAGTGTTATACTAACTGACTTCTTTCTAAAACTTGGACAATTAAAGTCTGTTCTCAAAGCAAATAGAAAAATGGTAGTATAGTAATATGATGAAATATTATACAGTTATTTCACCTGATTCTCTTGTGCCATGACCACACAACCTCAGGACTTCCCATTCATATGCTTGCTATCCAGTCACTTCCCACTGTAAGCACCTGCAAATCTTTGCCAATGAGCTTTCTCTGAGTGCCAAAGCCCTCTGAGCCCCTTAGCAGAGCAGCCTTAAAATGCTGAGGATTAACACCCCCTGGAAGCATCTCTCAGCCATTTGCCAATGGGAGTTAGTGAATAAATACCCCAGCTGCTTCACCCCTTGGTTGGGTTAACTCTAAGATGTGTTCCACACTGTCTCCCAGGGGTCCCCAGTGGGGATTGAGCCCTGGTGACTCACAGTGGTAACTTGCCCAATAACATATCCTTCACTGGTTTCCTCATTTTCCCAGTTTTCTGCAACTGTTTCTTGGGATTATCTCCTAAAAGAACTATTTGTACTCACATCCATGTCTCAGCACCTGCTTTTTGGAGGGACCCAACCCAGGACAGTTGTTATGATGATGACTATGTGGACTTTTTTGTTACATGGTAAAGAGTTTATAAAAGAATGCTAAATTTAAAAAAGACTACATCTAGATTAAAATTACGTTTATGTGAAAATAAGCTTCAGAACTGACTATACATTTATGTAAACTGGTTTTATTTTCAATGGAGGCATTTTATGTGTGTTTTCCTGGTGAAGTTATTTACGTATTATAACAGAAATGAGTTTCCTTGAGCATTTCAAGGCTTTGATCATCGTTGTGCATATATTTGAAAATGTCATGTCTCTGTTATCCTTAGAGTACAACCCATGTCCTTCCCAGATGGTTCAAGTTACATGGCATGTTTCTGGTTCATACAGTGCCTTACTGTGGAAAGATGGCTTCCTGCTCGCTCCTGGGTATATTATTATTTCCAGCTATGCTTAATTTTAAAAGGTAAATAGGGTTTAAAGTCCTACTCTCTTAGCTTTACAAATGTAGACAAATATTTATGTCCTTTTCCTTTTGTGCCAATAGATCTCATTTGCAAAACTTCAGGAAATCTCACCCAATCAAATCTATGCCATTGTAACAGGAAATATTTTTAGTTTTCTTGTGATGGATCATTCTTTTGTATTTCCTATTCCCAAATGTTACTTTCACTAGTGTCTGAAAGGAAGATAGTTTAATGATCCTATTCAAGTTACTTCTGGTTATTTGAGAACAGGACTCACCATATGTTGTATTCTCTGTATCTCTTAAGTGAGGATTTATGTGGAATATGAAAAATATGTGGGCAAGGAGTTGTTTTTGAGTTTTTAGTGTTGTTGGCAGTCTAAAGATTTCACAGAAGATTCAGTACAAACATTTATGTCAGATGAAATGTATAGCCAGGAGCTTAGGGAAAGAGGTCTTACTGAGGGAGAAATATTAGACTCTAAAGAGGTAATTTCTGTTGGGAAAACACAATTTCCCTCAAAGCTTTGGGGGCAGGCACTGGGCAGCCTCAGTTGGTGGCCAGCAATCCTATAAATCAACATGAAAGTTTCCTCAGAGAAACTAAACCCATCATAGGTGACATCATTATTATTCTAAGGGAAACTGACCTCGCTGTCATTGTTCACTTGGTTGTTACAAAATAGATGGCAGCAAATTGATCTTCCCTAATAATTCAAGGCTGTTTAGAAGTGAGGTGTACAACTTAAATCTCCTTGTAAACCTTCCAACAGGATAAACATTCCTAACAGGCTCTTCCTTAGAACTCTGGGCAGGTGAGCTGAATTTTCTGAAAGGGTAAATTCATTTTGTTTAATAATCCCTTCTTTAGATAGGTCTTACCACATCCGAGGACACTTAGCTTGCTTCTGAAGGTTGGGGGAACCAATAGTCAATAAATAAGGACCTGATATCTATTGTACACATACCAAATACCATGGTGGGCTCTGGGGAACTCTGATGAACAAAATCTTCAAGAGCAGGGATTATCTGTGTCTTTGATCCTAAATGCTCAGGTGCATCCTGTTGATTTTCACCTATCCATTTGTTTCTTTGATCTTGGGGAGCAATATTAAATGTAATATGAGTTTGTGGACAGTGAAGTGGTGCTAAATCACCAATTTATCTTCTTCATCTTCAGTCTTCCCCCGTCCACCCTCTGTCTCCCACTAAATTTATTTTTGAGAAGATACAACTATAAAAATGATACCTATTATATTTTATTACAGGGGAACGTGTAGAAGACTGAGTTAGACCTTTAATATATTCTATAGAGGGGTGACTATACAAGAGAAGTTGCAATTCAACAAATTATTAACATTGAAGAAACCAATAGATGGCAAATTTTGATAAAAATTTGCAAACCTACACTGACAAGGTGGAAGTGAAAAAGCCCTCTAAGAGTGCTTTAAAACTTCTTTACTTTTCTGTGTTACCTCCTTGGATGACTTGCCCCTTTGTAAAAATCGCATTCCTTTGCTAGTTCACCTTTCAGTCAATAATTCTTCGTAAAGTAAAACACTGGCTCAGAGGTATGCTGGAGCTGGCTTGTCCTAGCTCACAAGAGCCAACTGTTAAATTTTTAGGGATTTTGAAAGCCAGTTGTTTACTTAGCCAATATTGAAAATTAAGTTAGATAAACTTACAATTAAATAAATCATATAAAACAACAGTTGACCCTTGAACAACATGCGTTTGAACTTTGCAGGTCCAGTTATACACATATTTTTCTCAATAAATATACTGGACAATTTTTTGGAGATTTGCAACAATTTGAAAGAATCCAAAGATAAACTGCATAGCCTAGAAATGTTGAAAAGTTTAAAAAAGTCAGGAATTCATAAAATATATGTAGATACTAGTCTATTTTATCACTCACTACTATAAAATATACACAAATATATTATAAAAAGTTAAAATTTATCAAAACTTATGCATGCAAATATAGACTGTTTATGTTGCCATTTGCAGTCGACAGAAATTTCACCAAACATAAAGATGCAGTATTAAATAATAACTACATAAATTAACTGTATTATACACTGTACTGCTGTAATAATTTTGTAGTCACCGCCTGTTGCAATTGCAGTGATTTCAATTGTTGCAAGTATCCATTTAAAATGCATGTGCTGGCTGGATGTGGTGGCTCACGCCTGTAATCCCAGCACTTTGGGAGGCTGAGGCGGGCAGATCACTTGATGTCATGAGTTCAAGACCAGCCATGGCCAACATGGTGAAATCCCGTCTCTACTAAAAATACACAAATTAGCTTGGCATGGTAGTGGGCGCCTGTAATCCCAGCTACTTGGGAGGCTGAGGCAGGAGAATTGCTTGAACCAGGGAGGCAGAGGTTGCAGCGAGCTGAGATTGCATCACTGCACTGCAGCCTGGGCAAAAGAATGAGACTCCATCTCAAAATAAATAAATAAATAAATAAATAAATAAATAAATAAATATTAAAATGCATATGCCACTCATCATCTTCTTGTGAGCAGTTCATCTCTCCAGTAAATTACAAATTGCAGTAAGAGGTGATCTTTTGTTGTTCTCTTGTATTTTTCAATGTGTTTAATGCAATACTGTAAACCTTCAATAACACGATGAGACCCATAGAAAGTGTCACCAACGATGGTTGAAGTGCCCCCAACTAGTAAAGAAAAGTCATGACGTTACAAGAAAAAGTTAAATTGCTTAATATGTACCATAGATGAGATCTGTAGCTGCATTTGCTCACCATTTCAGACACATGATTCATCTTATAAGCAGACAATATAAACTTACAGTATTGAGAAATACAGTGCAGGACTGCGTTTCTTTTCCCTTATGATTTTCTTTCTTTTTCTTTTCTTTTCTTTTTTTTTTTTTGAGACAGAGTCTTGCTCTGTCACCCAGGCTGGAGTGCAATGGCATGATCTCAGCTCACTGCAACCTCTGCCTCCCGGGTTCAAGCAATTCTCCTGTCTCAGCCTCCTGAGTAGCAGAAATTACAGGTGCCTTCCACCACACCCAGCTAATTTTTTGTTTTTTTAGTAGAGATGGGGTTTCACCATGTTGGCCAGGCTGATTTCAAACTCCTGATCTCAAGTGGTCCTCCTGCCTCGACCTCCCAAAGTGCTAAGATTACAAGCGTGAGCCACCATGCCCGGCCTCCCTTATGATTTTCTTAATAACATTTTCTTTTCTCAAGTTTACTTTATTTAACAATACAGTGCATAATATATATATTATACAAAATATGTGTTAATTGGCTGTTTGTGTTATCTGTGATGCTTCCCGTCAACAGTGGGCTATTAGTAGTTAAGGTTTTAGGGAGTTGAAATTTATACACAGATTTTTGACTCTGCAGAGAGTTGGTGCCCCTAACTCCCATGTAATTCAGGGGCCAACTATACTTCTTAATTATTTTATCACATTTTCCTAATACCTATACTGTTGAGGTCACTTATGTCTGTTGTGTCTGCACTATATAGTGGTGTGTTACTCAGCATCTCTTCCCAGCATCACATTTAGTGACGTCACATCAGTAGCCTGAAACTGGCTATGGTGGCAATATTTACACAATGGAAATCAGCAAACAATACAAATCAAGGCTTTTTCTTCCAAGAGCTGGTTGCTAACCATTTTACCAGCTCACCACTGACTGCTATGCTTTCAAGGGCATTGCACTTCCATCTCACCTTCACTGAGTTTTGGGGGTCATCGTGAAGGTCAAGGCAGTGAACCTCAGCATACTGGGATCCCAGGACACCAAGACACACAGAGGTTTTGCTTCTGGGTCACTGGCATAGTCTGTTTGGTGCTGACTGGCTGGCTCAGAGAGGTTTCCTCTCCACATTGAAGCTGTGGTCAGGAATGACAAAGGCTGTGTTCATAACCAGTAGGTCAGACTGAGAGACTTGGCCATCATGATTCTTGTGGGTCTACCTGCTTCGTGTGATCTCTCTGTGAGTCAGGAGAATAGGGTCTGGAGGCAGGGAACCTAAGGCCGATTCACACTGACTTCCTAGAACTACATAAACAGGAAAACCCCAGCTTTCCATGCCCAATTGACAAAAGGACCAGAGGCTACTCCCTTTAGAACCCTCATGCCCCTTTTCTGGGTGGCAGATGAAAAATTGAAAGTACCTCTGATTGGTCCCCTCTTGCAACCAATCAGGCTGGTCGGGGCCAAGTCTTCATCTAAATAGGAGTATAACTTTGTAATTTCACTTCAGCCTCTGATTGAGGGCCACTACTTAATTTACATAGTAATTTACAAGTAACCAATGGGAAATCTCTAGAGAGTATTTAAATCGCAGAAAATTCTGTAACCAGTGCTCATGAGCTACTTGCTGAAGCCCACTCCTGCTCTGTGGAGTGTACTTTCGTTTCAATAAATCTGTGCTTTTCTTTCATTGCTTTATTTGTGAGATTTTTTTCCAATTCTTTGTTTAAAATGCCAAGAATCTGGACACCCTCCACTGGTAACATCTGTAGAGTGTGCTTTTCATTTTCTGTTTTTCCTCTAACATCATGAACTCTGCCTGCATTCAATGGATGCTGCCTAATAGACTATCATTGTTTTTGAAGCAACATACGTGGCTTCATTATGTAATCATAGGACTTAGCTCTGTCTGGATTGGTTGGCCATTCACTCCCTGGCTAGAAACATTTCTGTCTCTTCTAATCTTCTTGGTCTCCAATTGCAGGCTTCTAGTGTCTTCTTCCTAGGTAGCATCATTAGAGTGTCCACTTTCTAAAGTTTCCTCTCATACTGTTTGTAGAGTTTAATTAAATCTGCCTAGTCCTCCATGCATTTTTTTTCAGAACTTCCTCTCTCCCTTAGTAAACACAGTATAGATTCTGAGGTCAGTCCAACTTGGTGCAAATGCCAGCTCTGTTATTTACTGGCTGCTATTACTGTTATCACTTGTGGGCTAATATTACTTGTCTATGTAATGGGTGTGAAGCAAATAGCCCTTAAGTCTCATTTATTTGAGTATATAAAGGGGATTACATTCTCACTTATTTGAGTATATAAAGGGGATTACATTCTCACTTATTTGAGTAT
The DNA here is from genome assembly GCF_028858775.2 of Pan troglodytes. Classification (NCBI taxonomy): domain Eukaryota; kingdom Metazoa; phylum Chordata; class Mammalia; order Primates; family Hominidae; genus Pan; species Pan troglodytes. Next base: position 59,607,520 of record NC_072402.2, read on the forward strand.
ATAAAGGGGATTACATTAGCAGGTAAACTCAAAATCTGCTGCTGTGCAAATATTCCCACTCAGTGAGAGCAGGACCCCACTCCCTCTTTGCAAGGTTCTCCCCTATCCAGCTGTTCTGGGGGATGGTCAGGCAGATGTTGCCTCATCAGTTCCCACTGAATCTGAGCCTTTGCAGTCACTTAGACGTGGACCGCCTCTCCCTGCTCAGCCACAGGCCACTGTGTCTATAGCTCTGGATGCCTCTCCTTCCCCCCACTGCCAAATCCTCAGCTAATGCTGCCTCTTTCATTTCTCTAGTGCGAGTGTATACATATCCTTTCTCCTAAATTCCCTATAGAATTGTTCACCTATGTTGTATTTTTTAATAACTCAGGGGTAAACAAAGGGAATTATATTATGAAGAGTGACTATCAACTGGCTACTGGATGTGGCTGCCCTTGGGGCCCACAAGCCCAGGAGCCTCTATCTTGGTCCCTTGTCAGACCCAGCCTGCTGTTCTGGAGAACAGCCAATGTCTCCCTCCCCACAAACTTATTTCTACTCCTCAGTATCAGGTTCTCTGCGACCTGTGCCGCCCATTCAACTTCAACAGAGAGGAAGAAGTTCTCTATTGCTACATTATCATTCATTTACTTTAAAATCGATCAATAACAATATTAACATTAATAATAATGACAACCACAGTTTATACTTCTATAGAGTTTACTATATAAAGCATTCCATATATTAACTCATTTAAGCCTTATAACAATCCTGTAAGATTGGTACTATTATCATACCAATTTTACAGAGGATGAAACTGAAATACAGAAAAGGTAGGTAACTGATTTAAGGCCAAACATTGACTAAAGGGTGCATCTAGATTCAAAAGTAGGCTCTAGAAGCCATGTGATGCACGAGAGTGTATGTGCATGTGTATTTTTTTGTGTGTGTGAGTGCATGCATGCATATATGTACATGTATGTATGTGTGTGCAATATTGTATATTTATGTGTGTGAATGTGTGTGTGTGTGTGTGTGTACATGTGCATATGTATGAGTGTATGTGTGTTTGCATTAACATTCATCCACATCCTGGTTGGGGACGATTCACACTCAAGGGAGAGTTAGATTTTGAAGGGCTCTAATGACGAGTTGTCACCACTCAGATGTGCTTCAAAGTTCATTATGTAAATCTGTATCAACGTACTGGTTAGGTAGCAGAAAGGATAATGGGAATGCATTTTCATTGATGAAATGAGTCATGTGAAAATACGGTCATGCATTGCTTAATCATGAAGATACATTCTGAGAAATGCTTTATTAAGCAATTGTCTGGTTGTGTGAATGTCACAGGTGTATTTACACAAACTAAGATGGTATAGTCTACTACACACCTTGGCTACATTGTATATCCTATTGATCTTAGGTGACAAACCTGTAGAGCATGTTACTGTAGGCAGTTGTAACACAATAAGTATTTGCACATCTAAACATAGAAAAGTGCAGTAAAATTATGGTACTACTGTGTAATCTTATCACACCATTGTGGTATATGCATTCTGGCGTTATCTACAACATGGTCTATGTGGCACATGATTGTAATAGGACTGTTTAGAAAGATTATGTAGACACCTTAACCCTTGAATGAATGGCATATAAGAATCAGGAGAGTCTAATACCTTTAGGAAAGAACTGCAGGGCTAAAACTGGGTGGTCTTATGTGGTACCACTTAATGGCAGGAGTTTGTCCTAATACTGCTGTCAGAAATTTTGTTGTATCTGCCTGTGAGGTAATATTTCATGCAATGGGCTTGTCCAAATTTCTAAAGGACAGCTAGAGATTTTCTGAGCCCCCAAGTCACATTGAATATTTTTGTTCCTGCTTACTGAAAAAGATGTGGCAGAATTCTGTCTGGTAGGAAGTTCTAGGAAAGAAGACATGCAGCTCCCATTCACCTAAAAACTAGAGGCTCCAAAACTAGATTTTTAGCAATTAAAACCTGATGTATGTGAAAAGCACACATTGGCTTAGGTCAGTTTGCAACATTTTCCCATTCTCAGTCTAGGGCGCATTCTCCAACTTCTTATTTGTTTTTATGGGCTCTTTCATTCCCAGGATGGTTGACAGTGGGAATGTACACCCCTTTCAGGGAAAACCCCATCCCCCACCCGTTGTAGGTGGTCTTACCTTTAGGCCCCCAAAGAGCACTCCTATCAGTTTATGAGTCCTTCATCAGTTCATTTTGCCAAAGCTAGATAATTTATTCTTAAATAATTCCACAAATAAGACAAAAATACTAAGCTTTTTCTAGATTGGTTCAGTTCCAGTTCCAGCTATAGTGAGGATTCATATCTTGACTTGCAGTTTCCTGTGAGCAATTCACATGAGGCCATATATCTTTCTCTAAAACAGAAAATGAATTTCAGGCACTATATCTTTGCTTAGGAAAATATATTTTTCTAAAGCGGAGGTTGTTGACTGGCTACACCTAGAGTATATTCTGATCACTGTTGTGTTTAGTTTGGTCTTCATGATGTGTACCAATACATTGTTTTAAATAATTTAAATTCATTTTCATCATTTTAAAATACAGAAATTACATATAAAAATCTGGATGCCTGCCTTCTCCTAAAAGGTAAGAATATCTATTAGATATTCTTAACATTAGACTTAAAATCTCCTTCATCAACAACCAGGAAGAAGTAAGTAGTAGCTACCACCCTATACCAAGCAATTACCCTCCAGTTTGCCACAGTCCCCACCGCTCTCTGTTGTCTCTTCATAATGAGATCTCTACTTACCATTTATTATTGTGCTTATACTGTTGTTTTCCTTATAGTTGAAATAAATGGATTATGAAATGTGTCCTGTACTCATGTCTCACTCATGTCTCAATTATGAGTGGGAATCAAATGCAATCTTGAGAAATTCACCTGATATTATTTGGCTGTGTCCCCACCAGAATCTCATCTTGAATTGTAGCTCTCATAATCCCCATGTGTCATAGGAGGGACCCAGTGGGAAGTAATTGAATCATAGGGATGGGAGTTTCTTGTGCTGTTCTTATGATAGTGAATAAGTCTCACAAAATCTGATGGTTTTATAAAGGGCAGTTTCCCTGCACATGCCCGCTTGCCTGCCACCATGCAAGACACGTCTTTGCTCCTCCTTTGCCTTCCGCCATGATTGTGAGGCCTCCCCAGCCAGGTGGAACTGTGAGTCCATTAAACCTCTTTTTCTTTATAAATTACCCAGTCTTGGGTATTTCTCCATAGCAGTATGAGAATGCACTAAAACACCACCTGTACCCAAAATATCCAGGATTCAATCCAAAATAACTCATTATACTAAAAAGTGGGAAGAGCTCAAACTGAATGAAAAATTACAAAAATGTCAACACTGAGACGATGGATATTAGAATTATCTGACAAAAATTTTAAAGCAGCCATCATAAAATTCTTCGAGCAATTACAAAACGCTTGAAACAAATTAATAAATAGAAAGCCTCAGCAAATAAATAGAAGATATAAAGAAGAACCAAATGAAAATGTTTGAACTGGAAAATACAATAAACAAATAAATATCTCAATAGACAGGCTTACTAGAAGAAGGGAGGGAACAGAGGAAGAATCTGTGAACCGGAAATTTTATGACCTGAACAACAGAGAGAAATAGATGAGAAAATATGAACAGAGCCTCAGGAACCTGTGAAACTATAGCAAAAGATCTAATATTTGTATCATCAGAATTTCAAAAGGAGTGAAGGAAGAGGTTGGGCCTGAAGAAGTACTCAAAGAAATAATAGCTGAAAACTCCCCAAATTTGGTCAAATTCAAGAAGTTGAGAAATTCCCACCCAGAGAAACCCATACTAAGATACATCATAGTCAAACTTCTAAAACTCAAGACAAAGGAATAGCTTGAAAGCCATATGAGAGAAATAACACCTTACTTTTAGGGGAGAAATAATTCAAATCACAGCTGATTTTCACCAGAAATCATGGAGGCCAGCTGGAAGTGTGCAATATTTTTCAAGTGCTGAAGGAAAAAACTGTCAGCCCAGAATCCTATATCCAGTAAGTCTTTAAGGATAAAGAGGAAATCAAGACATTTTCAGATGAAAGAGAACTAAGAGAGTTTGTTTTCAGCAGACCAACCCTAAAAGAATGGCTAAATGCAGTTCTCTAAACAGAAAGAAAATGATGAAAGAAGGAATCTTGGAACGTCAGGCAGGAAGAAAGAACATAGCAAGGCCAAATATGCCTAAGTACAATAGATTTTCCTTCTCTTGAGTCTTCTAAATGACTTGGACACTCAACAGATGTTACGTGACTATCATCATAAGTTAGAGGTATAGCCTATAGCTCTGGGAAAACATTCTCTAGGTCCTGTTGTTATTTCCCCTTCCCCCTCCCTCAAAGCATGGGCAATAAAGCAGATCAAATAGGAGCTGAGTTTGTGGTCCTGCTTAGGGTCAAAGGGTCTTCAAACTGTCCACAATAGGGGGACAGCCAGTCCAAGAGAATTCCCAAAAGCAATGTTGGTTGACTTTGGAGGGCCAGATCCTCCCTGTGATTATAGCTGTTGCTTCTGTGGCCTGTCAGAGGAACACGCTCTTCTGGCCAAGGCCCGTTCAATTTCAGGCCTACATCTTTCATATGTGGGCCTCCCATCTGTGATAAGATTTAGTATGGAGCTTTAGTTTAAGGCATTTCTGCCAGCCTTATTATCTTTATTTTCTTACTTTCTCACTCTTTTTTTCTATCATTTTCATTTTCAGGGCAGCAGAAATGTAAATAAACATAATGGCAGACTGTTTCTGGAACTTTAAATTGCTGACAGACCCAAATGGACCACTAATTGGTTAAGAGAAGTGCAGCAGTCCCTTCTTTTTTTGGGTGTGATTGTGACAATGCCTGGGGGAGCCTGGAATTGACAAACTGTTGAGTGAAATGTGCTTTGGCTGGATAAAGAGGGTAATTTTTTTATTTTAAAAATCCTATTGTGGTAAAAACACTTAAGATGAGATGTACCATCTTAACAAATTAAGCGTATAATACATTATTGTTGACTACAGGTACATGTTGTGTAGCAGATCTTTGGAGCTTATTCATTTTGCTTGACTGAAATTTTATGCTTGTTGATTAGTAAATCCCCATTTACTCCCTCCTCTGGCCCCTGGCAACCACCATTCTACTCTTTAATTCTATGCATTTGACTATTTTAGCTACCCAGATAAAGAGAGTAATTCTTAACAACCAGGTATGGGAGGAGATTCATTTCTGGCACAACCCAAGGGGAAGTGTGCAGTGCATGTCATTGATTCAGTATAGCCTGCATAAGTTTTGCTTAGGGAAAACGGTGGCTGTGGCCTTTTGTGATAGGGACCTTATATGATCTGTCTCATAATCACTTTACATTCTCATCTCTCATCACGTTTTCTCCCATCCCATGCTCCAGCCACATAGAGTTACTTACTGTTCCCTTCTCTTAAATGCCTCTGTGGCTTTGTTCATGCTGTTCATTTTGCTTAAAATGACATTCTGCCTTATGCTTGGAAAACTCCTTCTTATTTTTAAACCTGGCTTAAATATCTCTTCCTCTGGGGAGACTTTTCTACATTTACTCCACCCTCACCTCCACCCCATCCCTGAGAATTGCTCTCTCCTCTGTCTCCTACAGCTCTTTGTATGGATCTCTATTATAGTCTGTATCACTTTGTACTGTCTCCTATACTTGACTGTGAAAGTGGGATCTTGTGCATCCTTGTACCTTTGGGGACTAGCTCAGAGTTGGGGATATGGGAAGAACTCAATAAATTCTCATTAAATTAACAAACAATTGAATGAGGATATACCCAATGTCATAATGACAAAACATTGCCTAAGACATCACTGTTAGAAAAGAGGGATTAAAAAATGCAATGTCAGGCTTTAACTTCTGGGAAGATGGATTGATGCTTTCCCTATTCCTTTTGGAGAAAATATACTTTTCCTCATTTCTTCTCGAGTAGGATATACTTTTCTCTATTCCTTCCCTGGATATTATATAAAAAACAAACATAAAAAGACTCCGAAAGTTGGAGAGAAGAAGGCAGACTAGATAGGACCTTGAGGCCTAAGGAACTCAGTGGTGAGTTCTGCAGGTTTTCTTTTTTCTGCATGGATCCCAGACTTATTGCTTCAGAAGCTGGCAACCTGGAAAAAGGAACGTTCATGGACAAAGAAAATAAACCTCAATGAAAGCCTGATCTTTGTACTCAAAGGGCCAGGAAAAGAGAAGCCTCGCAAGGCAGAAAACTTTTAGACAATAACCAGTTTACTCCATCCAAATACCATAAAGCTGTGTACCCTCCTCCTCACCATGCCAGCACAAACCACGTGGGGGATCCCAGACTTCTATCCAACCTGTAATAAGTCTTCCCCAATCTCTCTTCCGGGGGCTAGGACCTTCATTCCCACTGAGTGGTAGTGAGCTGCCTGTCCCCAGTTGGTGCTGTTGGAGGACATGGGGGAGCAGTCATGAGGCACTCCTAAACTCCCACTCTGGGAGGTACCCATGGGGGCCTAGTGGGAGCCAGAACTGTCCCATCTTCCCAGCAGTAATGAAGGACTTTCTCCCTGTGGGTGTTGATGGAGGCTGAGTGGGAAACCTGGACTTTGGCTTCCACCTGGCAGTAATGAGGTAGGTGGTGTCCCCTTTTCCCTTGCTGGAGTGGTGTCAGGGGATTCCAGCTAAGACAGGTTTAAAGTCAGATTTGCTGCACAGTAACTTTTTCATTTGCACTGGAAAGAGGTGTTGCCTGTGAAAACCCTGGATTCATCAATTTATTCAGCAAATGTTTATTGAGTATCTACCACGTGCCAGGTTCAGTGTGGGACATTTGGACATCAGACACAGATAGACATGGTCTCTGCCCATGAAGCTTACATCCTAGCAGGGGAGATAGACTTCACAGAAATGAATGAATTATAGCACAATGAAACAATCACAGTGCCACTAAGTAGTACAGACTTCCATAAGAGAACCACATCATCACTAACCCTTCAGTGGTGCCTACCACATTCTTACAGAGAAACAAACACTTAAGACCTAGACTCTATTCTCTTTTATACTGGTTGCCACCACTTCCAACCTCTTGGTAAAAAAATTAGCCAAGAAAGGAAGCCCAAGACTCTGTGCTTCACTGAGAGTGTCTTTTAAAAATGCATTTTCATAATGCATTAGCTCAGAGAAGTTTTTGGACTCACAGTACATTAGGCTACCTTCCTTATAGATAAATGAGTCTTTGAGTGTAGAAAATATTCACTAAGTTATAAGATTTGCATTAACCTCACCAACATTTTCCAATTTTCATTCATGTAATTAACTGGTCTACTTGTAGACTGCACACATAAATGGTTGAGTTCTTTACTCAGCAAACATGTATTGAGCATCTACTCTTTGTCAGAATCTGTACCAAGACTTAGAGACACAAAGATATGGAAGGCACAAAGCGATGAAAATTGAAGCGAGGAGAATTTTTCCAATTCTTTATGTGTGAAACTTAAAAAAAAAAAAAGAAAAATGAGACCTCATATTTATTGCAGCATTATCTGGGATTGAAAAACACTGGAATGAATCCAATCGTCCATCCAACCAGAGGACTGGTTGAATAAATTATTGATACATCTATACATTGCATACCATGTAGCTGTAAAAAGGGATGAGGAACAGTCATCTCTCCATATACATGGGGGATTGGTTCCAGGACCCTGCCTCTTCCTACCTCTGTAGTCACCCCTGTGGAATCCACCTATACTAAAAGTCAGGGTGTACATCCCATGAATACTGTATTTTTGATCCACATTTACTTAAACAAATCTTCATATAAGTGGACCTGCTCAGTTCAAACCTGTGTTGTTCAAAGGCCAACTGTGCTGCTATGCAGTTATATCTTCAGAATACAATATTAACAAAAAGAAAAAAAAGGAAAAAGAACAAAAAGTGAGATGGTAAAGTATGTTAAATATGCTATCATATAAGAAAGCTAAATGAAAAACAAATGTTAATAACATTTTTAAAAAGGATAAAATTAACTTTTAATAAAGTAAAAACATAATTGTCTAGTGGAAAGGGAAGGAAAAAGACTAATCAAAGCTGTAGTTCTCTGAATAGCTCTTGTTTTGTGGATTTGATTTGAAACTTAAGTGACACAGGAATTTGTCTGTAAATCCTTAATGGGACATACCCTAAAGGAAAAAAAATTCTTGCAAGACAAACCAAACTTCCCCCAATAATAAAATGCCCTTAAACTGTTTTCAGTAATCATATTTTGGTGATAGTATTGATATCATCATTGTGAGACCATTACGTATTATTTTCTGAAAAAAGAAATGAGTAATTATGCTTTTTGTCCTTAAGAGCTGGGATTTCAACATGAGAGAACGGAGATATAAATGTGAGAATGAAATTAGACAAATATTCTGTGGACCCAATTTCCAACAAGAAGAATCAGTATGAACTTACATGTTTTCTTAAAAAACAAACAACCTGCTCCCCAAAACAAAAACAAACAAAAAACCAAAATTTCTTTCCTAGCTATACCCCCCAAAGAGGCCTAGAAACAATGACTGACCCAATAACTAGGACCATTCTAATGAATTAATTAAGGGATCTAGGCAGTGATCAATGCTGCTAACATCACACCAACGGACACTGATACAATGTACTCGTAACAGAAATACAAACTTTACCTTGCCCCCAAATTGAACCTTAATCTGCTCAAGCCTCTAGAACTCACTACCAATTATCAGAAAATTGAATGGAGAGATGACATTTTAAATGACACCATGGAGATGTAATACTCAGAATCCACTCTGGCAAACCCTTCAGGAAAAATGGCCAGTTTCTTCAACAACAAAATTACAAGGAAACAAAATGATGTCAGAAAAATCCTATACATTCAAAGAGATTTAAGGGACACATTAATATGTTTCAATATATGGGTCACGTTTGGATACTGAGTTGAATACATTACTTGTTTAAAAAACGAGACAATTGGAGAAACTTGGACATTGAATATTGTTTGATATCAAATAACTAATGTTAATTTTAGAAAAGATGCTAAATAAGATTAAACAATCACAGTAATGATATCATGGTTATGCTTTCATAAAGAGTTCTTGTCTTTTAGAGCTACATAATAAATATTTACAGGTGACATGACATAATGGTGGGGATTTGCTTCAAAATAATCTAGAGTTGAGGGGACTGGCTGGGGTAGAGATGAAACAAGGTTGGCCATGAATTGAAAGTTGTTGAAGCTAGGTGATGGGTTCATGGGACTCATGAGAGTAAGCTCTTTAGCATATGTTAAAAATTTTTCATAATAAAAGCTTAATTACAAAAAGAGGCAGCCTGTTTAATATAAGGTTTACACTCTGATTTCACTTAGGCTTGGTCTGAGTCTGTTTAGGACCTGTCAAGTGGTTCCTGTTTCCTTAGATACCGAAAAATATTATTATAAAAAGAAAAATTACTTTGCTGAGATACTTTTTCCATGTACTCCCCTCATATAAGAAAAATTGGGGGATGCCAAACCTGTGAAACTGAGACTGGGACAAGGAGCCTCCTGTGGTTGCTGACTAGCTCTTTAGAGCTCTGCTTCTTGCATTTGGTCTCTGGTACTTATATCCAACAGCCATCTGTGGCTGTGGCTTGGAAATGATATGGCATCAGAAAAGGAGGGAACTCCAAAGGCAGGGCTTTGTCAATTGCTCAAAAAAGGGGAATGGAAGATGTTGCCTCCGTCCAGCAGCATAATTAATGAGAAACATTTTTGAATCCGGGATCATGGATTTTTAGTGCTCTTAGGAACTTTATATTTTGTCTAGTCCAAATCACTTATGTGGCAGGTGAAGAAATGGAAGCTCAGAGAAATGAAGTGACTTGGTCAAGGTTGCAAAGCTAATAGCATTTTTGGGACGAGAACCCATATTTTACTGATTTCCAGAGTTCAGTGCTCTTTTCTGCACATTACATCTGGGGTGGTGCACCTTGATTTGTTTCTTTGTTTTTAGTATGAACTCTCTAGAATCTATTCCATGAATTCTCTGGAGCAATGTGCTACTGCAATGTAGAATTTTCTGTTATTTCAGTACAAGGGGGAGACAGGGGCTATTGAGGCATGTGTTGGGGTGTGGGGGAGTAGTGATTTTAAAATAGTTGGTATAATTGGCTGAAAGAATCTCCTTAGGGTAAATTGTGGCTCTTGCTTCATATGAGGAAAGCTGCATGAGTTTGTGCTTGCCAGACCCCATGAAGGAAGTTATGGGACAAGCAGGCTCTAGAGTCAGATTACCTGAGTTTGAACCCATGCTCTTCTGCTATTTACTCACGGTGTGACCTTGGACAAGTTAGCAATCTCTCTGTACCTCATCTATGAAGCGAAGATAATAACAGCACTCACATCATGGTCTCATTGTGTATATTTAATGGGTTAAGATAGGTAAAATTCTTAAACCAATATCTGGCACCATGCAGGAAATGTGTGTGATCTCAGAGGGGAAACTGGATGCAAAGAGCCGTCAATGGGCATGACCAATAGAACATACACATGAGACTGGTAGGTATCTTGGAATTTCAAATAGGGTCTACTTGCTGAACCTACTTGTAGGGTAGGATTTCATGGTGTTAAAAATCTCCTTTCCAGAGCCAGTTCGGTGCCTGAAAGTCTCAGCCCTGGATTCACTGTGTTACAATCCAGTGTGTTATCTGGAAGTAGCAAATGTAATCATGTAAGTCATTCACGTCTCATAGCCAACTCACTTATCATCTGAGGGAGCTAGTCATGCAGTCAAGCCTTTCTGGTAGGAAACATGGTCAAGGAGTAGTGAGTGCCTCCAACGCAGTGTAGCAGATACCATTGGTGCCTCTGGCACTTGCCTACACAACAAAAACTCCTTGCTACAAAAAACCAAAAACAAACCTGCAGCTCTATCTGAGAATGTTTTGTGTATTCTTCCTAGCTGTGGGAGTATATTCAGCCTGTATTAGTCCATTTTCATGCTGCTGATGAAGACATACCCGAGACTGGGTAATTTATAAAGGAAAAGAGGTTTAATGGACTCACAGTTCCACATGACTGGGGAGGGCTCACAATAATGGTGGAAGGTGAAAGGCACGTCTTACCTGGTGGCAGACAAGAGAGAAAAGAGAACCATGCAAAAGCAGTTTCCCCTTATAAAACCATCAAATCTTGTGAGACTTATTCACTACCACAAGAACAGTATGATTCAATCATCTCCCACTGGGTCTGTACCACAACATGTGGGAATTATGGAAGCTAAAATTCTAGATGAGATTTGGGCGGGGACACAGCCAAACCATATGACAGCCCATGAGCAGGACAAGCTGGAAGGGCTGGAAAGTTAATGACCCTGGAGTGGCTCTCAAGCAATGATGGTGGGAGGTTGGTTGGTAAGGATCACAGCTTCCTAGTCCCTCATTTGGAATAGCTCTGAGGAGCATTCCACACTGTCTCCTGGCGTTCCCAGTGGGATTGTGCTCCAGTTGCCCATAGTGATAAATGCATGAAAATGTACCTTTTATTGGCTTTTTATTCTCTCCCTTCTCACTTCCCTACTTTCCTATCAGTTTCCTGGTGTTGCCTTCCAATGAGACTCTTTGCACCAAATCTGTACCTCAGGATGTGCTTTTGGGGGAGCCCAAACCAAGATAGCCTCATCCAAGTGTTTGGCTGGGGTCTCCCAGCCTCTTGTTTCTTCTGCCTCTCTGAATTTCCCACATCTCCAACCACAATTCCAATCCTCAAATTTAGAGATTATTTTTCTAATATTATTTTTCTATTTTAGGGATTATTCGGCTACTACTTCAGTGTGAAACAGACACCTTGTTGTCCTCAAATATTTCTATTGCATTCTACTTGGGGTAGCAAGGAAGTGGGTATTGAGAAGTAATGATTATCAGTGCCATATAGAATGACATTTAGGAAGGGGAAAAACTGTCAAAACACCATTTCTCTGCAGAGTTCAAGACTTCAATCCCCTTGACAACCAATTCCTAAACAACATCAGGGAGTTCCATTTGGGCTAGAGGTAAGTTATCTGACATCTCTTGTATCAATACCACTGTCTATAAGATTTGCAGTTTATACCTGTCTTCAGATTTACTGACCCTGATGGTATTATTATAACCACTGCAAATTCACCAAACTTCTCTGAAAGTATAATTTTATACAGAATTGGAAAATGTTAACATTTCTAAATCCTTTAAGTATGCAATGAACTGAAGAGGACAAACATTTTAGGAAAATTAATAAGGTAATTTACAGCTTAAAGTTCAATATTGCTAAAAGCTGACTAAACTACTGTAGTATTTAGACAACGATGACAAGGCCAAAACAAGTAACTTTGAAAGTAATCTCTTTCAGACCAAACATACTAATCATTTTCTTAATCTTTTTTTTTCCTCCTTGGAAAGCAATGGCAATACTTACTAAGTCTTATATAAAAGATGGCTCATTGAAACCTTCAAATAAATAATAATAATATTCAATGTTTATATAGTGCTTTTTTCCTACCATGGAGCTCAAAGCATTATCAAATAATTATGAGATTATTTCTATTTTATGCCCAACACAATCCTTGCCTTTATGAAGTAGTTATGATGTTTTAATTATTATATATGTCTTTAAATGGTTCCAGAAGCAGAGTTATTAATTGATCATTCACTCATTCAATCATAAATCAATCATTAATTGATACAATAAATTCTTTCATTCATCCATCCATTCATCCCTTCCCCCGTCTATCCGTTTACAAATATTTATTAAGTAGTCACTGCATATGAGGTCCTCTGCTAGGTTCTGCCTGTACAGTGTTGATCAAAACAGATATGGGCCCCAGCTCTCATGGAGCTAATAGCATAGTGAATTCTACAGCACAAATTCTAGTAACATTTCTGTGATGATACTATTTCTATCTAAAAATTTTTTGAAGGCTAGTCAAGTGAAGCAATGGGAGTGGAGGAGGAACAAAGAAATCCATAACATTGTGATCAATTAGTTTAAACACCATTGCACTCAGACCAGCCTAAAATGTTTTGTGAAATATGTTTTTCCTAATTAAAACTCAAACAGTTAATTTGAGGTATAATATTTTTAATGACGTAGATTCGAAAGTGAGAGCACTTGGATAGAGAACACAGGTCTTGTGTAAATATGGCTGAATCTGACAAACCCTAATCTGTAGTCTGTGCAGGTTACTGCGGTTTGATCACTCTATAAGGTGGGAAACTCTCCAGCACCAGTCCTCCAGTATGGTAAGGCAGGACAGCAGCCCATGGAAGCCAGTACATCAGCCCACTTCTGTTTTAATATTGCTGAGTTGCCTTTATTTGAAAAAAATAAAAATGAAGAGAACAGAGGTGGCAGGTAGGCAAAGTTTGGGATAGGTATGTTTTAGAGTTTCCGTGCTTTGTGGAGTTCACAAATTCTTCTCATTCCCCGAATCTCCAAAGCTTCTAAAAGGTCAGACGAATATTTTTTTTTTTTTGAGAGAGAGTCTTGCTCTGTGGCCCAGGCTAGAGTGCAGTGATGCGAGTTTGGCTCACTGCAACCTCTGCCTCCCGGGTTCAAGCAATTCTCATGCCTCAGCCTCCCGAGTAGCTGGGACAATAGGCATGTGCCACCACACCTGGCTAATTTTTGCATTTTTAGTAAAGATAGTGTTTCTGCATGTTGGTCAGGCTGGTCTCAAACTCCTGACCTCAGGTGATCCTCCCGTCTCAGCCTCCCAAAGTGCTGGGATTACAGGCGTGAGCCACAGAGCATGGCAATAATCATTCTTGCTTCATGGAAAAAGCTGAATCATCTGTTGCTGAGGGAAATGGAACAGTTCCTCCTGAGACATCTCTGCTGGTCACGTGTTTTGCCTTGGATGTCTCTATGGAAGACCACAGAGGTGTGGGAGAGAGCTGAGTTCTTAAAAGGAATAAATGTGCTCACCTTTATTGACATGGTTTTACGATGGGAATTGCTGTAGCTTGTGTTTTCTTTTATCCGGTTGGAGTGGTTTGTACAAATCTGGTGATCTAGATCTTTCCCTCTCTTTACCTTAGGAAATTTTTGAATCAGGTCTCATCTGCATAGGTCTAGCCAGGTAGGGCCAATTATTTGTCCTCCAGGAATTCTGAATGACTGACTTACGCCTGAGGTAAGTCGGTTTTCTGTCTCATGTGCATATCTGTATTATAATAATTTTTGTGCACATCTGCATTGTAACCAATTTTGAAGCATAGTATATTTGTTTATTTTCATATGTATGTTTATTTGCATGTAAACATGGACATGTCTAGACTATGAGTTCTTGCAGGGCAGGAATTGTATCTTTTCCTCTTGCTCCAGTGACCAGGTCAGTGTCTGGCAAATGGAAGTGCTTGATGTGTTTGTTGAGTGAGTGAGTGAGTGAATGAATAAATGAATAAATATCTCTCTCTCTAGATGCTAAATGGTGGGGATTCTGGAATCTATTGAATTGGTTGTTAACATGGCCATCTCATGTGCTGTTGACTGACCACATATGGGACTCTTTGATTTCCTACAACACTGCTAATATTCAGGATATTACTGTATCAACTGTCTTCCAATAGAGTTGCTTTTGTAGTTTGATTTGGAAACAGTGCTGTATTACTTCGAATGATTGTGAAATAATAAAACAAACAATAACCTGAAATGCCAGAAAACATTATTTTCATGGCAACTTTTCAAAAAACAGTTCTACAAGATCCATTTACAAAATATACATGGATGGGGCTGGGCGCGGTGGCTCACGCCTGTAATCCTAGCACTTTGGGAAGCTGAGGCGGGTGGATCACGAGGTCAGGAGATCGAGACCATCCTGGCTAACACGGTGAAACCCCGTCTGTACTAAAAATACAAAAAATTAGCCAGGCATGGTGATGGGCACCTGCAGTCCCAGCTACTCCGGAGGCTGAGACAGGAGAATGGTGTGAACCTGGGAGATGGAGCTTGCAGTGAGCCGAGATCACGCCACTGCACTCCAGCCTGGGTGACAGAGCTAGACTCTGTACCCCCCCCCCCAAAAAAAACACACACACACACACACACAAAAACACCAACGGAGTAAAACGTATTACAGACTACTGAGTGCTATGTATCATTTTTATAATAGAAACAAAAATGTTTGCCATATAGCAGTATGTGGTTAAGATAAAAATAGCTTGTCAGGTAGGCCAGGGAAGTTTCTCCATAGTAAGCTATAGATGAACAGTGAGGGGGAAATCGTTTATTGATTATAACATTTAAATGTTAGTTTTTCTTAATCGATTCTTGTATGAATAAGGGAAGGTGGAAAGCTAAAGCCATTTAGGATTTGAGAGGGTCTGGGTATGAGGGGATAAAGGCATATGCTTGTCATTGTTTGGAGCATATATCAGGCATAGAAGTTTTAGGTTCCCAATTTTATTATTAGGATTAGGTGGGATGTATACAACAGAAAGCTTCAAATAATAGTGGATTAAATATTTTTTATTTTTATTTTGTGTAAAAGAAAAAGTACAGGATTCGCATGGAGGCTCCTTGGTCATCAGCTGCTCCTTTCCACTTCACTCTCAGTAGCACTTGGCTTCTATTTAAGTTTGCCTCGTGGTTCAGCATTATTGCTGGAGCTTTAGCCATCACATCTGCAATCCAGGCAGTAGGAAGGAAGAAAGGGGAAAGGGCACTTCTTCCAGCTGAGTCAGCTCCTTTTATAGGCACTTCCTAGAAGCCCTCAGCCAATCACTTTCACTTATTTCTCATTGACCACTACTCGCAAGGAGAGAGGTTGGAAAATACCATGTTTTGGCTATGCACATTTGTGGTAACAAATAATATTTGAGTTTTGATGCCAGAAAAAAAGAGGAGATGACTGAGTAGCAAACTGGTAGTCTCTAACCTTCAAGCAGATTACAGGTAGTCTTGCAGTTTTGGGAATGTCCCATGTCTCTTCAGAGTGATTTTATGTATCTTTGCTCTGACCTAATATGTATAGAGTTTAAATTTTAACTTTCAGAGAGCAATTTTATTCAACGTATTTGTAAGTTCTCAGGGAAAGCCTCAGTGTAAACCCATATGCTGACTCTAACAGGCTGTCACACAGACATTTATGGCTAAAACCAGAAAAAGAATGTGATCCTTTCATGGTAGAACATAAGAAGTGATGAGGAGATTTTGTTAATCTAGAGTTGACTGGTAAGATTCAGCAAAAAGACTGGAGAAGTCAACAGGAAGTCAATGTGTGAAAGCGTGAAAGCGGGGCTGAATCAGTTGACACAGCAGCCCAACCGTTCAGCCAGGATGCGTTTGGTCCTCAAATAAGTCATCAGACAACATACATATAGCTTTTCAGGCACGTCTCAGTAATCTTTTGAAATTGTAGGGCTTTTGAGACATCAGCTGCACTGCCCGTGGGCAGGTTGCATACAGTGTCCTTTCTCCCTCACCACAGGTGTGTCTGGCTTAGTCAACTTGGGATGCTATAACAAAATACTGCAGATTAAGTGGCTTAAACAAGAGCAATTTATTTCTCATGATTCCAGAGGCTTGGAAGCCCGAGATCATGGTGCTGGCCAATGCATTTTCTGGGGAGGGCCCATTTCCTGGCTTGTAGATGGCTACTGTCTCACCAAGTCCTCACATAGCAGAGAGAGGGAGCAATTGAGCTCTCTAGTTCTTTTCTTGTAAGGACACTGGGATCTCATTGAAGCAGGGCCCTGCCCTTATGATCTGATTTTACCTTATTTACCTCCTTATAGGCCCCACCTCCAAACAGTCACACTGAGCGTTAGGCCTTCATCATATGAATTTGGAGCAGACGTGATTCAGTCTACAGCAGTGTTCTTTCCCAAACTAAGAGCTTAGTAAAAAAAGAAGCACTTCTTTGATTGACCAACAGCACCTTCCTTTAATCAGATAGTTTTCTAAAAACAACCAAGCTTGAAGCACTGCTCTTCATATCATTTTAGAGTGAGTTGAGATTTAATATGTGCAAGAACTAAGAGAGTCAGAAGGTAGGACTAGTTCTGCTACCTGGTTCTAGACTGGTTTAATTGCTTATTTGAATCAATACTGATGTATTTCATGTATTATATCTGGACTTAGTGCTGTCACTTTCTCTTATAACAGGGTGGACATAAAATAAAGCATAAAGCCTTCTTTTGCATCTGTGTGGAAGGCAAATATACTCTGTCCACAACCACAAAGAAGGGAGGAAATGGAATGATTGGAATGACAACAGCAAACCACTTTGCTCTAAAACCTTTGAGCAGTTTTAAAATCTGGATATTTGCTTCAGTTTGACTCTCAACTTCATTTTGAGGCCATAGATAGAATCAAATAGGCTCTCGAAGACAGAAGTTTCCAAATAAAATACTATATTCTTTTAGGGTATGTTTGGGAGATACTGGTACATTTAATAAAATACTACTTCCCTGAAGGATAAGGAATGCATTTCAGTTGCAGTTTCTATCATTAGCTGCTTGTCAAAATAAACTGTTTATCTTCCAATTTCAGAGTTGCCAGGTCTGCCACAGCTGTTGAAAGAACCTTCTCTGGCAATCTGATCAGGTTCGACTATTGGATATTAACAACAGGGTGCCTAAAATCAAAACACAGCTCTCAAGTTTTAGTGACAGCTTTTCAGGATAACTTATTAGCTGGAATTAGGGACAATGGCAATAGTCCTTTTGGTTAAAAAGATTTATAATGGTATGTTTCATGGATTTGAAATTTAGAGAAAATAGACACAGGATTATTTTTTAATAAGTCCAGAGAATCTACAATTTTTTCCTTTTGTTGTAAAATGTAGTCTCATAATCAGTATACTTTTAATAAATCAAAATGACACAAGATGAGATATTTAAAGAACCTTCTTTTACTATTTTCTCAATAATTTAAAAATTATTATTCTCAATAATTTTAGTTAGGTTGCCTTTTTAACCCAGTGCTTCCATTTCTCTAAGTATTCATAGTGCGGGGTAGTGCTGGTTAATGGTTTCTAAGAACCATGACAAAAGATAAGCAAATAAACAAACTACCAAAAGCATCTATTTCTATATGCATGTAAGAGAACTTGATGTTGCCTGGAAACGAGAACTATTTGTCCCCCCAAACTCAAATTAAATATAGAGGCTGAGATTAATCTTTTGGCTTCTGACTGTTGACGCCATCCCCCACCAATCTCCCACCATGTTCCTCCGCCCAAATTAGAAACTGTTACTTCTCTAATCACTGGACGACCACAGTCCAAGACAGCTGAGATCCTCCAGTGATCTTACTGAATTGCACTTTGGTCTAAAGCCATCAGTTCACAATGAAAGATTTGTAACAATCCCTTCACATCAATTGTTGTCTTTATTATAAGAAGTCACTAAGGATGTTCATTATCAGTGGCTTTCAGATTTGCCCATTTATCAGCATCAACTGAGTTGCTTTGAAAAAAACGCAGATTTTCAGGCCCACCCCAAGCCTATTCAATCTGAATTTCTAGGCAAGGGGTCAAGGGAACCTGTATTACAAATAATCTTAGAGGTGGTTCTGATGCAGTTGGTGGGGATATGGGACACATGGCACAGTGTCCTTCTTCTTCTTCTTTTTTTTTTTGAGATGGACTCTCGCTGTGTCGCCCAGGCTGGAGTGCAGTGGCGTGATCTCGGCTCACTGCAAGCTCTGCCTCCCAGGTTCACGCCATTCTCTGCCTCAGCCCCCTGAGTAGCTGGGACTACAGGTGCTCGCTACCAAGCCTGGCTAATTTTTTGTATTTTTTAGTAGAGACGGGGTTTCACTGTGTTAGCCAGGATGGTCTCGATCTCCTGACCTTGTGATCCACCCGCCTTGGCCTTCCATGCACTAGGATTACAGGAGTGAGCCACTGCGCCCGGCCGTCACAGCGTCCTTCTTATGAGGACCGTGGAAAAAAGTTCTCTCTAGTTTTAGTTCCAGCACCAGGGGTCCTACTTCTGGGTAAACAATTTATTTTTATTTCCTGGACACTGTAATTCATATAATTGATTGTGTTGCTCTTTCTTGCATTGGCCAAAGCATAGAGCCAAATGTGAATCCTTCTAGCAAATGTACAGAAAGAAACTTGTGGCACTATCAGTACCATGTGACCACTCCGGCCTTCATCTTCTCTTTCTTACTCTCATTTCCCCATTGTCCCAATACCTTCATCAATTTATTTTTAATTCTGCATTTTGTTTTATTGCAGACGTTGTTGTACATTGCTTTCAATCCTTTCTGGAACAAAATATGACATATATAAATAAGAAATACTGTCCAAATATTTGTATAAGCTGCTTGCTTGAATTAGGATATTTATATTTATGATTTATATTTAAAAAATACAAACTCATAGAAGCTTAGAGTAGAATGGGGTTGCCAGAGGATGGGGGTGGTGGGGAAATAGAGAGCTGCTATTCAACTGGCATAAAGTTTCATTTATATGAGATGAAGCAGTTCTAGAGATCTGCACTGCAAGATCATGCCTATAGTTAACAATAATGTATCGTACCCTTAAACATTTGTTGAAAGGGCCTATCTCATGTTTAATGTATTCACAACAATGAAAAGAAAACAACCCAACAACTTAGGATGATCCAGCAGAAGTTACACCTGGTTGAAGGTGGTACCATTACTGTTTTATTCAGTGACCTTATTGCCCTTTGGGGAGTGTGGGTGGAATGGGGGCAGATATTACTTCATGTGATAAAAGACAAACAGAGAGTCTTCTAAATTTTATTTAGAATAAAACCAGCATGGTAGAAATACATCAGTGATACAAGTGAAAAAGAACTTGACTCCTTAATAAAATGACTTACAAGTGCAAAAATGGACCCCATATGTGCTCTGCTTTACTTACACCCAACTCTAACCTGCGAGCATATTAGGAAAAAAGAAGCAAGTGCATCCAATAAAATTATTTGTAACTTAATTTGTATGAGGCGGGACAAGGTTGCTTTTGATCCAAGTCTGGTATTTCTTGGTTAACAGGGTGTAGATTCCAGGCTTTGTGGCAACACCACATTCATGACCTCCAGAGACTATAGCGTGGAACACACCTTTACAGATCAAGGGGCCCCCTGAGTCACCCTGGAAGGAAGAAAAAGGGCAAATACGTGGTAAGAAGCTGTTGGGATATTTTTGTTTTTTAACCACCAACTGCTGATTGCTCAAGGGATTATTATCTGGGTCTTTGCTTTCTTTATGTCCAGAAGAGTGTCTGACACTGCCTCTTACTCGTTATAGGTTGTCTATGTGCCTTTCTCTGTCAAGGACTATGTTTCTGCCTACTTGCTTCTCTGTTTATGTCTCTATCTATGACTATGACTATGCCTCTGCCTCTGTCTCAGTGTCCATGTCTATATCTCTGTTTTGTCCCTATCTATGTCTACATTCCTCTGGGAATCAATGACTATTGACTATTTATTAAAGAATGGATAAAGTTTTAAATAATCCACTGAAATAAAATAATCTTTTAAAATTGTAGATTTCATTTTGATGCTCACAGACCTAAAATTGAGTTGTTATTGAGGCTAGCAGAAAAGAGCAATGTATTGTAGTAAATGTCTTCATGGCAGGAATTATATGTTCTCTGTTATTTATTTATTTTTTGCATCCTCACATGGTTGGACATAGTGCTATGTATATGTACCATACTTAGTAAATACTTAGTGAATGAAATGATTTTTGAAGACTCACTCTAACAGCAAAACATGTAACTAAATTCTATCAAGTGAAGGGAAAGAGCTATAGAGGGGATGGCATGGCCTTTTGATGAAGAGCTGGCTTCTACATTTGAAGACCAGCCTTTCTCTTTGCTAATATTCACATTGCAAACTGCAGTGCCTTATACTTTGGTCAACCATGATAACCGATGTTTAGGAGGGTGATGGTCTTGGGTACTGCAGATGCACAAGACATTTGAAGTCATCATATCCTCTCCCCCAATTATACTTAATATAGTATGAGATGAATACTGTATTCTAATTTTTTAAAAATTAGTAATTCATTTGTGCTATATATTAGTATAGTTCATACAAACATGAACACCTATTTTTTTCTTACCATCTCAATAAACAAATGATTTTGAAAAACATAATGACTCTTGTTCCTTTTTTTCTTTTAAGACAGGGTCTCATTTTGTTACCCAGACTGGAATGCAGTGGCAAGATCTTGGCTCACTTCAGCCTCAACCTCCTGGGCTCAGGTGATCCTCCCCCCTCAGCCTCCTGAGTAGGTGGGACTACAGGCGTGTGCCACCACACCTGGCTAATTTTTGTATTTTTTGTAGAAACGGGTTTTCACCATATCGCCCAGGCTGGTCTCGAACTCCTGAGTTCAACAGATCCATCCACCTTGGCCTCCCAAAGTGCTGGGATTACAGGTGTGAGCCACCATGCCCGGCCTTTTGCTCCTTTTTGTTAGTCAGTGGTATGGTCTGAAAGTCTGATTCCTCCGAATTCATATGTTGCAATCCTCACTCCCAAGGTGAGAGTATTAGGAGGTGGTGATTTTGGGAAGTGATTAGGTCATGGAGGTGAAGGCTTCATGAATGAGATTAGTTCCCTTATTAAAGAGGCCTAAGAGAGACCCCTCATCCCATCTACCATGTGAGATTAGAGTGAAAAGAAGCTGTTTATGAACCAGAAAGTAGGCCCTCCCCAGACACCAAATGTGCTGGTGCCTTGATCTTGATCTTGAACAGAATAAAGTTCTGTTATTTATAAGCCACCGAGTTTATGGTATTTTGTGGTAGCAGCCCAAACAGATGAAGACAGTCAGTCAGCATTACTTATGAAACACATACTGTATATTTGAGCTTTTTGCATTTGAGTCTTATAAGGCCTCCTTATTGATTAATCTGCAAGGTGGTTCTTTAAATAAGTTATCTTCTAATCACCACTAGTGACTTCAGGGTTGGTAGACTTTGTAAGGAGGATAACACCTCTCATAGGAAGCCTGTAAAAGTTGTCAGATATGGTCTATTATCCTGATTAACAAACATTTAGTGGGTGCTTATAAAGTATTGGGGAAGTTTTTACAATCCATCCACATTGGTAGATGAAAAAGAATAGAGAATGCTGTGCAGGAATGAAGAGAAAGTGTTTAGAATTGTGGTTTTGTATTCTCCATGCCCCTCCCTCCTCCTCAGTGTCAGTGAGCAATAGAGGCTTGGCTACTGTACAGCGCTCCGAGATGCCTGTTTGAAAGAGAGATTCTTACCTTACAGGAATCCTTCTGGCCTTTGGCATCTCCTGCACAGACCATGTCTTTGGTGATAAAAGGGTCGCCGTTGTAGTAACTTTGGCTGTTGCAAAGTTTTCGACTTAGGACAGTAACAGTGACTTCTCGCAGGGTGTCAGAAGGTCTTAATGAATCTGGATCGGTGGCTCCCCAGCCAGTAACCTTGCATTTGGTTCCAGATCTAAGAGAGGTTTTGGATCTTATGTGGAGCATCTTGACATGTTTATTGAGTTTTGCGGCTGTTTGAAGCTGACAGATTGAAAAAAGATGGAATTATTTCTTTCCCAGTAGTATTCTGATGCTAGCCTGTGCGTTGTATGTGTGGTCCCTCTGTCTTAGGTGGGCGTCCCTGTTCTGGGATCTACTTTGGTGGTGGCCTGCAGCTGCATTTGTGGTTGTTGCTTTTCTGACCATGCTCTCTACTCCCCGAGGAGCTCACTGAGGCTTGGGGCGGGAGCTTATAGAGAGCAGGAATTTGTTCAGTCTCGAGCAAACTGGCCTTTGCCCTGCATTGGATGGTTTTGTGTGGAATAACATCCATAGGTCATGACTTTGAGGGCTGGGCTGCTTCCTGCCGGATAGGACCCTTGAGTATGGTCTAGACCAAGTTTGGACTAAATTAAGTGTGGTCTAGACTAAGTTGTAACTCACTGCTGAGCCCCTGAAGTCACTTGGTTGGCTCTGTTGTATAAACAACTGTTGTATTTTTTTACTTGCTAATGAGAAAAGCATTTGGGAGAAAAGCTTTCAGTGTGGATCCTTGGGCCTGTTAAGATGTTCCCCTCCTACATATGTGAGTATCAGAGTTGCTTTTCCTTGTATAAACACAGCCCTGGTGCATTTGTGATAAATTCTTGTTTCTTTCAAGACAGTATATGGAATAACATGGGCCCTTATAAAATATATCATAATCACCTCAAACATGGGGAGGGTGCTAGCAAAATGCATTTTGTAGGTGATTTAACTAATTGAGCCATCCTGTATAAAAATGTTGACAAAATAGAAGGAAGACAATGCTACTACCTACCTTAACCAGCATGATATCATTTGATTGAGGATCTGATGTAACTCTTGAGAATGGTATAAATTTTTTGATCTCCAGTGTTTGTTTGGAGGCCTCATTCTTTGAGAGAGAGTGTGCGCCTAAAACCACAGTGGGAGACTGGCCTTTGGTAAACCTAAAAAAAGCAAAGACAATGAAAGCAGCAGAATGATTTCCAAATCCCCCAGTGGGGAGTGGTGATGGTCGAGGGGGTTGTATACACAGAGAAACAAGGGCTATCTCCAAGGTAACCTGCCTAAGATTAGGTGGAGTGACAAAGGTCTTAGTGGACCCCAGCATGAATTGATATTAAGGGCCAAATGACTTGCCCTTAATCCCACCCTAAACCAATTCCCTGGCATTGCAAAAGAATATCAGAACTTGTATCCAACTGGGGGAAGAAAAAGGAGTGAAATCCTAATTGACTTAGATCAAGTTTAAAACAAAATTATGTTCATTTATGTAAAAATAAAGCAAATTATATTTCTTGAGTTTGTAGTTTGAGATTTACACCAACTACCATTAAAATTTGTTTATTGTGGTAAAGTATACATAATGGTATAAGAATGGTAAAATTTACCATTTTAACCATTCTTTAATGTACAGTTTGGTGGTATGAAGGACATGTATATTGTTGTTCATCCACCACTATCATCTCCAGAACCCCAGAACTTTTTTTATCTTCCCAACATTAAGTGTTTTAATAATTAAGGTAGCCAGGTGTGGTGGCTCATGCCTATAATCCCAGCCACTTGGGAGACTGAGGTGGGAGGATCATTTGAGGCCAGGAGTTTGAGAGAAACCTGGGCAATACAGTGAGACCCCCATCTCTAAAAAAACATTAAGGGGCACACTGGTGCATGCTGGGCATGGTGGTGCATGCCTACAGTCCCAGCTGTTTGAGAGGCTGAAGCAGGAGGGATTGTTTGAGTCCCGGAGCTGGAGGCTGAAGTGTCACAGCCTGGGTGACAGAACAAGGCCCCATCTCTTAAAAACAAACAAACAAACAAAAACCATGAAGATCCCCACCCTACACTTGCTCACCCACATGCCTAGACTTCATCTCAGGTCAATGTGGGGAAGTAAGGCCTATTACATGACAGTCAGATATGTCCATATGTCCTGTCCCCTCAATTAGAACAAAGATTTGGACAAGAAAGGAAAACTTTCCTCAAGGTAAGAAAACAGTGCTAATTTAAAATGAAGATACTTTAAGGTTAGTAGCCATTCCATCGGGGAGATTTAGAGGATACGAACTGGTGAGTCAGGTGAAGAAATAGGTTTGTTTTTTGGCTTTTTTTTTAACGTTTTTTTTTTTTGAGACGGAGTCTTGCTCTGTTTCCCAGGCTGGAGTTCAGTGGCACCATCTCGGCTCACAGCAACCTCCGCCTCCCAGGATCAAGCGATTCTCCTGCCTCAGCCTCCCGAGAGGCTGGGACTACAGGCTTGTGCCGCCACACCCGGCTAATTTTTGTATTTTTAGTAAAGACGGAATTTCATCATGTTGGCCAGGGTGGTCTCAATCTCCTGACCTCAGGTGATCTACTGGCCTCAGCCTCCCAAAGTGCTGGGATTACAGGCGTGAGTCTCTGTGCCTGGCAAGGTTTGCTTTTTAAATCTCTGGTCATACACAGTTCTAGTACCAGTGTTTCAACAGCGCCACAATTGATATGATTTACTCTTTGTTGGATAAAATTACATTTACAGCAGTGATAAAGTAGAAATAATTTTTTGGAGATTTTGGCAGTACCGCAGAGCCACTTGTATACTACAGATATATTCCATTACAGTGTCTATCTTTATGAAGTCCACCTCAGATCTTTTAATTGTATTTGTTTGTTTACATGTAACTATTTCTTTGCTACTTGGAAAAGCTACCAAAGTAGATTGCAGTAAAAACACACATACTCATGCATATAGATTAATAAAGATTAATAAAAGTTACAAAGAGCACAGAAACATACAGAAAAAGGAAGACATGATTGTTTCAGATTTGAAAATGAGCAAATGCCTGTGGTAGAGTGGGTTTGCTTATGGCAGAGCTGTGACTGCCTGGAATGACCACTTTTTGGTTTCTACCAAAAGAGTTTATTTTTATTTATTTTGGGAATTCCAGCTCTATTTGTTGAAAAGTTTGCCTATTGCAAAGTCAGGACGGGGTGGAAATTTCTCATAGGATGTGGACTGGATTTCCTAGGATTGATTTGAATTCAAATTCAACATACCCACTAAACCCAAAACTTTGTAGGAGAAGGATGACATAAAAATCTTCACGATGAATGCTCTAACAGAAAGGTGGGCACGTGCCTAAATGACTCACACAAAGAAGGCTATGAGGTACAAATGAGAGGTATGGAGGGTGGATTCTCACTAAGGGAGGGATGCTGAAAAAATGTCTGGGTTTCTTTCATCTTTTACTAATTTACTCGGCTAGTTATTGCCTTTGAAATGTTTTGGTTATTTTTGTCTCCACTGGGACATGTTAAGACCAAAAACAACCCAAGCAGACCATTATTCCTTCTGAACTTTCAATTTCTAGATATCCTTCAACTGTAATCTGTGCTACTCAGGTCAAATTTTCTGCCCACGGGATACCTGGAATTACTTGAGTTCTGGGATGCCACCTCCTTAGCTAAACTGAAGTCTGAATTCACACAAAGAGGAAGTAATAATGCCAGTGTTTTTCAGTTGCACAGCACAGGATTTCCCCAAATGTAGTCTTCAGACTTGCTTCAGAATCACCTGGAGGTGTTGGTTTAAAATGTGGTTTCCGGAGTCCCACCCTGAGCTTTCCTGGAAGAGAATCATATATGGAGCAGAACTACAGTGCGGCTTATAGTGGGTCTGCTGAAGACATCTGTAAACATTGTCTCCATTGAGCCTAACAATAACCTTTCTCAAGGTTGGTAAAGCTGACGGGCTGTGTATTCCTTACCAGTAAAAGATTGTTCTCTGACTGGTCCAAGGTGACACACCTCATAAATAGGGGAATCAGGACCCAAATTTGGCTTTTGGTGACTCCCAGTCCAGTGCTCTTTCCTCAATCCCTCTTTGAACCCCGTGCCAACCCCCTTCAAGCCTCTTCTTTTCTCTGCCAGCGCGCCTGGACGCTCAACAGTGCTTCTGCTTAGACCCGCCCCTTGAGGTCTGGCAGCAAAGGCAGGGTCCCTATGTCTTGGAGATTTCTCTTGCCTAAGAGAGAGGGAGAAGAACTTGGCTGTCAGAGAGGGAGGTCTTCCCAGTCTTATCTCGTCAACATCAGATTAGTTCCTTGGTTATTACCATGGAAGGCACAGATAATTGTATAACAATACTCGATAACATCTATTAAGTTCTTTGTGTTCTGTGCTAAGCATTTTACAAAGCTTCCCTCATTTAAACCGCACAACAGCGTGGTGAGATAGGTATTATGACAATCCCCATTTTATAGATGAAGAAAGTGAGGTTCAGGTAAACGAATAAACTTGAGGACCTTTGCCTCCAGGAGGCAAATTCGGGCAGGATTAAAGCTCAGTTGGCTTGAATCTAGAGCCTGAACATTGAACCATTTTGTTCCAGGAGCCTTGAGCATTTGAGATGGAGTGAGGCCATGTGGAAGGGGCTGTGGAAGGTTCCATCTAACAACTTGCTAGGCAGGTTGGGGCAGGAGGAAGTGCTCTGTGAGGGGGGCCTGGGAGAGAATCAGGAGAACAGGGTACAACAGCTGGTGAGAGTTTTGCTTCTGGTAAGTTAAAATGCTGAAAATAAGTTTGTACAGGACATTTTTTATCAATTTCCTTTTATATTTGACATGGCAACTAATAAAGGGGCCAGAATATTGAGGGAGGAGACGTGTGGATGGCTGGTGAGAAGGGAGCACTCCCAGGTTTGGCCCTCTTCACAATTTTGCTGAGAGAGAGGCTTGGGGCAAACTATTCCCACAGGATACTGGGGAGTACATTTGTGGGAAGCCACCATTGAGCTATTTTGTAAATATTTTGAATTTCATAAAGCTTAATATTTTTCCAACCACCGATCTGCCTACTTTTTACACCCAAGTGTCCTGTAGAGGAAATTTGATCTACATATTTTGGAGTTCTTTATACCCCAGCCATTTAAAATGATATTTAGCAATAGTTTGTTTTAAGAAAAAAAAAAAAAAAAAAACACAAAAAACTCCAAGACCTCTCTCCAGTCTTTTGTCAATAATCTCTTTCCCCAATTTGGGAATCCGCTTCTCGTGAGTTAAATCCACTTGACAAAATTTAAAATTCAACTTAGTGATATTATTTAATTTCCTATAACACTTTATGGCTAGTGAAGCACTTTTTCATACACCATGTTTCAGGCCTAGCCAAAGAAAGAAAGAAAGAAAGATCTTTCAGTGTATTTCTTTCTTTCCATCCAAAGTTTGTTGAACATTTAGAAGTCAAGCTCTGTGTCTGGGGAGGTTATAGACCATTTGAATGTGTATTATGAGCATATTTGAAGATGTGCATATTTTGCATCAAATGAACATTCGCTGACAGTTCCCCACTCTGTCTCTCTGATCTCGAGGGGGCAAATGCCCTGGAGAAGAGAGAAGTGATGGGGATGAGAGTGTGATTTCTATGAGGGCAAGAACCCTGTGTAAATGAAGTAACCATATTAAATTGGAAATCAGTGGCTTGCTATTTAGAGATAGCAGAAGATCTCCCAGTTTGCAGGCTTCAAAACTTCCAATTTGTGATCAAACAGTTCCATTTAAATGGGGTAATCAGACAAAACCCCCAAAGCATAGAAAAGCAAATCAATTCAATTGTTCTGTTTAGATATAGACAATGCCTGCAGAGCAAACCATTACAGCTAAGAGAGATCTTTAAGTGAAAGAAAAGGAGAAGGCTCCATCTCAGCTTATTAGGTAAGAAACAGAAGGAAACATATATACAAACAAAAAGCAAAACCAAAAACCCAAGCAAACAAACAAAACAACAAATACCAAATTAGTTTTCTACTGGCATTTCCTTTTGTGATGGTTGCAGCATCCCAAGAGGGGTTTTGTGCTTTATTAGCTGAAGTAAGAGAATCCTAGGCTGAAATGGACTTTGGAAGGTTTTACTCTGTCTTCAGAAAAGCTTTCATTCTAAGTATCCTAGAAAATAACTCTCTCATTATCTTTCTTTTTCTAGAAGTCATCAATAACTTGTTTTTTTCCACCTAGGAAAGTTGTAAGTGCTGAGTAGCTACTGTTAGGTAGCTACTGTTAGGAGTGGCAAAGTAGGCTTCTCATGCGTATAATACTAATGATAATAGCTGCAATTTTTTTGTGCTTACTAAATGTGCCAAGCATGCTAAAATACTTAAACAGATACTATTTAATTCTCAAAACCCACAAAGCAGGTATGATATGATTATTACCCCTTTGTAAAATGGGGAAGCTCAGAGCACAGAGCAAGCTCAGGTTGTCTGATTTCCTTTTGAGCAGTGTGATCTAACAAGGTCAAGAGTACTGCTGCTTCAAGTATTACTGTTGCTGTGTTCCCTGCATTATACAGAAGACTTGAATTTGTCTAATGTCTTGGCTGGGAAAAGCAGCTCAGTTCTCTCTGAAAAGGAAAACCCAAGACAGAAAGCATGGATGTGGAAGAAGGTAAATAAACGCCACCAGTTGGTCAGTAACCACAGAAGCTAACAGTAGATCAAATTCTCATTCAGGAGAGGTAAGCTTCTCTTGTACCTATAATAACTTTCAGAAAAAACACATGTCTGGAAAAGTGTGGAGGACTCACCGATATTTGCAGTGGGCTGCTGTCAGCACCCACTGTGGATCAATCAGAACACCTCCACAAATGTGATGTCCGCCATACTGGATGGAGGCCATAAATGGCCTGGAATGAGGTGACACTTCTTTCCCTCCAATAATTTCCATATTGAAACCTACAAAAGTAGACCAAAAGGTTTCACACAAAAGATCTAAACTACTGTTTCATGTAATTCTTCCAATGACAGTCACTATATTATTTTCAAAGCTTAAAAAACAACAATAACCCTACTTAAAAGCTACAATAATTTTACTGATGAAAAATTTGTATAATACATTACAGTTCAGAAAGATAGGAATGATTGTGAAAATAATTTTCATCTATAATATAACAATATAGTCAGTAGAAATTCATTTAATGTTTACATGTAGATATAGGAGATACTTACACACATGAGTCATATAAGCCCCGACTATTAGGAAAAACAGAGAAAAGGAAGAAAACTTAGTCATTTTAAAGATTTAGATTTAAGAAGCCCAGATGAAATGTGTTGATCCTGTGATGAAGGAAGAAGATTCTGAAGACTGAGTTTTGTTCTTGTAAGTTTTGACTTTCTCACCACAGGTGCTCTAGGGGTAAGATTTTTTTTCACACCTAGGTGTAAACGTTATGTATCAGTTTGGGGACTTTCAGGTCTGTGCTTTTAGCACTTTTTTGTTTTCTTTTGTTTTGAGACGGAGTCTCCCTCTGTCGCCCAGGCTGGAGTGCAGTGGCGCGATCTCGGCTCACTGCAAGCTCTGCCTCCCGGGTTCACGCCATTCTCCTGCCTCAGCCTCCCGAGTAGCTGGGACTAGAGGCGCCCACCACCACATCCGGCTAATTGCTTTTAGCACTTTTTTGGGAGAGGTATGTATGCCATAAAGAACTCATATCTGGAGATACCATCTCTAATACCTGTATCAGAGTACTTATGCTATAAATAAAATTTATACTATATGTGTATATAATATTTATAAATGAAAAATATCCATGCCATAAGAATGTGATGAAGTTGCAGACAGAGTTCAAAGATGTCCATTGCTCTCAAGCAATACTTACTATTTTTCCTGGCACAAAATGGTGCCTATCATATTTCATTC
This sequence comes from Pan troglodytes, assembly GCF_028858775.2. NCBI lineage: Eukaryota > Metazoa > Chordata > Mammalia > Primates > Hominidae > Pan > Pan troglodytes. The sequence goes on from NC_072402.2 coordinate 59,637,709, forward strand.
TTCTCTCTTTTTCATTTGGACATAGACTTATGATGAAGAGAGACATGGACCTTGCACAGATTATGGTTACTTCACAATGTGGCTTAGCTAAAGCCTGAGCACCATCCAGAGAAAACCATATGTTTTGCAGCAAACATCCCTACTCATGTCGTTTCTCTAAGTTTGCCCAAATTTGGTTAAATTTTAGTTACATTTTTGTGAGATTTCATAATGTTGTTAAAGGTGAACATTGGCAACTATTTTTGATTCAGAGTCTCTCTTTTACTCATTTTTAATTGAAAATGGCCATGTGTTTTTCCAGGGACTTAATAATAATGTCTTTTAAAAATAAAGGACTGCATTTTGTAATTCTTCCCAGGAACAGATGACAATGCATTGCCAGGCCTTCAATACAAAAGGTATTAGACTCAAGATTCTACAAGATTCTGTTTGTGCCAGACACTGATCAGCAGTGCAAATATAAAATGAATACAAACAGATCACGCATCAGAATGCCAATCACTTCCTAGTAACACTGATCAAAATTTGCATTAAATCAACAGATCTTTCTTTTAAGAGGTATGCATTTTATCTTCCATTCATTTTAGAAAGGAGAATTAAAATCCAGAGCTATTATGCTCGGCAGATTGCAAGAGACTCCTTTCAAATTGTTTTCTAGCACAAAGAGTAGGAATAATAATAAATAATACTATAATTATGTATTATTCATTATAACTTAATAATATATAAGTAAAATACCTTATTTCCAAAATTCTTTTTATATGATCATTTATGGTTTCATGTCTATGTCTTTGAGGAAAGCAGGACAACTATTATATTTATGTTACAATGGAAGAAATAAGTTCCAAGAGGCTAAGTAATTTGCCCAAGGCAACACAGCTTATGACCTAGACCAAATCACCTGCCTGACCTCCCTGTATGTTAAGTTGTATGTGAATGAGTACCCTCCCAGAACACAGAATTTTATAAAAAACCTGCTTTCCTTGTACAGGGGTGTGGCAACAGTAAAGCTTTCTACATGTTAAACAGAATGAACAAAACCAACGCAGAGCAGTGACTTTCTGTCAGAGAGAGCAGAAGGTGAGATAAGGAGGAGCCAGATTAAGAAAAGCCACAAGCTTAATAAACCAAACTTATTACTCCCACTCAAATGTCCCTGTGAATTTTCAAGTCATCTTTGTCACTGTTGATGTACCTTGGATGCTCTACTGTGTGCCATTGTTCCACATTGGAAGGCAGACAGGATGGCGTCAGTTCCCTGCTACATTCCAGTGATGCTGGGATCATAAGGAAGATGGTGTGTGACAGGTAGAAGTGATCCAAACTCTAAGGAAGAAATAAATTGTAAAGGACGAAGCTTTGTGTGTGTGTGTGTGTGTGTGTGTGGCGGGGGAAATGGGAATGGTTACAAACATCTCTCAGCTGCTTATTTCTGAGTAGTAAGGATTAATGTCCACATAGAGTTGTACAAATTGCTGAACGTTTTAAGCTGTATTTCTAGGGAAGTGGTTGTCATTAGTCTTGTTTTATGGATAAATAAACTGAAATTCAGGGACTTGCTTGAGATTACCGAGCTAGCAGGTGGCCCTTAAGCTCCTATGTGCTGGCTCCCGGCTCTATGTTCCTTTCAACCTGACTACATGCCTGCCTCCTTTGAGAAGTCCCTGGGGGTTTAGGGGCTCTGAGACACAAGCTGGCTGTGCAGAAGACAAAAGGATTTAGCCATACACACTGCGTGTAATTAGACATGGGTGAGATTTAGTTCAGTTGGGAAGAGTCTCATAACTCTTTCTTGTAGCTGACCTAGAAAATTCTGAGAATCATGTTGATTAATAGTAATGAGTTATTTGGTTTTGGCTTTAGACCGATTTGCCAGTTAATAGTATCATTTGTTATTATATTCAGGATTCTGGATTTGAGAACAGTGGGCTGTGTAACATGATGAGCTCGGCGATCTAATTTATTTCTGGGTGTTGGTTTTTGTTCTGTTGAGTCTGCTGCAGGGAGGGCCATGTTTGCTTTGGATGGCTTTACAGCAACTGTACCGGACTGAGCAAGTGCAAGGCTGTGCTCAGAGGAGGGCTGGCTTCACACGTCATAGCCTTGTGGCTCTTCTTTGCTGTGTTTAGCTGTCTTTCTTGCTGCTCTTAGAGATGTTGTTTCTGCCTCTCCTGTGTTTCAGGAGACCCTTATAGAACAGCTGTTCCACTGCTCCAAAGGCCTCGTGTGGTTCTATCCCTTGGACTGCCTTTCTTCAACAGCCCAGACACCTGCTCTGTCAGATTTATAAGCCACACCCCCTAGAACCATGCCAATCAAAGCATGGCCCGCAGACCTGTGCCAGTCTCCAAACCTCTTTGTTACCGATTTGGAGCAAGATGGGGACAGAAATTGAGAGCCAGAGTTTAGAAACTGTAACAGCGACTTAACATGGCACTGTATTAATTTATTTTATTAATGAAATAAAATTTGTCCAATCTAATAAAAATTGGGTGTGTATTTTGTATGCCTTTGTTTTTTATTTAATTACTTTTTTCTATTTATTTGTGTTGTATAAACGTATCAGTTCACAATGGGCTGAAACTAAAAACAAACAAATTAACAAACTAAAACTCCAAACACGCTGGTCTTTCCCACAGGTAGTCTGAGAAACACTGCTCTGTAGACATAAGTGCAAAGCAGATTTGTTTCAAGCTCTTCCCATTTATTCCCTTTTACATTCTTTTGAAAAATGTTCTCAATATCAAGTTTTCCCAGGCTATCCAACCATCCCCAGCCCTTGGCACTTGACATCAGGATTTGGCAGAATTTCACTGGATCCCTCCCTTGTAGCCCACCACCCTCCAGGCCTTGACTTCTGTCCAGTAATGGCTTAGCTAATTTGGTAAATGTATCTGCTAACACCCATAGTGAAACTATGGCAGATTTGAAAATTGGGCTTGGGAAGGATATTGGGGTGCTATATAATGATATTAAGTCCAAAGTTCTCAAGAAAATGTAAATCTCACCTCAGATTACAGCCATCCCTCCCACTAGGTCCTTAAAATGAATGAGCTTAAGGGCAGTTGGCAAGGAAAGCAAAGTACCCCTCAACTCAGAGCTGGGGCTGTAACAAGGGTTGGGGCACACGGAATACTGCCTTTTCCTAAGCAACTTAAATGTAAATACTTCAGAGGGCTGCTCTAGGGCCTCTTCTTGGTGGAATGATGGTGGTGGCAAAGGTGAGATTGAGGGAAATTTGTTTTGTCTTCCTCTATCTCAACTTTAAATCAGAATATATTTTGCATGTTAAATCTTCCTTTCATAAATATGAAGATACGTTTTCTAAACCATCATTATTGAGTCACACAATAGTACTTCAACTTCCTTTTCCTTTACTCCTCTCCACGTCAGCTATGAAATGACTGGAATGGATGAGAATTGCCTTAAGTGCAGGATCCTCACATATGGAGTAATCAGGAAAATACCTTGAGGACTTGGCAAATAGGGATGTCCCAGCACTGCTGGTGCTGGCTGCCTGGTCATACACTGTCCCTATCTCAACTTTGTCTCCAGGCCTTACACTGCCCTTTTATGACTCCTCTTCTTTTTCTTTTCTTCTTTAGAGCAGGCTTTGATGTTCATTTTAACTAAGTTCAAATGTTATGGGTGGGATGAGGAAAGTGCCACATGGGGTGGTCCCTGTGATGTCGCTGGACTCAAGACAGATCACTCACATTGTCCGCAATTACTTGTCCTGAAAGATTTGCACATGTGGAAATCCTTTCAACAGCAATGACTGCCAAAGGAAGGTTTTCAGCTCCAGGCTCGTAGGTACCCTTGCCTTGCACAGAGGAAGGTGAGGACTATATGAGCCTACCAGTATTATAGGGAGAAAACGGGTAAATATGTAGGCCAAGTTAAGGGAAAAATACCAGAGAAGGACCAGGTAATAAAGACCAGAGGAAAGGTGGAGGCAGGAAGGGAGGGAAGAAAATAAATACTGTTGAATAAAGAAGGAAAAATGATCAATTGAGGATGGGAGGCCTTATAATGGAACACTTCCATTTATATTTGAACATCTCAGATACACTACTGTGATACAGTACTGTGCCCCAAAGCCAAATATGTTATCATTGTTTTACAATAGAAACAGATACATTACAAGAAATAATCTCATCATGCTGAAAGCAATTAAATTGTTTAAACTAGTCAGGATGATTTTACAAAATAAACGAAGTCACAGCAGGCAAAGTAGTAGGAATTTCAAAATGAACGAACACATTCATTAATGAGGGAAACACAGTAATTGCTATGGTCAAGCTGGAACACAGCAAGTGTTATCAATTGATTCAGTATTCACTAATTTTCCATTGAGAATCAATTCAAGTAGAAATCTAGATATGATATAAATACTTTTTCCAAAAAGTGACCAAACAACACACACACATACACACACACACACACACAACCTTCCCCTCCCACCCTTTTTTCTATTAGTAAATGAAATAATTATATACACTAAATGAGATGGTAAATTAAAAATAATGTTTAAGAGGGGAAGGCATAAAGGAAACTATCAATAAGTTAGAGCATAGAAGACTTTTGTAAGGTAGAAAATACCATAGGCAATATCCAAAGACATATGGCAAAATGCTTGTCACTTACATTGAAAGCATTTCCCCCCAAAGACAATATCTTTAATATGTGAAGGGTCCTTATAAATAAAATTAACAATAAGTGGGCTCAATGTGAGCAAATCAATATGAAGACAAATAAAACAGTATTTTAGTTAAACTACCTCACTAGGGACCTGGTATATAAATGATATTTAGAAATAATTTTGATGACTATTACAGGATGAATAATGAAGCACATTTTACATTTTTGCAAGGCTTAATAAACATAAGTTTGATATGCTAAGGACACAACTGCTATAGCAAGTATTTGATAAAAAGGCTGCAGGCTGAGAAGAGATTATCAACAAAAGCATAATCTTCTAAATTTTTTTTGAGAAGTTACCAAGTATCTTCTTTATTATTTTTAATTAATGAATGAATTAGTTAGTTTATAAATTTATACCACATTCAACTTATTCTACTAGGTATAAGCAAATCACATTGAGAATTACAAAAATTCCAGATGCATAGATGGTTCACAGACTATACATACTCCAGTAGGAAATATGAAGGACTTAAGTTGTTAACCATAAAACCACATAAGGACAATATGAATGGGAATATTCAGTGCATTAGTTATGTTACAGAAATATGTGCAAATAAGTTTAAAATTAAGGCTTTGAAGTAAATATTATAGAAAATACAATCATATATTTGAATTGCTAGTTACACTAGATAATCCCAAACTATATTCTTTTTTTTGTAATTTTTTTTTATTATACTTTAAGTTCTAGGGTACATGTGCACAACATGCAGGTTTGTTACATATGTATACATGAGCCATGTTGGTGTGCTGCACCCATTAACTTGTCATTTACATTAGGTATATCTCCTAATGCTTTCCCTTCCCCCTCCCCCCACCGCACAACAGGCCCCTGTGTGTGATGTTCCCCTTCCTGTGTCCAAGTGTTCTCATTGTTCAATTCCCACCTATGAGTGAGAATATGCGGTGTTTGGTTTTCTGTCCTTGCGATAGTTTGCTGAGAATGATGGTTTCCAGCTTCATCCATGTCCCTACAAATGACCTGAACTCATCCATTTTTTATGGCTGCATAGTATTCCATGGTGTATATGTGCCACATTTTCTTAATCCGGTCTATCATTGATGGACATTTGGGCTGGTTCCAAGTCTTTGCTATTGTGAATAGTGCCGCTATAAACATATGTGTGCATGTGTCTTTATAGCAGCATGATTTATAATCCTTTGTGTATATATGCAGTAATGGGATGGCTGGGTCAAATGGTATCTCTAATTTTAGATCCTTGGGGAATCGCCACACTGTCTTCCACAATGGTTGAACTAGTTTACAGTCCCACCAACAGTGCAAAACTGTTCCTATTTCTCCACATCCTCTCCAGCACCTGTTGTTTCCTGACTTTCTAATGATCGCCATTCTAACGGGTGTGAGATGGTATCTCATTGTGGTTTTGATTTTCATTTCTCTGATGGCCAGTGATGATAAGCATTTTTTCATGTGTCTTTTGGCTGCATAAATGTCTTCTTTTGAGAAGTGTCTGTTCATATCCTTTGCCCACTTTTTGATGGGGTTGTTTTTTTCTTGTAAATTTGTTTGAGTTCATTGTAGATTCTGAATATTAGCCCTTTGTCAGATGAGTAGGTTGCAAAAATTTCCTCCCATTCTGTAGGTTGCCTGTTCACTCTGATGGTAGTTTCTTTTGCTGTGCAGCTCTTTAGTTTAATTAAATCCCATTTGTCAATTTTGGCTTTTGTTGCCATTGCTTTTGGTGTTTTAGTCATGAAGTCCTTGCCCATGCCTATGTCTTGAATGGTATTGCCTAGGTTTTCTTCTAGAGTTTTCATGGTTTTAGGTCTAGCATTTAAGTCTTTAATCCATTTAGAATTAATTTTTGTATAAGGTGTAAGGAAGGGATCCAGTTTCAGCTTTCTACATATGACTAGCCAGTTTTCCCAGCACCATTTATTAAATAGGGAATCCTTTCCCCATTTCTTGTTTTTGTCACATTCATCAAAGATCAGATGGTTGTAGATGTGTCGTATTATTTCTGAGGCCTCTGTTCTGTCCCATTAGTCTATAACTCTGTTTCGGTACCAGTACCATGCTGTTTTGGTTACTGTAGCCTTGTAGTATAGTTTGAAGTCACGTAGCGTGATGCCTCCAGCTTTTTTTTTTTGGCTTAGGACCGTCTTGGCAATGCAGGCTCTTTTTTGGTTCCATATGAACTTTAAAGTAGTTTTTTCCAATTCTGTGAAGAAAGTCAATGGTAGCTTGATGGGGATGGCATTGAATCTATAAATTACCTTGGGCAGTATGGCCATTTTCACAATATTGATTCTTCCTATCCATGAGCATGGAATGTTCTTCCATTTGTTTGTATCCTCTTTTATTTCATTGAGCAGTGGTTTGTAGTTCTCCTTGAAGAGGTCCTTCACATCTGTTGTAAGTTGGATTCCTAGATATTTTATTCTCTTTGAAGCAATTGTGAATGGGAGTTCACTCATGATTTGGCTCTCTATTTGTCTGTTATTGGTGTATAGGAACGCTTGTGACTTTTGCACATTGATTTTGTATCCTGAGACTTTGCTGACATTGCTCATTAGCTTAAGGAGATTTTGGGCTGAGACAATGGGGTTTTCTAAATATGTAATCATGTCATCTGCAAACAGAGACAATTTGACTTCCTATTTTCCTAATTGAATACCCTTTATTTCTTTCTCCTACCTGATTGCCCTGGGCAGAACTTCCAACACTATGTTGAATAGGAGTGGTGAGAGAGGGCATCCCTGTCTTGTGCCAGTTTTCAAAGGGAATTCTTCCAGTTTTTGTCCATTCAGTAAGATATTGGCTGTGGGTTTGTCATAAATAGCTCTTATTATTTTGAGATACGTCCCATGAATATGTAATTTATTGAGAGTTTTTAGCATGAATGGCTGTTGAATTTTGTCAAAGACCTTTTCTGCATCTATTGAGATAATCATGTGGTTTTTATCTTTGGTTCTGTTTATATGCTGGATTATGTTTATTGATTTTTGTATGTTGAACCAGCCTTGCATCCCAGGGATGAAGCCCACTTAATCATGGTGGGTAAGCTTTTTGATGTGCTGCTGGAGTTGGTTTGTCAGTATTTTATTGAGGATTTTTGCATTGATGTTCATCAGGGATATTGGTCTAAAATTGTTTTTTTGTTGTGTCTCTGCCAGGCTTTGGTATCAGGATGATGCTGGCCTCATAACATGAGTTAGGGAGGATTCCCTCTTTTTCTATTGATTGGAATAGTTTCAGAAGGAATGGTACCAGCTCCTCCTTGTACCTCTGGTAGAATTTGGCTGTGAATCCGTCTGGTCCTGGACTTTTTTTGATTGGTAAGCTATTAATTATTGCCTCAATTTCTGAACTTGTTATTGGTCTATTCAGGGATTCAACTTCTTCCGGATTTAGTCTTGTGAGGGTGTATGTGTCCAGGAATTTATCCATTTCTTCTAGATTTTCTAGTTTATTTGCATAGAGGTGTTTATAGTAGTCTCTGATGGAAGTTTGTATTCCTGTGGGATCGGTGGTGATATCCCCTTTATCATTTTTTGTTGCATCTATTTGATTCTTCTCTATTTTCTTCTTTATAAGTCTTGCTAGTGGTCTATCAATTTTGTTGATCTTTTCAAAAAACCAGCTCCTAGATTCATTGATTTCTTGAAGGGTTTTTTGTGTTTCTATCTCCTTCAGTTCTTCTCTGATCTTAGTTATTTCTTGCCTTCTGCTAGCTTCTGAACGTGTTTGCTCTTGCTTCTCTAGTTCTTTTAATTGTGATGCTAGGGTGTCAATTTTAGATCTTTCCTGCTTTCTCTTGTGGGCATTTAGTGCTATAAATTTCCCTCTACAAACTGATTTAAATGTATCCCAGAGATTCTGATATGTTGTGTCTTTGTTCTCATTGGTTTGAAAGAACATTTTTATTTCTGCCTTCATTTTGTTATTTACCCAGTAGTCATTCAGGAGCAGGTTGTTCAGTTTCCATGTAGTTGTTTGGTTTTGAGTGAGTTTGTTAATCCTGAGTTCTAGTTTGATTGCACTGTGGTCTGAAAGACAGTTTGTTATAATTTCTGTTCTTTTACATTTGTTGAGGCATGCTTTACTTCCAACTATGTGGTCAATTTTGGAATAAGAGCAATGTGGTGTTGAGAAAAATGTATATTCTGTTGATTTGGGGTGGAGAGTTCTGTAGATGTCTGTTAGGTCCACTTGGTGCAGAGCTGAGTTCAATTCCTGGATATCCTTGTTAACTTTCTGTCTTGTTGATCTGTCTAATGTTGACAGTGGGGTGTTAAATCCTCTCATTATTATTGTGTGGGAGTCTAAGTCTCTTTGTAGATCTCTAAGGACTTGCTTTATGAATCTGGGTGCTCCTTTATTGGGTGCATATATATTTAAGATATTTAGCTCTTCTTGTTGAAATGATCCCTTTACCATTATGTAATGGCCTTCTTTGTCTCTTTTGATCTTTGTTGGTTTAAAGTCTGTTTTATCTGAGACTAGGATTGCAACCCCTGCCTTTTTTTGCTTTCCATTTGCTTGGTAGATCTTTCTCCATCCCTTTATTTTGAGTCTATGTGTGTCTCTGCAAGTGAGATGGGTCTCCTGAATACAGCACACTGATGGGTCTTGACTCTTTATCCAACTTGCCAGTCTGTGTCTTTTAATTGGAGCATTTAGCCCATTTACATTTAAGGTTAATATTGTTATGTGTGAATTTGATCTTGTCATTACGATGTTAGCTGGTTATTTTGCTCGTTAGTTGATGCAGTTTCTTCCTAGCATTGATAAGTCTTTACAATTTGTAATGTTTTTACATTACATGCTTTCTTCCAGTTGATCAAATCAGCTACTGAAGCTTGTGCATTCATCACGTAGTTCTCATGCCATGGTTTTCAGCTCCATCAGGTCATTTAAGGACTTCTCAACACCGGTTATTCCAGTTAGCCATTTGTCTAATCTTTTTTCAACGTTTTTAGCTTCTTTGCATTGGGTTTGAACTTCCTACTTTAGCTCGGAGAAGTTTGATCGTCTGAAGCCTTCTTCTCTCAACTCATCAAAGTCATTCTCCATCCAGCTTTATTCCTTTGCTGGTGAGGAGCTGTGTTCCTTTGCAGGGGGAGATGTGCTCTGATTTTTAGAATTTTCAGCTTTTCTGCTCTGTTTTTTCCCCATCTTTGTGGTTTTATCTACCTCTGGTCTTTGATGATGGTGACATACAGATGTGGTTTTGGTGTGGATGTCCTTTCTGTTTGTTAGTTTTCCTTCTACAGTCAGGATCCTCAGCTGCAAGTCTGTTGGAGTTTGCTGGAGGTCCACTCCAGACCCTGTTTGCCTGGGTATCAGCAGCGGAGGCTGCAGAACAGCAAATATTGCTGAACAGTAAATGTTGCTTCCTGATCGTTCCTCTGGAAGGTTCGTCTCAGAGGGGTACCCAGCTGTGTGAGGTGTCAATCTGCCCCTACTGGGGGGTGCCTCCAAGTCAGGCTACTCAAGGGTCAGGGACCCACTTGAGGAGGCAGTCTCTCTGTTCTCAGATCTCAAACTCCATACTGGGAGAACCACTACTCTCTTCAAAGCTGTCAGACAGGGACATTTAAGTCTGCAGAGGTTTCTGCTGCCTTTTGTTTGGCTATGCCCTGCCCCCAGAGGTGGAGTCTACAGAGGCAGGCAGGCCTCCTTGAGCTGCAGTGGGCTCCACCCAGTTTGAGCTTCCTGGCCTCTTTGTTTACCTACTGAAGCCTCAGCAATGGTGGGCGCCCCTCCCCTGAGCCTCGCTGCTGCCTTGCAGTTCAATCTCAGACTGCTGTGCTAGCAATGAGTGAGGCTCCATGGGCGTGGGACCCTCTGAGCCAGGTACGGGATATAATCTCCTGGTGTGCCATTTGCTAAGACCATTGGAAAAGTGCAATATTAGGGTGGGAGTGACCCGATTTTCCAGGTGCCGTTTGTCACCCCTTCCCTTGGCTAGGAAAGGGAATTCCCTGACCCCTTGCTCTCCTTGGGTGAGGCGATACCTCACCCTGCTTCAGCTCACACTCAGTGGGCTGCACCCACTGTCCTTCCCTGACTGTCAGACGAGCCCCAGTGAGATGAACCCAGTACCTCAGTTGGAAATGCAGAAATCACCCATCTTCTTTGTTGCTCACACTGGGAGCTGTAGACTGGAGCTGTTCCTATTTGGCCATCTTGGAACTGCCCTTCAGTCTTCTAAATTTTTAATGTTGGTTGATGAGTCAGTTGATTGAATAATCTGTACAACAAACCCCTATGACAGAAGTTTACCTATGTAACAAATCTGCACTTGTAACCCTGAACTTAAAATAAAGGTTAAAAAAAAGAATAAAAAGACCAGAACAAGACTGAACTTTGTTTAAATTCCTCTATGTCTGTTCTTGTACCAGTACCATGCTGTTTTGGTTACTGTAGGCCTGTAGCATAGTTTGAAGTCAGGTAGTGTGATGCCTCCAGCTTTGTTCTTTTTGCTTAGTGTTGCCTTGGCTATTCAGGCTCTTTTTTTTGGTTTTATATGAATTTTAAAATAGTTTTTACTAGTTCTGTGAAGAATGTCAATGACAGTTTAATGGGAATAGCACTGAATCCATAAATTTCTTTGGGCAGTATAGGCTTTTTAATGGTAAATGATATTGATTCTTCCTATCATCCAGGTATTAAGCCTAGAACTCATTGGTTGTTTTTCCTGATCCTCCCACCCTCCACCCTCTGAAAGGCCTGAGTGTGTGTTGTTCTCCTCTGTGTGTCCATGTGTTCTCATCATTTTGTTCCCACTTACAAATCAGAACATGTGGTATTTGGTTTTATGTTCTTGTAGTTTGCTAAGAATAATGGCCTCCAGCTCCATCCATGTCTTTGCAAAGGACATGATCTCGTTTTTTTATGGCTGCATAGTACTTCATGGTGTATATATATCACATTTTATTTTTCCAGTCTATCATTGATGGACATTTAGGTTGACTCCATGTCTTTGCTCTTGTGAATAGTGCTGCAACAAACATATGTGTGCACATGTCTTTATAACAGAATGATTTATATTTCTTTGGGTATATACCCAGTAATGGAATGGTTGGGTAGAATGGTTATCCCAGCACCATTTATTAAAAAGGGAATCCTTTCCCCACTGTTTGTTTTTGTCAGCTTTGTTGAAGATCAGATGGTTGTAGGTGTGTAGCCTTATTTCTGGGCTTTCTATTTTATTTCACTGTCTATGTGTCTGTTTTTATAACAGTACCATGCTGCTTTGGTTACTGTAGCCCTGTAATATAATTTGAAGTTGGATAGCATGACGCCTCCAGCTTTGTTCTTTTTGCTTAAGATTGCCTTGGCAATTCAGGCTCTTTGTTGGTTCCATATGAATTTTAAAATAGTTTTTTTCTAGTTCTGTGAAGAATGTCATTTGTAGTTTGACAGGAATAGCATTGAATCTATAAATTGCATTATAACATTAAATCTATAAATGGCAGTATGGTCATCTTAATGATATTGATTCTTCTTGTTTATGAGCATGGAATATTTTTCCACTTGTTTTTGTCATTTCTGATTTATTTGAGCAGTATTTTGTAGCTCTTCTTGTAGAGATCTTCACCTCCCTGGTTAGCTGTATTCCTAGGTATTTTATTATTTTTGTGGCAATTGTGAATCAAAGTTTGTTCGTGATTTGGCTCTTGACTTGTTTGTTTTTGGTGTATAGGAATGATAGTGATTTTTGCACATCAGTTTTGTATCCTGAGACTTTGCTAAAGTTATTTATCTGCTTAAGAAGCTTTTGGGCTGAGATGATGGGGTTTTCTAGATATAGGATCCTGTTATCTGCAAATAGGGATAGTTGGACTTCCTCTCTTCCTATTTGAATGCTGTTTATTTTTCTTGCCTGATTGCCCTGGCCAGAACTTCCAATACTATGTTGAATAGGAGTGGTGAGAGAGGACATCCTTGTTTTGTGCTGGTTTTCAAGGAGAATGCTTCCAGCGTTTGCCCATTCAGTATGATGTTGGCTGTGGGTTTCTCATATATAGCTGTTATCATTTTTGAGGTATGTTCCTTTAATACCTAGTTTATTGAGAGTTTTTAACATGAATGGATGTTGAATTTTATTAAAAGCCTTTTCTGTATCTGTGGGGATAATCATGTGGTTTTTGTCTTTAGTTCTGTTTATGTGATGAATCACATTTATTGATTTGCATATGTTGAACCAACCTTGCTTCCTGGGGATGAAGCCTTCCTGATTGTGGTGGATAAGCTTTTTGATGTGCTGCTGGATTCAGTTTGTCAGTATTTTGTTGAGGATTTTTGCATCAGTGTTCATCAAGGATATTGGCTTGAAGTTTTTGTTTGTTTGTTTGTTTGTTTCCATCTCTGTCAAGTTTTGGTATCAGGATGATGCTGGCCTCGTAGAATGAGTTGGGGAGGAGTTCCTCCTTTTCAATTTTTTAGAATAGTTTCAGTAGGAATGGTACCAGTTCTTCTTTGTACATCTGGTGGAATTCAGCTGTGAATTCATTTTGTCCTGGCCTTTTTTTGGTTGGTAGGCTATTCATTACTGCCTCAATTTCAGAACTCATTATTGGTCTGTTCAGGGATTCAGTTTCTTCCTGGTTCAGTCTTGGGATGGTGTATGTGTCCAGGAATTTATCCAATTCTTCTAGATTTTATGGCTTATGTGCCCAGAAGTGTTTATAATATTCTTGGATAGTTGTTTGCATTTCTGTGGGGTCAGGGGTAACATCCCCCTTTTCATTTCTGATTGTGTTTATTTAAATCTTCTCTCTTTTCTTCTTTATTAGTCTAGCTAGTGGGCTATCTATTTTATTATTTTTTTCAAAAGACCGGCTCCTGATTCATTGGTCTTTTGAATGTTTTTTCATGTCTCTATCTCCTTCAGTTCAGCTCTGATTTTGGTTATTTCTTGTCTTCTGCTGGCTTTGAGATTTGTTTGCTCTTGGTTCTCTAGCTCTTATAGTTGTGATGTTAGGTTGTTAACTTGAGATCTTTCTAACATTTTGATGTGGGCATTTAGTGCTATAAATTTCCCTATTAACACCGTGTTTGCTGTCCCAAAGATTTTGGTATGTTGAATCTTTTTTATCATTAGTTTCAAAGAACTTGATTCCTGCTTTAATTTCATTATTTACCCCAATGTCTTTCAGGAGTAGTTTATTCAATTTCTATGTAATTGTATGGTTTTAAGTGAATTTCTTAGTCTTGAGTTCTAATTTGCCTGCACTGCTGTCTGAGAGACTGTTTGTTATGATTTCAGTTCTTTTGCGTTTGCTGAGGAGTGTTTTACCTCTGATTATGTGACCAATTTTAGAATAAGCGCCATGAGGTCATAAGAAGAATGTATATGCTGTTGTTTTTGGGTGGAGAGTTCTATAGATGTCTATCAAGTCTGCTTGACCCAGAGCTGAGTTCAGGTCCTAAATATATTTGTCTAATATTGTCAGTGGGATGCTAAAGTCTCCCACTATTATTTTGTGTAAGTCTAAGTCTCTTTGAAGGTCTTTAAGAACTTACTTTATGAATCTGAGTGCTCCTGTGTTGGGTACATATATATTTAGAATACTTAGATCTTCTTGTTCAATTGAACACTTTATCTTTATGTAATGCCCTTCTTCGTCTTTTTTGATCTTTGTTGGTTTAAAGTTTGTTTTGTCACAAACTAGGATTGCAACCCCTACTTTTTTCTGTTTTCCATTTGCTTGGTGGATTTTCCTCCATCCTTTTATTTTGAGCCTATGTGTGTCACTGCATGTGAGATGGGTCTTTTGAAGATAGCATACCAATGGGTCTTGCTTCTTTATCCGCTTGCCACTCTGTGTCTTTTAGTTGGGGCATTTAGCCCATTTACATTTAAGGTTAGTATTGATATATGTGGATTTGATCTTCTCATCATGATATTAGCTGGCTTTTTGCAGACTTGTTTATGTGGTTGCTTTGTAACATCACTGGTCTGTGTGCTTCAGTGTGTTTTTGTAGTGGCTGGTAATGGTCTTTCCTTTTCATATTTAGTGCTTCCTTCAGGAGCTCTTTTAAGGAATTTCTGGTGGTGATGAATTCCCTCAGCATTTGCTTGTCTGAAAAGGATCTTACTTCTCCTTCACTTATGAAGCTTATTTTGGGGTATGAAATTCTTGTTTGGAATTTCTTTTCTTTAAGAATGTTGAATATTGGCCCCCAATCTGTTCTGGCTTATACAGTTTCTGCTGAGAGGTCCATTATTATAGTCTGGTGGGCTTTCCTTTGTAGGTGACCTGGACTTCTCTAGCTGCCCTTAACATTTTTTCTTTCACTTGGACCTTGGAGAATCTGATGATTATGTGTCTTGGGGATGATCTTCTTGTGGAGTATCTTAATGAGGTTCTCTGCATTTCCTGAATTTGAATGTTGGCCTGTCTAGCTATGTTGGGGAAGAATGTAACTGACCTGATAGAGCTGAAAAACACACTATAAGAATTTCATAATACAATCACTGGATGATATCCTGAAATATGTTTTCCAAATTGGTTCCATTCTCCCCATCTCTTTCAAGTACACCAATCAGTCATAGATTTGGTCTTTTTACATAATCCCATTCTCCTGTTTTTTGAGGTTTTGTTCGGTCCTTTTTATTCTTTTTTCTCTATTCTTGTATGCCTGTCTTATTTCAGAAAGACAGCCTTCAAGCTCTGAGATTCTTTCCTCTGCTTGGTCTATTCTGTTACTAATACTTGTGATTGCATTATGAAATTCTTGTAGTGTGTTTTTCAGCTCTATCAGGTCAGTTACATTCTTCACTATACTGACTATTTTCTCTGCCAGCTCCTGCAATGTTTTATCATGATTTTTAGTTTCCCCCCATTGGGTTACAATGTGCTCATTTAGCTCAGTGAACTTCATTAGTATCCACATTCTGAAGCCTGTTTCTGTCATTTGAGCCATCTCAGTTTCAGCCTGGTTCTGAACCCTTGCTAGAGAGAGGCTGCAGTCATTTGGACAAAAGAGGGCACTCTGGTTTTTTGAGTTTTCAGCATTCTTGTGCTGATTTTTTCACATCATTGTGGGCTTATCTATCTTCAATCTTTGAGGTTGCTGACCTTTGGATGGTTTTATTTTTATTTTATTTGAACAGTCTGGCCACTTTTCCATTGGGCTCCTGTGGTTTGCTTGGGGTCTGCTCCAGTCCCTAGTTACCTCAGATTTTCCAGTACCTGGAAGTATCACAAGCAAAGGCTGTGAAACAGCAAAGATGGCAGCCTGCCCTTTCCTCTGGGAGCTCTGTCCCAGGGAGGTATGGACTTGTTGCTGGTCCAAATGCAACTGTAGGAGGTGGCTGGAGATCCTGGCTGGGCCTCTCGCCCTAGTCAGGAGGAATGGGATTGGGAACCTGCTTAAAGAAGCAGTCTGGCCATGCCTTTGTAGAGCAGCTGTGCTGTGCTGGGGTACCACTTCTGAACAGGCTGGAACATCTAAGTCTCCCAAACAGCCTGCCCATACCCCCAGGAACTTTGTCCTAGGGAGAATTCATACCACTGTAGGCCAGAGAACATTGGCAGGGATGGCTGGAGGCCCCAGTTGGAAGGTCCTGCCGAGTGAGGAGGAACAGATTGGGGACTTGCTTAAAGAAGTAGTCTGGCCACATTTTGGTAAAGTAGCTGTGCTGTGCCAGGGGTCCCCTTCCATCCCTGGTTGTTTTGGACTCTCCAAAGCCTCCAGGATGGAACGGCTGAGTTGCACAAACAGGAAAAATGGAGGCCCATCCCTTCCCCCAGGAAATCCATCTCAGGTGGTTGTGACACTGTTGCGGGTGGCTGGCTGGAATTCCAAGTGGTGAATCTTATCCTGTGAGGCACTGTGGAAGTGGGGCCTGCAGAATGTCACTGCTTGGCCCCCTGGATTCAGCCTCTTTCCTAAAGGTATGCACAGAGGACTAACCTCCCACTTTGCTGGGTTACTTTTCCCGGGTACTTTTGCCAGGAAGCCCAGAGCTGGAGTATGTAAAGCTCCTGGGCCTCTGTGCATGCCTGAGAGGCTGATCTGCCGAGACTCCATGTAGTTCTGTTTGTCAGACTGATGGCCCTGGTGGAGTGGGTTCATGAGGGATCTCCTGAGCTGAGGGTTGCAAAGATTTGTCAGAGAAACGTGATTTCCTGGGGTTGCACATTTACTCACCACTTCCGTGGGAGGAGGAAGTTCCCTTGGCTCCATGTTGCTCCTGGGTGGGCCATCATTTTGCCTTGCTTTTCTCTGTTCTCTGTGGGTCGAATTGCTTCCTTGATTAGTCCCAATGCGAGTACCTGGATGTTTCAGTCGAAGGTGCTGTGTTTACTTGCCCCTTTCATTCCTCTCTGTGAGAGCCACGAACCCTAGCTGCTTCTAGTCGGCCATCTTGATCACTCGCCCTCTTTTTTTTTTTTTTTTTTAAGAGATGGGGTTTCTCACTATGTTGTCCAGGCTGAACTCAAATTCCTGGGTTCAAGTAATCCTCTGCCTAAGCCTCCCAAGTAGCTGGGACTGTAGGCATATACCATCTTGCCCAGCTTTAGTTCTGGTATATGACTTCTAAGGGCCTTTGAACACTAAGGTGTACTGTTAATAACCAAGGGGTTATGTGGTATGCTAAGTTTCTGGGACTTTCCGGACCACAGAACAGTTCTTTTTATAGAGCATAGTTTTCACAGATTCTACAGAACTCAGGATGGAAGACGCTGTGAGGATTTTTCCCACTCCCAGAATGTCAACCATCAACTGCATTGTGGATTTTTTTTTCTCCCTTGACCTCTCTTCATAATATTGCTCCAACAACTTTTTCTTCTACTGCTCTCCTCTTACTTCCTTACTGTTAAGTAAAAATTGATTATTTTCTACTCACTGACTCCATGCCAGTCAAGCACTTACCCTATTACTCACGTGTTATGGGAAATGCCACTTTCTCCACAGTGTTTTCTGATCATTCCAGATGGAAGTGCTTTTTCCTTTTTCTAAAAGTAGTAGGGACCCATAGAAGTGACAGAGTCAACATCTTGCACAATATTATTATATTTTCATATTTTCCCTATTTATCTCTCTGTTCATCTCTGAGATTGGTAACTTCCTGAGGGCTGCATCTATGCACTTTGTACCAGCAAGAAATACTCTGAACTGAAAATAACAGGGAATCTAACAGAAATGGACTTAAACAATGAGGAAATTCCTTTTATCGCATAATAAGAAGCTCAGAGGGAAGGTGGCACCAGGGTTGATCAATACAGTGCTCAATGTTGCTATCAAGACTCTGATGTGCTTTCCCAGTCCTCATACTCACTAACCTTGTGTCCCAGGTGTCACATCTGGCCACAACAAGGATAAAGGGAAGGAGGGAGCAGCTGTTCCTATAGGTGCCTTTTAGGATTGCACATTTTCCCAAGAAGCACCTCTCCCCTCTCACATCTCACTGGACAGAACAACATCACATGCTTTCCTGAAGCCAGTCACCAGCAAGGGAATAGAATTTTCCATTGGACTGACTTAGACATATCAGCCGAGTTGGGATTTGGGTCATCATCACTGAGGAAGACAGACATGAACAAAATAAATGTTCCATCAGCAAGGTTGGGAATAGCATATGTTACACCTTAATATTCTTCTGTTTAGCCTCCACAGAGTACACTGTACATTCTATAGACTTGCTAAGTGAGTAAACAAACGGTTGTGCCAAATGCATTTAGTCAAGATTTTATAACTTGTCATTTGTCGACTACCTTTCCTGACTTTCTATGGGGAAGATTAAAAATTTACCTTACAGTGGAAATATTCACAGGTGAACATTTATAGTTGTTAATTGTATATTCTAAATACTAAAGCCTTTTCTCCCTGTATTCTTTACACCAGTAATATCAGGAACTAGGGTTATAATAGAGTCATTCTGAATAAAGGTCTCCAAGGGAATTCACAATGATAAAATAAAAATAACATAAAATAGATTCTAAATTAAGATTTTCATTGTTTTCCTCAACAAAATTTTAATGTTGAGAAGCTTCTTTTCTATTTGCTTATGTCCAAGATAGCAACCATATTTCACTGTAAGTGATTTGATGCCAATAGTTGAATCAGTCTGTATTTTAACTTAGTATTTCCTCCAGACATTCTTTGAACATGTGTCAACAGGAAAGAACATGTTTCAAAATCCACTTCTGCCCATTTCTCTCTTAATAAACAAAATGAAGTTTCAATATCTGTCTTTTAGTTCCCTCCATGCTTTCTGAAATTTGCCAAAAAACACAGAATTACCAGAACTGGTCAAATCGATTCAAGATCAAATTTGGAAGCAGGTCATGAATCCTGCCATCTCCACTCTCAGTGTTTCTGTTTCTCTGAACAGTCCTCTTCTGCAAGGGTTTAATTGTCAGCAAATATCCACCAACATCTCACTGCTCAAGAATAATTTAAAGTGTTGTCACTTTTCAGTGTATTCTCATTTTATTTAGTGTTTCTTAAATATTAAAAAAATTGAAAATTCAGAGGAAGGATTTCCACTGATGAGATGCCCAGAGTGATGACAGGGATGGAGATAGTTTGGATTGAGAATATTCCGTGTTCCTGTTAAATCACACCACATGGGCATCACCTGCTTTGAGTATGTAACAGTCTGGCATTAGGCATGATGTTTTGTTTTTGCATGTTGTTGGGTCACAGATGAGCCAGAAGCCTTTGCGTGGTTGTTGCCCGGGGATATTTAAAACTGTCACACTGGAAGGACTAAGCAAATGCATTTTCTGCCCAATGTGTATGTATGTTATGTGGAAGATGAGTAGAGAAATATTTTAAAGTTTGGATTTCAGTCAGAAAGTACTATTTTCACTAACATCAGTTTTAAACACCTCTCTGAAGAAGCAAAGAACCTAAAGAGTGAGGTCCCCAGGCAGAGGATGGAGCATCCAGTCTACAGATTGCATTCACATGCACATATACACATGCACACATGAGCGCACACAGGTATACAAGCCATTTCCAATGTAATAAATAATAAGACTAATGGAAGTCGGGCAGTAGCATAGCGTGATGTTAGGGAAGAAGGTCTAGTCCCAGAGTGGTACTTCCCCTATGTTCCTAACTTGCTTTAAGAACAAAGTCTTCTGGAGTCAGAGTCAGAAAAATGTCCTCGTGACTCACTCAATAGGACCCAAGGACCCAAGCCAGCAGGTTACAGTACTGGCTGATATTCGCAAAAAACAAAACCAAAAACAACCCAAATCAAAGCCGAGAATGCTTGTTGTGGAATCCAAACCGAAGTGCTCAAAGTGTTCTATAAGACAAGGAAGTTTTCAACAACTCATAATTCAGGGAGGAAGGAAAACTCTTCTAGCAGACAAGTCACGTTCCATCCCAGACATCTAGAACACTTCCATTGTTTATTCTTAAGGCTTTTATTCCCAGATGTTGTTTTGTGAATGTGTCAGAAGAGATCCAGGGAAGGGAGACTGCTGATGAGGCAGATTATGTGCATCCAAATGACCAATACACTTGCAGAAAAGGGTCAGAAAACTGATGGGAAATCTCTGGGTCAAAAACTAGCAGATGGTAAACCTATCTTCCATTTTAGAAATAACTTTTTGGGGGAAATCCCTTCATTTTCAAATTTTAAAGTAGTAATAACAATCACTGGCAACAATTGGCACCCTGAACTATATTTTCAACTTACTAAATAAAGATTACTCTTCTGATGGGAAAACAAGGAATAAAAGAAGCAGGCAGCCAGCATTTTGCCAAGTAAATCAGAGCAAAGCCAAGACTCCGTAGCAATTTAGCAATGAAGGCTCAATCCCTGCTGAAATTTATACTATAGAGAGAGAGTCAAGTAAGTCCCGGACATAAAACAAGATCAACAAGGAACATACATAGAAGGATTATCAGAATGTGGACAATGCAAGTAAGAGACGAGAGATAATTCAGACAAATCTACAACAGGGATTATTCTTTTATTTATTTATTTTTTAAATTATACTTTGAGTTCTAGGGTACATGTGCACAACGTGCAGGTTTGTTACATATGTATACATGTGCCATGTCGGTGTGCTGCACCCATTAACTCATTATTTACATTAGGTATTTCTCTTAATGCTATCCCTCCCCCTTCCCCACATCCCATGACAGGTCCTGATGTGTGATGTGTGTTGTTCCCTGCCCTGTGTCCATGTGTTCTCATTGTTCAATTCCCACCTATGAGTGAGAACATGCGGTGTTTGGTTTTCTGTCCTTGCAAGAGTTTGCTCAGAATGATGGTTTCCAGCTTCATCCATGTCCCTACAAAGGACATGAACTCATCCTTTTTTATGGCTGCATAGTATTCCATGGTGTATATGTACCACATTTTCTTAATCCAGTCTGTCATTAATGACATTTGGGTTGGTTCCAAGTTTTTGCTACTGTGAATGGTGTTGCAATAAACATACGTGTGCATGTGAATTTATAGTAGCACGATTTATAATCCTGTGGGTATATACCCAGTAATGGGATGGCTGGGTCAAATGGTATTTCTAGTTCTAGATCCTTGGGGAATCGCCACACTGTCTTCTGCAATGGTTCAACTAGCTTACAGTCCCACCAACAGTGTAAAAGTGTTCCTATTTCTCCACATCCTCTCCAGCACCTGTTGTTTCCTGACTTTCTAATGATTGCCATTCTAACTTGTGTGAGATGGTATCTCATTGTGGTTTTCATTTGCATTTCTCTGTTGATCAGTGATGATGAGCATTTTTCCATGTGTCTGTTGGCTGCATAAATGTCTTCTTTTGAGAAGTGTCTGTTCATATCCTTTGCCCACTTTTTGATGGGGTTGTTTGATTTTTTCTTGTAACTTTATTTGAGTTCTTTGTAGATTCTGGTTATTAGCCCTTTGTCAAATAGGTAGATTGCAAAGATTTTCTCTCATTCTGTAGGTTGCCTGTTCACTCTGATGGTAGTTTCTTTTGCAGTGCAGAAGCTCTTTAGTTTAATTAGATCCCATTAATTAGATCTATTTTGGCTTTTGTTGCCACTGCTTTTGGTGTTTTAGTCATGAAGTCCTTGCCCATGCCTATGTCCTGAATGGTATTGCCTAGGTTTTCTTCTACAGGTTTTATGGCTATAGGTGTAATATTTAAGTCTTTAATCCATCTTGAGTTAATTTTTGTATAAGGTATAAGGAAGGGATGCAGTTTCAGCTTTCTACATATGGCTAGCCAGTTTTCCCAGCACCATTTATTAAACAGGGAATCCTTTCCCCATTTCTTGTTTTTGTCACGTTCAGCAAAGATCAGATGGTTGTAGATGTGTAGTGTTATTTCTGAGGCCTCTGTTCTGTCCCATTAGTCTATATCTCTGTTTTGGTACCAGTACCATGCTATTTTGGTTACTGTAGCCTTGTAGTATAGTTCGAAGCCAGGTATCATGATGCCTCCAGCTTTATTCTTTTTGCTTAGGATTGTCTTGACAATACAGGCTCTTTTTTCATTCCATATGAATTTTAAAGTAGCTTTTTCCAATTCTGTGAAGAAAGTCATTGGTAGCTTGATGGGGATGGCATTGAATCTATAAATTACCTTGGGCAGTATGGCCATTGTCACAATATTGATTCTTCCTATCCATGAGCATGGAATGTTCTTCCATTTGTTTGTGTCCTCTTTTATTTCATTGAGCAGTGGTTTGTAATTCTCCTTGAAGAGGTCCTTCACATCCCTTGTAAGTTGGATTCCTAGATATTTTATTCTCTTTGAAGCAATTGTAAATGGGAGTTCACTCATGGTTTGGCTCTCTGTTTGTCTGTTATTGGTGTATAAGAATGCTTGTGATTTTTGCACATTGATTTTGTATCCTGAGACTTTGCTGATGTTGCCTATCAGCTTAAGGAGATTTTGGGCTGAGACGATGGGGTTTTCTAGATATACAATCATGTCATCCGCAAACAGGGACAATTTGACTTCCTCTTTTCCTAATTGAATACCCTTTATTTCCTTCTCCTACCTGATTGCCCTGGCCAGAACCTCTAACACTATATTGAATAGGAGTTGTGAGAGAGGGCATCCCTGTCTTGTGCCAGTTTTCAAAGGGAATCCTTCCAGTTTTTGTCCATTCAGTATGATATTGGCTGTAGGTTTGTAATAAATAGCTCTTATTATTTTGAGATATGTCCCATCAATACCTAGTTTATTGAGAGTTTTTAGCACGAAGGGCTGTTGAATTTTGTCAAATGCCTTTTCCGTGTCTATTGAGATAATCATGTGGTTTTTGTCTTTGGTTCTGTTTATGTGATGAATTACATTATTGACTTGCATATGTTGAACCAGACTTGCATCCCAGGGATGAAGCCAACTTGATTATGGTGGATAAGCTTTTTTATGTACTGCTGGAGTCGGCTTGCCAGTATTTTATTGAAGATTTTTGCTTCGATTTTCATCAGGGATATTGGTCTAAAATTCTCTTTTTTTGTTGTGTCTCTGCCAGGCTTTGGTATCAGGATGATGCTGGCCTCATAAAATGAGTTAGGGAGGATTCCCTTTTTTTCTATTTATTGGAATAGTTTCAGAAAGAATGGTACCAGCTCCTCCTTGTACCTCTGGTAGAATTTGGCTGTGAATCCATCTGGTCCTGGACTTTTTTTTGTTGGTAGGCTATTAATTATTGCCTCAATTTCAGAGCCTGTTATTGGTCTATTCAGGGATTCAACTTCTTCTTGGTTTAGTCTTGTGAGGGTGTATGTGTCCAGGAATTTATCCATTTCTTCTAGATTTTCTATTTTATTTGTGTAGAGGTGTTTATAGTATTCTCTGATGGTAGTTTGTATTTCTGTGGGATCGGTGGTGATAACCCCTTTATCATTTTTTATTGCATCTATTTGATTCTTCTCTCTTTTCTTCTTTGTTAGTCTTGCTAGTGGCCTATTTTGCTAATTTTTTCAAAAAACCACCTCCTGGATTCATTGATGTTTTGAAGGATGTTTTGTGTTTCTATCTCCTTCAGTTCTTCTCTGATCTTAGTTATTTCTTGCCTTCTGTTAGCTTTTGAATGTGTTTGCTCTTGCTTCTCTAGTTCTTTTAATTGTAATGTTAGGGTGTTGATTTTAGATCTTGCCTTCTTTCTCTTGTGGGCATTTAGTGCTTTAAATTTCCCTCTACACACTGATTTAAATGTGTCCCAGAGATTCTGATATGTTGTGTCTTTGTTCTCATTGGTTTGAAAGAACATCTTTATTTCTGCCTTCATTTCATTATTTACCCAGTAGTCATTCAGGAGCAGGTTGTTCAGTTTCCATGTAGTTGTTTGGTTTTGAGTGAGTTTGTTAATCCTGAGTTCTAGTTTGATTGCACTGTGGTCTGAGAGACAGTTTGTTGTGATTTCTGTTCTTTAACATTTGCTTAGGAGTTCTTTACTTCCAACTATGTGGTCAATTTTGGAATAAGTGCGATGTGGTGCTCAGAAGAATGTATATTCTGTTGATTTGGGGTGGAGAGTTCTGTAGATGTCTATGAGGTCTGCTTGGTGCAGAGCTGAGTTCAAGTCAACAGGGATTATTCTTGTATTAGTTCTTTTTCATGCTGCTGATAAAGACATACACAAGACTGGGTAATCTGCAAAGAAAAAGAGGTTTAATGTACTCACAGATCCACGTGGCTGGGGAGGCCTCACAATCATGGCGGAAGGTGAAAGGCATGTCTTACACGGTGGCAGCCAAGAGAGAATGAGAGCCAAGGGAAAGACAAAACCCCTTATAAAAACATCAGACATTGTGAGACTTATTCTCTACCACGAGAAGAGTATGGGGGAAACTGCCCCCATGATTCAATTATCTTCCACTGAATCCCTCCCACAACACGTGGGAATTATGGCAGCTACAATTCAAGATGAGATTTGGATGTGGACACAGCCAACCCATACCAACTCTGTTTTCTCGAATTCGTTAGTGAATACAAAGTATATATCTGAACCTGCACCATTATACTATTTTGGAGTATGTATATATACACATATGGGTATGTTTATATATGTGTTTTTCAAGGTAATTGTTTAGTAAACTTGATATAAATGGATTAAATTATTATTAATAGGTCCTTTTACTGTTTAGCATCTTGATTTAAAGAAATAGCTCATGTAGGATGACTCTCCAGGCAGAACAAAACCCACCTGAGTATGGAAGCAAATTATAGCACTTCTTTTCCTAAGCATGGAAGTCCATTACAACACTTCTTTCAGGATGTTGTTTTAACAAAGCACATAAACATGTCTGGATGGATCACAAGTGTTAGAACCACTGTGATTCCTCTTTCAGTCAGATCCTGTCAGCATTATTATTATTTTTTTTTGAGACAAGGTCTTGTTGTGTTGCCTGGAGTACAGTGGTGAGATCTCAGCTCACTGCAACCTCCATTTTCAGGGCTCAAGCAGTCCTCCCACATCAGCCTTCTGAGCAGCTGAGACTACAGGGATGTACCATCATGCCCCATTAATTTTTGTATTTCTGGTAGAGACAGAGTTTTGCCATATTGCCCAGTCTGGTCTCAAACTCCTGGGCTCAAGTGATCCTTCTGCCTCAGTCTCCCAAAGTGCTGGGATTATAGGCGTGTGCCACCATGCCCGGCCCCTGTCAGAAAACTGAATCTCACTCAGGTGGTTCAGATAAGAGATTTAATAAGGGGACAACTCACAGACGGTCAGGCAGGGCTGAGGGACTTGAGGCACCCAGTGACATGCAAAGGCAGGAAGCTGCTCCGGATAGCCCAGCAAGAGCTGAGCTGTGGAGGAGGGGCTGCTCAGCAGGATCTGTAAGCACTGAGGGATACAGGCCCTGCTAGAAACGAAGGCCAGAGCATAGGGAAGAGATACCATGGCCCCGGTCTCCTCCTCTGATCCTCTGTGGGTGTCTCCTAAAGGCCAAACCCAGCCAGATGCCGAGGGTAGGGGTACCTGGGTGATATAGTCCATAGAGGGCATAAGGCAGGGCAAGAAAGAGTGGAGATTGGATTTGCGGTGGGTAGGGACAAATGGAGAAAACCCACATGATACTTTAGAAATTTGTTATTTGTGCTCAGATAGAAAAGTCCAAATCCCTTCTCTGGCCATAGGCAGGGCCTAGGTGGGCAACGTGGGTGGTAGGTATGTGACTGTATGGAGCGGCCCTCATCTGGTAGAGGTGACGGTTAGCTTGTTAAATGTGATTGGCTGTTCTCCCCTGAAAAGATGGGCCTCTCCATGGAAGCCTAGATGCGCCAGTGCTTATGACAAACAATCCTGGTCAGCCTATGATCAAGCCAGGAGAGGGGCTGGTGCTTCTCCCACCACGAATGCTGCCTTGGGGTATTCTTCAGCTAGCTTACACATCCTGGAGCCGCAAGCCTCAGTTTCAGCCCCCACTGTGCCGGGAAAGAGCAGCCTCTCCTAAGCATGCATGCTGAGTGATGGTACAGGGCCGGAGTTAGGTACTGACACGTCATGTTAGTCTTGTGTCCCATTTCTGATCACACCAGGGAAGGAGCTGGAAAGCTGTACAGACCAAAGTCTAGTTCTGTTTGACTCCCTGTGCATTGCTCTACGTGGGTCACAGGGAAACTGATCCTGTCTCCCCTGGGAACTGCTTTGTCCGATCTTGTGTGTGTGGACTACTTTGCCATTTGCTCTTGTTTGCAAGATGCTGGGGCTGAAGCTCAGGATAGCATGGGTGGCAGCAGGGCTCCCACAGCTGACATGGACAGTTCTCCTGTTCCCCAGACCTCTAGCCAGCACCTCCTTTAATCAACTGCATGCCAGCTCATGGGGCCAAGACGACTGCACACCACTCAGCTATGATGTTTTGCAAAGTGAGATGATCAGTGGGATGAATACTGAATGTTGTGACCCAGCATGTTTGGCATTAATCCCTCACCTGTGGCTCAGTGGGCAGACTTCACAATGGGCTGACAAATTAAAAAGGAAAAGCAAAATAGACGTGCCCATGAAAAACACAGTTACATAATTGCCCTTGAATAAATTAGTAATATTTATTTATGGTGCACTGCAAGTTGCTCAATGATGTCCGTATTTATTTCTGACTGTTTTGCAAGTGGCTCAATTTTGTCTTTCATCCCTCCATTGGAAATAAGGTTTTGACTTCCATTCATTTTGTTTGGGGGGAAGGTATTGTGGGGAAAATGTGGCTTTTCTATTGCACTGAAGCCCACTTTGTCAGGGATCCAAGTGGCTATAGCAACTAAGTCTCCTGTTGAATCTTCCTTTAGACTCAATCCCTGAAAATTAGTTGGAACAGATTAGAGAGGACTCTGTGAAATGCGTCTTTTGGTTTCAGAGGGGCAGTGAGCTGGAAGGCTCATCCGTTCTTTGATCCTCCATGACTTCTCTGATCCTGCAAGTCCGTGTGACTCATCTCATACAAGGTTTTGTTGTTTCACTCCCTTGGAAACTGTTGGACTGTTATAAATAAAGCCCACTCCTAGCTGTCTTGAACTTCAGCCTCTCAACTGGATTCTGCAGACCTCAAAGCCCCTAGAATCCTGGACGAATGCTGAGGACTCTTTCCAAATATGTAAGGCCGTGTCTGTAGAAACAAACCACTTTGTTTGGTGTTAAATTGATTTTTCAACGGGTTGATTCAAGCTTCATTCCCTCCCTTGCTCCCAAGTAAATTGAATCAAAGGGTTTGGTGGGTGGAAACACAGCTTGAACTTCTGTCAATTCCCAGGGACCATTGTGTATCTGCTTGGGTGCTCTAAGGAGACCAGGAATCACGGGGTCATGGGGAGCTGGGGCAGCAGGGATGTCTCTTGGAGGCCCTGCCAAAGGCCATGTTGTCATCAACATATTTTGAGTGCTCACTACTTACCAGGCATTGAAGTAAGTATTCTCGTATGTCTCTTTTTGCATCTTGGGAAATAGAAGTCCAGAGATTTAAACATTGTGCTCAGTTTGTACTGTTAGTAAGTTGTGTACTCAGGATTCCCACTCGGATGGTCTGCATTCAGAGTGTATGCTCTATATTGTGAAATCAATTTGCTGCTTCCACCTCCCTTTAATTCCTGATGGAGGAGGCAGGGGTCACAGGGAGTGGTGCACTTGGTACAAGAGAGGGTGGTAGAGAGGAAGGTGACTTGATAAACTCCCACCCACTAATGTGTTAGTGATGCAATGTTACAGCGACCTCTGGCATTTTAATTTTAAAAGTAGTTGAAGAGGCCAGGCATGGTGGCTCATGCCTGTAATCCCAGCATTTTGGGAGGCCAAGGTGGGCAGATTGCCTGAGGCCAGGAGTTCAAGACCAGCCTGGCCAACATGGTGAAATCCTGCCTCTGCTAGAAATACAAAAAAATTAGCCAGTCGTGGTGGTGGGCGCCTGTAATTCCAGCAACTCGGGAGGCTGAGGTAGGAGAATCGCTTGAACCCAGGAGGTGGAGGTTGCAGTGAGCCAAGATTGCGTCACTGCCTTCCAGCCTGGGTGACATAGCGAGAGTCTGTCTCAAAAAAAAATTGGTTGAAGAGAGAGAGCCCTCCTTAAACACCACTCCTTGAGACCTTGGGCAGGTGGGAGGAAGCCAAAGGAAGGGGGTGAGGACTATCCCATTCACTTTCCCATGGAGGGGTGGGCTCTATGAGGCTGGTCTTTGAAGTTGGCTTATATTTTTTCTAGACACTATGTCATTCATTGAGCATCTACTATGTGTAAGACCTAAGCCAGGCATTGTGAAAACCACACAATGATCATAAAACGGTTCTTGCTCATTGCGAACTAGAGGGCCCCTGCATGTAGAAGACTGTGCAAGAAGTCCAGAAATGCAAAATTTGGGTTGGGCAAGGGATTAATTTGGGCCTGGAGGAAGTTGGTGAGGACATCAAAGAGACACTGGCATGCCAGCCTTGCCCCTTGAAGGGTGAGGTGTTCTGATGGGTGGAGAAGATTAAGCAGGTGGATGAAGGGGAGCAGGCCCAGGCCCAGGCCACATTTATCATAATTATAGATGACAGTGAATGGAATATTTGTGTTTCTCCCAAATCTATATGTTGAAATCATAATCCCCAAAATGATCATATTACAAGATGGGGTCTTTGGCAGGTAATTAGGGCATGAAGTTGGAACCCTTATGAATGGAATTAGTGCCCTTATAAAAGGGGCCCCAGAGACCTCTCTTGCTTCCTTTCTACCATGTGAGGATACAAGGATAAGTTGGCAATCTGTAGCCCGGAAGAGGTTTCTTACCAGACCCTGACCATGTTGACACCCTTATCTCACACTTCGAGCCTCTGAAACGGAAACATAAGTTTCTGTTGTTTATAAGCCACCCAGTTTGTGGTATTTTAGTATAGCAGTCCAAACTGACCAAGGAATGGTTACATTTGCCTACATTCTGGTCCATTTTCTTTCTTATGAAAAGAAATCCTTAGCAAGTTATTAGACTGTAAATACTAATGTTAATATAATACAGTATACTACTGTAGAGAGATTTTAAAAGAACAAAAAAGTTTAAAAATATTTACTTGAAAATAAATTATAAAATTCTAAGCCATCAAATATTTAAAAACTCTGTTTTTTTTTTGTCAGTTGAATAAACAATTCTCCCTGAACCACTTCTTAAATTAGATGTTTTCTAGCTCTAAGCTCAGAGTTCTGGTGTATTTAGGGCTTGGGGAGTTTTCTGGGGCCACATTTATTGGTCCTGCTTCTCCTTTCTACCTCTTCTTTTCAGGTATTGAAGGTTTCTGATCAGCTGCATGTTATAATTGTCCTAGCAGTGGGACTGTATGTGGAAGGAAGCATTATTCTGTGTTTTGAAGACTCGAACTCTCCTAATTGAATGTGAAATGCTCTGGTATATATCCTATCCCTCAAAGGGGAAAGGCGCTCTCCTTCAGCAGGCTTGTGTGGCTTTCACATTGCAAGTGAACGGTTTTGAAGGCTCTCCATGGGTAGGATTATTTGATCAAGTGAATCCCTCAAAGTTCTGTTATTGTTGTTGTTGTTGCTGCTGTTGTTTCTATGGGTGTGTGTTTGTGTGTGTTTGTGTATGTATATGTATGTATTTCAAGCAATTAGGAAGAGGTTACCATGGGAAGCATGCCACACATGTTAACCCCTCTTCCAAATAGCATTACTCAGTGATTTTTTTTCCTCAGGCCCCTTCAAAGTGTCCTTCAATATTCCCTGGTAAGATCAGATGCCCTGCATTTTCTTGTTTTTAGCATAGGTTCTTGTCCAAATACGGGATACTTGAAAGTTTATGGCCTCATTTAAAGTTTTGTTATTTTAAATTAGTAAAATGAAGACATTAATGCTTAAAAAAATAGCCTGGGTCATCAAATTATCCATTTGTAATAACTCTGATCTCTCATAGACCAGCTTTCTAGACTAGGCCACATGAAGGTTGAAATTTTTATTTGCTGTCTGGAGAACACTCTGAATAGAGAAAGCTCAAAGCACCTTGGATTCCTTTCATTCTTCGGGTCATTGTTTGGTGTTTTATTCAATGAGTACTTCCTAAATATGTTTACAGAGGAAGACAGGCTCAGCATGTTATCTGTAAGTGGTGGTGTACGCTCAGACTCATGATATGCTGTTAGAAATGTTAGCTGAAGGGAGTATGTGTTTGTGCAATTTGAAACTGAGAGTAGAATATTAAACTTGGATTTTTACAGCACATATATCTTACCACAAAATACCTCTAGTCAGATCAAGTTAGGATGATGTTTGTTAGGCAGCTTGTAAGAGTAAGGTCTTAGATTTCATCATGTAAAGTCCTAGTAGGAGATTAAAGATTGATAAAACAGAATACATTCTACTACTAGGTAAATTGATGACGGGTCAACAAAAATAAAAACAAATCTATCTATTTAGGCAACTATCATATTTCATTGCATCTAAGATGGCATCAGTGTGATATGTACCATTATTTTAAGTGTATCATTAAAGAAAAAAATTCTTCCAATTAATCTCTGATATAATGCTTTTGTAGCACTAGAATTTTTTTATTTTAATTTTTTATTTCCATGGATTTTTGGGGAATAAGTGGTGTTTGGTTACATGAGTAAGTTCTTTAGCAGTGATTTGTGAGATTTTGGTGCAGCCATCACCCGAGCAGTATACATTGTACCCAATTTGTAGCTTTTTATCCCTCACCCCCTTCCCACCCTTTCCCCTGAGTCCCCAAAGTCCATTGTATCATTCTTATGCCTTTGAATCCTCATAGCTTAGCTCTCACTTATAAGTGAGAACCTATATTTGGTTTTCCATTTCTGAATTACTTCACTTAGAATAATAGTCTTCAATCCCATGCAGGTTGCTGCGAATACTGTTAATTCATTCCTTTTTATGGCTGAGTAGTATTCCATTGTCTGTCTGTCTATCTATCTATCATCTATCTATCTATCATCCATCTATCTATCTATCTATCTATCTATCTATCTATCTATCATCTATCTATCTATCATCTATCTATCTATCATCTATCTATCTATCATCTATCTATCTATCTATCTACCTATCATCTATCTATCTACCATAGCTTCTTTATCCACTCATTGATTGATGCACATTTGGGCTGATTCCATATTTTTGCAATTGCAAAATGTGCAGCTGTAAACATGCGTGTAGCACTAGAATTTTTACTCATACTTATTGAAAGGACCCTTTTAGGGCTTATATGGACATAGATTTTTATAATTTAGAACTTTTGTACCTTCAAAAGAAAGAAAAATATAAACTCAACAAATTGGTTAAAATATTCCTAAAATGTCTCCACATTCGTATCTGATCCTCCTAAATCACATGTAAATGCCATCCATGTTTATTTCACATAGTATTGTCTTCTGGGTCATCAAAATCATTGATGATACAACATTTTTAAAAAGAGAACTCCACGATTGTCTTTAAGATTCTCTTCCCAGAGACTGGCACCCATCCTGCAAATTTTAATGTGCACATGTAGTCAGCAACAATTACATCATGATGATTACATCTCATCTTCATTGATGTTAACATGTGAAGATGTGTATTAGTGAAATAAGCTAAAAATTCATGAGTGTAATATAAATAAAAATCCTAGGTCAATCCCTCAGAGACAGACTTTTTCTGTCAGAAGTCTTCAGAGTAACGTTAAGTACTAATTCACTAACCTGAAGAGATGTGACTGGGAAAAACTGTTAGTTTAGAGGTTCCTCAAATTTTTGGATTTGTCAGAATCAACTGGCTTATTTGTTAAGAATGTTAACTCCCAGACCTACCCCAACCCATCAGATTGGAATCCCTGGCTGTGGCATTTCTGACAAACTTCCCAGGACACTCTCATGCAGGTGGTGTGGAGAATTGTTTTGAGACACACTTGCTGAGACCCATCACAGGCACCCTCAGCTGTGCTGCACTAAGCTCTCAGATCACAGGCTTGGAGACTTCATGAAGTCTGTGGCAGCCAAAAAAAAAAAAAAAGACTTCATCAGGAACTGCCTAGGAAGAAAGAAGCCAAAATATTTTGACGCCAAATTAGAGTGAGTCTGAAACTGCCAAATCCTGAAAATGTCCTAAATAAGGGGCTTGGAAGTTATGTTTCTTATTTCTCTTCATCTAGTGGTTAACTTTTTTTTGAACATTCAATCATTTATTCAACTCACATGTCATATAAAAGGCTAAGGCCATTTATCACTGGACAAACTGATGAGTTTGGTGAGGGTGGTCCTGATTAACATTTTATTACATTATAAAAGGGGTCAGTTTAAGGTTAGGCAAAGGAAATTTCATGTCATTAGAGAAGCAAAGTAGCAGAATCATTTCCTATGATTCTTGTGTTAATGAGAAATTCTATCTTTCTAAAATTCCTAGTGGAAATTCCAAATATCTTAGCAATAACTTCTAATATGACTTTAAAAATCTATGTTCTCTAGTTCTAGTGTCTAAATGACTTCCAATGCCTACAGTAATTCTTTAGTCATGTAGGAAACTGGTGACACTTTTAAAAACTCTTTTAGCAGAGAAGTTTAGTGAGCTGTTTAGTCATCCCATGCTTGAATGGGGTGAGGCAGGCTGCTAGGAGGGGTGGTGGAGTTTTCCTAAGGAAGAATGTTGAAACTCAGTCATCATGGTTTGCTGTGAATTAAGTGAATGAGAAACTAGACCATCTTGCAGAATGTGAGAGGAATGGAGGAATGCGTGAGACCTGAGAGAGCCACTGGTTTATTTTCTCTCATGGTTTAATTTGTCTTATAGAGTAAGTAATAATGTTTTACACCTGTACAGTAATTTAGTTGGCATCATGTTTTTAATCCACATTCTCCTTTGAGCTCAACATCTCTTTGAGAAAGGGAAGGCATTTCTCTCCCTTATATTTTATTAAAAGAAAATGACTTAATGTTAATGAGGAGGCTGGTTGGTGCCTTACCCATAGCTGATTATGAAACTGGGATGCCAACCTACGTCTTCTGGTCCTGAGTTCAGAGCTACTTTTGCTACTCACATTGCTTCTCATGTCAGGGTGGCACATGGTGCTTCTGGATGTGGGTTCATATTTGCAGCTAGAGGGATGCTGTGTGAAACAGGAATCTCTTGCTGATGGAGTCCGAGATTCAGAACCTGATTTGAGAAGGAGCTAGCTGTTAGAAAGAAAAGCTTGCCTTGATGCCCCACATTAGAAACTGCCAGAACTGGGGGCAAAGAGGAGAAGAAGGCACCTCAGTGAGTAAGAGTTCTTCATGTTTCCAAGCCAGACTTCCTGGCTCTAAAAAAGTTCCTAGCAGCGTGAACCCAAAGTTGAAGTTTCTAGATTTGAACAGGGTTAAAAAACAACCTGACTCTGTGGCTGCTTCCTCAGAGGCTCCATTGGAGTAAAAATCTGGATATAGTGCCAAGTTCTCTGAGAGGTGCCCAGACATTCTGGGTTTGTAGCAGACACTGTGGGTGTCCTGTCCTTATCTTCTTGCAGTCACTCACACACCCTCACACTCAGGGCTCCTGCAGAGCTCTGTGTGATGGCACCCCAGCTGCCTACGAGGTTGACCTGCTCATCAAGACAAATCAGAGAGCCCCCATATGGGCAAGAAGCCTAATTAAAGCAGATGCATTTCACTTTGCTCTTCTAAGCAGGTGTAGTTTTTGAAAATTGCCTGTAAATCATATATTGGTACATTCAATTTCACTTTGCTATTAAAATTGTCTTTATTAAAAATAGAAACGTAAAGAATTAGAGAGATTTCTTTTGGGAAAATATTTGCTCCAAGACATAAGATCACATTTAAAGAATGAAGCCAATCTTCAGAAATGAGACTCTTGATAATAATAGTCATGATGGTTTCATATCTATTGCCCTGTTTGGCCCTCTTATTATTGAGGTACTGAGGAGAAAGGAGAGGTCTAAGGTATGTGGCATGTGACTTGCCTAAGATCACATATCTTGGCAGTGGTAAAGCTGTTTCTAGGCAAACTGTACTCAGGGCAGGAGGCTCTGGGAAGATTCCTCAGGCCCTGGGCTTTGACAGCTGACCTGTGACTGCCGTGAATCCCAGCCAGTTTGGCAGAAGTATTTCACCAAGTTCTATTGGCTATGAGGGGCTCCCATGAACTTTCCAGGGTGGATGTGATATTGCCAAGCCCAAGGTCAACAGGACAAATTTGGTTAGCTGTGAAGGAACTGCCGCAATGGGACTACAGTCTTTGCTCAGGCTCCATCCAATCCTCGATGTCTTCTGCTGTTTCTTGACACCTCTACCTCATTCCCAGAAGTAAACACATTCTGCAGCTTAACCCAGCCTGCCCTAGAATCTGGGCCTCACTTTGCTTCTCCTGGTGGAAAGAGAAAGAAAGGGAACACATTGATGCCCGTTTAACTTACTATCATCTGAAGATGATTCTGGGAAACAGTTGGTTCCTTTTATGTGTTTATTAAGTATTAAGCTCCTGCTGTGGGCTAGACCTTGCAGTAGGCACATGCAAAATTGCTATCAGCTAGTGTCAAAGCAGGAAGACTTTCAGATGGTATCAAAAACCACAACCAAAACTAACCTAAAAACCAAATCACCTAAAATCTGCATGTAAATGTCTCCACTTGCTCCTCCAAACTTTATGCCCTCAAGTCTGCCTTTGTAATTCAATTTAAACCAGACTTCTCTGGTAGAGCTGGTTTGTTAGGAAGGCACAGTAAGTACAGTATAATTCGCTTTACCATAAACCACCTTCTGAGAGTCTGGGTTCTGCCCAGAGCCTTTCCACTGGACTACTTTTACCTATCCAGAAAAAAATCCTTGTTATTTGGTTAGAAGCAATCATAATGTACAAAATAAACACAAAATATTAATGCACATTACCAAAGCTTATTTTCCTAACACAATACCAGCTTTAAGAAAAAAATCAAAGTGGCATTTTAAGTATACAGGGTATACTGGGTTAAATAGATATTTGGTTTTATCATTTCTCTGTCCCCATTGCAAAACACCATATGCTGTAACATTTGGATCCACAGATGGTATGGTTTGACCCACCTTAGTTTGAACTTACATTTTAGGAGTTGTGAAAATCTTGTGCAATTCCTCTTGCCCTTTCTCACTGTGACTTGACAACTGATATACAGGCAGAGCAAGATGAGAGATGTTCCAGTCCCCAGCACAAAGCAAGTGAAATGGGTGGACCTCATGCACTCACTATCAACAGCTCTGCCATCATCTTATTGCTTTTTAATGCAGCTTAGAGTTGGCTCCTTGGTTGCTCGTGCTCCCATTTCCTAACCCTTTGTGGTCATTGCTAACTTTCCTAATGGAATTCATTGATCTGGGCTCAAGGCTCTGGGGAAGACAGAAATCACTAGATAAAAATCTTACAGGGATTGTGTTGGGACAAATGGTTTTTGTTGGGTCTTGGAGGGATTGAAGGTTCCCCTAAAATGAGTTGTTAGGCACTGTGTATTGAGATAGTTCCACCACTGGTGAACTCTATTGGGCATATTTTCTGCACTTACCTGTGCATTGTAGTTTGGTTTACTATTTGGATTTGGTACTCTCAACTTACATTCGTTTAGTTGTCATTTACTGAAGGTATTATCAATTTGGTTTCCCTTTATCTTCCATAGTGGAAGAGTTTCATGTCTTTATGTGCTATTCAGGAGGACAAAATCCACTCCATTCCTTCTGTATTACATCTAGTATAGCTTACCATGTCACCCACCTTGGGCACCTGTTTGGCACCTGTATGTATTTGATTTTACAATCCTTAATCCAGTCTCCAGAGCTTGTTGGTCTCAGGGCTGGAGTCCTGGCTTCACCATTTGCTAACTGTGTGATGATGGACAAGTTACTTACCCTCTCTAGGCCTCAGTTTTCTCATATCTAAGATGGGGATAAGAATAGCACCTAGCTCTTGAGGTTGTTTTTAAAGTTAAATGTGGTAATCTACATAAACTGCTTAGCATGGCATCTGGCACACAGTCAGATCTCTGTAAAGGTTAGATATTATTATTAACCACTATTCCAGTTAACTACTCCTCAGAAAGTGGTGTTCAGTAACAAGGGACATTTTCTAGGGTCAGCCTAAATTGCGACCTAGGCCATTGGAACTATTGGCCATGAAAGCACAATTATGTATTGTAATAGGCAATAGAATATGTGGCTCTGACATTAGACTAACATCCATCCCTTCAATATAGGGACCTTAGGCAAATTAACCTCTTTCTTACTCGGTTTCTTCTTTTAAAAAATAAGCATGATAATAGCAGCCATAATATTGTGATGAGGTACAAATGAGTTAATGCATGTAAAGTGTTTAAGCTATTAACTCAACAAATATTACCCATTACTGAAAACATCAGAGTGTGCCACCTGCTAAGTAAGTGCTTCTGGGGAGATAGAGTATTTCAAATTGGATTGTCATGAAAAATTTGGAAAATTTGAAAGCTAAAACGCTTGCTTTCATTTCCTACTGCCTCAATTCTCTGTATTCTGAATTTACTCCCTGTATCCCCCTAAAATTGCATTTGCAAAAGCCGATCTTCAAGTTACATCCAATGCTCGCTCTGCCTCATCTTCTATGGGAAACAAGAATTTTAGAGGTCAGGTAGCCTAACACCATCAATTCTCAAAAGAGGAAGCTGAGGCCAAGAGAAGTCCTGTGAATTTCTTACAGCTCATTTGTGACAGACCAAGAATTACCCACTTTACTGGGTTGTTATTTACTAAGTGACAGTGAGTCTATATCTCTTTTGACAAGTGAGGTGGGGGCATGGAATTCGGCATGTGGTTGGTGTAAGAACTCCCCTCTCTCCTCTTTAACCTTACTTAATAAGACCCTGGCACAGTTGATATTTTAAGAGGGCTACTCTGTTTTCCCAGAGGGACCTAGGCACGGTAACCCTCTTAGCATGCAGACCTTGTTTCCTGAGGGGTAATGTTTCCCTTCCCTGTGACTTGTTTCTTGGGGGCTGTGTTCTGATTTTCCTGCTGAGCCACTTGTTGCCTTGGGCTGGCTGCCGCGCTTGGCAGTTTTTAGTGAGGGCTCTGATAGATGCCAGGAGGTGAGGGGAAGGGCTCTGGGTGGACTCCGTCATTGGACAAGCAGACTTAGTGATGGATGAGCCTTCCCCTGAGGAAGTTTTGGATCAGAAGTCCAACCGATAAGTTTTTCCAGAATTGAGTAACCCAGAAGCAGTGCCGAAAGGATCTTACCTCTCTTGTGGCTTTTTGTATTGATTTTAAAAGAAATTCTCAGAGGCAGTTCCACATTGTACTGGAAGCACAGCTATATCCACAATAGACTTAGATATATGTGACATGAATTGCTTTAGAAATAACATTTGAGGAGAGGGGTGAGAGGAAGGAAGAGAGGGTCTTAAAAAATAGCCCTATCAAAATATTTTCTTTCTTCTAAGTATTGAAAAGACACAATATAACCCTTTCTTCTTTCAAATGATCTCATAGCTATTTGTTGAGGGGAAATACCAAATGTTTATTATTTTTTTTGAAGAAGCTTCTTCGGTCCTGATGATTCATGTTGATATCATTTTCCTCCTGACTACAGAGGCTCTGAGACAAAGCTACACCTCAAGTGATATGCCAGGGTCAGAACAATTCCCGTCCTGAAGGAGGGTGTGCAACCTTCTTTATCCCTCCTTCACAGACGTCCTTGAGCCCTTGAGACGGATGTGAGTGAGTTTTTCAGTCCTCATGCAAAACAACCATCTAAACATAACAGATGACATCAGCTTGGGCTTTTCAATTCCTGGATGGCAGCAGCGTGTTAATCCAGCCTTCATCCTGGATTTCATAAACCAAAACAAGAGAGCCTGGCAGGAGGACAGCGCTGCTGCTGGGTTGAGGAAATTGATGACGGGAAAGCATGCGGGCAACCCAGTGTATAAAACTCATAAACGTGTAGGCAGAGGCTCAGCTACCAGTTTGGACGGCTGCTTCCCACCAGCAAAGACCACGACTGCGGAGCCGAGCCGGAGGCAGCTGGGAAACATGAAGAGCGTCTTGCTGCTGACCACGCTCCTCGTGCCTGCACACCTGGTGGCCGCCTGGAGCAATAATTATGCGGTGGACTGCCCTCAACACTGTGACAGCAGTGAGTGCAAAAGCAGCCCGCGCTGCAAGAGGACAGTGCTCGACGACTGTGGCTGCTGCCGAGTGTGCGCTGCAGGGCGGGGAGAAACTTGCTACCGCACAGTCTCAGGCATGGATGGCATGAAGTGTGGCCCGGGGCTGAGGTGTCAGCCTTCTAATGGGGAGGATCCTTTTGGTGAAGAGTTTGGTATCTGCAAAGGTAAAGAGTGACCCCTTACCTCTCCCCTCCCGGGGCATGCTGAGAGCTTTTAGCCAGCTTGGGAGGTGAGGTGGCTTTGCTCCTCAAGAGTAAGAGGGAAAAGGCAGGTGGATTCTTGACAAGGCACCACACAGGTATTGTCATGGGTAGAGACTGAAGGATAGCTCCAAGTAGCAACTGAAACCAGTGTGCAGGAAGGCACAGAAAGAAGTGTGGCATTTTACT
Source organism: Pan troglodytes (assembly GCF_028858775.2). Taxonomy (NCBI): domain Eukaryota; kingdom Metazoa; phylum Chordata; class Mammalia; order Primates; family Hominidae; genus Pan; species Pan troglodytes. Next base: position 59,676,312 of record NC_072402.2, read on the forward strand.
CGTTGCCTTAGGAGATCGCAAAAAGAAAGCTGCAATGGAAGATTGTGTTGGCTCCTTTTCTGGAAAACTTTAGAAACTTGACAGGTAATCTGTTAAGGATGGTTTAGGTGCTCTCTCCTCTGCGAGGCAGCGATTACAAAGGTCTGCACTAGATAACCTCTTGGAATGGTTTCTAGCCCCCAGATTTAGTGATTCTTTGATCTTGAAAGGGTCCACAGGATGGAGGGCCACTCTCAAGATCAAATATTTCTGATAAACACAAATGCACTTTATGGAATAGAGTGAGCTTAAGTCATCTAACAAAATAACTCATTCTTCAAAGAGGGTCCCCTGAAGCATAAAACAAACCTCATCTGACTTTATAAAGGTTTTGGTCATCTGGAAAAATAGCAGATGGTGTTAAGACAAGGAAAAATAACAATAGAGAAAAATAAAAACTGGAAGTCTGTAAAGAATGAGGTTGACCACTTGTACACTTAAAGAAAAACTTCGTCGGTTGAAATTTTAGCTAAATAATGTAGTTAAGTATTTGTAGAATTTATTTTAAACATAGTAACTAGTTTAAAATATTTAACGTTTTAAAAATGTTTAGAATAAAAAGAATGATGATTTAAAAATACTCTACGTATAGATATCTCATGATCTTATTATGAAGAGCTATTATTAAGAAGCAACACATGCTATAACCCCATCCATCAGTTGTGTAATACCAGGAAGCTTTCAAAATTATAAAAAGGACTGAGAAATTTCTAAATAATTATTATGTTTTATGTATTTAATATATTTTTTATGAATAATATTTATCCAGTATTGTGCTAATCTCATTAATTCTCCTACTTCTTAGACATATAATGTATAAATTAATCATCTTTTAATTTGCAAGACATACAAAATTAAAAAAACAAATTCTTTAAGTATTAGGAGAGTTTTATTTTTTGCTTAGTTTATTTTTGTTTATATACAATAAGAAATAGAATATTGAGAAAATATTTTGTTTGGTGAACACATATGCATGTTTCTTTCAACTGAATAGGATCTGTATATTTTGTAAATTATGGGGCTTATTGACCAAGAAAACAGTACTTCACATAAGGAAATTAGGGAGGAAGTGGTTAACACAATCATACTTATGATATAGCATGTATATGCAGTGGATTGCTTTTTCTCTTGGCATAATATGCCTTTGTATATGTGATTGTAAATGTACATTACATATGGGCAAAGAAACAAGCTGTGTGGCATCTGGAGTCTTTAGCACTGTAGTATTCTACTGAATGATCAAGACACTAAAAAGATCTTTAAGATTGCTTCTTTTGGCTTTCTTCAGGTTGCTGATGAATCTAGTTTTAAGCATTTTTCTCTCTGCTGGAAATAGGAGACTTTGTGAGCCTTAGCAACTCGAGATAGAGATAATACATTTGGCAATCATCTCCCTTCTTCAGCTTTTTAAAAGAACATCCACATGAAAACTGTAAACTTCAGCTGCGTATCCAAATGTCTTCTAAATATTCAGATGTCTGTGAACATCTTGCCCAGATTAACAATCAGCAGCCAACACATATTTAATGAACACTTACTATCTGCCCAGCACTGTTCAGTACATCAGGGGATACACTAGAAGTATCTCTGGGAATTTGGCTAAAGTTTTAGTTTTCAATATCGCTGCAGGCACAGTCAAATCCTAATCCTGTGTGCTTTTCTGGAAGAGGCCTTTTCAGGATCCCTTTTTAAGATCTCTTCTTCCCAGCAAAGAGAACAGTGTTCAAAACCAGGTTCCTCTGTGATCTGAACCATATTGAAAAGAGCACTCATAGAACTCTTTAAAAAAAGATAGCTCATTGATGATCTACTTGGTCAGTCAGTGGAGTATTAGACTGCTAGAGACTCAGATGGCTCACAATTTGTTCTTTACCCACCTGTGATTGTACATTTACAAGGTATTTTCACAACAAGAGAATATTCTATATCTATTCTGCTGGTTTTTAAAGGTTGGTTAGTCTACTGAGATGCTGTTTATCCTAAAAACACCATTTTAAATAATTTTACGCATTTTAAATAAACAACTTTGTCCTCTTTATTTCAATGTAGGATGTTTTGGCATAAGTGTAAGCACTGGAGGTCTAAAAGCTTCTAGTTCTTGGTAGGTGTACAAACCCTCAGGGTGTATAAGCCCTGAGCTTTCTTGCTCATTTAGCATCTTGCATGTTAGCCTTGCAGAGGATTTTACTAGGGAGCCCTCTTAACTACTGAGGGAGTCAGGCAAGTTGTATGACATGCCGTTTCGACAAATAAGGAACTTGATAAGGGTTGGAGCAGATGGAAGATTGATTGCTTCATGGTGAGCTAGGATGATAGCTTTCTCCCTGGTTAGTTTGAAGCCCTTTCCTATACACTTAAAATAGTAAATTATCTGTGAATACAGTAGATTCAAAGATAGCATCACATTTTAAAAACTCTTTGAGGAGCTGATGCATATATGTCTGTTCAATTTCCCACCTTTGCTGAGCTGTTACAGGGGTCATCTGTGAGAATTTATTGGTATCTAAGCAGAACATCACCAGAATGAAGACTGGTCCAAGGAGACTGGCTGTGTGTAGCTGTCTTCAACTTAACTTTACATCACAACACTAAGCCCGAGGCATCCATTATCTGTTCTTAATGTGTGATTTCATATTTATGACTCAAAGTTTCAACTTTCAAATCCTGGGTTTGGAGAATTGGATTTTACTTTACAGTCAAGATTCATGAGGTTGGTTCAAATCGCAAGGCTATGCACCCAGGGCTGTTAGGATGGAGACGTATTTACAACAAGCAGCGTCCTCTCCAACCTTTCCTTTGTCCCCAGACTGTCCCTACGGCACCTTCGGGATGGATTGCAGAGAGACCTGCAACTGCCAGTCAGGCATCTGTGACAGGGGGACGGGAAAATGCCTGAAATTCCCCTTCTTCCAATATTCAGTAACCAAGTCTTCCAACAGATTTGTTTCTCTCACAGGTAAGCATTGATTCTGGTATAAGCATTGGAAGAATAGTCTCATTTCAGTGTGAATAACTTAGAAAATATCTGTGAGTAGAATAAGATGTGGATTGGAATGATTTTATTTCCTTTGCTTTACTCAGGGGAACGGTGGGTGGTAGCTGAGTTTGGTTGCTGTTGCTGTTTTCTAAAAAGAGCCCATCAATAATTTTGAGGTTTACATATAATTTCTCATAAAGTTTACCTGGTTTAAATATGATTTATAGGAGGATAAATATGATTGATTACCAAAAATCTGTAATAAAAAATAACCAACTGAGATACATAAAGTTCTTTGAATTCTTCAGTGATCTGTTTTATATATTTACTAGACAAAACTATTTATCTCCCAACTTCACATAGAAAAAGTACTGTGAGGAATTTATTGGATAAGCTTTAAGAGTCAAGATAGAAAATATAGAACGCTTCTTTTTTTTAACCAAATGAAAGCATTTAAGTGAAATAATTCCAAGTGTGTGTTTTTATGGATTTTGGAGAGGATAAGAAATAGTATGTGATTGAAATTTTGGAAATGAATGAAACTGTAGTAATACGTGCTGCTTGTTAGTCCGTGTGTATTTCTTATACAGGTGTTAGAATGTGAGGAATACACAACCTATGAGATGGTGCTATGTACATATTTGTTTATTTTGTTGAATAGCTGGCCTGTACAGGAGAGTTCCATTAAACTGAAAGTAGCTCATTTAAAGCAACATGCATCACTAAAGCTTAGGCCTCCATTGCACAGAATGGCGATTGTAATTAATAATTCTTATATATTTCAAAATTGGTAAAATAATAAATTTTAAATGTTCCCATCACAAAAAATAAGTATATGAGGTGATGGATATGCTACCTAGTTTGAGTTCATCATTCCACAGTGGAGATATATATCAAAGTATCATATTGTACCCTAAATATATACAATTATTATTTGTCAATTAAAAACTGTATTTAAAATTATAAAAAATAAATAAATAATAAGCCCAACATATAGTCACAGAGATGGCTAGTATCAACAAATGATATACTTTTTCCCACCGCAACTATAAAAAACAATTCAAGTCCATTTTATTTAGTTTTTGCTTTTGGTCTTTTGCATTTCAAGTTAATAAAATATAAACTATTTGGCAAAGGTGCTTGTTTTCTAATTTTGCCTCCTTCTTACGTATGGGTCAACTAAACACATTAAAATGAAGCGGAAATATCGTGCTTTTAAGTGAATTATTAGTTTTAAGTATGGTGATGCCCATAACAATACTTACATTATAGGTTACACAAAAATATTTCCACATCAAAGTTAGGCATTGAAATTCTTATCAGAAATATTTGAAAAAAGCAGTCAGTTTCTCTCTTTTCTGACCTAGGGTATTTCCTTTCATTAGCTAAAGGTGCAACCAGCAAAAGATGATTTTTAGTGTGATCTTGGTAAACCTTAGTCAGGTTCAGGATGGAGAGCAGAAAACCCTAAGGACCTCTTGGGGAGGCTGCCTAGGGGTCTTTGTAGTCTACATGTGTCTTTGAGACTACATGAGACTTCCAGGTTCATGCACTGGAGTTTACAGGAGAAGGCTTGGGCTTCACTCCTGACACAGGCTTCACATCACCTCTGCACAAACCTGTTTGGGCCCAGCCTTTGAGAGCAGGCTAAATGGCTGCAAGCTTCACCAGCACTAGGACCCCCAGAGCATGGTCTTCTCCAACTTTCCACCTGCTGGCTACAGCACTCTTGTCAAATGTGCTTCCTGTCCACAGTGTTCCACTTGGTGTTCTTTTTTTTGGCAGTGAGCTTCCCAAGTTGGGAATTCACAAGTAAGTTTTTGTGTACGAGGGTCTTGGGGGAGTAAGATCTGGAATGTTTCATGGACTTACACACATTCGTCTGCTGGGCCACGCTAATCTTCTTAAAGCATTCCATATCAGAATGTGCACTGCCAAAGCAAGCACACCTCACTACTCCTTGAAGTAGAAAATTTCATTTTAGCAAATTTCAAATATTACAAACTTTTCTCATATGTAGAGTGAGAAGTGTCTTTATGAACGTTCTACCCATTGGTCTGCCTTTTGCCTTCTGGATGCAGCAAAAGTTAATCTGTCTTTCATACCAGTTAGTGTAAGAATCTAACTTGAGACCTGTTTGTACAACATTTGCCTATTCCATAAGTATTTATTAAGTGCCTACTATGTGGCAAGCACTGTCCTAAGTGCTGGAGATATAGCAGTGAGCAAAATAAAGTCCCTACCTTTGTGAAACTGGAATTCTAGTGGTGGAGTGAAATAATACACAGGAAAAAAAGACAAATACATGTAGAAGATAATGTCAGGTGACGATAGGTATACAAAGATAAGTAATTCAAGGGGTGCTATTGTATATAGAGGTGCTCACTGATATAGAGCAGTGAATACAGTTAGCATGGAATCTTAAATTGATTAAAGATTTCATTGTAAATTCCATGTAAAACAAAAATAAAGCAAAACTGTGTTGTCTTTGAGCTATAGATGTTTGGACATGATTTGTATTCCGTCTACTTTCAGAGCATGACATGGCATCTGGAGATGGCAATATTGTGAGAGAAGAAGTTGTGAAAGAGAATGCTGCCGGGTCTCCCGTAATGAGGAAATGGTTAAATCCACGCTGATCCCGGCTGCGATTTCTGAGAGAAGGCTCTATTTTCGTGATTGTTCAACACACAGCCAACATTTTAGGAACTTTCTAGATTATAGCATAAGGACATGTAATTTTTGAAGACCAAATGTGATGCATGGTGGATCCAGAAAACAAAAAGTAGGCTACTTACAATCCATAACATCCATATGACTGAACACTTGTATGTATTTGTTAAATATTTGAATGCATATAGATTTGTTAAATGTGTGTGTATAGTAACACTGAAGAACTAAAAATGCAATTTAGGTAATCTTACATGGAGACAGGTCAACCAAAGAGGGAGCTAGGCAAAGCTGAAGACCGCAGTGAGTCAAATTAGTTCTTTGACTTTGATGTACATTAATGTTGGGATACGGAATGAAGACTTAAGAGCAGGAGAAGATGGGGAGGGGGTGGGAGTGGGAAATAAAATATTTAGCCCTTCCTTGGTAGGTAGCTTCTCTAGAATTTAATTGTGCTTTTTTTTTTTTTTTTTTTTGGCTTTGGGAAAAGTCAAACTAGAACAACCAGAAAACCCCTGAAGGAAGTAAGATGTTTGAAGCTTATGGAAATTTGAGTAACAAACAGCTTTGAACTGAGAGCAATTTCAAAAGGCTGCTGATGTAGTTCCCGGGTTACCTGTATCTGAAGGACGGTTCTGGGGCAGAGGAAACACATACACTTCCATAAATAGCTTTAACGTATGCCACCTCAGAGATAAGTCTAAGAAGTATTTTACCCACTGGTGGTTTGTGTGTGTATGAAGGTAAATATTTATATATTTTTATAAATAAATGTGTTAGTGCAAGTCATCCTCCCTACCCATATTTATCATCCTCTTGAGGAAAGAAATCTAGTATTATTTGTTGAAAATGGTTAGAATAAAGCTATGACTCTATAAGGTTTTCAAACATCTGAGGCATGATAAATTTATTATCCATAATTATAGTAATAATAACCTTAATAAGCATAAGAAAAACAGAGTCACTCTGGATTTCAAAAATGTCAAAAAATGAGCAACAGAGGGTCCTTATTTAAACATAAGTGCTGTGACTTAGGTGAATTTTCAATTTAAGGTAGAAAATAAGTTTTTAGGAGGTTTGTAAAAGAAGAATCAATTTTCAGCAGAAAACATGTCAACTTTAAAATATAGTTTATTTTCATATTTTTTTCTTTTAAACTTGGTTGATAAGTGGAATTAGGAGTATATTTGAAAGAATCTTAGCACAAACAGGACTGTTGTACTAGATGTTGTTAGGAAATAACTCAGAAGTATTTTATTTGAAGTGAAGAACTTATTTAAGAATTATTTCAGTATTTACCTGTATTTTATTCTTGAAGTTGGCCAACAGAGTTGTGAATGTGTGTGGGAAGGCCTTTGAATGTAAAGCTGCATAAGCTGTTAGGTTTTGTTTTAAAAGGACACGTTTATTATTGTTCAATAAAAAAGAACAAGATACAGCTTCTCTGTGTTGATTTGTGATTTTGTTAAATTGCTAAATGTTATTTTAACAATTCATTCAATAAATAAGAACTCTCATTCATATTAAAGGACAAGCTCTTCAACAGAATTTTCTGCTCTGGATAAGCCTCTTCTATCAAAACAGGGGGTCAGGATACTTGCTTCTCTGCCTCACATTTTTGGTCTACTCATTTTTTAGAGTTTCCTAAAAGTACGTCCCAATATATTAACTCATTCTGCAAAACAACAACAAAAGGTAAACACTTCTGTTGACATCATTAGTTAGATGCAGAGCTCAGGCTTGAAATAACCATTTCTATTTTGCTACCTGTATGGTTCTTGAGGTCCTAGACTTAGAGCATTTTTTCTTCTTTGTTTTGTGTTCTCTTCCTGGATTTTGACATTTTCAATGGTAGAAACTTTGCCATTAAACAGCTACTGAGTACTCCTTTGCATTCTTCCATGTTCTGTGGGGAAACCCCTTAAAATTAACTCTCAATCAGTTGTTAGCTGTTTTACTGAAGATTACAGCTCTAAAAATGTCGAACAATTTTTACTTTTATCAGTTTAAGTTTCTCATTCATAATTAATACTAGCATTTTATTTTCATTTATTTTCTAATATTTTTGAAGGGGGTTGCTTTTAGAAAACATAGCCAAAGACAAACCTTTCAGTACCTATGAAAGAAGAGAGTATTTTACAGCTTTGAAGCTTGAGTATCATATTCAAGAACAGTCTATGTTCATTCTGCCTTGTGGGCAAATTATGGAAACATTTTAGGTGAATTGATAAAAATGCTAAAAAAAAGTCTATATAAGAAAAATTCCTGTTTGCTCGAATTAATATATTTTGTAAGATGATAGAAATTGGGTGTGAATGAGATACAAAGTTACATGAATGTCAGATATTTACATTTTCATTAACTGAAAATCTCTATTTTCACCTATGGGCAAGAAAGTTTGAGGCTACTCTGGTAGGGAGTGAGGTTATTTAAAGATCTGCCCTCTTGGTTTGAAGCCCGGGCCACAGTCCAAATGCTTCTTTGAGGAAGTGTGGAAAAAGAGCTAGACTGGAGCAGGACTGGCCTCTGTTTCTGGTGCTGCAGTAACCACCTGTGCAATCATGGGCAATAAAATCAGATGAAAGTGGGCCCATTTGCTCTGAGTGGCAGGCATGTTTTCTAGCTGCCCAGCTTTATGGTACTGGGGGCTCTTCATGGTTTTCACCCCAAAAGCTAGTACCTGTCTATCCCAAATTGCTCTGTAGTCTTACCACTAATCTTCATAGCTGTGGTCTCCAAAATCTTTGGATCTGTACACCCCTGACTGCACACTTTGCTAGTGCAAAATTTTTTTGAGCATGTAATTTCAAACTATATACACACTATCGTATTAATATATTGCGTTCATTATAAAACATACACTCCAACTAGACATTATTAAAATGAAGAGATAAGAGATATAAATAGAAGTTTTGAAATTTTCTTCCCACACTTCAATGTACCATTCCAGAAAACACTTGGGAAACAAGAAAATTCCATAGATCAATGGGCCTAATCTCATTTGATTTTGGAGAGAAACTAAGCTGAGGCATAATAAATATTTCTGGAATGAATGGATGATTGGATGAATGAATGGGTGGATAGGTAGATAGATGAAGGTAGGAAAGATGGATGGGAAGAGGGATGGATGGCTATTGGATGAATGGATGACTGAAGGGATGGTTGGTGGAAGGATGGATGAATGAATGAAGGGATGGATGGATGAGTGAATGAGTAAAAGGATGGATGGGTGAAGGAATTAATAAATAAAGCTTGTAACAGGCCCTGTGTCTTCACCAGAGCAGCAGCTGCTCAAGAAGACAGCCTTTCCTTCCCTTTCACCTGTCAGATCCCCATCTGCCCAGCTACTTATCCATCCTGTTGGGTTGTGAGGTGATTGAAAATGTTGGGGGCCTACACAGTTAGTGAATCTGACAAATAGGGCTGTTCAAGACAACAAAGACAGGAAGTGCTTCTCCCTCAGGCATTGGGGATATCACCAGTGGTAGCAAAAACAGTAAGGTAATTCTCATAGTCAGACCAGGTTGTCATTTCCTGTGAAAGGCAATTTGGGAGGACTGCCTTTGCATCCTGCATTTTATTCCCTCTTTCATCCTGGTCTCCCTAGGAGTAACGAATCTATAGATGTCATTCAACACCATACAGAAATTTAGAGGGAGAAGTGATTATTTCTGATTTCCCATCAGTTATCCTAGGCATTAAACTGAGAGCTAGCATTAAAAGGGTGTCTGACATAGGGTAGTGGTTCTCAAACTTTAGCATGCATCAGAATCACCTGAAAGCCCTGCTGAAACACATATTGCTGATTCAGTAGGTTTGAAGTGGGGTCCAAGCATTTCCCATTTTAACAAGTTCTCAGGTGGTGCAGATGCTGCTGGTCTAGGGATTTATATTTTGAGATATAAGAAAATCTAGATTTGTCTAGAAAGGAGATAAACTAAGGGGTGATCAAAACTAATCATTGTTGGCCTTATGAAGGAATGCATTGCAATGTATCATAACTAGCTGGTATACTTAATTTTTTTGAAAACTCTTATTTTAGAGGAGGAGGCAGGGTCTTGCTCTGTTGCCCAGGCTGGAGTGCAGTGGCACAATAATAGCTCATGCTAACTTCAAACTCCTGAGTTCAAGTGATCCTTCCCCATCAGCCTCCTGAGTAGCTAGGACTACAGGCACACACCACCACACTCAGCTGATTAAAAAAAATTTTTCTTATAGAGATGGGGTCTTATTATGTTGCCCAGGCTAGTCTTGAATGCTTGGCTTCAAATGATCCTCTTGCCTCGATCTCCCAAATCACTGGGATTGCAGGCATGAACCACTATGTCTGGCCTGTTTGAAGATTCTTAACTGTTTAAGCTGCTGAGAAGTCAGAGAAACTTTAAGCTAAACTGTGGGAACTTTGTGAGGACAAATAGAGGAAGAACACAAAAGGAGGATGGAAGTAGAAGAACCAGAGACTTGGGAAGTAATGAAGTAATATAGTCTCACAGAAAAAAAGACATTCAAGAAGAGTGAATGGTGTCATGTGTCATGGAAAGAAAAGGCAGAACCAGAGTCCTTAGGTAGTCCCTTGTGACCACAGTGGAGCAGTGTCCATGGGGAGATTGGGTGAAAGCCAGACAAGGGTGTGAATGCTGCATGTAAGGTGAGCACTTTTTCAGAAGGTTGTCTGGGAAGGACAAAGGTTTAGTTTGCAATTAGAGAGAAAATGGAGTTACAAAGGGAGTTTCTTTCTGTTCACCCCAAAGCCCCACCCCCATGGTTAGAAAGACACCATTCTAAGGTCAGGACCATCAGTCAGAAATGAAGATAGAGACTTTCTGTAAGTGATGATATAGTTTGATTTGCTTACTTGAATTGGTTTATAAAATTCCACTTATATTGACTTTTGAGACATAACACTCACAAAATAGATGCATTTATACACTTCCCAGCCCCTGAGAGAATATAGGCATGCATGGCAATGTCTTATTGGACTCCAGGAGGAGGCCTCAAGGCAATCTAGTTTAAACCTTTTATTTTACAGGTGAAACACCTAGATCCAAATAAATTCAGTGATAAAATCTTGTACATGGTGGTGAAAATTCTACTAATTAACATCGTCCCACATTTAGCCATTTAATTTTTAAAAATGAAAATATTAAACATTTTTAGTTTATGTATTCTATATCTTAAAATACACACATATATGTAGGTTTTAAAAAGTATACATTCTTTTTTTTTTTTTTTTTTTGAGACAGAGTCACACTCCATCACCCAGGCTGGAGTGCAGTGGCACGATCTTGGCTCACTGCAACCTCTGTCTCCTGGGTTCAAGCGATTCTCGTGCCTCAGCCTCCCAAGTAGCTGGGAATACAGGAATGTGCCACCATGTCTGGCTAATTTTTGTATTTTTATAGAGATGGGGTTTTGCCATGTTGGTCAGGCTGGTCTTGAACTGCTGATCTCCAGTGATCTGCCTGTCTCGGTTTTTCAAAGGGCTGGGATTACGGGCATGAGCCACTACACTCAGCCCAAAAAGTATACATTCTTTTGTGTAGAAATTCCACTTCCATGATTTTATTCTAAGGAAATACTTTGTTAAAGTGTGCATAAGTGTATATACAATAAAAGTTACAACCTTTTTATAGTATTGGAAAATTGCTATTGGCAAATAATCTGAAAAGGTCATTGATACAGCATTGGTTAAAAAAAAAGACAGTATAGCCAATAATTGAATATAATTTAGATATTGAAAATCATGAGGTACATATATCATGATTGATGATGTACAATGTGTTAATTCCAAAGCAGAGAGAGGCCATATACTGAGTTCTGGTCATTGGTCAGGTAGTGTGGCTGCCAGAAGGAGTGCACATCATCTTTCTTGACTATACCACAATCAGAGTGTGGACTCCTAGATTTTCATGACTCCCCTCTCCCTAATTTGAGAGCAGCTGTTTTTTAAAGTAATACTTTTATCAGATTTCCCTAAAACATTCACCTTAATATTCATGGAAATAACAATTCTCTTGCATTGCTAGCTTACTGATGTATGTAATATTTAATTAAGTTATATAACAGTGATAACTGCACAAACAGGTTTGAGAACAAATGCAGCAGACTCAGTATGCTTTTAAAATTTTTTTAATGGATACATAGTATTTGTACGTTTTTACGGGGTGCATGTGATATTTTGCTACATGAGTAGGAAGTGCAATAATCAAGTCAGGGAATTTAGGGTATTCATCATCTTGAGTGTTGGGTGCATGTGATATTTTGCTACATGCATAGAAAGTGTAATGATAGAGTCAGAGTATTTAGGGTATTCATCATCCCGAGTGTTTATCATATTTATATGTTGGGAACATTTCAAATCCTCTCTTCTAGCTATTTTGAAATATACAATACATTATTGTTAACTGCAGTCACCCTACTCTGCTATCCAACATTAGGGCTTATTTATTCTGTCTAACTCTATGTTTGTACCCATTAACTGACCTCAATCTTTGTCCCTACCACTTGCTCCCAACCATTCTCCACCCCTCATTCTACTGTCTACTTCCATGAGATCAACTTTTTTTTTTTTTTGCTCCCACTTATGAGTCAGAACATGCAATATTTTTCTTTATGTGCCTGGTTTATTTCACTTAATATAATTTATAAGCTGTTGGTAGGAATATAAATCTGTATGGCCATTACAGAAAACAGCATGGACATTTCTCAAAAAACTGAAAATAGAACTACCATATGATCCAGCAATCCCACTACTGGGTATTTATTTATCCAAAGGAAAGGAAATCAAAGGAAAATATATCAAAGGGATACCTGCATCCCAATGTTTGTTACAGCACTGTTCACAATAGCAAAGATATGGAATTAACCTAAGTGTCCATCAATGAATGAATGGATAAATAAAATGTGATATATAATGTGTATACATAGTATATGTAATGATACATATCATGATATATATGATGATATATACCATGATATATATCATCATATATATCACATTTTATATATCATGGTATAGATCATGGTATATATATATATCATATATATAATATATAATATATATGCATATATTATCTATATATATATATAATGGAATACCACTCAGCTATACAAAGAATGAATTCTGTCATTAACATCGACATGGATGGAACTGGAGGACACTATGTTAAGTGAAATAAGTCAGGAACAGAAAAACAAATATCACATGTTCTGATTCATATGTGGGAGCTAAAAAAAGTTGATCTCTTGGTATATTTTTAATTCAACAGTGGTAGTGCAAGTAACAGGTACATCCCGGGTGGGGCGGGGTTGGGGGGTGCTGCCAGCCTGGTCCATCAGTGTACTCCATGTCGATACTTTTGTGTTTTGGGGGAGAGAATGGACAAGGTTGGTGATTTCAGTGAGGTGATTAAGTGAAGTTTGCCTAAAAGCACTTCTACTGTATATTAAGCAAAAAAAGGTAAGTTACAATGCCATATGAATAGTCTTATTTTTGTGAAAAAATATTTAAACGGCTATAAATCCAGGTGTTATCAGTGACACTTATTTTATTCTTTATATTTTTAGCTGTTTTCTGAAATTTTTGCAGTTACTTTTGTAATTAGGAAAAAATGGAGCTCTGTCCAGTTTTTGAAAACGTAGACTGCAATGTCAAAACAAGTCAGTGGCTTACTACACAAAATGTGACTTAAGAACATGATCCTATATTTCAGTAGTTTTGAGACGTATTTTTTCATCTTGGCACATTGTTAGATATGGAAATAGAATTTCAAATTAAGTAAATGTAGAGAATTCTAGTTTTCTAGTAAATGCTAGAAAGGCTACAAAGCACATGTGCATACATTGCAACTCTCTTCTGGAAAATATCCTTGGTTCAACAGAAGCAATGCCTGTGAATCCTTAGATTATCTGGACCAAAGTACACATTTTAAATTACAATGTACCTTCTGCACCTATGCGCAGAAAAGCTATCTGCTTCAGTGGGCGACCCAGGCTACCAGGGTTTTAAAAGTATTTCCTGACACCTGTGAAGTTGGTAAATATTTCCTGTTTCTGTTGTGTCTAGAGAAAACAGGAATTAACAACTTGGAAGCAACTATTAAACACACATAGTGAATGACCTCTCCTAGACAGTTCCCACTATATGAGGTTCCCATTTTCTTAAAATCTATCATAACATATTTCTCCTAAGGGAGAAAAATAATTGTCATAATAATCGAATAGTTGATTGAGTGGTGGAAGATGAACCTTATACCCAGGAGGAATGGTACCTATGTTAGTTATGAGATGTGTGGAATTTAAATATAAATCCAATTTTACGTTTTCCAAAGTAAGCAAAACCGACTAAGAGAGCAACAGATATCCTATTGATGGCTCTGAGCTAACTATACATAATTAGCCTATTTAAAAAATATTTTTGATCATCTTAAAGTACTGTGGAAGGACAAGGACTCTAGCGTTTTTGAGTCAGAGGGAGGCAGGATTCACCCACTACACTACTCAGTAGCTATTGGCCTCAGTTGGGTTATTCAACCACGATGCCTCTCAGTGTTGTGTGTGAAGTGTGGGTAATGGCTCATGTGCAAAGTTGTAAGAATCTTTGCACACGTTTTAGATATGCCAGTGAATTCTAACACTGTGTCTGCCATATCCTAAGCTTTCCAATAGATGGCAGATAATTTGTGTTATTATAAAAGCCAACCTCATTTTTTTTTGTATTTTAAGTGTCCAATAATTTGCCACAAGACTGAAATATTTAAAATATTTTACATTTTCTATTCAAGGAGACTAGATAAAAAGATTGAAGAAAATCTACTAACTTCTTAGCAAACTTGAAGATATCCATAGAAAGAAAATTGCAATGAGTGAAATTCAATTAATATCATCTGAAACTCTCACAATCCTACAAAAGAAGTGACTATTTTTAAAGAACAAATAGTAGCGTTCTATTTAAATCTCCACACAATTATTAGCATGCTCTTGAGAAAAAAAAGGCACAATGCTTCAGGAGAATGCAAGGGACCCCTACAGATGTGGCACACTTCCCTGTGTGTTATTTTTAGTCTTCTATTCCTGCCTTTTATTTTGGGACTTGGCCCGCTTCCTTTGTAGTTTCCCCTTAACTTGCTCATACCTTTCTTTCTTATATAATGCATTTTAAGCTACCCTTTTATTTTTTTTTCACCTCTCAAAGGAAATTCAAGGAATGTTGGCCAGTTCAGGAACTCCTGCTAGTCTTGGCACCAGTAAAGTTCTTGGTTTGAAAACAACCTAGGAAATCCAGGATCGTGGTTGACTTTCCAGTTATTTAATGCATCAGAGCTGCTGACAGATCTGAGACTGGAGACACGTAGATTTTGAATACCATTTCATGAAATTGTTTTATGGCTTATAGAAACTAGAGGAATTTGAAACTGGACTCTTTTCAATAAATTGATATAAAAGCAATATCCAGTTTTAAAAATTAGGAGAAAGTCGAGTAAGTCTAGTTCAGGGCTATTTAATCTTTTACCAATTAGCACTTAGTCAGACAGTCTTGGTGGAGGAACATTTATTCTGCACTATGTCAATGGAAGCAGAGTGAGAAGATGAAAAGTTATGGTTCCGTCTTTAAGAAGCCCTGTGGAGAAGCTGTGGAGATGGAACATAGAAAACTGGAATAGCTGTAGAGACGGAACAAAGAATACTGAAAGGCAAAGGTGCATAGTTTAATCATGTGTCGTAGTTTATGGTTCTTTGGATGCAAGTAAAACAAAACAGAAAAGTGAAAAAACTGACTAACTTCAACAACAATGTAATTTATGGGTAGGTATAGAATGCCTCCCAAAATGGTAACAAAAACTAAAACAAACAAAAAAACCACCTGTTGAATCAACTGGTTCGGAGAGCACAGGGCAGCATGGGTGGTGCAGGTGCCAGAGCTAATAGACTTTTTTGCCAGATTGTTGCCGCTGAGATAAAGAACTACAGTTGCTTTCTTTGTGTTCCAGTGCTGCTCCATTGCTCCAAGGCTCTTTGAAGCTCCTCTTTGGGTTAACCTCAGGCCTGGTGGCCCATTTTAGTGAATAGCTCAACTGTGACAAATATTCTTCCTTGTAGATGGATTTCATTTTTGGATGTAGTCAAAACCACTTAGAGTCCTGTCTGGCCAATGAGATATTCATTAACTTGGGCAGTACTGTTTTGGTGAAAACCAAGATGTATTTAGGGGAGGAAAAATAATTTTCTGTCTACCCTGTATAGTTCTTGGCTGGGACTCTCTGTGACAAAAGACAGATCAATAACAGAAAAACAAACAGCAGTTTAATAACATGTATACATGGGAGATAACCCAGAAAAATGAGTACATTTTTGGAGTAGATCTCAAAGAGGTGTCTTAGACTTCAGGCTGAAATACCATCATTTGCTGAAACAAGGAAAGAAGAGTGTGGGGAAAGACCCGGTGAAGATGAGATAGATGGCCAGGAAAAGCACTGTAAAATGAGGGCTTGTTTTGCAGAGGTAAATTGATGCCTTCTCCGTTGATTATGCATCTCTAGTGATTTAGCTGTATTTCTCTTCCTGGCACAGGGACAGAAAGACACCCTAACAAATGCAACTTTCCTTATAGATGTAAATTTCTCTTATAAAAATAGGGCAACTTTTCAGAGCTACTCCTGTGTCGGCTGTTTTCCAAAATAACCAGCTCAAAATAATCCTTGTGCCACAGAGGCATATTTAGGGTGACATATTCTGGTCTTCTACAGTAATCTTTTGGGGTGGCATGCCCTGAACCCCATCACATATATATAAGATGATAATTAGGAGTAGAATTTAGGCAGGAAGGAGTGCCTTGGGGGACCAAGAAACTTGCCCTGTGGTTTTGTGGAGTTAGGAAATAGAGGCCCACCTGAAGTCACCTGTGTTAATGGCACTTTTGGAAGAAGCACCAGTGTGTTCCTCAAATGTCTTTGGAGTTGGATGAAGCTCCTCAATGGATGGAGCGGGGGCATAGATGGAACCAGTGTCGGGGGAAGGGCTGGGCCATCGGGGGATGGTTGGGGGAAGCAGTCACCCTTCGGCTGCCCCTTCACTTGTCTCAGTATCTGACCAGTGATTTTTTTAAACTGAAATGATTTATTTGGTGTCAAAGACAAAAACATTATTATTCACAATTGCCTTAAGACAAAATTGTCTTTTAAAAGATTTATTTAATATCTATGATTTTCTCTTCTTTCTCTTGAAGCGTATTTTTAAAAACTCTCTTCCTGTCAAAGTCACCTAAATGGCTGCAACTTATGCTCAAACAGGACAGACAACATATAATATAAATATATACATATTGAGAAAGAGATTGATAAAATAAAGGTGATAAAACATTAAGATTTAAAGAATCCGTACAGAGGGTTTATGGGTCGTTTTTTCCTTTCTGTTTTTGAAACTTTTCTCTCTTTCTGTAATTAAGTCAAAATAAATGTTAGAAAATGATCGTTGATATTTTGTTCACCCATTCCATGTTGCTTCCTTTTCCTCCTTGTCTTTACAATAAGTATGTCAATATAACACCTGTGAAAAACTTTGAAAAGCTGCTACTCCTACGAAATATGCTTGGAATGGTACTGCCCCCTTGCTCCATGCCCTGTAGTTTGAAGGAGGCCCTACATATGTTGTGCCCCATCCCTGAATCTGCATGGGAGTAGTGACACCCAGAAGCAGCAGGAAAGGCCGAGGTCTGCCTCATTAAGGTGCCAGAACACCTGCTTTTGCAGGTGGAAGTGAAGCAGTGCCTAGGAGGACCATGTCAAGACTGGAAACCATCATTCTCAGCAAACTGTCACAAGGACAAAAAACCAAACACCGCATGTTCTCACTCATAGGTGGGAATTGAACAATGAGAACACATGGACACAGGAAGGGGAACATCATGCACCGGGGACTGTTGTGAGGTGGGGGGAGGGGGGAGGGATAGCATTAGGAGATATACCTAATGTTAAATGATGAATTAATGGGTGCAGCACACCAACATGGCACATGTATACATATGTAACCAACCTGCACGTGGTGCACATGTACCCTAAAACTTAAAGTATTTAAAAAAAAAATACTGGCTCCGACTCCTGCAGCAAGTAAAGGCAATGATTAGAGGTGTCCACACCCAAGTGAGATAATATGCCAGGGATGCTGGGGAGGAGTTCCCAGGGTAGATGCAAGGCTCTTTTTAACCCTATGATCACTGTGACTTGTAAAGTACCACATCTAGTCAATGGTTATCTTCTTTTATGTGCGATTACTTTCCAGGCAGTAAAAAGAAGGAATTAGCTATGTTTATCTATTTTGTTCCTATTCAAGCAAGATTAATAATCAATTTTCAGAGGAATACTGTAGTTGAAAACTGTTATATTTCTATACAGATGGTTCTTTGATGATGGTTCGACTTATGATTTTTTGACTTTACAAACTTGTGAAAGCAATACCCATGCAGTAGAAACCATACTTTGAATACCCATACAGCCATTCTGTTTCTCACTTTCAGTACAGTATCCAATAAATTGCATAAGACATTCAACACTTTATTATGGAATGGGCTTTGTATAGATGATTTTGCTCTAATGTAAGTGTTGTGAGCACATTTAAGGTAGGCCAGGCTAAGCTGTGATGTCCAGCAGGTTAGATGCACCAAATGCATTTTCAACTTATGATATTTTCAACTTACAATGGGTTTACTGAGGTGTAACCCCACCATATGTAGAGGAGAATTTGTGTTTCCATCTTTGTGGGTTGGTAGCAGTTACAGAGACTGTCCTGGTAGGTCAAGGTTGTAATTCTGAAATTCTGGAATCTCAGGATGAGTGAGAATGTTTAGACCTGCCTTAGCTTGATGGGTGAAAATTCAGATGGAAAAACAGGGTCAGAATTTTCACTTCTCCCAGAGGCTGTTTTCTTGTCCTTGAGTGTGGACTCAGCTGCCCTCATTTAGTCTTTTATGTGTTTTGAAGTAAGGAGAGAAAAGGTACGAGAAAGAGTCCGTTTCCTGGGGAGGAATTGGGCCCGGCATCGGGGTAAATCTTCTCAGACACATTGTTTACTGACCAGGAAGTCGGAATGTGTGTGGCTTTGGGATTTCTTTGTAGGGGGCGTTTTGTTTGTGAGTTTTGGAATGATGCACCTTGGGTATGATGAAGAGGACTTCACTCTATGCTGTGGGAAAAGTTTTGCCCTTAATGTCTTGAAAACATAAGCTTGTTTTTCTGAAAAAGCTGAGTACATCCTCATTCCTCATTGTCACAAACAATGTGACATGGACCTGGAGGCAGGCCAAGGTTTTCTATGAATAGAACTTAGCAAAGAGAGTGTTAGAAAGACTTTGGATTCACATGGCAATCCTGGATGCCTGATCCCTAGAGAGGAAATGATCTACCTGCCCTTCGAAGGTGGAAACTTCGAGGATCCCCTCTCATCCTCTTACAAGCCATGGCAACCACTGTGTTATGGCTGGCATAACATGCCTTCCACATGGCTGAGATGATGTTGGCTTTGCTGGGAGGCATTTGCTTTTGAGCTGTTTTTGCAGAACTAAGATGGATTTTGAAGGAGAGAATACACGTTAGAGAAAAGCTGGGGCACAGTTGATGGTGCGGAGCAGGGCAGTGCCATCTGGTTGGTCCTTCATCGTGCTGTGCAAATGCCATGCTTTTGTCTAGGCTTGTGTGATGGCAAGAAACAGAAAGCCACTCAGAGGGGATAAAGTTAAAAAAAGAAAAGTGGGTCGATGGGTAGTTTTGAGGATATAGAAAGCTTATGAAGTATGGCTGGTCCTATGGGAACTGGAGAAGTGACAACTCCTGTCTCTCCCTCTGTGGCCCAATGACCATATGACTATTAGCTTCTTTATGCCAGGCCCACTCTCCTTTCTGTCCACTGGGCTTTTCTGCTTAACCATAATATTAATAACAATAATCACATAATACCTATAATAATAGCTAACACTTACTATTAAATCTGCACAAGCTCTGTTCTAATGCTTCACATGTATTTGTGTGTTTAGTCCTCACAACAACCCCATTGAGGCAGGTACTATCTTTATACCCTTCTCAGATGAGTACAATGAAGCATGTGGAGGTAGAGAAGCTTACCCAGGATCATGTAGTTAGCGTGTGGCAGAGCTAGGTCTCAGACCCAGGCAATTTGGCTCTGTTTTGGTTTCCCATTACCTTAGCTTGGACAGGTGTTGCCTTGTTTCAGCAGTAATTTCTTTCTCAACTCCATATAACCTTTATATTTCTAGACTTCCTGCACATTGTTTGACTAAAGGATGACCACTGAGTATATCACTATAAATTTTTGAGAGAAAAATTCTACTTGATAGCAGGTCAACTAATTCATCTTTCAAAAAAAAATTCATCTATTGCAGCTCTTTCACTGTGTATTCCAGTTATTTTTTGGTGCTATGGCGACAGAAACCCAGTATAAAAACCATTTGATATGGTTAGGTTCTCTGTCCCCACCCAAATCTCATCTTGAATTGTAATTCCCAGGTGTTGAGGGAGAAACCTGGTGGGAGGTGATTGGATCATGGGGTAGATCCCCCCATGCTTTTCTCATGATAGTGAGTGAGTTCCCATGAGAGCTGATGGTTTTATAAGTGTTTGGTAGTTCTTGTCTTGATTGCTTCTATTCCTGCCACCCTGTGAAGAGGTGCCTTCTGGTGTGATTGTAAGTTTCCTGAGACCTTCCCAGCCATGCGGAACTGTGAGTCAATTAAACCTCCTTTCTTTATAATTACCCAGTCTCAGGCAGTTCTTTATGGCGGTGTGAGAATGAATTAATACACCACTTAAGTTTTAAAAAAGGAATGTATTGGCTCACATTACTAAAATAGGTACAGCTGGCTTCAGCTTTGGCTGAATCCACAGGCTTCACTTACCTTGTCTGATTCCCCATCTCTCAGGAGAAAGTGGGTCTACTCTGGTGACTGTAGAACTTTCTCAATAGCTACAGCAGAAAAGTCCTAGAAAGTACTCTGGTGGGATAGTATGAGTGACTAGGCCAGGACTGGAAGTGGGGATGAAGAATTGTCCATGGGAAAGAAGAGTTTAGATTCCAAAGAAACATGGAAAGAGTGATAGAATGAAGCATGGCAGAGACAATACCTGTTAATTCCAGAGCTCCCACTGTGACACAATCAGCTGTACCCGGGTATGAGGTAGGGCACAGTTCACATGGTACCAAATAAATTTAGGACAAGAAGGGCTATAGCCAGGAGGAAAAGTCGACCATAAGGGGGTATGGGTGGGGCAAATGTGTGAAAACATGCCTATCACAGCTGGCATGGATGTATCCAAATAGGTGAGTGCTGGGAAGTACATTGTGGCACCTGACCTTAGGAGGAAGAAATACATAGTTACTAAGAGGCAGAAATCTGGTCTGTGTTGCACAGCTAACTAGGGGTGTGACATTGGGCAAGCAGCTCAATCTTTTTGGGCCTCACTTTGGTTATCTGTAAAATGAGGGGCGTGGTTAATTGACCTCAGAGGACCCCTTCAGTTACAAAACTCTATTATTCTATCATGTAGGTCTTGAATTATACTTCGTTCCTCTGAGCTACAGTGATCATCTCATTATTCTGATTGAAAGGCTGAGTCCAGGGAGGACTTGCGGGGTGGGGTGGACTCATGAGCATATCATGTAGTTGGCTTCACATGTAGCACAATTTGAGGACAACACAATCATCACCTGTCCTTAAAATTTCTCTCTCCGTCTATCACAGTGCCTGAAGCCCCAGCATTGATACATTTTTAGGTTTTGAGTCACTGATCCAAGTTATTTCCCACTACACTTGTCTAGCTCTCTCTGATCTCACTGGCTTTAGTGAAGCTTGTTCTTTTGCTTATATTATCCTGACCCTGATCCATTGCTGAGTTCACTCTTAGCCATTCTTTAAATTTCAGTTCAGTTCTTCATTTTTAAAGGAACTGTTCCATGGTCTCTGGGACTCAGCTAAACCCCTCTCTGTTATGCTCTCCAAGCACCACGTTGCTTTTCTGCAGGCATCTATGAGAGATGCTATTATTTATCAATTGCTCACGCACTAGGTCTTCTCATAAGAGCATTAGCTCCAGGAAGATAGAAACTGCATCTGTTTTTGTTGACTGCTTGTCTCTAGGAAGTGGCACAGTACTTGGCATATAGTAGAGACTCAATAAATATTCATTTAATTTTTAGTTTTAAGGTGGCTTAAACACTATGGAATTTAGTTTTAAGGTAGTTTAAACATCAGGGAAAAAATTTTATATAGGAATGTTTCCCTTCTGTGGGTTTTTCTTCAACTTAGATTTCACAAGTGTGGTCTATGATTGGCTAAGAGCAATGATAGGTGATTGAAGAAGTTTCCAGAACTCCCTTCCACTTAATCAAGAGCCAGCAGATGTGATCAGGCTTTTCTTCCTTGAGTTTCACTCCCTTCCTTACACACACACACACACACACACACACATATTGGTTTACATCCACAGTTCCTGGCTCATTACTCCCATAGCCCTTGTTCCAGTCTTTTGTTACACTGTTAGGTGTGTGAGGCCTCAGGGGCAGCCCTGGACCTTCTCCTGCCCTCCTTTCACCTTGCCTAAGGCAGGACTCTAATGTTCCCTGCCTTTCTGATTGTGGGCCTTAAGCCCCTCCCAAGAGAGGGTCCTTCCTTATACCTCAGGGGAAGGAATGCTGATGTCATGAAGCCTTCTTAAAAACCCAAGAGGACCAGGGTTCAGTGAGCTTCCAGATAGCTGAACATGTGGAGGTTCTT
The DNA here is from genome assembly GCF_028858775.2 of Pan troglodytes. Classification (NCBI taxonomy): domain Eukaryota; kingdom Metazoa; phylum Chordata; class Mammalia; order Primates; family Hominidae; genus Pan; species Pan troglodytes. The sequence continues at coordinate 59,698,775 of NC_072402.2, forward strand.
GAACCCAGGGCACCAGGTAGGCTCCACACCCCTTTCCCCATACCTTGCCCTACATGTGTCTTCATCTGTATCCCTTGTAATCCCCTTTATAATAAAGTGGTAAGTGTAAGTAATTATTTCCTTGAGTTCTGTGAATCCTTTCAGCCAATTAATCGAACTCCAAGAAGGAGTTTTGGGAACCTCAACTTGAAGCCAGTTTGTCAGAAGTTTCAGAGGCCCAGACTTGCGACTGGTGTCTGGGGGGTGTGGGGAGCAATGTTGGGGACTGAGCCCCCAACAGGCCAGATCTGACACTATCTCTGGGTAGGTAGCATCAGAACTGAATTGGAGGACACCCAGCTGGAGTCTGCTGCTTGGTGTGTGGGGAAAAACTCCACACATTCTGTGTTGGGAAGTCTTCTGTGTTGATGATTGTTGTTGTGGTGGTATAAGAGTAGAGGGAAAATGTAGTTAGAAAGAGAGTTTTTCCCCATACACCCTTCAGTAGAAACCCCTAACTGTAAGCATATTGCAAGACCCAAAGACTCTATTAAGAGACCCCATATCCAACCTTCCTTTGGCAAGATCTGAAAACCAACCTGCCTCTTCTGCAGAAGGCTAACTTTCACAGTACCAGGGCATGCTTCCGAATTAGCTAGTGCTCAATGATCAGAGCTAGAGACTAGCTGTTGCTAATAGTGGCAATGAGAGGCAGAGCAGAGCCATCTTTTCATCCACACATCTTTGCACTACACAAAGACGAATCGCAACCTTCATGGATTCTTGAAACCTGTGACATGCCATTTAAAGAACAGACACCAGAGAATATAATGGTGTCATTTGGGTTTGTCTCATTTCCTTCCATCCTCAGATCTAGGAGGATATCAGGGAGATTGCAGATCTCCAATGGTGAAGGCTAAGTGGGAACGTTAGTCCAGGGAATTCTCTTCTTACACGGAATGCATCCTTTTTTTGGAATGCAGTAGTCAGTGTAAGCTTTGTGCTTATCCTGCTGAAATCACACATGAACCCTTTCAGTGAAAGCATGTCTACATATCCTGGTTTTATCCCTTGGAGTTCTCAGCTCTGTATTTGAGGTTTTTATAACTGAGAGGTAAGAACAAATATTTCCCCAGGCCTGGCCATGTGTTTGGATAGTAAATTATACTAAATGTGACTTTCAGGGGGTGTCCATGATTCATAAAATCCTATTTCTTCCAGGCCCTCATGTGACTCTTAGCACCTGAGCTGCTTCTCAGGGCTCCAAATGTGGCCCTACATGTCCAGTGTCACAGCCTACAGACTCAGTTTCTGAGCCACAAAGCCTTATTCTGGCCACAGGGCTGTAGTTCACATACATGGACAGAGCCTCTCTCCCTCGATTCCAGACACTATCTCTGAGGTATTTCTCTGTGTCAGGCACAAGGATTGAACCCAGGATATCCCCTTTTCAATGGCCAGGTAGACTTTCACCTTTTTTTCTTCTTTTAACCAGCTTAGTCTAGGAATCCTCTTGATTCCAGGATTAACCTGGCACTGACACTACCCAGAGCCTGCCTTAATGTGGGCCCCTTTCTTTTGGTCCCTCAGCTGCCATCCTTCTTGGCACCAGTTTAGTCCTTTGCCTCGTCCAATTCAGCCAGCAGCAGACAAAGCCCCTCCCCTTCCTCCAGCTGCTTGAGTCAGCCCTGCCTCTTCCTTGGAATGGCTCTTCCCTTCTCTTTCCCAGAAAACTGAGAAGTCCCAGTTTTCCTCAGAATTCCTTCTGTCCAATGGACTTGAGATTTGTGTTTCATTTCTCCTTAAAATTTCCTGGACACTTACGTTGCGATTTCTTTGTTTTGAATTCGTAGGTCAGGATCCCCAAATTCCAGCTATGGTTTCTCTGAGTGGTGCTTCTGTTGTGGGTCTTGGTATTCTCTCAGCATCGAGCAGGTTTGTGTTGAGGCTGTTCTGTGCTTGGTGTGGAGCTTACAAATCTAAAGTCATGGCTCTGGGAGGGGAAGAACATGCTAATGTGGACAGCACCAAGGCAGCACTGGAGGGCTGTCCAAAGCTAAAAAGGATGAATACGGTTGTGCAGGTGTGTGCAGTGGCAGTTCCGGCACATTGCCCAGAGGCCCCTTCAGGAATGAACGACTTACTTTCCTATTTGCTGGGAGAGCTTCCAGCAGGCAGATGCCCTCGGTTGTCCCTTGTAGGACTGCCACTGCTAAAGAGAGCCTTTCTGCTGGGGCTGACTGTGTCCAAAGACTAACCAACATGGGGATCTAAAGGGCCAGTCCCCTTGTTCCAACCTGAGACAGTTCTGAATGATTTTCTCATCTCAGAACTCTCAGTAGGGTCTCCTGAGGTCTCTGTGGAAACTGTATCACAGCTCAGCTTCTTCCCCCGCCCAATCCTGCTTCTTTCCTTTCCAGTCCCTTTCCTTCCACAGGTGTTACTCCAGGAGCACATCCTGATAAACCACCTGCATGCTAATCTCCATCTCAGAATAGGAACCAGGGAACTGGCCTGGGGGCTGGTGGGGGTTTGGATACAACCCTGGTTTGCTTGAAAACCTGTATGCCAGTGGGGATGAACAGCTGCCCTTTTTGTAATCATTTGCCTGGAGTGGGTACCTTTTTTACAACTCCTCTGCCTGGAGGGGGCGCCTTTGTGTAATTCATCAGCTGGGAGGAACCACCTTTGTAATTTATCTGCTTAGCAGATATTCTCTCGCAATTTGCATTAAGCTACTAGAAAGTGTCTCTTGCCAACTCAAGCTCCCTATCTCCAGGGAGCAGGCCTATTACTGAAGTTTGGATAAATTATTTAAAAAAAGATAAAAATATTTCTGGGAAAAAAATCAAGAAGGAAGTAAAAAATAGTGTCTTGAATTTGAGAGAAAAAAATAAACTCAAAGGAAATTCCATAGGTAGTTCATCAGAGCTCAGGTCCTTGGGTTTTTATTAATCTGGAAGAGAAAAAAGGCAAAACGGAAATCACTCTTCATATTTGAAGGCAGTTCCTGAGATGGCAGGGAAATGGCTGAGGAATCCATTGCTGTTTGCTATTTAGGCACAATCAAAAAATATTTTTCAGTGTTGTGTAGCATCTCCTGGATATTGTGATAGCTCACCACTATACCCATGGGCTCTTGGCAAACAATAGACAGGAACAAGAAAGGCACCACAATTCCACTGGGACTAGTTAAATTTAATTTTAGGCCAAGTAAAAGAAACTCTAGATGGAATATCCAAATTGTCCAAAGAGTAAAAATAGAAAAGTTACTTTGTAAAGAGGACTTAAGACAGTGAGATAGGTTTGAAAATTTACCTTGAATGGTTACTTGTATGTGTTACCACCCTGAACAGAATATGAGCTTCTTAAAGGCAGGAGAGGTTGTTTTATATCTTTGATAAACGTCATCTAGCATTTCATCCATGTTAGAAGAGAAATAAGTGTTTAGTTATGAATGAATGAACAAATGAGTCCTGCCCCTCCTGATCAACCCTACTTTTTTTTACAAGATAGCTTTTCACTGATTTATTCATTCAATAAATTTACTAACTGCCTTCTGTGAACCAAATAGTGGATCTACAAAAATGAAAAAAAGGGAGCTCACAGTTCAGGGGAAGGACAGACAGTCATAGAGAGAGGATAATAGAGTAGGATAAGCTCTGAAGTGAGGTGCGTGCAGGTCTACCAGGGATTCAGGGAAACATCTTAGAGAAAGTGAACTGATATTTGTAGGGGTTTGACGAGGAATTGTGTAGGTCAAAGAAGTATGAGGCAGAGGGAACAGCAAAGGCAAAGTCATGGAGATTTGTGAGATTATGGCACGTGTGGGGAATTTCAAGTTATCTGTATGATGCATGGGTCTAGGTGACAGAGAAATTTAAGATGAAGCTGCAGAGGCAGATTCAAGACAGACTGTGGAAAGTCTATGGTGCTATGTTAAGGAGGTGAATTTTCTTCCATAGCCAGCAGGAAGAAGCTGAGAATGAAACAGTGGTGATAATGGCCTATGTACAGGAAGAAGAGGTAGAAAGGAAGCAAGATGAACAGTTTTGAAGACCACTGATATGACTTCGGTCCTTAAAAAAAAGATTTAAAAGATATTTAGGAGATAGAATCAACAGGATTTGGTGAGCAATTGGATGTGGGTCAAAGGAGGGGGAAAAGCTGAGGATGGGTTTTTATCTTTGATTTTGGATGTCTGGGAGGATGTGGGGGCAAAATGTTTGGGTGTTTGGGGAGGATGTAAGTTGGGGACTGAGAATGAAATCATATAAATTCGATTTTAGACATGATAAGCACCTACAGATCATGCAAATAGAGATGTTTAGAAACACAGCTCTGTAACTCAGTAGAGATTGGGGCTAGAAACCTGGATTTGCTACTGATCAGTGAAATTAGGGACTGATGCTTGGTAGTTTTATTTCTCCTTGTTTTTATGGATGAAAACTTTGGCAACTTAATAGACACCCTTAGCTGTCTACCCAGCAGCCATTTTCTTCTTATCATTTGCTAGTAAAAGTGCAGCATTGTTTAAGTAACTACCCTCAAGGAAGACTACCCTACCCTCAGTTCAGAGATAAAGCCTGATGCATCTCCCACATCACTCATGATAATTGTGTTGTTCTACTTGCCGAGGATTAGTTGGGGGTGTCTAACTTGCCCAAGTCTACCAAATGAGACCTACTAGAAGTGTGGTGGTGTGGAATCCTGCAAATGATCACAAAGAAAGAAAAGCCCTTCTTCTCCATTGGATATAGTCGTGCTTGGGTGGCTTGGCAGCCATCTTGCTCCCAGCTGGAAGACAAGCAACACACAGAGGTGAGTAGGGCCAAAGAGGAGGTAGATGAAGGGAGCCAGCGCCTGCTCTGCCTTTGGGCTTTTAATCCTCAGTATAACATAAAAGGTTATATTGTAATTCTAGATCATAGATTAAACCAGTTTAGTTGGGATTTTCTTTTTTTAAATTTCCTTTTATATTTTTATTTTTTCCATTTGCCCCAATCAGGAGGATAGTTGGGATTTTGTATTAATTGCAGCGAAAATCATCCTAACTGAATTATTGGTTTGCTCTGCATTAGGTAATGGGTAATCTCAGTCTCCTAAAACCTGATCGTATCTGAGTGACAACAAAATCAAATGTCCAAGCCTTCAAAACTAAGAACTCTAAGTCCCATGGAGCAGAGATTGCTCCAAAGGTTGCCCTCCTGTTGATATATGTCTGGGTGATGAGCTGCCTTACCCAGAGAGCATGAATTCTCTTTTCTGTATTACTGTGGACCTTCTTCAAACTGCATTTGGCTTTCATTACACAGTAGCTCTGTTTCAGCAGACACAAGGAAAATCCAGCTCTGTACATAATTGCATAATGATGAATTCAATTGTATATGTGTATAGTAGTGTAGCAGACTCAGAATGACAGGTGAAAAATAATTCTCTTCACTTTGCCAAGGTACATATAATTCAGGACTAAAACAATGAGCATGATGAGTAGTAGGACTGGAAATTTGAGCTGTCAGGCTATTTATTATGTGGTGAGATGGCCTCATATCCGAGATGGATAACCACAGATAACAAAATAATACAGTTCTCAAAGCTCTTCTAAATATAATACCTTTGGGATTCTTACACAAGGCTGTCAGATAGGCTGGGACACAGATCTTTATCTAGACTCTCCAGCGGGGAGTTAAATGGCATGTCTGAAGCTATGTGGCAATTTGTGGCCTATACTGTCCCTCTGGAGAAACTGAGAGTTGCCAGAAGTGACCCATTTACTGGGAAGGCAGAGATCTACTGGTGGGCCTTTCTGCACTGTTAGTTAATAATATCTGTGGAGATGTGGCCCTGGGCTAGCCATTGAGGAAGAGGCCAGACAGGAGGTGTGCTGGGGTTAGGTGACCTGACATTTAGGAGTACCAAGGAGGTGTGAGCTGGGGGTGCTTCATGACTGCAGATGTGCCTGTTACTGATACTCACGTTCATCCTCTGCAGGCCACATTAGATTTGATCAGATCTGGACGAAGAAGCATAAAGTCATCTTTAGCAAGATTTCAGATTAGGAAGGAGAGTGTGTGTAGCCAGCCACAGCAAAGAAAGCAGTTATCTTGGTTAAGAATCAAATTCTTCACCAGAGAGGAAATCAGTGCATTGACTCCTAATTCTATTATTAGATTCAGAGACTTTATTATTTTTTAGCAGTTTGCAAAAAATGGAAGTAAAGTAAATATTTTTCATGTGTTTGGGATCAAATGTTAGGGTAAACTAAAACTTTGCACATTACTTTGAGTGCTTTTAATTTTTTTTCAAATGAGTTTTGCCAAAGGACTGATTGCATTAGAAAAAAGCTTGACCAAAAGATCCATAGATAAGACGTATTTTGAATTTCCTATCCTATGGTTTAAATGGAGAATCTTGGCATATATTTTTGTGGTTCTCTAAACTAGTCATTAAATTTATATTTACTATCTGCAGTCTAGTATTTAGTCCATAAACAGTGTATTGCAAGAAGTTTTTAATTTTGTGTTTCAGTGTTTTTCTGAAAATAGAATATATTTATAACTTAATAGGCAAGAACCAAAATTGCTGTGTAATAACATTGCCACCAACATTTAAAAAATGTCTCCAGAGATATCAAAAACTTTAATCAAAGAAAAACATATTAAACATTTCAATTACAAAGATATCTTTAACAATTTAAATGAATTCTCATTTCATGTTAGTTTTTTTTCCAGTTGAGCTACATTTAAAAGGAATATGTTACTGTTAAAAATGTAAGTAGATTTTTCTTTATGTTGTTGAATACAAAAGTAGTAAATGACCCCTTTCAAAATGGCTTAATAAATCCACGTTCAAGTAATTCCAGCTGTTAACAACATATTTTGAGAAAATAAAAAGATATTGTCAGATTGAAAAACAAGATAAATATCCCCATGAACAATCCTCATGAAATGGAAAAACTTAAATGTCATGAGCAGGGCTAAAGTCTGCTGAGTTCTGGGTGGAGCTTAAGGTTTGACTTCTGCAAGGATAAGGGGGACAAAAAGAATTGGTGCAAGACAGGGAACAGAAGTCAGACTCATTTGAAATTAAAGAATAGGGAAGACTTTCGCACATGTGAAAAAAGGTTGAAACCTCTGCCAGGGACTATTGTCCAAGAAAGCTTTGGAATCCTATGAGCCAAGCTGCCCTTTGGCTGGCTGGCTGGATTTTCATTTCCTCCAAAAATTGTCCCTGTGCTAGATTCCTGACCTGCCAGGCTCTGTGCAGGGCCAGTGGCACCTAAAGGAATCAATTACAAAACCACTAATAGAGAAGATTGCACAGAGAAGGAAGAGAGAGAAAGAGGAAACAAAACACACAAACAAAATCCCAAAGCTTTCCACTAAAAAATATGCCTATGGCTGAGCACGGTGGCTCATGTCTGTAATTCCAGCACTTTGGGAGGCCGAGGTGGGTGTATCACTTGAGGTCAGGAGTTTGAGAACAGCCCGGCCAACATGGTGAAACCCCATCTCTATTAAAAATGCAAAAATCAGCCGAGCATGGTGGCACAAGCTTGTAGTCCAAGCTACTAGGGAGGCTGAGGCTGGGGAATCGCTTGAACGTGGGAGGTGGAGGCTGCAGTAAGCCAAGGTTGTGCCACTGCACTCCAGCCTGGGCAATAGAGCAAGACTCTATCTCAAAAAAAAAAAAAAAAAATTGCCGTGCACCAGACTTTCAAAATAGATGCTAAGAAAGACATCCAATACAATCAACAATTGAAACATAAATTTGCTAAATATGGAATTAATTTTATAGAAGCTGAGGACCCTAATTAGACTTACTTAAATTTTTACACAGGAATATGTATATATGCATGTGAGTAGAACAGAAAAAAAAAAAGAAAAAATGTGTTAAGAATGGATGGTTATGAGAGAAAACCAGTTAGAAATCTTGAAAATATGAGATATAGTTATTAAAATATTCAGTAGATGAGCTAAACCCTCAACTGGATACAGAGATAGAATTATGAATTAGTACATAGTTCTGAGAAATTCAGCCATAATGAAGCATACGCAGACAGATAAAAACCTTAATGAGCAGTGAGGAGCCATATTGGAGGCTCTCAGCCTCTTCTTCATTGATATTCCTGAAGAAGAGATCAGGCAGGGTGCCGTGTCTCAGGCCTGTAATGCCAGCACTTTGGGAGGCCAAGACAAGTGGATCCCTTGAGGTCAGGAGTTCAAGGCCAACCTGGCCAACATGGCAAAACCCCGTCTGTACTAAAAATACAAAAATTAGCCAGGCATGGTGGCATGTGCCTGTAATTCCAGCTACTCCAGGATGCTGAGTCAGGAGAATTGTTTGAATCTGGGAGGCAGAGATTGCAGTGAGCTGAGATTGCACCACTGCACTCCAGCCTGGGTGACAGAGCAAGACCCTGTCTCAAAAAAAAAAAAAAAAAAAAAAAATACTGGGTGTGGTGGCTCACGCCTGTAATCCCAGCACTTTGGGAGGCCAAGGTGGGCAGGTCATGAGGTTAAGAGATTGAGATAATCTTGGCCAACATGGTGACACCCTGTCTCTACTAAAAATATGAAAATTAGCTGGGCGTGGTGGCATGTGCCTGTAGTTCCAGCTACTTGGGAGGCTGAGGCAGGAGAATTGCTTGAACCTGGGAGGTGGAGGTTGCAGTGAGCTGAGATTGCGTCACTGCACTTCAGCCTGGCAACAGAGTAAGACTACGTCTAAAAAAAAAAAAAAAGAAGAAGAGATAAAGGAGGATTGTAGAGAAGTAAATAAAGAGTTAAAGGCTGAATCAAAAGGGATAGGAGTTCTCAGATGGAAAATGTATTCTAAAGGGTAAAAATAAAAATAAATATATCCGCACTTAGATATAGTGTAATAAAACTGCAGAACATTGGAGAAAATAATTTTTAAGTTTCCAGAATGAAAAGACAGATTACACTGAAAAAAATAGCCATTGATATGAAATAGTTATTGGTCTGGCAGCAGATTTCTTATTGACAACAATATATTCTGTGGAAAACTGGAATAATACCTTCAATGTATAGGGAAAATGACTATCAACAAGACTTTTTATACCCAGACAAACTATCATTCAAGAATGAGGGCAAAATCATGGCATTTTTCAGACATACAAGACTAAAGGAATTTACCATCCATAGATCCTGAAGGAAAGAAGTGCTACTTTACTTCAACCAAAGGAAAAGAAAACCCAAAGAAAACTCGTGGAGTTAAAGACACAATTGTAAACACAGAAATCAACTTTTAAAGTTTGTAAATTTGATTAAAAACTGACATAAAATAATCATGAATTGTATGTTTGTGTGTATACATATGTTTTAGACAAGGTAAAACTAAAACTAAATTTTGACAACAATGTTACAATAGGAGGTAATGTTCAAAGAGTAAACTATGTTCTTACATTTACTTAGGAGGATGGAGCAACTTTACACTCAGAATAATTCAGCTAGTTTTAAAAACACTAAACCACGAAAAATAAAAAACTTACCAAATAAAAAAGAGAATGGATAAAGGAAACGTTGTCATCCTTTTCAATTGTTTCTACCTTCTACTGAATTTGTAAGTAGAAAAAATTTTAAAAGATAGTGGGAGACATAAATTAAAATATATCAGTAATTATGAGAAATGTAAGTGGACTCACGAAGTCTGTAAAAGCCCCAGTTGCCTCTGCAGTGGCTGAAATACAGAGGGCAGAGACGATTTGAGATGGTGCACACGAGGTGTTAGATACAGATCTTGACATCGCATTTTCAGAGAAGTTATCTTCAACTTTCCATACAGCAGATGCAGATTAACCAAGGTGAAACAGAGAACCACTTTAATGGTTTTGATCATTGGATTATCCACCTACTTCATAAACCTACACCTTCTTGTCCCCTGTTTGAATTGTGAGAGCCTACAGTAATGTATGCCTTTTAAGCAAACAGTGAAACATTTTAGAAAGAGGACAAGAGATTCAAGTTGCGAGTAGGAAAGGAAGTCAATAAATATGGGTAGATATTGCCAAAATTAAATTAAAACCATTTCAGAACATTCACTGTCTTTTGGTTGATTTTAGCATTTGATTGAGAAAAGAAAAGATTTGATTGGTGCTATAGTTTGAATATATGTGTCTCCCCGAAATTCATATGTTGGAATCTAAGACTGAATGTTATAGTATTAAAAGGTGAGACTTTCAGGAGATGATCAAGTCATATGGGCTCTGTCCTCATGAATATCAGTATCTTTATAAAGGGCTTGAGGGAACTAGCGAGGCCCCTTTGCCATTCCATCTTTCCTGCCAACTGAGGACACTGTGTTTGCCCTTTCTGCATGAAAAGATGCAGCAATAAGGCACCCTCTTAGAAGCAGAGAGCAGCCCCCACCAGACACCAAATCTGCAGGTGCCTTAATCTTGGACTTCCTCCAGTGCTGTAAGATAATACATTTCTGTTGTTTATAAATGACCCAGGTATTTTGTTATAGCAGCACAAACAGACTAAGACAATTGGGATAGTGTGCCACCACTCATTATGGAGGGCCCTCACTGCAGAGTTCATGTACATCCCTTCTTGGGAGACTGGCTTGCCTCTTACCTGTAGCCCATTCACACTTGCCTTTCATTGAGCATAAGCCTCTGGTCAAATCAGCTGTGGCAAAAGCAGCTAGCTTGGTTTCACTCAGTGGCAGTCGTAAACATTATAGCAACTTGGGCAGATAATTGCCATTTGTAGCCTTTTTCACTTAAAAAGGCAGAATGACTACAGGCTTTCAAAGGCCTTGTGACCATTCTAGTATACCTTGGCTTCTCTCTAGTCCATGGCATGGCCTGAGCATGCTGATTGCCTGCGCTGGAGGATTTCCCCCACTACATCTGATGCAAACCTGACTTGGATGAAAAAGTGGTAAGAGACAGTAAAGAGGAGGACTGGTGTAAAACACATTATTGCTATTTTAATAGCTGACAGCAGAATTTCCCTTAGGGAAGAAGCAAAAAAGAGTGGATCCCCACAGCCTAGAGGTACTGACACTAAGGCTTTACGAAAGAGAGAAGAAGAATTCTGCATGAAGAAGGAAGGGAATTTGTCTCTCTCTTGGGAAGAGAGAAGGTCATTTGATCTCAGCCTAGTGATACAGTGCTGCTTCTCCAGCTGTCTATACAGCCTGTTACTTCCGGTGTTCTGTTCTTCATGTGAACAGTTCCTACTTACATAATGACCTCTAGGCTAGAACTTCCTAGGTCAGTTATACACCAAGATCTAAGCATTTTAGAAACGGAGATGTTAGCAAGTTTATCTAGGCAATTAAAATAATGTTCCATTTCGTAGACTGAATAGGGTGGGAAAGATGAGACAGCAGAGGAAGAGAGGAACCAGCAAGATGTAGCAAGGCTGGGTTCAGGTAATGTGACCAGTCAAGAAGCTCAAACCACTCACTGGTGGGTTAGCTGGGAACATTTCAAAGACAGTGATGGTTGTGATTTAATTTGCAGTTGTTTGTGTTGTTCCATTGCAAATGTGTTTTCCATCACCTTCAAACAAACCCAAAAGCTTCAGCAAAGTCTACCTTGCTCTCAAGCCCCTAGGATGAGTGAGGTTTTACTAGGTGGAACTCAGCAAAGGAGCTAATATTATGTCTGAGTGAACCCAGTACAACCAGAAGCAGTGTCCTAAAAAGCAAAGATGTGATTTTGAAAGGGCAGACATCTCGGAGATTGATTTAAAATTCTACAGGTTGGGAAATTTAGGGGTTCTAGGCACCTCCGATCTTGGCAATCTGATGCCAGAAAACACTCTTCTTCTGCTTGCAAAATGGGAGCAAAAACCCTGGGCCTTCAAGGTTCCTGTCATTCAACTATGCCACCATTTCTTCCTCCTTACTGGTCACCTACCAGCCTCCGGCTCTCTTCCCCTCCATTGCCGATGACTTGGACTCTTGGCTCACAGGTATCCTGTTAAATTGTCACCCTGGGTCACTTTATAACCTTGTGGACAATCCATCCAACACTGGGACCTCTCACAGCCACCACCGTCTTATCTACAATGCCTTCTCTTCTTTTTACCCAGTAAATCCACAGTCTACTTTGGACCAAAATTGCTCATAACTGTGTTACCTTCCAAATCACAAATTCAGATAATTTGCTCTCTGACTACAGTCTGTCCTCCTTTCAATCTGCCCAATTAATCACATCATGAATACTCTTAAGCCATATCGGGACCTTCAGTTTCCAATCCACTGGCCTCTTCACATCTCCACTTCCTTCCTTATTCATCTGGGATTTCATGGTACATCAATTTTGAAAATCACATCAAAACAAAACAAAACAGCTCTTGCCAATTTCTCAAATTTGTTTGGACCTCTGGCTTTTTGCTTCGTTCATCTGACAAAACCCTCACACAGGAAACAGTCAATTGTCCTGCCCTTCAGGTTGTCAATTGAGGAATAACTCCTACTTGAGATCTTTCTGTACATGGACTTTAGGTGTTGCTTTTAACTGATATAGTGTTGAAAATAGAGTTACACAATTGTGTGATCTAGGGTGGATGTTTAAATACCGCAATCCATATCAGTCATTATTTATATCCAAGCTGAATTTTTTTTTTTTTTGAGATGGAGTCTTGCTCGGTCACCCAGGCTGGAGTCCAGTGGCATGATCTTGGCTCTCTGCAACCTCCGCCTCCTGGGTTCAAGTGATTCTCCTGCCTCAGCCTCCCAAGTAGCTGGGACGACAGGCACCTGCCACCACCCCTGGCTAATTTTTAGTAGAGGCAGAGTTTCACCATGTTGGCCAGGCTGGTCTCGAACTCCTGACCTCAAATGATCCATTCACCTCGGCCTCCCAAGTGCTGGGATTACAGGTGTGAGCCACCGTGCCAGGCTCTGATCTAATTTTTTGATCTCACTTCCCAAGCCAGGCATCTCTCACATTCTCCATCCCTTTTTTTCTTACTTCTCTTTCTCCCTCAACACATCAAATAATTATCAAATCTTGTTGATTCTAAGTCTAAAATCACTCTCAACTTTCAACCTTTCTTCTTCCCTGCTGCTACTGCCATGGTTCAATTCTCTCATTTCTGTTACAGACAATTGAAATCACTTCCCAACTGGCTTTACTGCTTCCCATCTCTAGCCTTTCCATTTCTTCTTCATTTTTACAAAATGCACAACAGATTATGCTATTTCTGCTGCTAAAGTCTCTAATGAACCACCAGTACTTGCAGTATTCTTAGTGAAGCTTAAAATCTTTTACATTCAGTCCCCTAGAAGTCTTTCCAGACCTACCTCCTACTCTCTTCCTCACACACTTTTCACCCTGGCTGCAACACATGATTCTGTGTTCCTAAAGTACACACTGGACATCAGCACTCTCCTTGTCACTGCTCACATTGTTTCCTTGATGATGAAGTCTCATAGTCTTCATCTGTTCTCACTCTACTTAGCCATTAAAACATATATCTGTATATATACATATATGAATATGAATATATATATATATATATATACACACACACACACACACACACACATACCTAGATTCTCTGGTGTACATATGTGCATATACACTCAGTGCGTGCTGGTAAATGTCTAACAACCAGTTTTCAGGGGGAAAAATCCCCAACTAGTTTTGTATGATGATTTCTATGGTATAAATATTCTACCATGGATAATTACAGCTACCTGTATGCCACTGGACTTAGGGCTGGGAAGAGACGCATACCTTGGCCTTCTTGAGCCAGTAGAAGCTGCATCCAGCACACCATTATTATGTACATTTATATAGACATATATTTACATATATACATCCAAGCAGATCTTTCTTTTGAGTTCAACTTTTAAATTCTTGTTATTTTTATTTTTTTTAACTTTTATTTTAGTTTCCGGGGTACATGTGCAGGTTTGTTATGTAGGTAAACTCATATAATGGTGGTTTGTTGACGGATTATTTCATCACCCAGGTACTAAATCTAATATCGGATAGTTATCTTTTCTGTTCCTTTCCTTCCTCTCACCCTCCACCCTCAAGTAGACCCTAGTGTCTGTTGTGTCCTTCTTTGTGTTCATAAGTTCTTATCATTTAGTTCCCACGTACAAGTGAATTGGTTTTCTGTCTCTGCATCAGTTTGCTAAGGATGGTAGCCTCCACCTCCATCCATGTTCCTGCAAATGACACGATCTCTTTCTTTTTTATGGCTGCATACTATTCCATGGTGTATATGAAACACATTTTCATTATCCAGTCTACCATTGATGGGCATTTAGTTTGATTCCATGTATTTGCTATTGTGAATAGTGCTGCAGTGAACATACACATGTGTCATTATGATAGAATGATTTATATTCCTCTGGGTATATACCCAGTAATGGGATTGCTGGGTCAAATACTATTTCTGTATTTAGCTCTTTGAGGAATTGCTATGTTGCTTTCCACAATGATTGAACTAATTTACACTCCCACCAACAGTGTATAAGTGTTCACTTTTCTCCTCAACCTTGCCAGCATCTGTTATTTTTGGACTTTTTAGTAATAGCCATTCTAACTGGTGTGAGATGGCATCTCATTGTGGTTTTGATTTGCATTTCTCTAATGATTGATATTAAGCTTTTTTTTATATGCTTTTTTGCCACATGTATATCTTCTTTAGAAAAGTGTCTGTTCATGTCCTTTGCCTACTTTTAAGGGGGTCTTTTTTTCTTGTAAATTTGTTTAAGTTCCTTATAGATGCCAGATATTGAGCTTTGTCAGATGCATAGTTTGCAAAATTTTTCTCCCATTCCGTAGGTTGTCTGTTTACTCTGTTGATAGTTTACTTTGCTGTGCAGAAGCTCTTAAGTTTAATCAGGTCCCATTTGTCAATTCGTGCTTCTGTTGCAATTGCTTTGGGCATCTTTGTTATGAAATCTTTGCCCATTCCTCAAGCATGTCTTTGTATTTATATCAAGTACGTCTAGTAGTTTTGTTGTAATAACTTGACAACTCATATTTAATTCTTTTTTCTAGCAGTTCAGGCCTATTTAAAAATATCTTCAACTTCTGAGATAAAACAATGAAAGATGGCATTATCTAAGTAGGAATTGAAACTCCATCCACCAAAATAAGAGGGCAGGGGAGAGAGAGAGATAGAGAGAGAGAGAAAATGAGAGAGAGGAGAGAGAGAGAATAAGAGAGAGGAGAGAGAGAGAATCCAAGAGAGAAATTATCATATCTATTTTTGATTTTTTCTGTATTAAATATTTTAACTTAGTTTTCATCATCTTCATTAAAGATGGCATAGAGACAAAAAATATCACTGTCTGCTTTATTTTAGAGTCCACCTCTGTTTTCTATCTCCTACTCATTAGATTCATGCATGACAGGTCTTTCTGTAAAGCACCAATGGAGGTTAACATAAAGAAAGGCAAAATGACTGAAAAGTCATAGGGATTTTGGAAAAGGTTAGAACAGCCTGGCTAAGCACAGAGTCCCTCAACCCCTAAGTGGTTTGAAAAGCAAAACTTGGATGTTTCTTTTAGGCTTGATACAAGGCTTTTTCCTTCATAAATTTCAGTTTTGTGTATATATTTAAAATTTCTCTAAAGAGAAGTGTCAGAAAAATTGAGAATATATGTTTCTGCCAAAACATGAAACTTAAGCAAAGATTTTGCAGTTAGGAAAAATTATTACCAAGTTTATTTCTGTAACTTTCTTATTCTGGAAGAGTGATAATTTGATTTAGGCCATTCAGATATAAATATGTTTTGATTTTACAAGTTGTGCATTTCCTACCAGGAAGCTACAGATAAATTGTGTTTCTATGTATTAAGATATTATTAAGTCAGGCACCCTTATTTAAACAATTCACTTTGCAAATAGAAGGCCAAACAGAAGTCCAATGCACACTGATATCTTTTTCCCTGTAGATATCCATTACTTTCTGGACTTCAGCCATGACATATATACCCATGGTTTGGAATGTTGACAATTTAGTAGGAAGTTCTGGTATTGTAACATCTCTGTTCAAAAAGCCTCCCTTGGCCCCATTGCTTCGAGCAGAGATTCTACTCCTCTGCCCTGTGTGCCATGGGATCCAGGCATGCCACAAATTGGTTACAGGTGTGCTGAGATATTTATCCCCTTGGCATTTGGGGCAGCTCCAAGCTATGGTGCAGCCAAAGGCTCATCCATTCACCCCAGTGTACTATACAGACATGGTTATTTTCTATGTGTGCCATGACAAGGAAAAGGCCGAGAGGCCCTGGCTCTGGATATAAGGTCTAAAGTGTGTACAACATTCAATGCTGTTTCAATCTTGTCCATGCTCTTCTTTTCCAGCCCAACCTCTGGCACCTCTCCTCATACATAGCCCTTTTCAAACTTCCAGGTCTACCCCCACCTCCATTTCCTAAAACCCTTTACTTTGCCTCCCATGGTTTTACTCCTTCTGTTCATCCACTGTTTCAAGCCCTTCTTCCCCATCTGCACCACAGATATCTAAGGACTCTTTAAAAGATAGGGCTGATGCCCCCCACTGCATGAAACCATCAGAAACTCCCCAGCCTGAAACACTTTCTCCTTCCTCTGTGCTTCCATACAGGTTTGCTTGTTACCCTCTTAGGCTCTTGTCACATTCTGCTTCAAGTGATAGTTGTGTGCTTGTTTTTTCTCCCTGTTAGAGTGTAAATGGCTCAAGAGTAAAGACCATTGTGTTTATCATTTCTCCCCTCCTCGTGCTAGCTGGGTCTTGCACATTCAATCAATGCTTATTAAATTGAATTGACTATGCAAATGCAAGAAGGAGAAGAAAGTCATTTATATTTATTGTACCTCTACCACATGCCAAGCACCATGCTGGCACTCTAAATGGGACAATGCATGCAGTCTTCACTATATCCCTTTTGAGACAGACAATGTGCAGATGAAGAAATTGAGGAATAGTTAAGGTAATTACCTCCAAGAAATAAATTTCACGCTGGAAAAAAGGAACTGTAGAGCAGTGCCCTGTTCAGGTGTCTAAGAACTTGGCTCTGTGAACTTCAGCCTTACCATGTAAATCTCCCAACAGTGGGAGGGAGCAACAGGGGCTTGCTGGAAGCCTGGTCAGAGATTTTGCTGTGTGAACTGCCTTGCTGGTAGAGTCCTGGCAAGAGTTTCATTTCACGAACTGGAAAATAAATCATTCTTTCATCAACAGGGAGATCCTTTTCCTAGAACCAAATCTGAGGTGACTAGTACAAAAGGAACAGAAGAAAGTTATTTTTCTTTTTGCTTGGAAAAGAATATTTTAGTGAAGCTTGAGTGGAAAAACAGAACGAATGTCTATAAATGAGAAATGCTCTATTTGGATAAATGTTCCCTCTGTTTTTTCTTGCTACACTGTGATTTTATTTATCCTGTTATGTTTACATTTATTTATATTACTACTTATTTAACAGAGTTTTTTAAAAAAATAGACAATTTATGTCAATTATTCCTCAATAAAGCCAGAACAATGAAATAATGGCTGTTTGAAATAGCAAAAATAATAATACCTTATAGCATTTATAATATAAAAGAGGTACAAAATATAAAAACAGTAGCAAAAAGGAAGAAAAAGCTATAAATTTTTATAAAATTCTTAAGCCATAAAGGCAGCAATTTAGAGTAAACCGAAATAAGTAAGAATCATATTCAAATCTCTAGGATAACTACTAAAACATTTCAAAATATATAACTAAAGAGCTAGTAGAGAAGAAAAGATGAAAAAAAATTTAATTAATTTAAAGGGCGGCAAAAAGTCATGATGCTATGAAGGACTGAAACAGAACATTTTTCCTCCTAGTTCAAGCGATCCTCCTGCCTCAGCCTCCTGAGTAGCTGGCACCACAGGTGCATGCCACCATACCCACCACGCTCACCATGTTGAGCTCAAGCAATTCGCCTGCCTCATCCTCTCAGACTGTCAGGATTACAGGCATGAGCCCCCGTGCCCAGCTGAAACAGAAAATTTCAACTCAGGTGCACAGACTTTTGAAAAAAATACCCAGATTAGATGATTTAAGTAATTAGATTACATTAGTTTTAATAAAGAGCTTCAGTGTGCAATGTTCAGAGACCCTTACTGGCCAAGATTTGTATGGTCTCGATCAAGCATTTGTTGATGTTCAGTATTACTTTATACATCTCTAAGCTGAAAATTGCATCCTACGGTTGATGATGAGTTGACGAGTCCAGTTTTCCTTGGGCTTTCCATACATTGAGAAAATCAGTGATTCAATTTGTCCTTTTATGGGACTCCCAGGTGCTGTGGCTCTCGGAACCTCATGGTCAACAAAGAAAAGTAACTGAACTAGCGATAATAGCCACTTGCATTTGTGTTGTGCTCTGTGACTCACTTGGCGCTGTCACACCTATCACCCCATTAGGCCTTCACAAGCAAGGCCTTGTAGAGTAGGTATTCTTAGCAGCACCCTACATGTTGTAGGAGTGAGAAGCTGTTGCTCAGAAAGGTGAAGTAGCTTCCCCAAGGTCATATGACTCAAGGTAAGTGGCAGATCCAGGACTCAAAATTTGAACTGGAGAATTTTTCTGTTTTCTCTTTAGTGTATTTAAGGAGTCACCAGGCTAGAGGTAAGTCTGGGAGTGGGAATGAAGGTAATAAAATTTGAGAGACTATAGAAGGACGGGGTTTGATGCCAAGGGTAAACATATCATAAAGGGAATTTTCAGACAACTGACTTGTATATTTACATGCTATAATATTCACCTAAACCTGTGATTGTTTGACATTTTAAAGGAGGGAGGAAGAATGACATTATGACAAATACATTTGACAATTTGCATCAGGCAAATTGTCGGTCAGCCACGATGAGCACTATTCCTGCAGGATATACTGTTGCTTCACAATACCTTTTTATATTCTTGATTCATTTTCCAGGCTTACCAGCTCTACATACTTTATAAACTTCTGAAGGGAATAAAACCTGAGGAGAGGAGGTGTTAGGTTTAAGGGGGCCACTTTATTGAAAGTAAAAAATTTTCAAACATAAGAAAAGTTTAGCTGCAATTTCCGCCAGTAAATGTACTTCAAAAGGTATTAGCTTTCTACTTATTGCATGTTGAGTCTGCTTCTTAGAACAGGGCTGCCCAATAGAACTTTGTGTAATGATGAAGATGTTCAGTGATCTGTGCTGTCCCATATCATGGCCTCTAGCAAATTAATCAAATTAATTTGAATTTAAATAGCCACATGTGGCTGGTGGCTACCACCCAGGACAGCATAGTTTTAGAAAGTTGTTTGCTAATGTCAGTTTTCAGCTCACGTTTTATAGCATATTGATATAGAAGACAGGATTTAGAAAAACCACTACACTTTCTGGAATGTTTTTGAGGATAAGGATTCTCATTTCTCAATTAAAAGTAGACATTGAAAATCATGATGAATGTATATTTGAGTAATAATAAAGAGAGACGGAAAACTTAGGTACATTTAATATCTTTCCAAGTGTTGTAAAGTCTCAATTCAGTAATTAAGTACTACAATTTTCTACGTTAGTTGGCAAGAACACTTAGGCTCATGACAGTGTTAACTAACATAATTACTTCATAATTGAAAAGTCCAACCTTGGATTTCTGTACTTCAGAGCTTAGAAAAATCAATGATTTCTTATCGATCCATCTCTTATAATTTTTTTTCTATTTTACTACAGTCTCTTTTGAGACTGTGGAATTTCTTCTACAAAGTATAATGTGTATTTATTTACTAAGATAGCTATCTGAAGCATGTGGGAAAACTGAGAGAACGAATGAATGATAACCAATTGTCTGCTTATACAATTTCACAGTGTTTGGCCTTGCCAGAGGGGCCAGTCCCTGATGAAAACACATACGTGAGGTCCCCAGATGAGATCCCATGACTGTGATAATTGTCACATGCCTGTTTATTTTTCCCTTGAGAAACTGAATGCTTAAAAAAAAGATCACAACTAAACAAAAGCATATCAATAACAGGAAACTGTTGGTGAGAAATACCCTGACGTTCCTGTAAATTCACGTCACCAGATTCCCCAGGGACAAAGGTGCATGAACTGCATGGGTAAATAATTATGATTTAATACAGAGACCTTGCAATGCTGTTTATAGTAAAACAACAAAAAAGAATTGTTTCTGGAGGCGCAAATAAGCAAATAATAGAAACACATATCAATATAATCAGGAAGTGGTGATGTTATGTCTAGGTCAGCTACTGAAAACAATTTGTAATCTATCAAAGTATCTCCTTTGCAATTGCAAGCAGCAGGAGGTGGGACCTTAGGAGGAAGAGAATCCCCCATCCATAGGGTGATTAGAAATGGTAGAGAAAGGACCGGGTGCTCTGGCTCACGCCTCTAATCCCAGCACTTTGGCAGGCTGAGGCGGGCGGATCATCTGAGGTCAGGAGTTCAAGACCAGCCTGGCCAACATAGTGAAACCTGTCTCCACTAAAAAAATACAAAAATTAGCCAGGTGTGGTGGCACATGCCTGTAATCCCAGCTACTCAGGAGGCTGAGGCAGGAGAATCGCTTGAACCCAGGAGGCAAAGGTTGCAGTGAGCCAAGATCACGCCACTGCACTCCAGCCTGGGCAACAAGAGTAAAACTCCATCTCAAAAAAAAAAAAAAAGAAAGAAAGAAATGGTAGAGAAAATGGGATATTCATCCTGGGGAATTTCTGAAAAGGTTTCTGCATCATGACACCTGTCTGTTTGCAGGATTTTATTCCCAAGGATAATGAAAGGGAGATCAACAAGTTTCTCTTTCCTTCTTTAAGAGGATTTCCAATTAGAGGGCAATGTCAGCCTTGTGAATGTGTGCCTACGGGTATATGCGTGTCCCAACTAAGAAAAGAAATGAGTGGCAGTGCTTCAACATATTTAAGGCCTTTTCCCCTCTTTAAAAGATTATAAATGATTTTTTTTTTGACAAACATTGGAAAACCATATTTCTAATTTTCCCCAGAGTTTACTTACTATAGAAAGCATTGTGGCCTTTGTTAGGTAGCTGCATTTTATTGGGAATGGGGTTGGGGTGGGGGGTTTGGAGAAGGGAAACAGAGGGTAGCAGGGAAAGTTAACCAGAATTCTTACCTGAAATTTGCTTTTTTTTGAGGTGGTGGGATAAAACTCTGGAAGCCTCATTTTTGAGTTCTAGGCAGTTCTTAAAAATCTACCCATTTATGCAGCCAAAAGTGATCTCTGTTTGTCCTTACTGCTATTTCTCCAGTTCTTAAAAGATCCTGTGGTAGGAAGAATAATAGGTTCCCCAAATGTCCACATCTTAATCCCAGAAGCTGTGAATATGCTACTTTACATGACAAAGGGGACTTTGCAGATGTGATTAAATTAAGGACCTTGAGATTGTCCTAGATTACCTGGATGGGCCCAGTGTAATCATAAGGATCTTTATAAGAATCACAGAAGAAATAGGACAATGGAAGCAGAGAAAGAGATTTGAAGATGTTATGCTGCCAGCTTTGAAGATGGAGAAAGGGATCACGAGCCCAAGTCAGGTGGCCTCTAGAAGCTGGAAAAGGTAAACCATTCTTCCCTAGAGCCTCCAGAAGGAAGACAGCATTACCACACCCTGATTTCAGCCTAGTAAGACCCATTTTGGACTTCTGACATCAGAACTATAAGATAATAAACTTGTGTTATTTTAAACCTCTAAGTTCATGATAATTTTTATAGCAGTGGTAGGAAACTAACACCAATCCAAAATGCTCTTTTATGTTAAATGGCAGTGTTAGATCTGTCAAATTATTTCTCAATTTTATAGTCCTAATATTAGAATATTAGGCTACACATTAGAGTCATTTGGGGCGCTTACAAAATACCAACGCCAGAGCTCCAACCCCAGTGATTTAGATATAGTAGGTCTGGGGTGGAGACAGTGAACTGGTATCTAAAAAGCTGCCGCCTGGTGCAGTGGCTCATGCCTATAATCCCAGCACTTTGGGAGGCCAGGATGGGTGGATTGCTTGAGCCCAGAGCATCCTGGACAACATGGTGAAATCCTGTCTCCACAAAAAATACAAAAATTAGCCAGGCGTGGTGGCGTGTGCCTATAGTCCCAGCTACTTGGGA
Organism: Pan troglodytes; assembly: GCF_028858775.2. Classification (NCBI taxonomy): domain Eukaryota; kingdom Metazoa; phylum Chordata; class Mammalia; order Primates; family Hominidae; genus Pan; species Pan troglodytes. The sequence continues at coordinate 59,720,834 of NC_072402.2, forward strand.
GGCTGAGGTGGGAGGATTGCTTGAGCCCGGGAGGTAGAGGTGGCAGTGAGCCAAGATTGCCCCACTGCACTCTAGTCTGGGTGACACAGTGAGACCCTGTCTCAAAATCAATCAATCAATCAATCAAATAAAATGAGATAAATAAAAATTTAAAAAGCTGCCAGATGATTCTAATGTTCAGCTAAGATTGAGAGGCCTCTTGTTAAGGGACTACCTCCTTTTTATATTCTCTTGGGTGTTCAAATTCAGGGAATGTGACTTTGATCAATGTAAATAAAATTGATCATTTCACCTTTGCCAGGGAAGTAAAAATTGTAGTCTATTTTCTTTGATCTTTAACATTATGTTTGATTTTTGTCTCTATCTGAATACAGTATAATACATTTCCTGGGAGTAGATACCTGGGAGGCAAAGCCTCCTCAGTCTTCCTTTCCTCCATATTCTTTGGGTCTCAGTTTCTACTCAGATGCAGCTGAAAATGACTCCCCCAGCCAGCATCCCTTGCAACAGGAGTATGACACTTATGTAAAAGAAGTGTTGAGTTACAGACACTAAGTAGCAGGAGTGGTGTCAAGGGTCAGGGAGTGATGCACAGAAAAGATCCCACCATCCCCTGAGCCTAGGTAGTCCTTGAGAGAAAGATAGAATTGTTGCTTATAGTCCCTGCTGGCTCTGTTTCTGGTATCACAGCGGAAAGAGACTTGCACCAAGCACCAGGAAAACTGTTCTAACCCTGGCTCTGCTTCCTATTTTAATAGTAATAGCTCCTTAACACTGCCTACAGGTACTAGGCTGAGTGTTTCACGTAGTGATAATCTCATTTAGTCATTTCAATAACCTTGGAAAAAGGGTACCAATATTGTCAATTTTACATTGATACATTTGAGATTTTGCAGGTGCAAAAACTGAAATCTAGAGAAGGTAAGGAACTTAGCTCAAGGCCCCACAACTAGGAAGTGGTGAAGCTGGCCGGGCGCGGTGGCTCACGCCTGTAATCCCAGCACTTTGGGAGGCCGAGACGGGCGGATCACGAGGTCAGGAGATTGAGACCATCCTGGCTAACACGGTGAAACCCCGTCTCTACTAAAAATACAAAAAAATTAGCCGGGCATGGTGGCGGGCGCCTGTAGTCCCAGCTACTCGGGAGGCTGAGGCAGGAGAATGGCGTGAACCCGGGAGGCGGAGCTTGCAGTGAGCTGAGATGGCGCCACTGCACTCCAGCCTGGGCGAGAGAGCGAGACTCCATCTCGAAGAAAAAAAAAAAAAAGAAAGTGGTGAAGCTAGAGTTTGAATCTAAGCTTGTGTAATCCAAAGGTCATAGTCTCATAAAATTGGAGGAGGCAGTAGGTTGTAGTGCTGGAGTGATCCTGGACAAACCACTTTTCCTTTCAGAGCCCCACTTTCCTTTCTTATAACATGAGAGGCTTGTGAAATACTCAGCATAGTGCCCTAAGGCCTCTCCAACTTGGCCATTCTGGAAATCTGTGGATTAGGACCACTTCTTTAGGGCCATACTCAGAGACAGGCAGACATTTTTTTCTCCTCCCCAGGAAGCTCTTCTAGGGGCATTATGGCAGGCACTCTTCCTACCCATGACAAGACTGACTTCATGGTGTCCCCTGTCATGCTGAAAGGCTCTTTGCTACAAAGCCTCCAAGTGGGTTGAACTAAAGGGCTTGATAACTCAACCACATGTTGTGGTAACACAACTGGGATGGCCAACGGTTTGTGGAGTGGCTACTCAGACAGCCAGGGCTGGACATGGGGGCCTTTGTAGGTTGCAATCACATAGAACTGAGCCTCTTTCTGGATGCTAGCACACTATTTTGGGGTCTTTATAATTGTTTAAAAGCAGCTGGAGAAGAAGACATTACGATTTTTAAAAAATTACCAAGTAGAACAATACACAATAGGATTTTTTTTTTTAACCTTTGAATTTGATTTGTATTCTTGGTGAAATCCCCATCTGAACTTTACCAAGAATCAAAAGAATTCTTATAGGTATTAATAACAATAGTAGTAATAATAACCAAGGATCCATAATGAGAAAGGCATGGCTCGTGTCTTTTGGAAAATCCTGATCCACAGTGACAAGAATCTTTAAAATACATTCCAAAAGATCTTGTTCTGAGATGATGTCTGATCACTTCCAAAAAGTTACATTAAGAGTGAGAGATTCTTAGTTTTTGCTGATATTTGTTTCATATACAGAATGTGCCCCAATTCTTTGGCGTAAAATAGAAAACAAGTGGTATTTCCTGGTGGACCCTTGCGGCAGAGACTACAGTGGTTCATGAATATCGTGCTCTCCCTCTTTTCCTGGCACATGGCTGACTACATTCCCAGCCTCCCTCACTTTTAGGTATGGCCACGTGACTGAGTTCTAGCTAATTTAATGTGATTGGAAGTGATGGGTGCCACTTCTAGGCCTGGCCCAGAAAAGCCTGCTGCTACCTGTAAAACTTCTTTCTCTTTCCTCATGTGAATGCAAATGTCTATGAGACCTTTGAGGACAGAGCCACAAGATGGGAGACATCCTGATCTTTGAAGGACTGTGTGGAAGGCCACCTGCTGACCAGGAACTTCTGGTCTGCTAAGCCCCTGATATTTGGAGTTTATTTGGTCCAGTAGCTAGCATTACTTATTGTAAAGAGTTCCATCCTGAGTGAGCGAGGCACCTTCTTTGGGGAAAGGTTGAGAAACCTCTTCCAAGGAGTTGAGAATGGAAGAGACTGAGAAGACAACAAAACTGAAGTGATACATAAGTTTTCTCTGTTGATGTTTCATGTATTGATGACAATACCACCTCTCTCCCAAGTTCAAGTCAGGTTAAAACAGAAAACTCAGGGAGGGGAGTGTGTGATGGTCAAGAGACACAAAGGCCATTTTCTTAGTTTTCCTCAGTACTCTGGTTATGGCTTCGAAGACCCTGGCTTGCTCTCACTTGCTCTTGTTCTTTCTCTCCAGCCCCCCATCTGACAACTGCAAGATCAGTTCAAGGGCGCGCAATTGTAGTCCATTAATTTAATAGAAATTGCTGAATGCACTACTGAAAGTGTGGCAATCACTATCTAGTTGCTGCTGACAATCGCATGAGAAGGGAATGCCCAGCTTCCTTAGGTTAACTCCTGCCATTAATCTATAGCTCATGGACCAGGTGAAAGGATCATGGATGGGGAGATGTGGGTTTCAGCCTGAGGGAGAAGCCCTTGCCTTGAAAGTGCATAGCTATCAATAAGCCCAGGAGGAAGGAATAGGATTATGTGTGGATCAGTTCATATTACCTTCACAAGAATACCTTGTTCTAAGACAGACTGTCTGTGATTCACATGGCAGCACACTCCTGGACTCCTAGAGCCTTACCTTTTGGGCAGTCCTCTTTTGCCTGTGCCTACAAGCCACCCAATATTTTAAGGATCTGGATGGAATCTTATCTCCTAAATCGCTAATTTAGCCCTTGTTAGGAGCTGAATTGTGTCTTGCCTCCTCCATTCATATGTTGAAGCTCTAACACCCACTAACTCAGAATGTGACTGTATTTGGAGAAAGGGCCTTTAAAGAGGTGATGACATTAAAAGAGGTCAGTTGGGTGGGCCTAATTCTATCTAAATGGTGCCCTTATAAAAAAAGGAGATTTAGAACCATAGAGAAACATCAGGAATGTGCACGCACAGAAGAAAGACTGTGCGAAGAACAGCAAAAGGTAACCATCTGCAAGTCAAGGAGATTGTCCTCAGAAGGAACCAAACATGCCTACACCTTGATCTTGGACTTTTAGCCTCCCAAACTGTGAGAAATAAATTTCTGTTGTTGAAGCCACCCAGTCTGTGGTGCTTTGTTATGGCAGCCCTAGCAAACGAATGCAGTCGTCCTGCACCGTACATCTCTTGGTGTATACGTAAGTATATGCAAACAATCACAAACAATCAGACAAACAAGAGCAGAGTAACCCATTCCACTGCTTTGTCTAACATTTGATCCTGCTTGTTAGGCATGAGCTGGGTTGAGTTTAACAGACAAATTGAGGTTCTGGTTGTTTTAGCGTTCACTTCCTGAGAACATTGTTGACAATTTCATGGCTCACTGCCTTATCTAGTTAAAACAATTCAGGCTTTCCATCATCTCTATATTTAGAAATTATCTGATGTCAAAATATAATCATTTGCCTACTAGATTTCTAAAATTTGGAGTGGGAGGATAGGATCAACTTTTTCTTTTTTTTCTTATTTACTATGTATTGGAGACCTTGCAAGCATGTATTTTTTTGTTTGTTTTGTTTTGTTTTCTCTTCTCACGGCTGGCCATCCTGCTGTTACTGTCATTGTTTGGATGTTACCGGTAGGGAGAATGAGACTCAGGAAGGTTAACAACTTGAATTAGGGCATTATATAGTAATGACAACACTGGGTTTTGGACAGAAACTGTTTAGCTTCAGTGCTTTTGTCTGTGAGTGGCCACCTCAGTTGATAAGTGGCAAAACTTGGTTCGTGAAATTCTTTTAAGATAACACTTGCTTTAAAAATAATCACTTTGTAAATTTCCAAAACATCCATGGCAGGTAGATAAGTAGCAAAGTGATCTTCATTCTATAGCTGAGAAAAAGTAAGGCAGAGAGAAGCCAAGTGAATTTGCTCTAATCACCTAAGAAATGTGTGATAGAGATGGGAATATAGATATCATCATGATGACTTCTAGTCTGGGTTTCCTAGTCCTTGAAGAGTATGGAATCCTTTGGTGTAGTATGGGAGTCTTTATACCTTCTTTCAGTGTTCATAAGCAAAAGCAAAAAACCGAACCCAGATTATGTAAGGAAGCACAGGCTTCCAGAGCACTATACTCCCATGGTTTCCTCCTACCTCACTTTTTCTCTCTTCTCAGGAGAATCTTTTGCCAGATTCTCCTCCTCTCTTAATGTTGGTGTGTCCCTGGCTCTGTCCTTGCATGTCTCCTTGACCCACACTAACTCCCTTGGTCACTCCACCTAACCTCATGACTTTAAATACCATCTATATGCAACCAAAGTGTATTTCCAGCCCAGACTTATTTCCCAAGAAAAGAGGATAACCTCACATCCTCCAGACTCATGCATCCAACTGCTCACCTGATATTAAATTTTGGATTTCTAACAGACTTCTCAAAATTACCATGTCCAAAACTGAAGTCCTAATTTTCCACCCCCATGCCAGTCAGGCCTGGTCAGAAACAACAACAGCAGCAGCAGCAACAACAACAACCACCACCACCACCACCACCACCACAACACTACTATGCATTTCAATACCGGGAAGTTTCATAGGTGTTGGAAGAGCTGGAAGTGCAAAAGGGAAAATGGAGGAGGTCTGGAAGTAATAAAGGAAGGAGGAACAATACCCAGAGGTCAGAAGCTGCGTGCACTCCCACACTGGAGCTCACAAGCTTGCCATGCTGGAGTTGCTGTTGTGTCAGGTCTGGATCTTCAGGATCGTGCTGAAGCTGCCAGAAATCTGCCACCCCTGCCTGGGCTGTTGGCTTATGGAATCACCCCTACCCACCTTCATGTTAGCAACTACTGGTAACTACCACATTACCCCAGAAGTAGGAAGACTTTCTTTTCCTGTCACCTTCTGATCTCCCAGTAGTGACTCCTAACAAGAAGCCAAATTGCAAGGGAGCCTGGGAAATGCAGTTTGCAGACTCCTATCCCCAGAAGTACTGACGAGAGTATAGAAGGGCAAGTGCGGGGCTGAGAGACAACAGTTAATAACCAAGTGCACTCTCCTAACCTGCTTTCTTCTCATTCTTCCCTGTCTCAGTTGAGGGTAATTCCAACCTTCCAGTTACCCACATCCAAGATTTTGGTGATATTCTTGACTTCTTTTTATCCGACACACAATATCCAATCCATTAGGAAATCCTATTGGTTACCCCTTTGAAATATATCCCTTCTGATAGATCCAATCTGATCATTTCACATCACTTCCACTGCTGCTACCTAGCTGAGCCAACCTCTTCTTTTGTCCGGATTGTTGCAATAGCCTTTTAACTGGTCTCCTGGCTTTTCTTGACTCCTACAGCCTTCTTACCACGGCAAGCATAAATCAGACTATGACTCTACTCTGTCCCAAACCTTTCAATGGGTCCTCTTTTCTCTCTGAATAAAAGCCGAAGTCTTTAACATGGTCTATAAGGTTCTATCATTTACCTTCCCCCTGCTGCCACCCCATCACTCCCCTGTCCACAGGGTTAATGTCCTGTTAATTTCAGCCTGACTGCTCTCAGCACTCCTGTTCCCCTTTCTTTTTTCTATGAGCATTTATCACTTTCTCACAAAGTATATAGTTTACTTATTAATTATATTTATTGATTATTGTCTTTATCCTCCTGATAGAATGTAATCTCCACAATGGAAGGGATTTTTGTTTATTTTGTTCATGGATGTATCACAAGCACCTAGAATAGTGCCTGATACCACATAGTGAGTGCTCAATCAGTATTTGTCAAAATCAATATCAAGGGTTATAGAAAAACACACATATATGTATGTATATGTATATAAATTATAATCTATTATAATGCATAGATACAGATTATAAAGAGATGTTTGTAATACATGTTATAAAATATAATTATTGATGTCTATTCCAAAACCTCCCCTGAATGAGGAGGGAGAAGGAGAAGGGGAGAGGGGAGAAGGGGAGAAAGAAAGCAGGGAGAAGGAGAGAGTAGGAGAGAGAAGAGGAACAACCCCTTAAAGATATTACTCAAGGAATGTCCAATCTAATAACATCTGCCTTTCAAACCATATCTCCCACCCTTATAACTATTCTCCCTCATCCCCTGTCCTTGAACACTTTGGGCTTTCATATTCATCTGGACTTTGGTTGGGTCAGATCTTCAGATGATGGACACAACTGATCCTCTAGGGCTTCTCTTGGTGTGCTGGTCATAGAAAGAAGCCATAATTTTAGATAACTTAAAATCTTCATGATGAATTTGCACAGACAGTATAATTTTCTATGCTGTACCATCCCCTGAGTTGCACACTAGTTACTAACTGACACTTTAAAATAGTTATTGATATCTGTCGGGTGTTGTACTTGTTTGGGTGTATGTCCTATCTCCTTCGGGAGGAAAGTGTTGAAGCAGCTGGCCTGTGATCCATTTTCTCTCCCCATTACTGGGGGATTCTCCCAAGGGAAAGAGAAGAAGGCAGGAAGCTCACTGAATCTCCTTGTCAACGTGATAGACTAATGCTGTTTCCTAGGAGGAGAGTCTTTTTCTGTGGATTGTTCTTAATAGGATGTCTTTGGTTTGCTTAGGAAAACACACCTAGGATCTACAGCTTTATGAAGCAACATTGCTTGGAGATTGTCTTGTAAGCTATACAAGTCTCTTGGATATAAAATGGAGCTATATCACTTCTCTTTTTTCTGTTGTGTCAGGCAACCTGTGGCTCTCACTGAGAGGCGTCGTCTATGCTAGGCAAAAATGCGCATGTCTAATATGGAAGGAGAACCCAGGGAGCCATGTGGGATGCCTCAGATCTCTTTCGGCTTTGCTTCCTGAATCCTTATATCCTTGAATTATTAATAAAGCTTGATGTTGGGTAAGATCTCTGATTCGTGTAAATTTGGTTTGAAGATTCACTCCTTTGTGTTAGCTCACTCTCCTACTAGAACATAAACCCTTGGAGAGCCAGAACTCTACACGACTCATCTCTATGTTATGTGAGGCTGGCATTGTGTCTTTAATATGGAAGCTGCTCAATAAATAAATACAACACAATAGGCTAAAGGATTGATGGGGTATAAAAAACTCAGAAGGTAAAAAACTGATGGGAAATGTAGGAAAATAAATTTATGCAAAGACAAATGACACACTTGCCAATACACTGACCATTTCTGTACCATTCTCCCTACTCGGGTATAATGTGTTTTAAATAAAAATGTGGTTTATCTGCACATTAAATTTGACATTGATGTATATGAGAGCAATGAAAACTAGAAGATGGTTTTGGCTTTTAAAAGTTCTTCCATTTAAATTTAATTGTAAGCCTCATGGACATAATTTGTTTGCTGCTTAACTATTTTGGTTCATAGCAGGTCATCAATGAATGGTTGTATCTAGTAGTACCAATTTTGGCTTTCCTCAGCCTTTTACCACATTCATCATTTGCAGTTCAAATTGATTCCCATAGAGAAAAAGTAGTTTATATTTTCCCCCAACAAACAAAGCAGCTTGTCCAGGCAAGAAACCTCAGTTTCAATTTGTTCCATTGTGGTTGTGAATGTAAGTATGATAGGGCATGTTCTCACCTTTACACAGGGCAAAAAACTCATAGGTATGGGTTTGGTTAGTAGTTTTATTTATTTTATTTTATTTTTTTAAAATAGGTGCTGTGTGTCTCTAAGTGTCTCCTGTATTGGTCTACAGTTGTGTCCCAAATCAAAATCACCAACTCTACTGTCACTCCTTTGTACTAAAAGGCTGTTTTTCCTCTAGAAGGGTATCTGTAAGCACTCAAGTATAATCCAAAAAGGGCAAACAAATAATACGATGACCTGTTAACAGGTAGACTGGGCAATGGCTCTTTCGGGTTCCCCCAAAGTCAGGCCCTTTGGGGACTCTAACGCTGACATTTTATTTAAGAAGAGATTCCAGGGAAGAGGTAGGGGAAGAGGAGGAAGTCAGACAGTGAAGGGAGAAAAGCCAATAAAAGTTGTACTAAAGAGAGAATTACTGCTGTTGGCAACGGGGCCTTCCTCCAGCTGAAGATCCTTCAGGAAATGTAAAACATGCACTTCAGGACTATTCCATTGAAAGCTGGGTACTTATCACCTGATATTCACTCCTCACTGATTGAGGGTTGCCCTTGGGGCAAGATGCTGTGTGCATGGGCTAAGCAAGATCCTATGGCAAAGGAGAAAGTCCCAGGCAGAGGACAAAGGATGGGGGTACTCAACATGGACATAATGAATGGGATCGTTCACCAATGCAGCTGTGGGTAAACTTGAGGAGGGTTGAAAGGATAGGGGTTTGGGCATCAGCAGTGTCTGCATCAGTTGGTTTATCTTGTGATCTAGAGCAAAAGTGTGAAAGACCAGAGCAGAGATCAACTATGAGTTGATTTAGGGAGAGGGGACAGGATGAGGAAGAGAAAAGTGAACAAAGTTTGGAATAAGGTTTCTTGAAGAGAGACAGTTGAGGTGAGCTGTCAGTGTTGGAAGCTCTGAGTCTGAGAGCCCTGGAAGATAGAAAGAAACTGTGGAGGACACACTTCATAGGTGGTCTGGTACCTGCTCTGACCCTTTTGGTCTTCCTGAACTTCGGAGATTCCTTGAACATAATGGGAGAGTGGATTGTGTGTAATGCAGAGCTTTGTGAAGTCTCCCTCCCAACCTCATCATGGTGGATTTCTCTCTTTGATTGGTCACCTTGGCCAGTCCCTTGATTCATCCCTCATCCTGAGCTTGCTTGGTTCCTTAGCTCTCTCTCTGGTGGGCTGTTTTGGCACATCTGTGTGGGTGTGGAGTCAAGGGGATGAGACCTACCTTTCCATACCATGACTGGGTGGGAGGCACAGCACCAAATCTGGTTAACACTTCATACCCAACTTATGTTTTCTCACCCAGCTCTTGAACTTTCAGGATGACTTGGGCCCGTTGAATGCTTTTTTTTTTCCAACAAAAGTGTAGTGTTTTCTTTATATTGATACATCTACTTTTCAGTGTGCCTTGCCCCTCCTTTCTCCTGAATGCCTGTTTTAAGGTTTGACACAAATTCCACCCAGCCTTCATGATTCCTTACCTAAAATATAGCTGTAGCTTCTTAAGTCTCTCTGCCTTTCATCCTTCTTCATTCCTCCCTCTTCTATCTATTCTTTATGCCATCACCAGATTAATTTTTTTTTTCTAGCAGAGCTCATATCACTCCATTTTCTTGCTCAAAATTACTCATTGGTTTTCCAGTGCAAGCCAATTTAAGCACAAATCCCCAAGCCTGGAAACCAAGTTTGTTCATAATATGGCTCCAGCTCAACCTTCTTAAATGTTTCCCACCATGTCCCACTGTTACATTACATCAGTTATTGCAACTATCCTGTGGGCTGTTTATCCCCAATCTGTAGACTTTTTTTGGTTAGCAGACTTCTTTTCTTAAATTATTAATTAGTTGCTCATATTTAAACACTGAGGCATTACACACACACACACACACACACACACAAATTTGGATTTCCAGCTTCTTTTGAAACATTGAGAGATCTGGTGACACTGGGTCCACATCTTCACACTCAGCTGAATATGAGTAGTGGCTAGACTGTCATGAGAACCTGCGTGCTGGTCCCTTGCCCACTCACATCAGTTATTTACATAACCTTCTAATACTCTAAAGACACTTGCAGCCCGCTTCTCTAAATGCCCCAACTTATGCCCAACTGTATAGCTCATTGTCCTGAAAATATGCCCTAATTTTTTTAGCAGATGCAGTCAGTGCCCAGCTTATATACCCAGGACACTCACCATTTCCTTGACTATGAGTGGCTTTCCATTAAAATCATCTGTGACTTTGCTGAGGAATTCTCTACCCAGGAGCATGACTGTCTCACACAACAGGTAGGCCAGAATACAAGAGATTTGATGACCCTAAAGGCAGCCTACAATCAATGACAATGGAGGCAAATAGACAAATACTCCAAACTTGTTCACCCCCAAATCAACAAGCAGTCTCCCAGAGGTCTTCCCTGGGATCAAGCATTATCTGCCTACAGCAGTAACCTGCTAGTATAACATACATTATTTTGTATATTAATTATTAATTAATTAATTAATTTTGAGACAGAGTCTCACTCTCTCGCCCAGGCTGGAGTGCAGTGGCACTATCTCAGCTCACTGCAAACTCCGCCTCCTGGGTTCAAGCAATTCTCATGCCTCAGTCTCCCAAGTTGCTGGAATTACAGGTGTGTGCCACCATGTCTGACTAATTTTTGTATTTTTAGTAGAGACAGAGTTTTGCCATGTTGGCCAGGCTGGTCTCAAACTCCTGACATCAAGCAATCCACCTGCCTTGGACTCCCAAGTGCTAGGATTACAGGCTTGAGCCACTGCACCCAGCCTTATGTGACATACATTAAATTGACTTCTTTCCTTCTCCTCTCTCACTTCCTCACTCCTCTACTGAGCCTCTTGGGCTCACCTCTCAAATTAACTATCGTACTCAAATCCTTGTCTCAAGTTTGGCTTCTGGAGGAATGCTGCTACCACACTGGAACTAAACCAGCAATCACCCTCTTCCCTGATACAATGTCCTCCTCCTTTCTCTTACCCTGCAACCTTCTGTCCACAGTCCCTTCTGTCCCTCTGAATAGAACCCAAATATTTCCCAGTCATGAAAGTTTTCCTGATCACTCTCACATGTGGATTTGCTTAAGCATGGAACGCTGATGAGCCCTGCCTAATAATGACACATGCACAACCCAGGAGTGAGGAAAGTGGACCTTTATCAAATGGGACATGAGAGCCAGTGGATCATTAACTACTTTTCAGCTATGTTTCCCCTCCAGGATGAACTGTTTTGAGAGGTTATTAGGGTTTGCATAGGATAATTCTGTGGGATTGCTCATCAGTCACATTCAGTAGGAGCGAATTTGATAACCTATATTATGTGTCGGCTCTTCCTTCCCGGCGTAGCAACCCATGCCCCTTGCTGCTGCTCTCTAGGATTGTGCTCCTTAATATTGTAGTAATACACAAGGCTTTGCTTTAAAGTCTGATTTCTGAACCCCCAGGCTAAGACATCTATTATGTAATTGACAAAAACAGTTCTTTGAGTGACACAATTATGTGCAATTAATTTTTGCACCTAACATTGTGCCTACTACTGTGTCTTAATATTTAATAATATTAGTTGAATTATCCCATTAAAAAGTATTCATTTGCAGGACATCAATCAAGAAGTGGATAAAGAAACTGTGATATATATATATGTGTGTGTGTGTGTAGATATGTATATATGTGTGTAGATATATGTGTGTGTGTGTATATGTATATATGATGGAATACTACTCAGCCATAAAAAGGAATGAATTAATGGCATTCACAGCAACCTGGATGGGATTGGAGACTATTATACTAAGTGAAGTAACTCAGGAATGGAAATCTAAACATCGGATGTTCTCACTCATAAGTAGGAGCTAAGCTATGAGGATGCAAAGGCATAAGAAAGACACAATGGACTTTGGGGACTCAAGGGGAATGGGTGGGAAGGGGGTGAGGGATAAAAGACAACAAATTGAGTTCAGTGTATACTGCTCACAGATTACCACTAAAGAACTTGCTCATGTAACCAAACACCGCCTATTCCCCAAAAACCTATGGAAAAAAAAAAGTATTCATTTGCTGGAGCATTGGTGATACTGCATACAATGAGGTGGTGTTCTTATGCCTGGGAGGATATGAAAGCCATAATCTTGGTCTCATGGACAGATAATCCAATAAGCTCAACCAATAACCCACTTATCATGTGTTTGTTCCATGTTAAGAACTATTTTGGGATTGGGGAAAGAGAAGAAGGGAATTGGGGAAGGGGCAGATTGTCATTAAATAGAGAAAGAAAGTAAAGAATTGTTAGATTCCCAGACACTTGTTCTCCATTATTATATTAACTTTTTTCTTGTGACCATATTTTCTTTTCCAATTTTCCCAGGAACTATACTTCCTTTTGGAGTTCTGTATAGACACATTGTAATTTACCTAGAGGGAATGTGGTGATTAATCTACCGTAAAAGTGCAAGAAGTAGCACTACAGAGTGTATAAAAATAACAGAATTTGAATATCTTATTCTAATCCCTGAAAACAATTGAGTGTGTTTATATTCTCTGGCTTAGACCTCAGGATCTCAATAAAATTCAAATGTAGTAAAACGCATCATTGATTGGAATGCGCAAGTGTAAACCCCACTCTGACTTGAACACCAAAAGTGATATCCCCAACTTAATAAGGCCTATATGGGGTATATTGTCACAGAATAATGCATGATTGATAAATTTTTAGTATCTATATTTATTCATATTATCTTGAAAGTAAACATGAAGTTTCTGGGGCAGAAACAGATTATTATTACAGTAAGAACCATATCATGGTGGAATGTCTGCAAAAATGCCAGAGTAACGACCTCTGAAAATTTGCCCCTCCATAAAGGCTTTGAAAAAACTGGCAAAAAGATCTGAATCAACTTTTTTAGAACTTTGGAAATTAATCAAAGGCTTGCAGAAACTTGGGGAGCATTTTGTAGAGAAAAATGCCTGATTCCCAGTAAGGCAAGTGAGTTTTGTATCATTTTAACATGTTCTATTCTCATTCCCTGCTTCCAGCTCAGTGGTAGCCTTGAAAAATAACAGCCTGCGTGCCTGGTACTGGAGAAAGTAGAATGAAGCTTGAGTTATTTCAAAGCCTCCTTTCCAAAGAACAGTTATTATTTGACTCATCTGGTGTTTCTTGGAAGGCCCCACTTGAAAGGTTTGCCTTTATTTGACCTGACTCAAGTTTTCATAGTGCTAAGAGCCTTTTTCTGGGGTGATTTGTCAAAAACATTTACAGGCAAATATAGGCAGGCACTCACGTCTGCCTGAGGTGATGGGTAACAATTAGGGTAAGCAATAGACAAACCAAAAGCTTAAAAGTAAATGTTGAAGAATGAATTGTCCATATGGGCTTTAAAAAGCCCCAACATATTCCTGGGACTTTAAAACGCCATGTGCATATATAGGGCTGTGTGTATGCTCATAAGAGGCCTGAAAAGGCCCACAGTTCTCACTTCTGTCTCACTTTGAGGCTCTGCATAAGTAGCATATAAAAACTAAGGCAGAATTATAAACTGCTTGATTGAATGTTGAAGGTGTGCCCTAACATGTACACAGGGCCCCTCAGCAAATATTGAGAGATTTAGTAGTCTAGCCATTTAATAAAATCTCTGTTCAATCATTAGCTGATCAAAAAGCTAATTGAATAAAAACTTCAGTGGCAACACATGACAATACAGATTTTACAAACTTATTTAAGAAAAGTCACTGATTTTTTTAAAATAATTTTGTTGTCACAAACAACAACTACAATAAGTTGTGACAATATACAATAAGTTTATATTTTAAACCCTGAGGAGAAGGGAGAATCTGATTTCTAGAGTTGCCACATTATATTATTTAAACGTTAAGAATGCAAGAAAAGTTATGAGACATACAAAGAAACAAGAATGTATGGCCAATACACGAAAAAAATCAATCAATTGAAGCTATGCTTAAGAATTCTAGACATTGGACTTACTAGACAAAGACTTTAAATTAGGTATTTAATATATGTTCAAAGAGCTAAAGGAAACCATATCAAGGAACTAAAGGAAAACATGAGAAGAATGTCTCAGCAAATACAGAATATTAATAAAGAGATAGAAATTATAAGAAGAAATTAAATAGAAACTCTACAGTTGAAAAGCACAATAACCAAAATAAAAAATTCACTTACAGGAACTCAATAGCAGAATTCAGGAGGCAGAAGAAAGAATCAGTGAACTTGAAGATAGGTCTTTTGAGAGTATGCAGTCTGAGGAACAAGAAAGAAAAAATAATTTAAAAAAATGAACAGACCTAAGAGACTTGTGAGACTCTGCATACCAATATATGCTCAATGGGGTCCTAGAACAAGAAAAGAGAGAAAAAGGAGCAGAAAACTATTTGAAGAAATAATGGCTGAAAACTTTCCAAATTTGATGAAAAACATTCATCTATACACCCAAAAAGGTCAACAAATTTTAAGTAGAATAAACTTGTAGACATCCACACTTATGCATATCATAGTCAAACTGTTGAAAGTCAAAGACCAAGGGGGATCTTGAAAGAAGCAAAAGAGAAGAGGCTTATCACATATGTTATAGTTTGAATGTGTGCCTCACCCGCAGTGTGAGAATATTAGAAGATGGGGCCATTGGGAGATAGTACAGTTTAGATGAGGTCATGAGAGTGGAGACCCCATGACAGAATTAGTGCTGTTATGAGAAGAGGAAGAGACACTGGAGCTTCCGCTATCCACCATATGAGAATACAGCAGGAAGCTGGCCACCTGCAAGCAAAAAAAAAAAAAGCCCTCACCAAACTCTGGTCATGCTGGCACTCTGATCTCAGACTTCTCAGCTTCCAGAACTGTGAGAACTAGATGTCTTCTGTTTAAGCCACTTACTCAATGGTATTTTGTTACAGTGGCTTGAGCTAAGACATTGTGCAGGAATCTTTGATAAGATTAGCAGTGACTTTCTTACAAAAGACCAGGGAGGACAGAAGGCAAGACGATGGTTCTAAAAAGTTCTGAAAGAAAGAAAGAAAGGGATGAAGGAAGGAAGGAAGGAAGAAAGGAAGGAAGGAAGGAAGGGAGGAAGGAACTGTCAACCAAGAATTTTATCTTCTGCAAACTATCCTTCAAAAATAAAAAAAAACTAAGATATTCTCAGATAAAAACTGAGAGAGGTAGTTTATAGCAGACCTGCTCTACAAGAAATCTAAAAATAGTCATTCAAAATAAAAAGACACTTCACATAACTCAAATCTACCTGAGATAATGAAGAGCACCAGTAAAGGTAACTACAGAGGTAAATGTAAAAGATAGTATAAATGTATATTTTGCATGTAACTCATTTTCCTCCATCTGATTTAAAAGACAACTACATAATGCAATAATTATAAATTTATGTTGATGGGCACACAATGTATGAAAATGTAATCTGTAACAATAACAGCATAAAGGAGGAGGGGGACATAGAGATAGAAGCAAATTTCTTGTATACTGTTGAAACTGAGTGTTTGGACAAGGTTGTTATAAATTAAGATATTAATGTTAATTCATAGGCAACCACTAAGAAAACAACTAAAATATATATAGTAAAAGAAATAACAATTCCAGCACTTTAGGAGGCCAAGGCAGGCAGATCACTTGAGGCCCGGAGTTTGAGACCAGCATGGGCGACATGGTGAAACCCTGTCTCTACAAAAAATACAAAAAATTAGCCGGCTGTGATGGCATACACCTGTATTCCCAGCTACTCAGGAGACTGAGGTGGGAGGATCAATTGAGATCAGGAGTTCGAGGCTGCAGTAAGCTGTGATTGTGCCACTGCACTCCAGCTTGAGTGACAGAGCAAGACCCTGTCTCAGGAAAAAGAAAAGAAAAAAAGAAAAGAAAAAGGAAATCATAATTGAATTAAAATGGTACACCACAAGAAAACATCTATTTAACACAAAAGAAAGCAGTAATGAAGAGAGGAACAAAGATTAAGGCATATAGAAAACAAATAGCAAAATGGCAGGCATAAATCCTACTTTATCAGTAACTACATTAAATGTAAATGGGTTAAACTCTTCAATTAAAAGTCAGAAATAAATGAATTTTAAGAAAAATACATATTTTATGCTGCCCAAAAGACACTTATTTTGGATTCAAAGACACAAATATGTTAAAAGTAAAAAGATGATAAAAGATAAATGATACAAACAGTAACCAAAAGAGACAAGTGGCTTTACCAATATCAGACAAAATTGACTTTGAAATAAAAATTGTTACTAGAGACAAAGAGAAGTCAATCTATTAAGAAAATATAACAATTACAAATATATATGCACCTAGCAACAGAGCCCCAAAATACATGAAGCAAAAACTGACACACTTGAGAAAAGAAATAGACAGTTCAACCATAACAGTTGAAGACTTCAGAACCCTATTTATTTATTTATTTATTTTGCAGAAACTTATTGCCCAGAGCTGACAGTACCCTACTTTCAATAATGGTTTGTCCAAAGTAGAAAGATCAACAAAAATTAGAAGATTTGAACAACACTATAAAGCAACTAGACCTGACATCTGTAGAACACTCTACCCAGCAATGGCATAATACACATTATTCTTTTTTATTATTATTATACTTTAAGGTTCTGGGTTACATGTGCAGAACATGCAGTTTTGTTACATAGATATACATGTGCCTTGGTGGTTTGCTGCACCCATCAGCCCGTCACCTACATTAGATATTTTTCCTAATGTTATCCCTCCCATAGGCCGTGACCACACCACAGGTTCTGGTGTGTGATGTTCCCCCTCCCTGTGTCCGTGTGTTCTCATTGTTCAACTCCCACTTATGAGTGAGAACATGTGGTGTTTTCTGATCTTTTGATAGCTTGCTGAGAATGATGGTTTCCAGCTTCATCCATGTTCCTACAAAGGACATGAGCTCATCCTTTTTTAATGGCTGCATAGTATTCCATGGTGTATATGTGCCACATTTTCTTAATCCAGTCTATCATTGATGGACATTTCGGTTGGTTCCAAGTCTTTGCTATTGTGAATAGTGCTGAAATAAGCATATGTGTGCATGTGTCTTTATCACAGAATGATTTATAATCATTAGGGTATATGCCCAGTAATGGGATGGCTGGGTCAAATGGTATTTCTAGTTCTAGATCCTTGAAGAATCACCACACTGTCTTCCACAATGGTTGAACTAATTTACACTCCCACCAACAGTGTAAAAGCGTTCCTATTTTTCCACAACCTCTCCAGCATCTGTTGTTTCCTGACTTTTTAATGATTGCCATTCTAACTGGTGTGAGATGGTATCTCATTGTGGTTTTGATTTGCATTTCTCTAATGACCAGTGATGATGAGCTTTTTTTTCAAATGTCTGTTGGCTGCATAAATGTCTTCTTTTGAGAAGTGTCTGTTCATAACCTTTGCCCATTTTTTGATGGGGTTGTTTGATTTTTTCTTGTAAATTTGTTTAAGTTCTTTGTAGATTCTGGATATTAGCCCTTTGTCAGATGGATAGATTGCAAAAATTTTCTCCCATTCTGTAGGTTGCCTGTTCACTCTGATGGTAGTTTCTTTTGCTGTGCAGAAGCTCTTTAGTTTCATTAGATCCCATTTGTCTATTTTGGCTTTTGTTGCCATAGGTTTTGGTGTTTTAGACACGAAGTCTTTGCTCATGCCTATGTCCTGAATGGTATTGTCCACGTCATCTTCTAGGATTTTTATGGTCCTAGGTCTTACGTTTAGGTCTTTGATCCATCTTGAGTTGATTTTTGTATAAGGTGTAAGGAAGGAGTCCAGTTTCAGTTTTCCGCATATGGCTAGCCAGTTTTCCCAACACCATTTATTAAATAGGGAATCATTTCCCCATTGCTTGTGTGTGCATCAGATTTGTCAAAGATCAGACAGTTGTAGCTGTGTGGTGTTATTTCTGAGGCCTCCATTCTGTTCCCTTCATCTATATATCTGCTTTTGTAGCAGTACCATGCTGTTTTGGTTACTCTAGCCTTGTAGTATAGTTTGAAGTCAGGTAGTGTGATGCCTCCAGCTTTGTTCTTCTTGCCCAGGATTGTCTTGGCTATGTGGGCTCTTTTTTGGCTCCATATGAAGTTTAAAGAAGTTTTTTTCCAATTCTGTGAAGAAGTCATTGGTAGCTTGATGGGGATAGCATTGAATCTATAAATTACTTTGGGCAGTATGGCCATTTTCACAATATTGATTCTTTCTATCCACAAGCATGGAATGTTTTTCCATTTGTTTGTGTCCTCTCTTATTTCTTTGAGCTGTGCTTTGTAGTTCTCCTTGAAGAGGTTCTTCACATCCCTTGGAGGTTTTATTCGTAGGTATTTTATTCTCTTTGCAGCAATTACGAATGGGAGTTCACTCATGATTTGGCTCTCTGTTTGTCTGTTCTTACTGTATAGGAATGCTTGTGATGCACATTGATTTTGTATCCTGAGACTTTGCTGACATTGCTTATCAGCTTAAGGAGATTTTGGGCTGAGATGATGGGGTTTTCTAAATATACAATCATGTCATCTGCAAACAGAGACAATTTGACTTCGTCTCTTCCTATTTGAATACCCTTTATTGCTTTCTTTTGCCTGATTTCTCTGGCCAGAACTTCCAATACTATGTTGAATAGGAGTGGTGAGAGAGGGCATCCTTTTCTTTTGCTGGTTTTCAAAGGGAATGCTTCCACTTTTTGCCCATTCAGTATGATATTGGCTGTGGGTTTGTCATAAATAGCTCTTATTATTTTGAGATATGTTCCGTGGATACCCAGTTTATTGAGACTTTTTAGCATGAAGTGGTGTTGAATTTTATCGAAGGCCTTTTCTGCATCTATTGAGATGACCATGTAACTTTTGTCATTGGTTCTGTTTTTGTGATGGATTACGTTTATTGATTTGAATATGTTGAACCAGTCTTGCATCCCAGGTATGAAGCCAACTTGATCGCGGTGGATAAGCTTTTTGGTGTGCTGCTGGTTTTGGTTTGCCACTATTTTATTGAGGATTTTCGCATCCATGGTCATCAGGGATATTGGCCTGAAATTTTCTTTTTTTGTTGTGTCTCTGCCAGGTTATGGTATCAGGATGATGCTGGCCTCATAAAATGAGTTAGGGAGGATTCCCTCTTTTTCTATTGTTTGGAGTAGTTTCAGAAGGAATGGTACCAGCTCCTCTTTGTGCCTCTGGTAGAATTCGGCTGTGAATCCATCTGGTCCTTGACTTTTTTGATTGGTAGGCTATTAATTACTGCCTCAATTTCAGAACTTGTTATTGATTTATTCAGGGATTCGACTTTTTCCTGGCTTAGACTTGGGAAGTTGTATGTGTCCAGGAATTTATCCATTTCTTCTAGGTTTTCTAGTTTATTTGTAGAGGTGTTTATAGTATTCTCTGATGGTAGTTTGTATTTCTGTGGGATCGGTGGTGACATCCCCTATATCTTTTTTTATTGCCTCTATTTGATTCTTCTCTCTTTTCTTCTTTATTAGTCTGGCTAGTGGTCTATCTATTTTGTTGATTTTTTCAAAAAGCCAGCTCCTGGGTTCATTGATTTTTTTGAAGGGCTTTTTTTGTGTCTCTATCTCCTTCAGTTCTGCTCTGATCTTAGTTATTTCATGTCTTCTGATAGCTTTTGAATTTGTTTGCTGTTGCTTCTCTAGTTCTTTTAACCTTGATGTTAGGGTGTCAATTTTAGATCTTTCCTGCTTTCTCTTGTGGGCATTTAGTGCTATAAATTTCCCTCTACACAGCACTTTAAATGTTTCCCAGAGATTCTGGTACGTTATGTCTTTGTTCTCATTGGTTATTTCTGTCTTCATTTCGTTATGTACCCAGTAGTCATTCAGGAGGAGGTTGTTCAGTTTCCATGTAGTTGTTTGGTTCTGAGTGAGTTTCTTAATCCTGAGTTCTAATTTGATTGCACTGTGGTCTGAGAGACTGTTTGTTATGATTTCCATTCTTTTGCGTTTGCTGAGGAGTGTTTTACTTCCAATTATGTGGTCAATTTTAGAATAAGTGCAATGAGGTGCAGAGAAGAATGTATATTCTACTGATTTGGGGTGGAGAGTTTTGTAGAGGTCTATTAGGTCCTCTTGGTACAGAGTTGAGTTCAAGTCCTAAATATCCTTGTTAATTTTCTGTCTGCTGATCTGTCTAATATTGACAGTGGGGTGTTAAAGTCTCCCACTATTATTATGTGAGAGTTTAAGTCTCTTTGTAGGTCTCTAAGAACTTGCTTTATGAATCTGGGTGCTCCTGTATTGGGTGTGTATATATTTAGGATAGTTAGTTCTTCTTGCTGCATTGTTCCCTTTACCATTATGTAATGCCCTTCTTTGTCCCTTTTGATCTTTGTTGCTTTAAAGTCTATTTTTATCAGAGATTAGGATTGCAACTCCTGTTCTTTTTTTTTTTTTTCCTTTCCATTTGCTTGGTAAATATCCTCCATCCATTTATTTTGAGCCTATGTGTGTCTTTGCATGTGAGATGGGTCACTCGAATACAGCGCACTGCTGGGTCTTGACTCTACTTGCCAGTCTGTGTCTTTTAATTGGGGTGTTTAACCTGTTTACATTTAAGGTTAACATTTTTATGTGTGAATTTGATCCTATCATTATGATGCTAGCTGGTTGTTTTGCCACTAGTTAATGCAGTTTCTTCATAGTGTCAATGTTATTTAAAATTTGGTATGCTTTTGCAGTGGCTGGTACCTGTTGTTCCTTTCCGTGTTTAGTGCTTCCTTCAGGAGCTCTTGTAAGGCAGGTCTGGTGGTGACAAAATCACTCAACATTTGCTTATCTGTAAAGAATTTTATTTCTCCTTTGTTTATGAAGCTTAGTTTGGCTGGATCTGAAATTCTGGATTGAAAATTCTTTTCTTTAAGAATGTTGAATATTGGCCCCCACTCTCTTCTGGCTTGTAGGGTTTCTGCAGAGAGATCCACTGTTAGTCTAATGGGCTTCCCCTTGTGGGGAAACTCGACCTTTCTCTCTGGCTGCCCTTAACATTTTTTTCTTCATTTCAACCTTGGTGAATCTGATGATTATGTGTCTTGGGTTGCTCTTCTTAAGGAGTATCTTTGTGGTGTTCTCTGTATTTCTCCTGGATAATATCCTGAAGAGTGTTTTCTAATTTGGATCCATTCTCTCCATCACTTTCAGGAACACCAATCAAATGTAGATTTGGTCTTTTCACATAGTCCCATATTTCTTGGAGGCTTTGTTTGTTTCTTTTCACCCTTTTTTCTCTAATCTTGTCTTCTCACTTTATTTTATTAATTTGATCTTCAGTCACCAATATCCTTTCTTCCACTCTCAGATCACTGCTGTGCTGGCAGTGAGAATTTCAAGCCAGTGGATCTTAGTTTCCTGGGCTCCATGGGAGTGGGACCCGCCAAGCCAGACCACTTGGCTCCCTGGCTTCAGCACCCCTGTCCAGGGGAGTGAACAGTTTTGTCTTGCTGGCATTCCAGGCACCACTGGGGTATGGGGAAAAAAATGAGCTCCTGCAGCTAGTTCAGTGTCTGCCCAATTGGCCACCCAGTTTTGTGCTTGAAACCCAGAGCCCTGGTGGGGTAGACACTGGAGGGAATCTCCTGGTTTGCAGGTTGTGAAGACCGTGGCATAAGTGCAGTATCTATGCTGGAGTTCCTCAGGCTCAGAACCTCATGGCTTCCCTTGGGTAGGGGAGAAAATTCCCTGACCCCTTGTGCTTCCCAGATGAGGTGATGCCTCACCCTGCTTCAGCTCACCCTCCGT
Source organism: Pan troglodytes (assembly GCF_028858775.2). NCBI lineage: Eukaryota > Metazoa > Chordata > Mammalia > Primates > Hominidae > Pan > Pan troglodytes. The sequence goes on from NC_072402.2 coordinate 59,742,924, forward strand.
GGGCTGCACCCACTGCCCAACAAGTCCCAATGAGATGAACCAGGTACCTCAGTTGGAAATGCAGAAATCACCTCTCTTCTGCATCGATCTCGCTGGGAGCTGCAGACCAGAGCTGTTCCTATTTGGCCATCTTGAATCCTCCAACCTACACATTATTCTTTTTTTTTTTTGGATTCTGTCAGATTTCTTTCTTTCTATTTATTTATTTATTATTTTACTTTAAGTTCTAGGGTACATGTGCACAACATGCAGGTTTGTTACATATGTATACATGTGCCATATTGGTGTGCTGCACCCATTAACTCATCATTTACATTAGGTATATCTCCTAATGCTATCCCTCCCCCCTCCCCCCACCCCCCGGCAGGCCCCGGTGTGTGATGTTCCCCACCCTGTGTCCATGTGTTCTCATTGTTCAATTCCCACCTGTGAGTGAGAATATGCAGTGTTTGGTTTTCTGTCCTTGTGATAGTTTGCTCAGAATGAAGGGTTCCAGCTTCATCCATGTTCCTCTAAAGGACATGAACTCATCCTTTTTTATGACTGTATAGTATTCCATGGTGTATATGTGCCACATTTTCTTAATCCAGTCTATCACTGATGGACATTTGGGTTGGTTCCAAGTTTTTGCTACTGTGAATAGTGCCACAATAAACATACGTGTGCATGTGTCTTTATAGCAGCATGATTTATAATCCTTAGGGTATATGCCCAGTAATGGGATGGCTGGGTCAAATGGTATTTCTAGTTCTAGATCCTTGAGGAATTGCCACACTGTCTTCCACAATGGTTGAACTAGTTTACAGTCCCACCAACGGTGTAAAAGCGTTCCTATTTCTCCACATCCTCTCCAGCACCTGTTGTTTCCTGACTTTTTAATGATTGCCATTCTAACTGGTTTGAGGTGGTATCTCATTGTGGTTTTCATTTGCATTTCTCTGATGGCCAGTGATGATGAGATGTGTCTGTTGGCTGCATAAATGTCTTCTTTTGAGAAGTGTCTGTTCATATCCTTTGCCCATTTTTTGATGGGATTGTTTGATTTTTTCTTATAAATTTGTTTAAGTTCTTTGTAGATTCTGGATATTAGCCCTTTGTCAGATGGGTCCAACCTAAGGCACATTATTCTTAAGTGCACATGGAAAATTATCCAGAATAGAACATCTTTTACAACATAAAATCATCTCAATAATTTAAAAAGAATTGAAATCATACCAAGTCTGTTTTCCAATGACAATAGAATGAAATTAGAAATCAATAAAATAAAATATTCTGGGAAACTTATACATGTGTGGAAATTAAGAGCAGTTTTACATTACCAGTTGGTCAAAGAAGAAATCAAAAGAGCAATTCAAAAATTATTTGAGATGAATGCAAATAAAAACACAAAACACCCAAATTTATGGAATCAGCAAAAAAAAATGCTCAGAAGGAAATTTATACTTGTAAATATCTACATTTAAAAGAAGAAAAATCTTGAGTCAATAATGTAAACTATTACTGTAAAAAACCAAAACTAGGGGACATTACTGAAATGCAAAGGATTATAAGAGAATACTAATAACAAGTGTATGCCAACAAATTAGATAACCTAGGTAAAGTGAACAAATTCCTATAAAGACACAAACTACCAACATTGACTCAAGAAGACACAGAAAATCTAAATAGGCCTATAACAAGTAAAGAGATTGTGTTATTCATTTTTTTTTAACTCACGAATTAATGTTCAGGACCAGATGGCTTCACTGGTGAATTCTACCACATATTTAAACAAGAATTAACACCAATCCTTCCCAAGCTTTTCCCAAAAAATGGAAGAGGAGGGAATTATTCCCAATTAATTTGATGAGGTCAGATTACCATGATTTCAAAATCAGATAAGGACATCACAAAAAAGGAAACTACCTGCCAATATTACCAATTAATAGAGATGCAAAAATCCTCTACAACATACTAGCAAGCTGAATCTAGCAATATATAAAAAGAATCATATACCACAACCAAGTGAAATTTATCCCAGGAAAACAAGGTTGGCTCACCACATGAAAATCAATCAATATAATACACTATATTAATAGAAAAAAATTGAAAGAAAACCATGATAATCTCAATAGATACCAAAAAATACTCCAACAAAATTTAACACCATTTTATGATTTAAAAAAAATTACTCAGCAAACTGGGAAAGAAGAGAATTTGCTCAATTTGATGAAGGGCACCTATGAAAAACCCACAGCTAATACACTTAAAAGTGAAAGACTTAAAGCTTTCCCCTATGATCAGGAAGAAGAGGAGGTTGTTTGCTCTTACCACTTCTGTTTAGCATCATGCTAGAGGTTCTAGCCAACACAATTTGCTCTCACCACTTCTGTTCAGCATTATACTAAAGATTCTAGCCAATCTGATTAGGTAAGAAAAGAAACAAGATGCATTCAGGTTGGAAGAGAAGGAATAAAATCAATTTAAGAGAAATAAAACCAATCTTTATTTGAAGATGACATGGTCTTACAGATTTAAAAAAAGCTCTAAAGAATTCACCAAAAACCTGAGCCAATAACAGAGTTCATTCAGCAAGTTTTCAGGATTTAAAATTGATGTACAAAAATGGGTGTATTTTTGTACAGCCAATAATGTACAACTCAAGGAAATTATGAAAACAACTCCAGTTGCAATAATATCAAAAATAATAAAATACTTAGAAATAAATTTAACCAAGGAAGAGCAAGACTTATGTACACTGAAAACTAGAAAACATTGCTGAAATAAATTAAAGACCTAAATAATTAGAAAGACATCTCATGTTCATGGATTGCGATACTTAATATAGTTAAGATGACAATACTTCCCAAATTGACTTACAGATTCAATATAATCCCCATCAAAATCCCCATGCATGTACAAAAGAGGCTTTTTGCACCACAGAAGAGGAACCCCCAAATTATGAATCTGTCCGTTTCTGTAGGAGCATGATGGCTGTTTTTCCCTCCCTCTTTCTTAGAGAAAGAGAAAAATCTGTGCTCCCTAGTCATTTATAGTCTTTCGAATGTAAATAAATTCTTACAGGAAGAGAAAGGGGAAAGTTCCTACCCTGGAATGTAAATATTTGGCTCCTGAAGATATAAATTTTATTTGTCCTGTTAATGGGAACAGATGGCTTCAGATCTAACACCCTTTAACTTCTAAGGTTTGTCCTCTAAACCGGGTTTTAGTTTCCTTTGCTTGGAAAGCCTTATCTGTGCATAAAAATGAAAATATACTCTGTACAGTCCTACAGTTTGTTTGACCTGGTTCAGCAGGTCAGACACAGCCTTGGCTCACTGGGCCAGATGACGGCCATTACAAGAATGCTTCAGGATATGCAATAATTAAATAGCTTTACACCTTGATTTGTCCAGGACAGTACCAGTTTATACCTGCTGGAGCTCAATTAATGCTTATTAATTATTTTAGTGCTTTCTTTCTCTCTCAAAAGTGTCCCAGTGTGGTGAGTAATTACGCCATCAACCAACACAACATTCTAATGGCATCTGTTTATATGCAGAAGGTTAAAGAAATGAAGGAGGGAAGGTTATGGACCCTGTACCCTGGCTAAACAATTGTCAGCTACAGTGAGTCACATTTTCAGAGACCCTGAAGTTTCATTCATACAGCCAATATTTCAAACTTGATCCCATACTTTGATTACAATTAATAAAATGAACCGCTTATAATTGCCATTTTCTATTGAATAAGTCATCTGGTAGGGAAAGTCTAAACTTCAGAAAATTATAGGATAAGGTAGACAACTTCAGCCAAAGAGAATAGCAAAGGTAATAGCATGAAATAGAGAAAAAAATGAATCAGCACTGAATCACAGGTGAAAAAAAAAGTGCCCTTGGTCCATTTCAGGGATGTAAAACAGGAGAAAAAAGAAGGAAATTGTCCCTGAAGTGTTTGACATTTGGGAAAGCCCAAAAGCCAGTGGATGCTGACTCTGATTTGTGCTTTTCCTCAGGAAACACTTTGATATTAATGATGTGTCTGAGATAATATTAGATTCTTTGTATTATCTGAGTTAAGCTCTGCTACTGTTGCATCTGAAGGAGGAACAAACCTTTTGCTGTTCAGCAGCAGAATGGTGAGACATTGAGGAGCTTATCCCAGAGGCTTTTTTAATCCATAGATTTCCTTCATAAACCCATGAAAGGGCTTATTTGTGGCAACATCTTTCTGAGGCTCTCATCAATCTCATTTGCCTCTTGGTTTCTCAAGCGGTTTACCTAGACTTTTACTGTAGATTGATCACATTTAGTTATCTATTTATAATATCTATCTTATCACCTTACAGAGCAGGAGGTGAATGAGCACAGTTTGTTAAAATGAAATGGAAGTAGTAAAATAATTTTTGTGCCTTTATTTCCAGAGAGCTAGAATAATCTCCCTAGGCTTTTAATTTAGAAATACCTACCCCACCACCTGACTCCCTTAGCAATCAATCCATGGCTAGAAGATGGTGGCCTGCATGTGGCAGCAAGGGGAGAGCTGGAGAAGAGCTATAAAGAAAGGGAGTGCCCAGCTGTTAACTCCCTGCTCCTTGACGTTAGGCATTTCTTTAGACATCCTTTGTGCAGTAATAGGACAATGGAGAACTCTGAGTCCCCATTTTAGATTCTCCATTCACTGTCTTTGTCTTTGATTCAACTGTACATCTGAATGAAGTCTAGGGATGCCAGGTGGTATGCCCCAACAGAAAGCCATCCAACCTTTTCAATATCAAAAAGATGCAAAATAAGTCATAAAGTTGCTCCATGGAGGGAAGCTGCTCAATCAGGATTCCTGGTGGTGAACTGCTGAGAGAGCCGAAAGGAAATTTATTTGCATTATTTGTTATAATAAGGAACCTCCTCTACCAATACACCGTTTGGCGTCTTCATTCTGTAGACAGATTTTTTGGATGTGGTTATTGAAAATGGTTGCCACAAGCTCCAGGCTGACCTGTTTCCAACAGGGAGAGAACTGCCTTCTCTCTGTCCACATGTCAATGTCAAAACAGTTCTAATTATTATTGTCCTATGGTCCTATTCTTGGACCAATTATGGTGTTTACAATGATGAAATGGTATAACTTAGTGGTTATGAGCAGAAACTCTGAAGCGAGACTACTTAGATTAGAATCCAGGCAATATTATTTTCTACCTGGAATACAATGGACTGGCTACTTAAATTCTCTATGCTTCAGTTTCTCCATCTGTTAAATAGGAATAATAATAGGACATTCTGGTATTATTATGAGGAGCAGATGAGTTAATATGTACAGAGTTAACATATTAACAAATGCATTAATATGTACAGAGTTTAGCACAGTGACTGGTTCACAGGAGAGCAAGAACTTGTATAACATTGCTCCAGCTGGGACATCTGTCTACTCCTGTGGCTGAATGTGTATATGCTGAGAGATGTAATAGAAAGAAATACCAGGAATAGAAGTGATTTGCTGTTCACAAACTACTTTTTACATCTATTTTCCCATTTGCTTCTTGCCCCAGTCCTACAGGAGGTCACATTATTTTCTCCATTTACAGATGGGGAGACAGAGGCAAAACTACCCCTAGATCACACAACTAGTGAAGAGCAGTGACAAAAAACTTGAACTCAGGATTTTAGAACTTTCCAGGATTCTCTGAGTTGTGTAGAATTGTCAGAGAGGTGGCCTGAGCTGCTGGATAATGCAGCCCTTTCCAATCTATGATTTGAAGTAGTTCTCAGGAAATGACTTACTAGGTGCATCGTTCTCTGCACCCCAGGGATGTGGCATCCAGGGACACACAGGACCATGCTTTGCTTCTGTCTGTTTAGGCACTCATTGTTTGGGGGCGGCCATGGTGTTTCATCTCTGGGGATATCACCTGGTTCTCAAAAGTCTATCTGAAGAGTTTCATTAACAGAGTTGCACAAACAGGTTAGAAAAACAAAATGAACTGGATATAGAATACAATCCCTAATTCGAACATGATTTGGACACTTTGCTGTTGCTGTTGTTGTTAAAGAAGCTAAAGGCAGCTTATTAATGCCAATCAATTTACATATAGTCCAGGGAGTCTTTATACTATGCCAGAGTAGCTTGAAGCTAGAGGCAAGAATTTGGACTTTAGTATCTGACACAAGTTTCTCTTCTTGTTTTTGTTTTGACTTTGGCCTTTTGAGCATCACACTGATTTTCTTTCAGGACACATAAAGGCAAATAGACCAACAAAAAGAAGTTACTGAGATTGGGCCTTAAATTTAGAGATGAGGAAAGGGGAATACTTACTTGAAATTTCTTAGAACTGCGTGACAATGTAGAGTACGGTATGTGTGGTGGAATCTCCAAATATGGCGGCCATCACTTTCTTCTCTCTCTGTATGTGTGTGCTGCTCCATCGATCAAGAGATGGAATCCATTTCCTTTCATCTTGAATCTGGGCTGGCCTTGTGAGTTACTCTGACCAGCAGAATTGGCAGAAATGACACTTAGCCAGTTCTAAACCTAGCTTTAAGAAGTTGTGCAGCTTTTACTTTCCTCTGGGAAGCCAGACTCCCTGCTCTTAAAGAAGCACAGGTTAGACCACTGTAGGAGGAGTGACTATATGGAAAGCAAGAGTCCACATGGAGGGACAAGACATGGGAGTGAAGTCTTCTTAGACCCTCTAGCTCAGCCCACCTGCAGCAGAGGGCAGCTGAGTCAGTGACTCCAGCCAATGCCTTGCAGAACAGAATTGCTCAACCAAGTCTTAACTCAAAACCGGACCTGCAGACTTGTGAGAAAGAATATATCATTATTGTTTTAACTAGTGAGTTTTTGGGTGGTTTGTTACAGAGCAAGAGATCTTTCTGCAACATGGGGTATGCCCCAATAGCCTCTGAAGGGAAGACAATCTGGTCCATATTCTTGACATTAATCCCCAGAATAATGACAACAGTGCAAAGCTAACCAAAGCAAATAGAAATTTCAGAGGGGCAGTAGTACTAGTAATACCTCCAAGGCAGGAGCCCTTAGGAGCACACCTCCTTTCTATTTTTCTCTTCTGAAATAGCATCCTCTGATGATGGCATTTGCTGACTCCATTCAAGCGAATCCCAAATCTTCATTTCAATGCAATTAAAAAATAGTTATGGAGCCCCTTCTTTGTGCCGGGTACTTTCCTAGGAGCTGGAGGCAGAGCCCTGGACTTGAGAGACAGGACCTGCTCAAATGGATCTGAGACTCTAGGGGGGAAGCCAGAGAAGAAATTACAAATATGGTGAGTGTCATAAAAAGGGAGGTACAGGGAGCAAAAAATGAGAAGGTTTCTCTGAGGTAGTAGACTTTAGGTTAAGGCTGGATGAGGACTAGAGCTTAGCCAGGTGAGAGGGTCTGTGGAGGGGGGTGGGGGTCGGGCAGAGGCAGTGGGAAGAGCTACAGAGATCTCCACTCAGGCCTAAGGCATTGGGGCCCAGCTCTGCAGAGCTGAGGTAAGATGGCCTCACACAGTCTCCCAGAGGCCAGGTGCGCTGTGCAGCTGTTTCCAGGCACTCCTTGTTCTCTCTCTCCTTCCAGAATCAGGGCCTATTCAGGAGTTTGAATTGGCTGTGTGGTTGTTTCCTTTCTTTCTAGTCCAATAGTCTTTCCCTTCCAAGTCTAGATTCTGCTCTGATTCTCGGGGCTCCTCAGGGTACTTGACGTTCCCATTCAGTCAGGGTCCCGTGGGCTTTGTAAGCAGGGGTCCTGTGACCAGCCTTTTCTTTGGTCCTGGGTATGTGGCTTTTTCATTTCCCCTGAGTTCAGTCTCCTTTTTGAATCAGCATACACGGTGGACTCATTCTTATTCTCCATCTCTGTCTCATTCTCTTACACACACACACACACACACACACGTGTCAACAATATCTTTTAAGTTGAAAGCTCATGGAGGAAAAAAGAACACCATGTCCTGCACTCTCTTTTTCTTTTCCAGCCACTAGAGACTGCTTCTAGAAATGTTCAGGCTCTCTGAGATATTTTTAAGTTATCAAACATGGACCCTACCACTTAGCTAAGATTATAAATCTGTAAGTCATATGCCTTATCTGAGATTCAGTTTCATCATGTATAAATTGAAAAAAATATGCCTGTCCCTTTAAAGAGTTGTTGTAAAGAATAAAGTGATTTATATTCATGAAAATACTATTCAAATACTTATCTTATTTTTCTTTCTGGTCAGAGAATCCAAAGTAGCCTGTGTCTCATACAAGCATGAATCATGATATTGAAAAGGTTAAAACAACAACTGCAACAAAATACACCAGCCAGATGGAGGCTGATGTCTGTGAAAAAGCAGCTTCAGCTGTAGCCAATGATTTTAACTTAGGAGGTAAACACACAAAGGCTAGGGCCCCTGGACAAGGTACTTGGTTGGTGGTCAGAATAGCACTGCAGACAGTGGAAACTTAATGAAGACTTTCTGCTTCTGTGGATGCAGACGATGGCAGTGAAGAGGATGATCATCATCAAAGGTCATCTCACATTGGAAGGTCAGTGCATGAAAGGGCTGTTGAGGAATGCAAGGATTCAGCCATTTTCCTGATGATGCTCTTGGGAGGTCTTCTCATGTCTAGATTCACTGAGGAGTGGACAATTATTTTCCACCCATCTAGCTCTACTCTTTGGCTTTCCAATTTACTGCCTGACTACAGAGCCAATCAGCAGATATTTGCAGTGGAATCTCGCGAGTTGGCTGAACACTGAGTCTGAAGCTGTATTTGGAGTGCCACAGGCAATTAACCACACATCTCTCTTTCAATGAACCAGTTTTCCAGGGACTCAATGGTGGGCTGATATCTTGTGAAATAATCTTGTGGGTTTGTACAGAGGGTAATGGGCCACATCTCATGATTCAAGACACATGGACACCTTGAATGTACAGTCATAATTCCAGGCAAATAACCAGAAGTGTCTTAGGGGAAAGTCAGGTGAAACAGGATAGTCACTGCATCATCAAGCAGTACTAACCCAAGGCCTGTTCGACATCTCTGGTTGCAGCTGAAGTTCCTGGAGAAAATATATTGAGCTTTTGATGCTACCAGGGTACAATTTAGTAAGTTGTTAACATGTTCCAAGAAATTACCTAGTGTTCTATTGACAATTCACATGTAGGGATTAGTTTAATTCTTATTTTAAAGCAATCTTTGTTTCCCTAAGAGGTACAACAGGGCTACAATGATAATAAAATACTAATCTGTGATTCAGCATCCACAAGCAAAATCACGAGGTCCTTAGCAGTGCCCATTGCCACAGACTGAAAAATAATCCTCTCCTTTTTCCAAAGGCATCTAGGATCTGACATTTGCTCACTAATGGTTCATGCTGCTTTCTTCTTTTACCTCTGTCACCCTCACTGGGGCTGCCAGTTTCTAGGAGATGAGGCTGCTTAGTGTCTTGGCCAAAGACTGGCCTCAGGAGTCAGAGGATGGGTTTATCCCCCAGCTTGGCTGTGTGACCCTGGGTGAACCACCCACCCAGCCTCTCTGTGTCCAAGGTTGGTGCCCTGTCCCTTTCTCTCATTATGTTCTTGCCCCTGGCAGTGCTATAGTTACAGCTATTAGTCTGTACGGGCTCAATAATTCAACACTCATTCAACAAATATTTACTAACTGCCCACTGTGTGCCAGATGCTGTTCTTAGTGCTTGCTGAAAAAACATATACATTCCTGTCCTCATGGAACTTCTAGCTTGCAGGAGGTAGACTATACACAAGTAAACAAAATACATAGAATGTCAGAGGGGAGGGGAGCTGGGGAGGAAAGGAAAGCAGGGGAAAAAGAGCCAGTGAGGGGTGCGGCCACTGTCATTTTAAAGAGAGGATTAGAGAAGCCTTCAAGGAGAAAATGACATTTGAGCAAAGCCCTAGAGTAGGGAAGAGCATGAACCATGAAGATTAGGGGAGGGAAGCTTTCCAGGCAGAGGTTATAGTGAGGGCTTGTAGGTTACACCTCACACTGGGTGGGGTGAGGCTGGAGGGTTTGCAGTGCAGCCAGGAGGCTGATGGTGCTGGAGCCCAGAGAGCCCGAGAAGAGACAGTGGTGGAAGAAGAGTTCTGAAAATTAGGAGTGTGTTACAGAGGTTGGGCCAGTGCCCACTGGATGGGCTGTTCAAGTCTTCGTCAGGACTTTTTCTCTGAGTGTGTGTTTGGTGGGGGTTTGGGTGGGGACGGTGGATGGCAGGGTTTTAGCTGAAGAGAGATCTGAATTATGTTTAAAAAGATCATGTTACCTGCTGTGTTGAGAATAGACTTGGAGGAGAGGGTGGTGTTGCAAAAACAGAAACAGCCAAACCAGTTAGGAGGCATCTACCATAATCAGGACAATACACAGTGGTGGCTTGGACCAGGGTAGCAGGGTTAATAGTCAGATTCTGGATTATTTTTAAGGCACAGCAAACAGGATGGGTAGGACGACTTCCCAAATCAATATTTCCAGTTGATCACTCTCCCAAGGGCCAGCCTGATGGTGTTAAACCACTACTGGACCACTCCACCTGACTAGCTTCGCAGAGCTCCAACTTTATCATGCCCCAAACTAGCACCCTCTAACACTACACTCACCCTAACCAGTTCTCTTCTTATTTTTTTCTGGATATAGCTCTTTAGAATCCTATGAGTCTTCCTTACTCTCCATATAGAATAGTTGATACATTCTAAAGATTATTTCCTCATCGCCATTTGAATCTAATCTTTTCTAATTCCTTTCTAATTCTACTGCCATAACTATAGTTAGACTTCCCTTATCTTGCTCCTCAAGACTCAATTCCACAAATCCTGAGTAGCTGTTATATGCAAGGCACTGCTGGAAGTGCAAGGAGTCAAATACAACCCCAGTCCCCTAGGCAGTTAGCTAATAATGAGATGAGACCATAGTGAGAGAGGCAAGCACCAAGCTGGTCACCAAGCAGCCACCTCAAGGCATGGCCCCCATTTCCCTGATCATACCACAGAAGGGGCTGGTGCTCACACCACCCGCGAATGCTGACCTGGAAGAGGGCCCGAGCCCTGTCAGGTTGCTATTGCATCCCAGCTCTGGCTGAGTGCTTCCTTGGTCTGCAGCTTAACAGACCTGCAGCCATTTTCCCGGAAGACAGAACTCACTGTAGTGCAAGGACCACATCTCTGGATTCACTTACATCAGGGCTTGACTCTCAGCTCTGTCATTCATTCCCTTCAGGCCTTTGAGTGGGTTGCTTACTTTTCTCCAAGCAAGTTTTCCGAAGCTTAAGGACTATAAATATAAAGTGGCTTGCACAGACTTGGCATTTGACGAACAGTAACTAATATTAGATGTCACTGTCTCCCCCTTCTGATCTACCTTTCACAATGCCACTAGGTTCATTTGCCTAAAACACAGGTCTTACATTATTGTATTGTCTGCATGGTAATTTACCATAAAAAATGCCTTGATACAAGGAATGTGATGCATGTATGTTAGTAAATTTTAACCCACATCTCTTTTTGAGTTTTTGACATCCTTAAGCATTTTTACTAATAGAAATCATCTAATCTTCTCTTAAAGATAAGCAAATGGTAGGAAAAAATTTTTTTTCTCTTCTTATATCTTTTAGATTGATTAGTAAATCTGAAAGTATTTATTATATACCTGATAGGTCCATGGACTGGGCAATAGAAGATAAGAAAGATATAATATTTGTCTCCTGCTTTTAAGTGTCTTTTAAGTTGAATGGGAGAGACTAGAGTCATATAAAACAATTAGAACAATATATTTGGAAGAATAAAAGGAGTTTCTATAGGAACCGTGAAACTCACACTGTGTACTGAAGATTGGATAGATTGAGATAGGTGGAAGGCAGAGAGAAGAAATTCCAATTTGGATCAATGATGCTGTAGTCTAAGCTTGTCCAACCCGCCCACATGCAGCCCAGGACAGCTTTGAAATTGGCCCAGTACAAACTTGTAAACTTTCTTAAACATTATGAGACTTTCTTTCTCTTATTATTATTTTTTCAGCTTGTCAGCTATCGTTAGTGTTAGTGTATTTTATGTGTGGCCCAGGACAACTCTTCTTCTTCCAATGTGGCCCAGGGAAGCCAAAAGATTGGACACTCCTGGTAGTCTGTTATCTTCAACTCTCTGTTGTAGTCTATTTTCTCATTGACTGTCTCATTCAGCAAATTCTGTACTGAAGGTTTGTTAAATACTCTATTGAATTACAAATTGATTTGTGATCTTCCACAAACCTCCTTCTGCAATACTTGGGAATTTCAACCCTCTGTGTCATTTTCTACTACGCTTTGTTGAAAGTAGGACCTGTGTTGGACAAACAAAGCCCGATAAAAAAGCCGAGTTACATATCAGCTTTTCCTTCTCTGGGAGTGTCAAACACCCAAGTAAAGCAGTTTTCCCCATGGAACCCAAACAGCTTAGGTTTCCAGTTTTAAGTCAGGAGATTTCTGTTATGCAATTTATTCCCACTATTTTTCTCATTTCACATTGGAATGTTGATCTTAAGCAACTGTCAATCCTACAAAAATACACAGGGCATCTTTTAGCACAGTATCACTTTTTATTTCATTTGGCTGGTAAAGACAGCTTTGTACAAGGGAATTTAGAACTTGTCAACCGAATTTTGGTTAATGTCACTTGAGTTTAAAGAGACTAGATTCCTGTTTCCCTTCATTTTCCTAGAAGTGAGATCTAAATTCAGTTTTATTTCATAGAGCTTGCTGGACATAGGGCTGGCTCCAAAGACAGCACTTAAAGTAGCAGACAGTTATTTTCTCAAAACCTAATGGCGCCCTCAAGCGGCACATTCCATTGCAAGATTTTCAATCTCATGGCAGTCTTTTCAGAAGTTTTGTTTCTTAGAAGCAGGATAAATTTTTTTTGAAACATTAAAGCAATCAGTTAGGTTTATTATTTTTAAAGATGACAATGCAAATTCCTCCTTATTAGTCTTCAATCCCTGAAGGTTCAAGATGTTTCTTGCCTCCTGCTGCCATGAGAAGGAAACTTAGAGGCATGCGGTGATGCTACATGGCACGGCCGGTGGATGATTTCTCAGAACGTTCTCATGGGAAGGGTGGGTGCCCTCTTAGAATCAGTCATTCCTGCTGAGTTGATGTTTGAACAAGGGAGGGGGCTTGAGAAACTAGGTAAAAAAATGCTTTGAAACTAAGCATGTTCTGGCCTTCGTTGTCCTACACATACAGTTTTAAGAAGGCGCAGTGATTTATACTTCACAAGGTAGTAAATAGTGCTGAATTCTTTGGTTTCCTCTGAAGCATCAGTGATCAAGTTACTGGTGGGATGAATGAACCACTTTGGTGATTGTTTTTCCAGGGTGACTTTGAACACAAAATCTTTGAAGTGTTCTAGTGGATGGATTCAGAGCTTCCCACAGGCTGGCAAACCATTCATGAGACCTCCTCACATTCCCCAGTTCAGTAGGAGTGAGGTGGCCTATGTGAGAGGTAGGAGAGCCACAGGCTGTGGGTAGTCCAACATCTGTTGCATGGGTGTTTTATTAGTCACTTGGTCAAAGAATCCTCCCTGAGAGGCTGGGAGGATCTGCATCTCCCTCAGTCAACTAGGCTGAGTGGCCTGATTAAAAGTCAGCACACACCTGGCTTGGTACATGCAGACACCATCTGAAGTCTGGGAGGGCAAATTGCTTCTGACAATGTCAGTCACGGGAGGGACCTGGAGTGACTCTCATGCTTACACCTTCTCACTAACTTTGGCATTTTATACAGATCCCACAGAAGAGTCAAAGCAATTATCTAAGAGCTTAAAAACTACAGAAATGAGAAAGAAACCTTTCAAATTATCATTGCTTTGATAATGGAGCATCAATTTCAATGCAATGTCATGGAGGTTTATGCACAAGTCAGGAGGTGCACTGGTTTAGTAAATCAGAAGGATTTTGTTGTTGCTAAGCTCATTAACATTCCCAGGAGAGCAATGAAGATACCACTTTGCTGGCTATGGCCTTACAGGTGACCACATTGAATGCAGATGAAAAGAAGCCGAAAGAGTCAACAAAGAGAAAACACAAATTCAGGTGTGTTTAGTCGGTGTGAAAGATAAAGAGTTCCCTGATTCTCATGTTCCCTCTTCAGGGAAGGGAACTGTGTACCTTTTCCTTTTTTTTTTATTTTTTATTTTTTGTTCACATAAGGTTAATTGCATAAAGTGAAAATCCACTGGAAGATTGGAGGAGTTTCATCATGAAGGGTGAAGGCTCTTGCGCCATACTTTCATAAATGTGTGTGCCTGGGAGGAGGGGACAGAAAGGACAGGACATCCCTGCTAGCTCTTCCATGGAAGGCTGAGCAAATAACCAGGGAAAGGATAGAGAACTGGAGTCACTCTTTGGGATTTAGGCTCATGATTCATACTGGCCACTGGAGGGTGCCCCTCTGCAGTCATCACTGCTCAGAAGCCCAGACTCAAATTCCAATGGTACAGATGCACCTTTTTAATGTGTTGCAGAGTTTCTCAACTTCAGTACTATTGATATTTTGGCCCAGATAATCTTTATGATAAGGGGGCTGTCCTGTGCATTGTAGGATGTTTAGCAGCCTATCTGACCCCTAACCACTAGATGCCAGTAACACCTGACCACCCAGTGATGACTATGAAAAATATCTCCAGATAGTGCCAGATGTCCCTGGAAGGCAAAACTGACCTTGATTGACATCAGTCAGTCCATTGTTCTATGGCTCAAACGCCCTTTCCCAAAAGATTCTTGTTTGGCCTGGAGTCAATGGACACAGCATTAGAAAGAAACAAAAATTGCTTTGGCCAAGTCTCTATTCATTTTCCAGTTAAACCCCAGCTACAGGATTCCCAGCCTAGGTGGCTTTGATCAAGTCTATCCAATATGATATAGGTGTCCATCCCACCTTCTCTCTCTGCAGCCATTCCATCCCCTCTTTTCAGAGCTCCTCCTCCAAATCCTCCAAGAGTGCAGATTACCAGGAAGTGAGGCATTTTGTAAACTGCTTTACACTAAGGCGTGTTTGTCACCTGGACTACTGCAGGGGATCATCATGCTGAGGGATGTGCACATTTAAAACGAGGGAATGGCCTGACAAAGGGTATTGTCTAAACTTGCTAAATACTAATCTCCAGCAGCAGGATCCCAGGCACCATGTTATCTGTAAAATGGAGGACATTAATAGTGTTTCCCTCATAAAACAACCGTGTGGAGCGAGTAAAGCACTTACAGCAGTGCCTGAAAAAAGTAAACACTCTTGAAATGCTAATCGTCCTGTTTTTGTTGCTGTTATTACCATTATTATTTTTCTTATCTATCCAAGAGACATGTTTGGAAAGAGGTAGGATAGCTTTGAGCTTGAACCAACTTCCCATAAAGTTATCCTTGTCTTTAGTCTCTAACCTCTAATGCTGCATCTGGATACTTGAAACAAAACCACCATTAAGCAGAACTTAATGCTAAAAAATGAATCCACCTTGAAATCCTCCCCCCTTGAATATACCTTTGAATATTCTACCCTGAGTCCAAAAATCATTGAATAAATGAATGAATGAATGAGCTATAGGTAAAATGGAAACAAATATTTGTGAAGAACCTATACTATGCAAGGTGCCATGGGGCCATCTAGAATATTAGACATAATTTTATGACTAATAAAGATACAGGCACTCAAATCACCAGGTCACCCCGCAGGGTGTAATGAAAGTTGAGAAGAGTATAAGGTGTACGGGAGTGACAAGGCTGGAGAGGTGACTTTCCCACACAGCAGTTTGGTGGAAAGGCACTTGGGAGTTGAGGGCAGGGGAGAGGAGTATTCTAAGCCTTTCTTTTGGGCCCTTGGGTTTTATTGCATTACCAGGAAGCAGCTGCCCCTCAATTACAGAGCCAGAGACGCAGTGCAATGAAGTGTCAGTTTCACATGTGCCATCTGTAGAATCTGAAACCTCAAACTCATACAGAGACCACAGAGCACTTTCTGAGCCTTCCAGTCATGTCGCCTGCATTCATGTTCTTTGTGGTTTCTGAGAAATGCTGCACAGTGAGCAAATGAACTAAATCACAAGTTGTGCTGAGCCAGAGAAATAGGAGACTTCTTGGAAGTACACAGCTGTTGTCTAATTTTCCCAGTCTCTTCCAATTCAAGCAGAGAAGTGTGTTGAAAATCTGTGTGTGTGCATGTGTACGCGTGCCAGAGAGAGGGGGAGAGAAAGAGAGAATGCCAATTGCTTTATTTTGGAAGGAAGATGAGGGCTACCCAGAAGTGAGAAACATTAGTGTTTATTCCTATTTTAACAGCAGACATTCAATGTTCTATGGCCTGTGGGTTAATTTACTTTAAAATAATGTGTTTAAGATAGATAGCAGATTTTAGGTACTTATCACAAACAAAAAAGAAAAAGAAAGGTAACAAAGATGATGGGCATGTTACCTCATTTGATTGTAGGAATCACTTCACTATGCATACGCGTATCAAGATAAGTATATCAAAACACCATGTTATACACTTTAATATATATAATAAAGCAACAATAACAAATAATGTAATTTGTATAAACTATATAATTTTTGTGTACAAGTTAACTCCATCATTTTAGAGGTGATTAATAGTCTCTGAAATCATGAGGTTATTAATTAGCTACGCAGAATCCTTAACAGAAAGTTAAACCTCAAAAGCTAATTTCTTGGCACTTACTGAAATAAAGCCTGAGAGCATTTGTAAGTTAGCAGAAGGGATGTCAGAAATAATTTTAAGTGCTGAAATTCATGGAAGCTTAGTACAGGACTCACTGTCCTTTCATGAACATTCAGTGGCATATGTGAATGAAGGTTAAGAATCTGGTCAGCCCAGGACTTTAACGACTGCTTTCCAGGTTGAAAATTCCTTGGGTTCTTCTTTCACGGGCTTCATGGAGGATTTTTGTCACCAATTTGACTACAAAGATGAGCATTCACTCACCCTGGAATGTGCCTTTCATGTAAGTGGCGATTGTGCGGCTAAGGCAGAGAGTGGGACCTCTTCTGCTACATGCAGGCTGTGGGACTGAATTGTGACTTTAGGTGGAATTTGCCCCTTTTGTTGTTCTGCACCTGATGGTGAGAGTGTGGTGAAGGGAACGTCTAACTCCACCCACTTAGAACCTCCAGAGGATCATCAGCTTTTGATATTTACCAGAAAAATAGCCTGATGTTTGCTGAATGGCCAGATGGACTTAGGCTAGTTTGCAGCAGTGCAAGCAGCAGCTGCTCGATGGTAACGCAGGACGGGGAGCTGGTGAAGACGTTTTGTTCAAAAGCCTCATTTTGCAATACAGGCTTTCTGAGGAGGAGGGAGGCTGGACTGTGTTCTGTGAAGCAACTGTCTGATACAGTGAGTCACAGTCAGGAGGGTCTCTTGGCTTCTGAGAAAGGTTTAATGATGAGCCACGAGCTGCAACCTCCCTGGACAGAGGATGTGGACACGCCACAGCTGTTTCTGGGCTACTGCTGCATCAGACGCCGTTTACCCAGCAGCTGAGCATGACAGATGCCTTGTAGGTACCGGGCACAGTGCAGGTACCTACAGTACCTTGTATTTACCTTGACTCAGGGTATGGGAGGTAGCATAATGTGGTGGCTAAGGGCTTTGGTTTCAGAGACTTGGCTTTTCGTCCTGACTCACTGATAGGAAAGGAAGAGAAGCAGGAAGGAAATTCACTCCTTATTCCATGGGTTCTTGAGTCAGAACTTATTCTTTCTATTTTGTAAAAATAGAAGCTGTCACTCCATTACTAAATAGGAAGGAGGGATGATGGGGTTACAGGGCTAGAAGAATGAGAGAAACCCGGTGTCATTCAGAATGTCAGCTCCCGCAGTTTTCGCAACTGCTCCTGTTACTGTGTGGCCTACGATGAACATCTGTGTGGATTGGACTAATGGACTAATCCTGCATCTAACCTTGGCTGAAGGAAGTACATCGTATGGCCTTGAGTCTCCAGAGCTGCCTGTCAGAAGAAACAGAAGAAATCCCCACTGGCTGCTGTCAATCCACTGACCTGCTTTAACTTTCTTCCTTCATTGTAAAGTCTTGCTCCCAAATGCTCTGTGAGGACACTTGTTGAAGTGGCTATCATTGATTTATATTTCTGTGTGAGGAATTCCAGCCCCTTTCTTCAGGGTAGGTTTTTACTCTGAGAAATTATGAAGATGGCAGAGGAATAGAAGGGTCCCCATGGGAACAAAAGCAGGACTGGCATTTGGGGGTATTAAGATACACACTTTACTGACTTCTAAATTTTCCTTGAGGTCTCTGAGTTCTGCTGTAAAATAGTTTGGCTGACTTACCATTACTCTCCTATGAAAATGATAAACTGACAACTTCAAATAGAAAAAAATTTCATATTAATTTCTTCATTTCTTCATCAACTACTTATTGAGTACATGCTGTGTCAGCCGCTGGTCCAGACCCTGGGGAGATAACACAGCATCGATGGTCACTTGGATTAGAGCAGCAACAGAGATGGAGAGAAGCAGATTGATTTGAGTCATGTTTAGATGTAGGGCTAACAGGACTTTGGGTATAAGGAAAAGAGATGAATGAGTGTTGATTCGTAAGGTTTGGACTTGAACCATGAGATAGATGGTGGTGCTATTACAGAGATGAAGGGGATGAGAGGAGGGCCAGGCTTGCAGAGCAGAAGTCAAGGCTTCCATTTTTGTCACATTAATTTTGAGATGACTATTTGACAACTGGGGGAAAATGGCAAGCAGGCCTATCTTATTCAGTTCAGGCTGTCATAACATAAGGCCCCATGGACTGGGTGGCTTAAATAACAAACATTTATTTCTCATAGTTCTAGAAGCTGGGAAGTCCAAGATCAAGGTGCCTGCACATCCAGTGTCTGGTGAGGGCATTCTTCTTGGTTTGTAGACAGCTGTCTTCTCATCGTATCCTCACATGGTAGAGAACAGAGAGAGGAAGCTAGCTCTCTGGTCTCTCCCAATAAGGAAACTAATCCCATTAATGTGGGCTCCATTTTCAAGATCGAATTACCTCTCAAGGCCCCCACTCCTAATACCATCACATTGAGGGTTAGGATTTCAGCATTTGAATTTGGGCAGGGAGGTGGGGGAGAAGGCCAGACATTTGGTCCATAACAAGGGCTTTGGATACACAAGTAAGGCTGAAACCCAGGGGGCCCCTCAGAACCAGAAGTATGAATTTGGGAATCCTTTCCATGTAGTACTTCAAACCGTGGGGCGGGAAAAAATTTGTAGATGGAGAAGAAGAGAGCAGGTAGGGCTGAGCTCTGAGTGCAGAGATGGCTTAGAGGACATGGAGCTAGCAGAGGAGACTAAGCAGGTGCAGTCACTGAAGTGGGAGGTTAACACAGAGCCTGTTGCTTTATGGAAGCCAAGAAAGGAAAGGATTTCAAGGAAAGAGCAGTCAGTTTGAATGCTACTGAATGTAGGGCGAGATGAGAACAGAGAGTACCATCAGGTGTGGTGATTGGCGCTTTCCGCTTTCATCTCATCCTACCTTCAGTAGCTCAGCAGGAAACAGAAATTATACTGCCCTGATTGAATGGGTGCAAAGAGAAGGGGACATCATGTGCTTCAAAGAGTTGGATCAGAAGAGTTGGGGGGAAGTTAGGTATGGTGAGGGGACTATAATATCAGGAAAGGGATTTTTAGGATTAGAATATCCTTTTTAGCTGGAAAAATAGAGAGGGGGATATTGAAGATTGCAGGAGAGAGAGAGAAAAAGAGAGAGAGAGAGACTCCTTGAAGAAGCAGAAGGGAATGGGATCTAGAGGCAAGTGGAGGTTTGCCCTGAATAAGTAACTCCAGTGCCTGTAACAAGATGCCGGGAGCAGGGATGATGAGGCTGGGTTGAGGTTGGTCAAAAAGAGACTAAACCCCAAAAGAGGTGAGAAAGCAGAGACAGTGAAAGGAAATGACGCTTTCCAAAAGAAGACTTCTTTCTCTGTGCTAAAGGAAAGGATACATGTTGGGCTATGGAAATGGGATGGAATTTGGAGTTAAAACACTTGAGTCCCAGGATTGAGACTCATCTTAAGCTACTGAGTGTAGCTTACCTGCCCAACAGATTTTTCTGAGGGGAAAAAAGGGGCAATTCACCTACTCAAAAGAATCAAGATGTAATTATTTTCTTAGAATATCTCCACAATTTGATCATGAGGGCTTATCAAAATTTCATGAAAACAGACATTGCATGAATACTCTTAGTATCCACTTATTCATTCATTCATTCCACAGATAGTCATTGAAAACCCATTATGGCCCAAGCACTGCTGCAGGCATTGGGGTTACTGCAGTGACCATACCAAGTCTCTGCCACATAGAGTTTACATTAGAGTGGGAAGGAAAACTATAAATAAGGATCTATGTATACCAGATGGTTATCAATGTTGTGGAGAAAAAGCAGTTTATGCAGAATGGAGGAGCTGTTATCTATGGTGACTATGGGAGTCCTCACCAGTTAGAGTACATTTAAGCAGAGACAGCAGCATGGGACAAGCCATGAGGACGCAGATGCTCCTAATTTTACAATGGGGTTATGTCCCTAGAAGCCCATCAGGAACCTCATAAGCCTATCATAAGTTGAAAATATTGTTAGTCAACAGTGTGTTTTCAACTTACGGTATTTTCAATTTACAATGGGTTTATCCAGATGCAACCCCATCGGGAGCTGAGGAGTGCACTGAATGTGCATCACCTTTGCACCATTCAAAGCAGAGACATTGAATGTTGAACCTTGCTAAGTTGGATGCTGTCTGTATTATAAGCATCACAAGCAGAGGAAACTGCAAGTGTAAAGAGCCTGTGTCCTTGGGGTGTTTGTCTACTATGAGATTGACTCTTCTTTTATACTCCACTCCAGACATATGTGGCATCTTTTTATTCCTCAGAGCTTCAAGTTTGACAAACTACTATATAGAAAGAAGAATTAATGTCTAGTGAAATAATACATTGCTAAAGTTTGACTAGGAAAAGTATGTAATTGCCACTCCTCCCATATGGCCCTTTGAAGTTTGCTAATTTAGGACTATAATATTTGCATCCTCTAGTAATCCCTAGATTTCCCCTTCCCTGACTACCACAATATCCCCCAACCTCCGCCTATGAATTACAAAATTCCTGCACCCCTCTTGATGCATAGGGCAATACTCAGGCTGTGGAGGAGGGGATGGAGGAGGGGATGTCTTTGGTTGTATCAGTATGTAAAGAAAGTCTGCAGTTTTCATGTGTTAAGGGTCTGGGTTGTGCTGTTTGCTAGACACCTAGATACTTCCTTCCCTCCTTCCCACAGTGCTGTCCTTATGGTAAATTCTGAGGCTGTAACCTCAGAATATTTTCCACAGAGCAGTAAATGAGAGGGAGGTGATAGAAGGTCAGAGGTGGGTGCGGGTCACTCAGGGCTTTGTAGACCATCGTCTACAAAGAGCACTGGCTTTTCCTCTGATAGATACCTCAAACCACAGTGTTTAAGATGTTCTTACCTGTGTGGAGGAGGAAGCATGGATAGATGCCATTGTCCCCATGCTACCCAATCACCAGAACTCTCAAATCTTAAGTATCTCTAGCCTGCTACTTCACCTGCCTAGAAAAACCCCAACCCTGGATCAATACTATTTGCGTCTTCTGGGTCTGATGTGGGGTCTGCATTACAGGAGAAAATGCCACAGTTGTGCAGGCTGACGAAACACAAATCTTGCCCTTGCATGCACACACACACGTAATAGAGTGACCATATAATTTATTGTTCCAACTGGGACATTGTTGAGAATGAATAATTATAACAGAGCAATAGCCATAAACTAGACTGTCTTGGACATACCAGGAGTAATGGTCAACCTACTCGTAAACAATTTTACATAACAGGGGGAAAGGGAAAGTTCAGACCAAGGATAATTCCAAACCTTCCAGGCTTGTGTTATGCCCATCTACATTTTGCATCCCATTCCATAGAGAAAATTGAAGCTTCCAAGCTCAGTTGCTTGTACTCTGACCTATAAACTTGTCATATATTCCAAATTCATCCTCCCTTCCTCCCTTGTTAAGGGTAAACCTCCACCTGCCTCTGGACTCCATTCCCTTCTGCCTCTTCAAGGCCTCTCTCTCTCTCTCTCCCTCTCTCTGGTAATCTCCAATATCTCCTTCTCTATTTTTCCAATCTAAAAGCATGCTCTAATCCTAAAAATCCCTTTCCTGATATCATAGTTCCCTCACCATAGCTAACTTCTCTCCTACTCTTCTGGCCCAAACTCTGTGAAGCACATGATGTCTCTTTCTCTTTGCACCCATCCAATCAGGGCAGTATAATTTCTGTTTCCTGCTGAGATAATAAATCTACTTTCATCAAGGTTAGCTCTATAGCTGTAGCCTCCAAATGGTCAAAAACACTGGAAAATTTCCATCCTTATCTTACTTGACCTCTCGTGATGCCTTTAGCATTGCTGAGTGATTCTAAGGGACATTCATGACTTCCTCATCATCCATGGTTCTCTTGGTGCCTCTCTTAGGCTGCTTGTTTGTTGTCCCCTCTGTGGTCAATCACCACCAGTTGTTGAGTTAATATCACATAAAAATACCGGTGGAGAATCTCCAATCTGAAAATCTGCAATCTAAAATCCTCCAAAACTGGAAACTTTCTGAAGGCTGACATGATTTCTCAAGTGGAAAATTCTACACCTTACCTCATGTGAAAGGCAATAGTAGAAAATGCAGTCAAAACTTGATTTCATGCACACATTAAAGTTATTGTATAAACTTACCTTTGGGCTATGGGTATAAGGCATATATAAAATACAAATGAATTTCCTGTTTAGACTTGGGTCACATCCCAAGATATCTCATTAGGTACATGAACATATGTTAAAATAAAAAAAAAAATCTGAAATTTGAAACACTTCCCATCCCCAGAATTTCAGATAATGGATACTCAATCTGTGTAAACATTTGGCTGTGTCTGCTTCCTGCAGATGGCACCAGAGACACAGGATCATAAGCAGGTGGACCGAGAATTGGCTGTGGAAAAGCACGCAGTTCCTAGCTACTCTGCAGGCTGAGGTGGGAGAATCATTTGAGCCCAGGAATTCGAGGTTACAGTGAGCTATGATCACACCACTGCACTCCAGCCTGATTGACAGAGTGAGACCCTGTCAAGAAAGAAAATGAAAGAAAGAGAGAGAGAGAGAGAGATAAAGAGAGAGAGAGAGAGAAGCAAGCAGTTCTCTTTATTTCTGACTTGAAAACACTCAGATCTCTGAATCTGGAGGGGCCAGGGAGGTCTCTTTAGTATACATTTCTTTCCAAGTCTCACTCAGTTGTGGGACGAAGGTAGGACTGAGTCATATGTGTAAATTGTATAAAAAGGAGGCAAGACAGCTGTAAATGATTCTTTGGAAAGCAGAATGCAACAATTTTAAATGAATTTTCTAGTTTTAAGATAGCTGAAAATAGTTTCCTGTGGCTTCCTGTACTTCTTTCACTAGGGTTACTAGAGGCAACTTTGTGTTAGAAATGCAAGTTCAGCAGAAACATGTCTTCCCCTAATGAGGCCTGGTGCCTGCTGGTATTCTGTCTGAGCCCCTGGGGCTGCTTCATGGGGAAGGGTAGTAGAGGCACTCTCTGGTTTTCCAGTGGCTGAGAAGTTCACATATTAAATGGCCTAAACCACTAAGGGTTCTGGTTGGGTCCTAAGTCCATATAGACCTTGTGGCTGGGTTTGTGGGGAGCAGTTTACCACTCAGAGCTGGCCATGTGGGCCCCCTCATTGCTCGATGGGTGGCTTCCCCTCATAGCCTGTGGACTGAGGAGGACTTGATTCTGAGCAAAGCTAAGCAGGAGATGAGACAATCAGAAGCAGAGGGCTCTCCAGTTGTAGGGAGTTTATAAGAATTCCCATTGTGGCTACAGACAAGAGCCATCTTTGCATGTTCTGTGTTGCTGAAAGTGCTCTGTAAATGTTCATTTGTGATGGCCCAAAGGTTCAAGTCATCATGGAATGTCAGAGGTGGCAGGGACCTCAGAGACCAATTAGCCCAGTCTTCTAATTTTATTTAAGAAATGTTTCAGAATGCAATAGTGGTTCAACCCCCATAATTGCATCAAGTCATATGATATAAAAAATTTTTACATTCCTAAAATGGCAAGCTATTTGTCACTGGCAGTGAAACAAGAAGTGACAACCAGGTAAAACATAAGGGTTTTTAAAAGTTAAATTCCTCAAATCTATATCACACCATCAGCTTCCAGAACTTCTCCACTCCTCTGTTAACCCATTGTCAGCTGATTTTGTCCTCACCCTCTACAGAAAATTTTCTTTCTTTTTAAAATTTTTATTTTAGGTTCAGTGGTACATGTGCAGGTTTGTTACACAGGTAAACTTGTATCGCAGGGTTTGCTGTACAGATTATTTTGTCACCGAGGTGTTAAGCCTCGTACCCAACAGTTATTTTCTCTGATCCTCTCCCTCTTCCCACCCTCCACCCTCAGGTAGGCCCCAGTGTCTGTGGTTCCTCTCTATGTGTCCATGTGTTCTCATCATTTAGCTCCCACTTATAAGTGAGAACATGCAGTATTTGGTTTTCTGTTCTTGCGTTAGTTTGCTAAGGATAATGGCCTCCAGCTCCATGTTTCTGCAAAGAACATGATCTCATTTTTTATGGCTGCATGATATTCCATGGTGTATATTTACCATATTTTCTTTGTCCAGTCTACCATTGGTGGGGATTTAGGCTGATTCCACGTCATTGCTATTGTGAATAGTGTTTCAATGAATGTGTACATGTGTTTTTATGATAGAATGATTTACATTCCTTTGGTTATATACCTAGTTTTATAGGATTGCTGGGTTGAATGATAGTTCTGTTTTTAGCTCTTTGAGGAATCACCACACTGCTTTCCACAATGGTTGAACTAATTTGTATTTTCACCAGTAGTGTAAAAGCATTGCCTTTTCTCCTCAACCTTGCCAGCATCTGTTATTATTATTATTATTTTTTTACTTTTTAATAGTAGCCATTCTGTCTGGTGTGAGATGGTATCTCATTGTGGTTTTGATTTGCATTTCTTTAATCATTAGGGATATTGAACTTTTTTTATTATGCTCATTGGCCACATGTATGTCTTCTTTTGAAAAGTGTTTGTTCACATCTTGCCCACTTTTTAATGGGTTGCTTGTTTTTTTTCTTGTAAATTTGTTTAAGTTCCTTATAGATGCTGGATATTAGACCTTTGTCAGATGCATAGTTTGCAAACACTTCTGTCTCATTCTCTAGGTTGTCTGTTTACTCTGTTGATAGTTTCTTTTGCTGTGCAGAAGCTCTTTAGTTTAATTAGATCCTATTTGTCAATTTTTGCTTTTGTTGTGATTCATTTTGGTGTCTTTGTCATAAAATCTTTGGCCATTCCTAGGTCCAAGATGGTATTGCCTAGGTTGTCTTCCAGGGTTTTCATAGTTTTGGGCTTCACATTTAAGTCTTTAATTCATCTTGAGTTGATTTTTGTATATGGTGTAAGGAAGGGGCCTAGCTTCAATCTTCTGCATATGGCTAGCCAGTTATCCCAGAACCGTTTATTGAATAGGGAGTCTGTTCTCCATTGCTTGTTTTTGTCAGCTTTGTTGAAGATCAGATGGTTGTAGGTGTGCGGCCTTATTTCTGGGCTTTGTATTCTGTTCCATTGGTCTATGT
The DNA here is from genome assembly GCF_028858775.2 of Pan troglodytes. Taxonomy (NCBI): domain Eukaryota; kingdom Metazoa; phylum Chordata; class Mammalia; order Primates; family Hominidae; genus Pan; species Pan troglodytes. The sequence goes on from NC_072402.2 coordinate 59,768,602, forward strand.
GTCCGTTTTTGTACCAGTACCATGCTGTTTTGGTTACTGTAGCCCTGAGGCATAGTTTGAAGTTGGGTAGCATGATGGCTCTATCTTTGTTCTTTTTGCTTAGAATTGCCTTGGCTATTCAGGCTCTTTTTTGGTTCTATATGAAATTTAAATAGTGTTTTCTAGTTTTGTGAAGAATGTTGTTGGTAGTTTGATAGGAATAACACTGAATCTATAAACTGCTTTGGGCAGTATGGCCATTTTAATGATATTGATTTTTCCTATCCATGACCATGGAATATTTGTCCGTTTGTTTGTGTCATCTCTGATTTATTTGAGCATTGTTTTGTACTTCTCATTGTAGAGATCTTTCACCTCCCTTGTTAGCTGTATCCCTAGGTATTTGATTCTTTTTGTGGTGATTGTGAATGGGATTGCGTTCCTAGTTTGGCTCTTGGCGTGGCTATTGTTGGTGCATAGGAATGCTAGAATGATTTTTGTATGTTGATTTTGTGTTCTGAAACTTTGCTGAAGTTGTTTATCAGCTGAAGGAGCTTTTGGGCCATGGCTATGGGGTGTTCTAGATATAGAATCACGTCATCTATAAACAGGGGTAGTTTGACTTCCTCTTTTTCTATTGGGATACCCATTATCAGAAATAGTTTTCAAGGTGTTATCAGAGACCACCCAATGGACTCTTCCCAGGTTTATCTCTGGGACCACAGTCAGTCCTTGAAGCTCTCTACTCTTTTAACTTCAGAGACCCAGCACTGTCCTAGTACTTCTTCTCTCTCTTTCTGACTATACACCACCCTTCTGGTGACTTTAGGCTTCATGAACCAGCCCCTGGATAAGCTGAAAGCAAATGTTCAGGATGTTTCTAAATGCCAAATCTTTGATCTGGGCTCTGAATTCTAGAATCGGCAGAAACATAGGCCTACCAGCCTTACTCACAATATTATACTGTAACCAGAAGTGGCTGGAATCATAGTTTGACATATTAGTTTAGTTTTTCCTTTTGTGAGCACCCTTTCACTTATAATTCAAACAAGTAATCTTTGTGCCTATGAATCTCATACCCATAAGCGTTTAGGTTTTTGTAACACAAAAGCTACAATAGCTCAGGGGCTCTTTCAACTTTCTCCTGGGCTGCAACCCTCTATGAGCCAAGAACAAAAACACAGCCAAAAGCAGAGGGAGAGAGTAGATTCTTCCCCATGTCAAAAGAGATTATTTTCCAGGGCTAGGGAGAAAAAATGACTAGGCATGGTTGGGGGGAAAAGAAGAGAATAAATGAATGGGGGTTATGAGCTTTCCCTGAGAGTTGACTCTGAGGAATTTACCAAAGATGCCAGGTGGCTGGGTCTGGCCAAGGATGGAGAACCTGCCTCTTTGTGAGCCTCAGTCCACAGACTGCCCAGTCTCCATCAGAAAGAATCCACCCTGTGCCTGTGCTCTAGGGCCAAGTGTGCTATTTATTCTGTTGCTGTCAAGTGAGGACTTTGCATTTGCTGGCAATCCTCAACGAGATGTTGAATCAAATCCTCAGCTGGTCCCCAGTTTAATTCATTGTATGGAAATTGCCCCTCACAATCCCTACGACCCTTGGAAGATCAAGAAGGGGTGGAACACTATCCACATGATGAGGGTGTTGCCAGTGAGGAAGAACACACGTGTGTATATGATGGGGAGAAACTGAACAAGCTTGAGAAATTGCACAAACTCCTGATATCCTGAGATGCTACTCTTCCTTCTCCTGTTAGCCCTTGGACAGAAGCTGTCTCCTAAGGAGGAAAGAACAGGCTGAAAGCACCAGGCCTTCATGTCCTCCTGCTTTCTAGGCCTTGTACAACATCTCCATTGACCCACTCTTTAAAATCAAACTCACATACCCAAAAAGGCTCTTGCTCTCCTCCTGTTTATCATATGTGGCTTTCCTTTGTAGTTAAGACTCTTTCAGTGGGGTTCTGTTCCTTGCAAGCAAACTACTATGGTGGAGTAATATTTTATAAATGAAACAAATCCCTGCATCTCCCCACACCCTTTTTCTCCTTGGTGTTTGCATGTCTTTGAACAGTATTCTTCAAGGAAGAGATATCTCATTTTGCTTAAAAGCAACAGGAGTGGTTAACAGTCAAAATGTTGCCTACCATTATGTCTCAAGCGTATTTTGTGAATGACCTCATTTAACCTTACAACATCCCAATGGAGGTAGGTACTACATTATGTCCATATCTCAGACGGCAAAACTGAGGCACAAAGGCTAAGTAACTTGGCTTGCTGAGTGGTGAAGCTGGGATTTGAACCTCGGACCACTCACAGAGTGAGGGGTTATAAAGCCTCCGTGAAAAGCTGCCTCCCTAAATAATGGGGCTGTTACCCCAACTGCTTTTTAGATGCATAATTCTCCTCCTTCTGGTGGTACTATTTTAACTTGGGCCTTGGGGGCTCTCTGGGCTCAGAGGAGGACAAGGGAGCTGAATGAGTTAGGCTCCTGCAGAGTCAGCCTGGCCCCAATCTAGTTCTCTTCTGGTTTCCCAAGCTGCCCTTCCTGGTACCAAATATACCTCAGTTTCTGGGTTATTAGTTCTGGGTCTCTTTGTGGGTAGAATCTCCCATAAAGTGTTTATCTTCCCATAAATCAAGGAAGAGCAGAATCCATTTGCACTTTTCTACTTGGAGAACATTTCCCCTTTTCTACTCAGAGCAGCTACCTTGAAATATACCCCTTGGGGCTAGGAAGAGTTTTCCTTCTAGCCAGGATATAGACCTTTTCTGCACGTGCTCTAGGTCACTGAGTTAATGTCACATTAAGGGGCTGTGTGGGTTCTGCAGAGTAACAAGGGACCTCTCGGTTGCTGGAGGCGGCCAGTTCAGCTAGAATTGCTCCACTCTCCTTGGGAAAAGGTTGTGGTTTTTGAGAAATTAGAATCCTTGACAGAGGTCCTCAAGAGATCCCTGTCTTTCCTGAGGCAGCTTCCCAGAAATTAGAGAATTTAATCTCTGCAGAAAACTCAGAAGTTTTCATTTGCCCATTCTTCCTTCCTTCTGTTGACTTCCTGAGAGACAGAAAGCATCCTGAGGTACTCTTTCAAAGACTGTTTTTTCTGAAACCAGCAGTGACTTCTGAGCGTCTAACTCATTTTCACACATCAGTGCTCACTGAGGTCACAGCCATTGCCTCAAAGAAATTGGCTCAAATTCAACTATTTGTTAGCCAGTCTGGGAGTAGGGTAGGTTCCATAAGAATTCTTAGCATTCCTGGGTAGGCATCTTAACATGGCAAATACAAGTCTTCTTGTCTACAACTCAATTCTGTGCAAATGATACATTTATGTTTTAATAATCAAACTTATGATTTTACACTTTATTCTGCTGAGTGGCTAAAACTCCATCTTGGTTTATGCAGTGTTTCCTCCTTCTCACTACCCAGCAAGCCAAGAGGAAAAGGATTTCCTGGGTTAGGGGACAGAACAGTCAAGGCAAAATGGTCAGTGCGATGACATTGGTGGGCCTTACAGAAAGTCAGAGCCCCATGGAAGGAGCCCAATCCCACAGCTAGATGAATGGGCCCCAAAAGACAGTAAGATTTCCAGACAGAAAATGTCTGTGTGGTAAGTATTAGTAGTCAGGGCCTTACACAGCCTCACAGAGCTCCTGCACTAGGGGTGGCCCAAGAGCATTCAGAGTAGCTTGAGAGAAATGGAAAAGGTTGCTGACCTGATGGGACCATTCAGATGGGAAGGAGGCGGTCTCCATGGAGCCTGCATGGACTGACACCTGAAGACCACGTGGGGTGAAGAATGTCTCAGGGGGGCCTGCACAACGGTGAGAGTGTCTTGTAACAGACAACTGCCACACCCCTTCTTCAGTCATCTTGATGTCTTGGCACTACATAAGTTCCAGGAAACTGCAAAACAACTTGGGGCAGGGGATGCAGGAAAGAATCCTTCAACTGGCTGAGTTGTAGTTTTGCATCTGCAACAGATTGGAAGGTCAAAACAGAAATCAAGTTGAGTTTTGGAAAAATATTGAAAGTCATAATTTGTGCACACTGGAATCTGTGAAGCTAGAGTTATAGACTAGCTCTAGCAAAGTATGGATTTACTGAAAGAACTCAGAAGAATCTCATGGACATAAAATTCAGGAAGTACATCTGGACTTCATAGGAATGAGAAAGCCACCAGGCAACGATTTTCTGTGGCTTGATTGTCCCTTACAATCAGCTTTTCTCTGGAACATGGTACCAATCTCCTCTCTGCAAAGACCAAGACAGAGGCAAGTGGCTCCTTCTGCTGACTTGTAGTCCCTGTTCCTCCATAGCTTGAGTGGAATTTGGATCTCTACTGGTATTTATGAAGGTACCACCTGCACATGACTTACTGGTTCTGTGACTGCCACCAGATCATTGCATTCTTTATGCTTCTTGGTTGAAAGTTTTGAGAAGGAATCAGCTTTGACATTCTTGTTTCCCAGGGTCATGCCCTTTAGATGAGGAATTCACCTGGTCCAACTGTGTGGGGTCAGAGGGTGAGGGGCCATGCAAATCTGACACAGATGCTCAAGCTGGTCACATCAACAATGGTGTATGGGCTGGACAGTTCCAGAAAGGAGACTTTCGGGCCCAGAGGCATGACCCAACTTCCAATTCACTTTTATTAAAATTACTGCTGTACATGTCTTATGTCTCTCTCTATGTTGCAGCTTCCTAGAAAGCAGAGGCTGTAACTGATCTCTGCATGCACCAGGGCATCTTTCATGTGCCTTTTGCATTTGAAAGAGTTCAGTGAATATTTGTTGAATCAATGAATGCACATCCCTATATTTGTTTTCTGCTCTCTATACCTTCATTTCTGAGTGAACCACGTTCAGGCCAATATCTGAATAGGATAATTCCTGTTGCTGGGGTATAGCAGGAGAGTGCCAGTCAAAATGACTAGGTTAGAGTGTGGCCCTTATTTGGGTGGATTTCCTGACCAGACACTACAAAGAAACATCCTTAGAGTCACCACATACATGGGTTTTCCCTAACAACTGAGCATCTTAACTTCCCAGTATTCTAGATCCATCTTAGCTGCCATGGAAATTGGCTGGAGATCACATTCAATCTTTGAAGCATTTAAGTGATAATTTAGAACTAATTCAAACAAGAGGAGCAAGTGGTGCCCTACGGGGAGCAAATTCCTAGTTATCTCTTTTTGACATTTTGAAAGATGTTTCTAAATTAAAAGCTTCAAGTTATTGGCAATCACTACCTTGGTTTGTGTAAAGAAATCCAAACTTTACAAGTTTCCTTGTGTGCCCATTTAAAGAGCTCTATTTAAATGAGGGAGCCATCTGATGCTAATGATAACCAGTTAGAATCATAAAATGTTGAGCCTGAAGGGAATTTATGGATCATTTAGTCCATCCCTCTCATTTCATAAGGGAGGAAGCTGAGGCTGGTGCAGGATATGTGCCTTGTCACACATCTAGGACCAGAGCTATAACTCCTACCCATCTGGTCCTGTGTTCTTCAGCCCCTAGAAAATCCACACCGCTGTGGACAGCTGGAGGATGCTGGAGGTTATTAACATGGAGAACATAAGTAGTCTTTAGCAGTATACACGGCTAAGTACACAGAAAAAAAATGAAACAGTCCTCCATGCTGCAGGAAAGATGAGAGATGGCTCATTCTCAAGAGTGTGTGTCTGAGGCTTGGGATCGAGTCAGGGCTACTCAGAGGCCGGTAGAGAAGGCCCGCAGACCCAACTGGGCCCCCAGGTATAATTGTAGTGCCCAGAATTCTTACCATGAGCCAGGTACTGTTTAATACTCGATCTTCATGAGTTCACTAAACTGCGCAACACACCTATGGAATCAGAATGATTATCTGCATTTTACAAACAAGGGGACAGTTGGAACATTTAAGTGATTTGGCCAAGGTCACATACCAATGTCACTTACTAGTATCCAAGGCAGAATTTGCACTCAGGTCTTTCAAACCCCTGAGCTTGTGTTCTTAGCCAGAGATAACCAAATTTGAGTAGATGCCCCTCTGGGAGACATTGGTGAGAGCTTGGGCCTCTCTGGGTAATCTTGTTCTATGCTGCCTGTGCTTTTACATTTATATGGATACTTGAGCCTGCCAGGATAATTTCTGCATGCTTGGATTGATCTGAGCTGAACTGGCCTTTCAGACCCCAGCAGACTTCCCAAGCTTCACCTCCAGCACTCTGGTAGGACACAGCCTAGGGTGGGGCCAATTTTCGTGCTTATTAACTCACATTCCTTGTGGAGAGGCTTTCCATTTGCTTAAAATGCTAAAGCTTTTGAAGGACTGTAGAGCGTTGGTGTGATTTCCACGTTTTAAGAAGGAAAAAGCAGAGGCACAGTGTGTTTAGTTTATACTGGGCTATGTGGGAGACCACAGTGGCTGGGAGTAACAGGTTTGTGTGGAGCCTGGAAAGTCTAATCTTTTTCGGCTGTTTCCCCTCTTAGATGCTTGTCAGCCAGCTGATTACTCATTTCTTGCTTGTTGGAGAAACAATACTGATAAAGTGCACAACATTTGATTGGGATGGGGGGCAGATAGGACACAAAGGAACTAGGAGATGTAGATGAGTCCAGCGAGGCCAGGGGTAGAACTCCACCTGCCCAGGCAGCTTTAAGGGTTCTTGCCAGGGGTGGTTGGGGACCTCTAACTAGACTCTTCAAGCTACTTTGAAATCCTGCTCTAATTTAGTTTGAAGCTAAAGAACTACTGCGACTGTCCTTGCAACCCAGAGAGGAAGGAGTTGTAGAAAAGGAAGCTTGGATTCACCTGTATATTAGGCACAAAACCACCACACATGTCAGTGGAATCTCTCTGCCCCTTTAGCTCCATTCTGAGACTTCAAAAAGTCATAACGAATCCTCACAACCATCATATGAGGTAGGAACTATCACTATGCCCATTTTGTGGCAAAAAGCATGTGGCAGGCCTGGTATCAAGGCACAAAGAGGCTAAGGGACTTGCCCTGGGCCACTGAGGTAAGTCTGGGATGCAAAGTCAGTGGCCAGGTTCTTAACCACAAATCTGCTCCTTCTACTTCCTTCTCAGAAGCTCCTTCCAACCCCCAACTTTCTGGTTTGGGACTAAATATGCAGTTCCACCAAGTACTCCCATTAATGAGCAGGTTAGGTTACCACCATGGGTAATTAGAGCCTAGTCCTCTAGGAGACTATTTAGAACCCACTTTGGTGTTGTCCCACCCCAGGGTGAGGAAATTTGGATATTTGGTCACCAATTCCCTTCCATAATTGGTTGAGGGCTGCTCCTGTGAGCATCCACCCCTGGCCTGTCTTGGGCATTCAAGGGCAAGGCATGGTCCTACACCCAGAGAGTAAGTCCCATGTAGAGAGCTGCAGGTGCTTGCCGGAGAAAGTCAATAGCATGTAAGGCGATCATGAGTGCCAGGCGAATCTGGGCTGAGGACAGTGATCAGCTGGAAGTCAGCTCCTCCTCTTGGGGCTTGCAAATTTATGGCCTGCAGAGCACAAACCATAGCTAGTGTGATGTAAATCATGCTTGGATTGAAGTTAAGAAGGTTCTTTTGCTTAAAGTAATAGAACCCTACCTGAGGTAGCTTAGGTTAAAAGGGGACTTGACTGACTCATGTAATCAAATCCCAGAAAAGATAAGAGTACAGCTGGCCTTGTGGATGAATGGACACGACAGATCTCATTCATCCCAGGCCAAGCTGCAAATCTTTTTGTCTGCTCTCTTCTCATTTAGAGGCTAGCTTATTTGAAAAGGCAGATGGCTTTACCTATAGCTTCCCTGCCTCCCCTCCAAAGAGGAGCAGATCCTTGTCCTTTAGAAGCCTTCCCCGAAAGTCTTTAAATTGAAACTGATTGGTCCTGCTCCAGTCAAGAACCCACTCCTTGACCTATCACTGTGGCCCATGAATGTGGAGGCCAACTCCCATTTTCTACACATGGTCAAAGCAGGAGTAGAAAGTCCCTTAAAGAAAGAGGGTGAGGTTCTCAGGAGAAGGGAGGCTGCTGAGTAGACAAAACATTCCAGCTCAGAAGTAAAAACAGTGGTCTCACAGGTCATGTGCTGAAGAAATGGTCAAAATTTGATTCTATGCTTAAAAAGCACTTCATTACAGAACCAAAAAAGCAAATGAAGGGGAAATGACATTGTTAATTTTATTAGGAACAAAATACCACTAGCATTGATTGTTCTTGTAGCACATGTGTTGGCATTTTGATAAACACCCATGTTGCAGAGAACACAACGGAAAGAAATGTTGCCCAGAGGAGCAGATTCTAGAAGGTCCCTGGCGCCTCCCCGTCAAGCAGTATGCTCTTCAGGCCCTGCTTACGTTAATTTTTACCAGTAGCCGCAGACCTGAGTGGAGGCTTTTCTTCTCTATGATCTATGATCGCGTGCCAAAACTCAGGGGCGATATCCACCGGGTGGGGACTCTTGGGTCTTCTGATAGAGTTGCTTCAAAAATTCAATGGAATAATTTAGGGGCCGTGCTTTCAAAGAAACAAAAATCAGACTCACATTTAAGAAGGAATGATTAGGTTGTCTTCTCTCCTTCCATTCATATTCATCCAACACCTATTTACTGATGCTATGCGCCAGGCAGACACTGAGGATATAGAAACGAGAAAAACAAACCCTCTGCCCTCCTGAAGCTCACCCTGGTCAGGGGAAGCGGTTGCCTCAAGGCCGGATAACTGTCCTACCTTCTCCAGGAATCTTTCTGCCTCCTCCCAACCCTCCAGCCTGCTGCCCTCACTCTCGACTTGTCACAATCACCTGCTCGGACATGCACACTTCCCTCCATCGCAGATTTCGGCCGGATGGGGCAGGGGCCGTTTACTCTCTGCCCCCTTACTTAGGTGCCACCAGGCCAGTTTGATGCTGCCAGCGGCGGGCGGGGGGTAAGGATCGGGGTAAAGGCCCAGCCCGCTCCTTGCGCTGAAGGGGCGCAACAGCTTCAGGCTGCAAATGGCTCTTCCCGCCCCGGCCCGGCCCCCGAGATGTTGGGGGCGGCGCCCCCTTGCCGGGCTCCGGGTCGCGGCGGCGCAGGTAGCTCGGCCGCCGCTGGGGAGTGAGCGCGGGACGCGGGGCCGCCGCGGCGGGATGGGGCGGTTCGGGGCCCGCCGCCTCGTCCTACTGGCTGCCTGCCTGGGGTTCTGCGGGGCGCTAGGAGGTACGCGCCCCAAACTTCCCCTCCTCGTCCCATCCCCGGCCGCGCGGAGCCCGCTTGGAGAGGGTGGGCGAGCGGGGAGGAGGGCGCTGGCAGGGAGACCCCCTCGGCGCTCCTGAGGGCCCCCGGCAATGCTGGGCCAGGTTCGCCCCGCCGCGACCCCGACTTTGACTCGCAGGCAGGGCATTCCTGAGCCGGGCGGCCGGTGGAGGAGACCGCTCGGCCCTGCGAAGTGGCTGGGGCGCCGCCGCGAAAAACTTCCATCTCCCGGTCGGTGCGGCTGGCGCCTCCAGGGCAGGACCTGTTCCTCACCTCCGCGTGGCCTTCCCGGAGGATCGGAGTTTTAAAGTCGGCCTCCTGACTGTATTCCTACGAGCAGAATGAATGATTCCTGCTGTCTTCCCTCCTGATCCTTCTTAGCTCTGCTCCTCACCCCGCCCCGGCGAGTTACTCGGCCGCACGTGACCCGCAGGGCTCGGGTTACCATAAACTTACCGCTGGAATCTTCTTTGGCCACCGGCCCGCTGTCCCATAAGCCCCTCCACCTGTCAGCATAAAATTTCTGGGTTCCATTAGGAAGACGTGCTCTACATTTCTGTGGCGCTTTTCAGAGGTTAAAGATTGCTAATGACATAATTCTTTAGACTTTTTACGTGATTGAGCCCTGTACTTGGTTCTTTCCTCCCTTCACGGCGTTTTAAAATTGAATTCGGTTCAGCAAAAGACTCCCTTGGAGACTTTTTAAGAGAACACATTCTAAATCAAAGGCCTTGTATCGCTGTAGTACTTGGATCAAATTCTAAAGTCTTATTCACTGCATTTTAGGCGTAGACAAATAGTGTCCTTGCTGCCTACACTCTTGCTGATTTCATAGGAGCTTTGCGGCACCTTCCAGCGATGACCCACCCCTGGAGTAGAGGATGCCTCACCTTCCCCTTGTGGCGGTGGGGAGGCCGGGCTCTGTTCTCAGCTCTGCTCCTTCCGTCCTGGATTTTCCTGTACCGCTTCCCCGCCCATTCCTGCCTGGTTCCCAGAGTGGATAGCACAGGGAACTGGAGGCCTAGGGCTACTGTGACTGTGGCTTTGAGGGGGAAGATGTGAGTTGCAGGCCAGGGAGATCTGAGAGTGCAGTGAGTGCCACGCGGGGACAGATTGGGTGGTGATGGGCAAGGATCCAGTGATCCAAGTGGTCAGTGCAGGGTGATAGGAAGCATTGCAGTCAGATGGATGTGGCTTCAATCAGGGTGCTGTCCTATATTCTTAGAATTTGAGGAAATTACTTCTCTGAGTCTTGATTTTTATCTATGTAAAATGGAGATGATGATAGCTTCTTCAGAGAGGCTTAAATAAAATACTTTGTAAGACTGCCTAGCAGCCTGAGAACCACTCATTAAATACTCATTTCCATCCTTTCCTACTCATTACCCTCCTTTCCTCCCCATCTGTGCAATTACCTTGGGTAAGTGCCAGTGGATTAGAAATCCATTTAGGGGAGAGAATGTGGGTAATGGAGATTTATTGAATAAAGAATTCCATAGCATATATTTTAGCATATATGCTGTTCTTCATCCATGGCGCCGATGGCATGACAAATATTGAATACCAAAGTCTTATTCAAATCTACTTTGGCATACTTGGAAGAATATTTTCTTGAGTAGCCAGATGCATTATATGAATTTAAGTTTCTTCCTTAGCTCCTTGGGTGATTCAGGCTATTGCCTTTAGGTCGGTTCTGCTCTCAGTCCTTGAAGAACAAAGGGTGATGTGTCCTGGGCTTGGCAAGTTTCATCACGGTGGGAAACCACCTTTGTCTAGTGACAAAATACTGTCTAGATAGAAATATCTTTATTTGTAAATCATCTATTAGTGCTACCAAAACTAGACCACTCAGCACTAGACTCAATCAATGGTTCAATGGTTCAATAGTTCAATAATTTCTCATTGTTTGACTACCTTCTTGTCAGATCTCCTTAGCGTATTACTGCCTTACCTTGTAACAAGGCTGGTGGAGAACTTGTCCAGGAAGAGAATCACCAGCATCGCTTGTTCCTTTGCGTTACTGGTCCTTACATTATTTGTATATAGCTTTAGCCTGTGGTTTGTTTGGAGGAATTTTGTAAGCTCCTGATCATATTTGTCAGGACTTGTTTAGTTACAGTGAGATAATGCAATTAGTAGACCCAGTTATCCAGGCAAACCTGCCGGTGGTGTGTACTGAATGTGGGGAGAGAGAGAGGGCATCACAGTCACTTTCTACATTGTAGAAGCCCCGCCCATCCCTTAGGAGACTTGTGTACTGAGCAGATGAAACTCACACTCAGCAGGTGAGGCCGTCTCATGCCAGTTGAGACAGGATGTCAATCAGTCTGTAAATTAAAAATGAAAAAAATCTTCAGTTCTTACTGGTTTTTAGATACAACAACCCCAGAAGTCCTAACATTTTCTTTTGGTTCCAAAGTAAATAACTTGGCATCCCACTTTACCATTTCTTCTCCAAAGCTGTGGTGCCCAAACCCTAATGTTTTCAGGAGCCAGTGAGTCGTAGTGAGCCAAGCAGCCACTTAGTGTGGCAGGAGGTGACGCAGAGTGGTGGGTGCCCTGTGGTTGAAGCATCCACACCCCATACATGGTTGCTATGTTGTGGGAACTAATGAGTCCCAGGGTGCCCTGACAATCTGGCTTTTCTAGAGAAGCCAAAAAGTCCAGGTTTTTCTTTAAAATCCCCTGGTTTTAACTTTTTTCTTTTTAAATAGGGCTGTACAGGACATACAAATCACCATAAAACCCTCTCGGCCTTTGCTCCGGAGGCCCTTATGCTACTGCCTTATTGACCTCTGTATTCCCAGCACATAGTCCATTAACCTACAAATAATAGATGCTCATTAAGTACAAGTGACTGAAGGATAGAATGCCCCTGGGGAGTGTGGTAGGCAGAAAACCAGGCCCCCAGAGATGTTCATGTCCTAATCTCTGAATGTGTGAATATATTGCTTTATATGGGAAAAGGGACTTTGTAGATATGATTATATTTAGGATTTTGAAATGAAGAGAGGATCCTGGGTTATCTGAATGGGCCCTGAATATCAGAAGGGTCTTATAAGAGGGAAATAGGAGAGTGAGAGTTGGAGGAGGAGATGGGAAGCTGAGGTTGGAGAGGTGTGATTGCTGGCTGGGGCCACACGCCAAGGAAAGCAGGTGGCCTCTAGCAGCTGGAAAATGAAGAAAATAGATTCTCCCCTAGAGCCTCTAGAAGGAAGGCAGCCCTTCAGACACCTCGATTTTAGCTCAATGGGACCGCTTTCAGATTCTGACCTCCAGAACTTATAAGATAATAAATTTGTGTTAGTGTAAGCCACTCAATTTGTGGCAATTTGTTATAGTAGCAACAGGAAACTTATACAGGGAGTTTTTGTCTTAGTAAAAGAGATAATTCAATGGCCATATAATCTTATGGGGGCATGAGATGGCAGTGCCATCAGAGAGGAATGAGGGGCTGGAAGAGCTACCAATGTTAGGCTGGGGGCTTTAGAGAAGGTTCTGTCCCTGTGGGGAGTGAGCCTGGCTACAGCACTGACTCCCATGCCTGTGGCTGGGGCCTGGCAAACTCCCACACTAGTTGGGAAACGAATACAGGAACACATAATTGCCACACAAGGGGCATACAGGATAGGACACAGGTTCTGTGACACCTAAGAGAGAGTTGTCAGCTCAACCGGGGTAGACTGGGCACCAGGACTGCCTCACTGCACAATTCCAGGGGGTGCTACTTACATCAGAGACTCCAGGAACAGCTTCTCCTGGAATTATGCTGGTCACAATCTACATGGCCATGCACAGTGGACATGGGATCCTGGGGAATGCCCTGTTGAGAGGAAGTAAGGGCAGGGTACCTGCTGTTTTTCTTTTTGTAACTTGAGGTCCCAGTACAAAACAGTTGCAGGAAAGCTAATATTTGGAGAATGAATGAATAGATGAGAGACTGGTGGGTTGTGTTCTGCAAAGCAGGAAGTCCAGGGCTATAGATTGCTTTGGCTGTACCTGGAAACCCAAGATTTGCATCTTCACTGTGGGCCTGGGCCTAGCACTCTCTCCTCTGCTCTCCTCCAAAAGTGTCAGCAGAGGGATGTGGCACCAGAGCTTCCCCCTCACTCCAGTCTTCTGAATATCTGGTCAACTGCCTGCCCTATAGCCATGGAGCAAGTATTTTAGTAGCCCTGAGTTTTGTGGCAGAGACTTTTAGAATTTTCCCTGTTGGGGTTTGCTTTCAGTGAATAAAGGAGATTGAGCTTCCCAGGGCATGTTTGATGTTTGTGCTAAGTTATTTCTTTCTTTTTTTTTGACAAGAGAAAACAGGTTTATTTTGCCACCAGTGCATTAGCACACTAACAAGTATAGGACTTAACATTCCAAAGGAATATACCCATGCTAGTGGGAGTCATTTACATTTAAATGTATATACCAATGTATCCATACCTCAGTCAAGATACAGAACATTTCCATCACCCTAGAAAGTTCTCTCCTTGCCTTTTTTTTTTTTTTTTCCAATTTGTTTTTGTTGTTCTGAGACAGGGTCTCACTCTGTCACCCAGGCTGGAATGCAGTAGTGTGATCTTGGCTCACTGCTCCCTTGACCTCCTGGCCTCAAGCGATCTTCCAGTGCTCAAGTGATCCTCCCACCTTATCCCCCCAAGTAGCTGGGACTACAGACACGTGCCACCATGGCTGGTTAATTTTTTGTATTTTTTTTTTTTTTTTGTACAGACTGGATTTTACCATGCACAGGCGGGTCTCGAACTCCTGAGCTCAAGCGATCCACCTGCCTCGGCATCCCAAAGTGCTGGGATTACGGGCCTGAGCCACCGTGCCTGGCTCCTCCTTGCCTTTTCCAGTTAATCTTCTTCCCTCTAGAAAAGCAACCACTGTCCTGATTATCTATCCCCATATAATCATATTAATTTTAATTTTTTAAATTACAAATTTCATCACTACCATGCTAGTCATAACACTGCTATAAGTCATTAGAAGCTGTTAATGTATTTTCATTGTTCAAATTTCACCTACTTCTCTGGATCCCAGATTAATTGATTTTTTTAAGGTCACATTTGCGTGTTAATCTGCAGGTCTAGCTCATAATCTCTTTGATGAATAGAAGGTATACTAACACAATGTCATACATGATTAGGTAATGTAAGTAACCTGGTCTTTCAGAATACTATTGAATGATACTAAGCTACTTTAAAATTGATTCCTAAAATCCCAACCCTTATATTTCCATGGTGAGTAACATGCATCATCTCAGGGGAGAGTGGCATTTTCAGTTTACAGATGAGAATATGATTCAACAACTAGCTGACTTATACAAAAATCCCCTTTCCATAATCGGTGGTGCCAGAACTAGATTTTTATTATTTTGCTCATTCCACTATCCTAGGCTGCATGTACGCAAGGAAAGAGGCAACTTGTATTCCAAAAATTCAAATTCCTTGTCTCTTCTCTGAAAATTCATAGGTTACCCACTCTTTCCATCCTCCAGCATAGTGTTGAGCACTGTGAAAGCCCTGCGATATTGCAGTGCCCAGAGCCTTCTTGCTTCTCACTCCAGCTAAAAAAGAAAACACCAAGTTGCCAGATTTGGATGGCTTTACTTCATTGTACTTCTCTTTGAAGTCTCTTGGGTTTATCTGTAGAGCTTCACCTACCTCGTCCAATGGTATATTGATAGACCCAGGGATTTTTCCATACTCCAGAATTTCCCGTGTCTTTCTAACATCAATTAATATGATATTTTTAGAATTCAATAGGTTTTTTAAGTTCCTTATAAGTGACATCTTTAGAAATAGCAGTATAAAAATTGTGGCAGTTTCCGTTTATTGACCTCAAACTGCAGAGTGCAGCTTCCAGAGTCCAGAGGACAGCCCTGCACATGGTCCCAAGCAGCAGCCAGGACACCACCATGCCCTGCTAATTTTTTATATTTTTGGTAGAGATGGGGTTTCGCCATGTTGCCCAGACTGGTCTTGAACTCCTGACTGCAGGTGATCCGCCTGCCTAGGCCTCCCAAAGTGCTGGGATTACAGGCATGAGCCACCTTGTCCAGCTGAGATTCTTAAGGATAGATTTGTAATGCAAAGTGTGGTGTTCCTTTCCAAGTGAAGTCACTAATCTCAGATGACACAACAGAAGTAAGAGCTGCTTTATTAATGCAAGACCTCCTCTTAAGACCTCATCTTAGGACTTTGTGTAATGCAAATAATTTATCACAGAAGTTTTGTTTTATTGTTTTTTTAATTTTAAAAATAAGTTATAATTATGATATCTGCAGAATATATTTGGAAGAATAGCAGTACACAAAGAGGCACAATTATAAAATGAGCGAAAATATGATACGAAAAGGTAATTCTAATTTTCAGTGAAAGGAGATCTAAAATCTTTTTTGAAATACTTTCCTAATTTGATTTCCAAATCAAATACTAGTTTTGAACTCGCATAGCTATGAGACTGATTGATCTTTCTAAAACCCCAAACTGATCTGTCTCTCTTCAGATGAAAATCATTTGATGCTTGCCTATTGTTTTGAGAATAAGGTTCAACCTCCTTAACATAGTTCCTAAGGCCCTCCCTGTCCAAGGGGATCCAGTTGGTGAGTCATTCGCTTGCTCCCCAAAAGTTCAGTGAGAATTTCTTGTCACATATGCATCAACAAAACAATACAAAATGAAACCAAAGCTTCTCCTCCCAGGTTCCCTGTCTCAGTAAGTGGATACTAAGCCTGAAACCTAGAAATTAATCTGGATTGCCCTATTGTCCTCTCCCTTCTCCCTACCCTGACAATCCTATCTAAATATTTCTTGAACCCACCCTTTCTCCTCCCTTTCCCTAGACCCAGCTACTTGCTGAGAGTCTGCGTTTCAGCCAGTCATCTCCTAAACTGCAATCTGATCATGCATGTCCCTATTTGCTCCCTATCTAGCCCTCTTTGCGGATGGAGTCTGAACTCTTTAACTTGCTTTCCAAGACCATCATTTATTTAGTGAGTACTGTTTGCCAGGCACTTGTTCTAGGCACTGAAAAGTAGGCAGTGATCAGACTAACAAAAGCTTCTGACCTCAGAATCTTACATTTTATTGGGGGTGGTGTGGTCTTGGGGCTGGATAATAATCAAGAAAGCAAATAAAGAAGGTAATTAGAGATTATGATAAGGGCCTTGAAAGGAGTAGCCAGCCACCGACCTGTGTGCATTTGCATGTCTGTGTGTGAGGGCACTTTAAACAGAGTGGCCAGAGAAGGCCTTTCAGAAGGACAAGGTGGGGTTTGTTCTCTGACGTTTGCCCCGTGACCCCTCACACACCCCTCAGCCTCCACCCTAGCTGTCCTCCTAACACTGCCCTCAGCCAGACTGGACCTTCAGGTGCTTGTGTTCACCTCTCTCCCTTCTTTCCTGTCTTCCTGTCTGCTCCATCGCTCAGGTCTTTCCAGAAGCCATTGCCTGAAACCCTCTGACTCCGCCTCCCTTGATTAGGCCCCGTGCTTCTGTTGTGTGTTTTTCAGTTAATAATCAAGCAACTGTAATAACTTGATTAGCAGTCTCTCATGTTCACCATTGAATCCTCAGTACTAAATAAGATGCCTGGTATTACTTGTGGACAGAATAACCCATGCATAGGACGGCCACTTAAATCTGCCCCTTTCCAAGTGAAGTCACTAATCTCACTTTAGAGATTAGGGATAGGGAGAGACACTTTATAGTTGGATTGCTCCTTCCCTTATACCTCAGGTGGCCCTGGAGGTGCTTCTGATGGATCAACTTTCTAATATCACTTGGGTGCACACTCTTCTTTCCAAGTGGCTTTCTTCTCTGGTAGGCTGCAGGCCTCTTTGTTTCATTGATTCTGCATCTTCAACTCCTGACAATACCTGGCACATAGTAGGCACTCTATAAATAGTAAGCCAAACAACAAAAGCATGGAACCAAAATAAAACAAAAAACCGGAGAGATGTAATTTGGATGAAGGAATGGGAACCAATTCTAAGGAGGATATAATGAATAAAATAATCACCTTCCTGGGAGAAATCGCAGAGCAGTCTAAATATTTTATATATTTTATCAGCGGAAGACTCTGGCTGCCACTCAACCATTTCCTCATTTCTGTAAGCATGCAAAATCAGGAGGTTATCTGATTATTGCTCAACTTTGTTTCACTAATACTGAAATCACACTTTTTCTTCGCTGAATGTAGGGATCACGTTTCTTTTTCCAGGAGCCAATTTCACTCGTGTTTCTATTTGCTCTTTATTATTATTTTGAGACACTTACTAGGGGCTGCAAAAGATAGGATCTACTTAGGGGTATGTGAGGACATGAACTGGCTTCAGGCTGTCAAACCAGGTTTTAACCTAGTTCCTTGCTTTTCCCCAGAGGCAATGGAAATTTCTGGCCACCAGCTGGGACTAGAATTGATTTAGTGCCAGAGAGGTGAAACGTGGGAAAATATAGGGATATTGTTTATTAATGTTACTTAGTCATTCTCAGCGGTAGCTTTTATGATTTAGAAAACATTTCCTGGTTTTGAAAACTTAACAATACAGCCTCTGAGTCTGTCAGAAATTGAGGTGGGGGCATTCAGTAATGGGAAGGCCTGGAGGATAAACTCAGCTAGTCAGTGGGTATGTAATTGCCATCTGTCAACTTTAATGACCTGAGCTCTACATTCTAGTTCTATTAAGTTTAATTATTGATGCATATTTTAAAGAGAGAAAAGGGTGCTTATGCATATTTAGGAGAGTCTGTAGGGATCATATTCATTTCTGTATTAACTTCCTATCTTCATAAAAAACTGGATTAGTAGTGGGGAAAGCTTGGTTTGTGTCCTAGCTCTGTTTCTAACCAACTGTTGACTTTATGCAAGTCCCTAAGCTTTTCTAAGTCTGAGTTTACAATATTATAGAATAAGGGGTCTACTAGGTCAGTTTAGTTTGGTTCAATAAATGCTTCCTTACTGCCTGCCTGTTTCAGGTCAGGTTCCTTAGTGAGAAAGCCTGAGTGAGGGATTGTAGTGCAAATGAATCACTGAGTGATTTTTCCCAGTAGAGAACGTAAGGAAGTGAGGGAAGCAGGATAGGGCAGGAGAAGATGCCAAGCGAAGATGTGGTTTCGGCTGATGTAACCTCAGCCTGATCCCAGAGGGGAATCTGGAATATGAATGGCAACACAGAGTTCTACATATTTTATAGATCAGTTCCAATCAGTCTTTGTCTGTGGATTGCTCTCCAGGGTAGGGGGTGTGATATCACTGGAGCTTTTGGATAAGGCAGTTCAGCAACTGAAGGATGGGGGCACCAGCCTGTTAAAAGGGATCAAAATGGGACACCAACAGAAACTGTGACACCACCCGTGTGCCAGGCACTGTGCTAGGTACTGAAGAGATGAGATACAAAAGGTATGGTCCCCGATCTTAGAAAACTTACAGAATAATGCAGGAGATAGATGCATAAATAAGAAATGTTAACACAACTTGGTAGGTTCTAGGATAAAGAAATGCACAGAGGAGCAAAGAGGGGAGGCAGATATTGCAGGCTAGATTCCCCAAAACTTTACTTGGAGCTTGACTACTCTGATGATGACCTCCTGGGTCTGAGTCTCAGCTTCTTTTGCCCTCCTGCTATAGAAGATGAGAAGGACTTTGCTAACAGGAAGGCCTTCTGGCTTTCACACTTAGTTTGTAATTGTCAACTAATCTTTCCCAGCTTTTCCTTATCTTTTCCAAAGCTTCATTCAAGCTTGGCAATAGGCACCCAATTCCATTGTCTTCATAGTTACTATTTCTTTGCCCTGTTTTTAAGAGCTCAGCATTTCATAGCCAGGCCTAACGTATTCCTTTATGCTCTTACACCAAGCCAGCTCACCACCAGTGAAGTTTGCAGTCATTGCCAGGGCTCTCTGTGGTTCACCTACCACCAGTGACAGTGTCCTAATTACCATTTGAGTAGTGGGTGGTCCAGCTCCAAATCTCATCTTATCATCTGCTTTTTCAGACCACTTCCAGTACCAATTGTCACAGGTTGGGCTTCTGGGGAGGCAGAATCTGAAATGGAACTTAGCATGCAGGAGGTTTATTAGAGAAAGCTCATAGGATCAACTCCTATGGAAGGGAAAGAAGCATTCTGGGGTAGATGGAGGAGTTGAATTGCAATTTCATCTCAGTTGAAGCCTCAGCTACCTCTCTTGAGAGTTGTGAAGAGGGAATGACCATTCAGAGCTTTCCAGAGTTGGGGTGAGAGAACACTGAGCCTTTTATACACCCATGTCATATCTCTGGGTCACCCCAGGAAGCAGATAAGGCCTTGGGAAAGGCAACTTTCTTCACCAGTATCAGTCCCTGAAAAGAGATGATAATATAAGGTGGAATAGTCATTGCATAATAAATTTACTAACATATTTCTTTTGTTATTTTCCTCTTAGCATCTTTTTATGGTGAAAGCTATGTGGAGTTCAACATCATAGAAGTTTCCTCTGAGCTATCTCTTCAATTAAAATTTCATACCAGCAAACCACAGGGATTACTTTTGCTTGCAGCTGGGACAAATGACTATTGTATAATAGAACTTAAATCAGGAACCTTATGGGTATGATTTTAAATCTTTAAAATGCATATAAGCATATAATTACTGGAGAGAAAAGCAGTTGAGAGAGAAAGAGAACAAAACAGCTATATGTATTGATTGCTGTTATTTCATTAGAATAAAATGATGTGCCATTTGTATAGGTTGGGATCTCCTTCGGTTTTACTAGCATGGCTTAAATATTCCAACTTTAAAATTTCCTGAGTTTAGTATGTAATCTATAAGCATGGGAAGAGTTTTCATGTGCAAATTTCTCTCTTGTTTTTCTTTTGTGAAAGGTCCGATTTTCTCAATAAAACATTATGAAATGAAAAGTGAGATGAGATTGATTAATTATGATTCTTTTTCAGGTGAGAGTAAATTTGGGTACAAGTGAACAAATGCTCCTTTCTGAGCAGAGACTTCATATGGATGACCTGGTTTGGCATTTGGTGGAACTGTGCTATGTTAAGCATAATATTTCCTTTGTTATTGACAAACGTTATGAGACAACTGGCCAAATGGCAGCTGGTGGGATGCATAATTTGAATTTTCAACATGGAATCTATGTAGGAGGCCGCAGGGCACTCAATGTACCTTATCTGTACGGAAAGCTCCCCAATTTTTGAGGATGTATGAAGGATGTGGTATTTAACCAGAGGGAGATCCTTACGTCCCTTAGATCTTACCCTGGTTTTAAGAAGGTTTATGAGGTGTCACTAGGATGCAATGACGAGTTTTTTTTGCAGGAGAGGATGAAGCCATCAATTTCTTTAGCTCCAGATTCTCTGTCACTTTTCCAGAATGGAAAGTGCAAGGGTAAACACTATTGGAATTTACTTTGCAAACTGTAACTCAGCAAGCCTTGCTTTCATTTCAGTTGGGTAAGGAAGGAGATTTTGTTGCTTTGTAAATAGATGAAGGTCTATTGAAGGCTTATGTAGGAAGGCATAAAAGTAAAACTCAGCTTTCTTCTTTCAGTTTTGTCAGTGACAACAAGTGGCATGTTATTCAATTCAAATTCACAGGGGAGTATCTGGACCTAACAGTAGATGAAAAAAAGGTAAGGAAGTCACTGCCTTTGCAAAGCAAACATTTGTATCTGAAGGAGCCCTTTTTGTGGGAGGTCTTGATAACCAAATGTGGGAAGAAGTAAAGGGTTAGAACTTGCCTCTGTGCCTGGGAAATTTGCTCGAGGAACCTCTTTCAAAGGGTGCTTAAGAAGCTTGGAAGCCAATTCAGAAAAGAGAGCATTAAGGGATGCCCTTGTTTTCAAAGATATTCCTGCTGTTGTAAAACTGAGAGTGTTGATAACACAAATCCTTCCGTAACAGCGATAGAAAATCTGCATCAGTCAGAAGTTTTCCTTTCCACTGTCGTCCCTGAGGTCATCAAGCCTTTTCTTCAAGATGAGAGTAGCGATTTCTTGGTTTTGAATAACTTGGAGGTCCAAGAAGGTGGACCTTACTGAAACAAAGGCACATGAAACTGGATGTGAAATTTAAGGATTTGGGTATCCATCATTCTCAAATACTATTTAAAATAGAGGGAAGGCCTATTCATGGGTTCCTTCAATTAGATGTGCCACCTGAGCAAGAAATGGAGACAGCTTTTACCATGTTAGACTTATGGCAAGGAAAAGTTTGATATGTCCACGATGGTTCAGAAGAAACTATGGATTATTTTACATTTTTGGTTTCTCGCAATAGCAAGAAAGAAATGCCATTGTATCTGCAAGAACGTGTTCCACATGTGTTTAACATTATTGTCATTCCAGTCAATGATCCCCCATACCTTAAGGTACCAGAAGGAAACTTGCTTCTTCTATTTGAGAACTCTAAGAAACAACTGACCCCAAGTATGATAGACATGTCAGACCCTGACACAGATTCTTTGAGTCTTTGTATTTCAGTTCTTGGCAACTTCAATTCAGATGCTGGGGTTTTAGAAAATGCAGGTGATCCTGGGAATGCCATTAATCATTTTACACATGAAGATTTAAGAGATGGCAACATTTTCTATGTGCACAGGGGTCATCGAAACTCTCAGATTGTTCTGAGAGCAAGTGATGGAGAGCTGGTTAGTAATACAGCAGTGGTGCGGATCATGGCTGTTTCTTGGGACTTTGCAGTGGCCGTTAGAACTGGTGTGGTCGTAGAACAGGGTGGCACTCCTCTGATTACATGGAGTAACTTGTCAGTGGAGGTTAATGGTGAATGGCATGAGATGGAGACCCGCTCTGACATCACTCATCCACCTCAGTATGGCCAGATTCAGCGGTGAGGGTCAAGTGGGAAATGGAAACAAGTTAGTACCTTTTCTCAGTGTTCTGTTGATCGGAGTCGGGTCCAGTACTATAGTACATTGAAAGAATTGCAGCTAGAAAATGTTATAGATCATTTTAAATTTAAAGTTAACATAGAAGGAAAAGTCAGTGAAGAGCTGATATTTCCAATTACAACACAATGGCTGAAGTTTATCCTGAAAAATGTTCCTCTAGAGATGAGTCAACTAAACAAGAACATATTGAATTCTGATCATTTGCAGGCTGCAACAGAGGGTGTGGAAGTAGCTGAGAGGGAACTACATTTTAAGTTATTGATCCCATCTAAGAAAGGAAAATTGGTACTTGGCAATAAAGTTCTAAAAACAAACTCAATCTTCAGCCAAAAAAATATTACAGACTCTAAGATAAGTTATGAACCTCAGGAGAGGCCAAGGGAAGACTCACAGGATACTTTTAGGTTTTTGGTTGTTGCAAAATACATAGACTCAAAAGATTATACTTTCAGAATCAAGCTTAAAGCAGATAAGACATACTTTATTTTAACTAACAGAGGATTATGTGTAAAAGAAGGAGAAGGAGAAGGAAAATTAATTACGAAATCAGAACTATTTGTTCAAATTTTGGACAATCAGATCTTCCAATATAAAATCTCCAAGGGCCCTCAACAGGGGAAGCTGAAACTGCTTAACTTGTCTGATTCTCTGGAAAGTAATGACAATATCACTATGTTCACAAATCAAGAGAGAGGGAGGGAACAGGTGATCTATGTTCATGATGACTCTGAGACTGAGTCTGATGAGTTCTTTGTTGTGGCCTTCACCAAAGGACCAGGGGGGAAGAGTCAGGGATCTTGACTCAGAGCATTCATCTACGGAAATAAAAGTCACACTTTCCGTTGGGTTAAAGAATGATGAGAAAGCAGTACACATGATAGATAAGGTCTTTCATGTTGTGTGGAATGGCCAGTGCTTATTGACCCTGGCAGATCTCTGTTACCATGACCCTGACTTAGATTTTGATAATGGGCAGTTGCTGTACACCCAGCGGGGCATCCCAAATGGGGATTTGGTGTGAGGCAGAGACCCCACTCAGAAACTCTACCAGTTCAGGCAAGAAGACCTGCGGGAAGGGCACGTGCTTTTCAGGCATCAGGGTGCAGACTCGGATTGCTTCGTGCTGTTTGTGACAGATGGTGTCCACTACACATCATCTCTTCTCAAGGTCAGTGTGTCAGACCCTTATGTCCAGATAGCCAACAACACGGGGCTGCTCATACAGAGAGGAAAGGATGGCAGCCTCACAGTGGCCAACCTAAGTGTCACCACAAACCAAAATGTCAGAACAGACCACAAGATTGAATTCCACATTGTGCAGGCCCTAAAGTATGGCAGGATCCTGGTCAATCATCCTGTTTCCCACTCATTTTCTCAGGATGACTTGATGATGTGTGATTTACAGGCATGATGGCAGTGATGACTTTGATGTATTCAACCTGAGAGTGAAAGTTAAAGCCACATACTTAGAGGTGAGAATGGGTGTCTATGTTCAAGTGTGCTTGGAAGGTCACCCACATCACACGCAGGTTCTGCACATCAAGACTCTTGTAGTTGAAGAAAGAAAACCAGTAAAACTGAATACAGGAAGGCTCCAGGTAGGTAATTATCCTATCCATAGCACCAAGAATTCTCATTCTTACAGGTGCTAATAATCTGTTTGCTTCTGAAAGCTATTTTTGTGTTGATTTCTCCCCTGGTATTAGGAGTGAATTTTTAAAAATATAGATGCCATTGAGAAGAAAACTTGGAAGGTTTCATGATTTTGATGCTACCAATTTTCCTACAGTTGGAAATGGAATGTAAGCAATGCTCAGGCTTATTTTAAAGCTGGGCTCACGTGTGCATGCATGTGCATCATATATATGTTTAGTACAGTAAAAACTTGGACTAAGGGAGAGAGGTATATATTATGGTAAATTAAGAGATCTTTTATTCATTATCCATAGCAACACTGCCAATATTACATTTGATCTGAGTTATATTTATGATGTGCTGAAGCACAGTATAAAAACTTGGAGTAATTTAACAAATGTAAGAAACATTCCTAAGATACCAGCAAATACTATATTATATAGTTTCTTTAGGTCTGAATGTGGCCTTGTTTAGTATCCTGAAAGTGATGGTTAAAACTAGCCTAGACCAGTGGAATGTCAGAGGTGAGACCAAAAATCACCTGGTTTTCTGGGCCTCCTACTGGAAACTTCCAGCAGGCACAGCCATGCTGATCAGAGTTAGGAAGGGGTGTTCTTTTTTAGGGTAATGCTGTGTAGGGTGTGGGATGTGTAAGCTGTGATTTATAACAACTGGCCACAAATGCAGGCTATTCTGAATCTACCCTCAGGACTGCAAACAAGTTTACTTTTTTGCTAGATGCAGCCAATAAAATTAAGTAAAAATGAATTCAAATCAGAATGGGTTAAATAGTTTTGAATAAGACTTTGAATAGTGAGTTTGGAATAAGAACCAGTTTTTTTGTTCGTTTTCAAGAGCTTATATTTAAGTTTCACCACAAGGGGGCATATGCAGCCCAATGACTATACATCAGTTACAATCAGATTTGAGACGGAGTTCGCGGAATAAAAAAAATACGTATTGAAAATGCTGAGAGAGTTAAAATGGGGGATGATAACTTTCCTATCAAGGTCTTACAAGTTTACTGACCCAACTGCTGCGTCTTCTACCATCTTGTATTCCATCTCCTTACACTACCATTTTATTTCTTTCACCT
Source organism: Pan troglodytes (assembly GCF_028858775.2). Lineage (NCBI taxonomy): Eukaryota > Metazoa > Chordata > Mammalia > Primates > Hominidae > Pan > Pan troglodytes. The sequence goes on from NC_072402.2 coordinate 59,793,442, forward strand.
CAACCTTGGAGTCCTGGGTTTTTTTGCTGCTGTGAATGACACTTGGTTAATACATTAGTAGCTACTTAGGTGTTGCTGACCATTACTTTTTTTTGTGACCAGGGCCAATATTAAAAATATTGGCATGGGCACCAAAACAGACTCAGGCTTAAACTGTGTATCAACCCTAAGTACAACTTAAGCCAATTGTGGATGTTAATATAAGACAATGTGGTTTTCAACAGTCTTCACTTCTACATTTATTAATATGTTTTTCTTTTTGTGTCTATATATGGTGTGTGTGAACTCAAGGCTGGGCATGAAGATAATATTCCTTCAGAGGCAGTGTTCATAGTCGGAACTCCACCAATGCATGGATACCTCCAAAAATTTATACCAGAAGGCGGCAGCTTGGGTGCAGATGAAAAGTCCCTTTGGCTTTTACACAACCGGATGTGGAGGATGGCAATATCCTTTATGTGCAGACATCCCCCAACCAAGAACAGGACTGTTTTTCCCTGGATGTGATGAATGGTTTCCAAGTTGTGGGCAGAGTCAAAATCTTGGTGGACACCACGCCTAAGTGGATTTTTCTGCAGGTACAGAATTTCACAGTTCAAGAAGGTGGCTCCAGAGCACTTCTAGAAGACTACCTCAAAATTCCAAGCAAATATTTTGAGGGATTTGACTGTGAATTTGTTCTACTTAAACCACTGAAACACAGTTATGTTAAAAGTTATAATTTTCCAAGAGGAAAGCTAATGAAATTTATTGGGAAACAGGTAATAACTCTCAGTTTATGTAATTGGGAATGTTGGGTAGGAGAAAAAAAATGGCTATTTATTATTTAGATTTATGGGAATGATGGTGTGTCCGGCATTGGTGGGTTCTTGGTCTCACTGACTTCAAGAATGAAGCCGCGGACCCTCGGGGTGAGCGTTACAGCTCTTAAGGTGGCGCATCTGGAGTTTGTTCCTTCTGATGTTCGGATGTGTTCGGAGTTTCTTCCTTCTGGTTGGTTCGTGGTCTCGCTGGCTCAGGAGTGAAGCTGCAGACCTTCGCCCTGAGTGTTACAGCTCTTAAGGTGGCGCGTCTGGAGTTGTTCATTCCTCCCAGGGGGCTCGTGGTCTCGCTGGCTTCAGAAGTGAAGCTGCGGACCTTCACGGTGAATGTTATAGCTCATGAAAGCAGTGTGGACCCAAAGAGTGAGCAGTAGCAAGATTTATTGCAAAGAGCAAAAGAACAAAGCTTCCACAGGGTTGAAGGGGACCCAAGCGGGTTGCCACTGCTGGCTCGGGCAGCCTGCTTTTATTCTCTTATCTGGCCCCACCCACGTCCTGCTGATTGGTAGATCCGAGTGGTCTGTTTTGACAGGGCACTGATTGGTGCATTTACAATCCCTGAGCTAGACATAAAGGTTCTCCACGTCCCTATCAGATCAGTTAGATACAGAGTATGGACACAAAAGTTCTCCAAGGACCACCAGAGCAGCTAGATACAGAGTGTGGACTGGTACACTCACAAACCCTGAGCTAGACACAGGGTGCTGATTGGTGTGTTTACAAACCTTGAGCTAGATAGAGTGCTGATTGGTGTATTTACAATCCCTGAGCTAGACATAAAGGTTCTCCAAGGCCCCACCAGAGCAGCTAGACACAGAGTGTCCATTGGTGCGTTTACAAACCCTGAGCTAGACACAGGGTGCTGATTGGTGCGTTTACAAACCTTGAGCTAGATACAGAGTGCCGATTGGTGTATTTACAATCCCTGAGCTAGACATAAAGATTCTCCACCTCCCTACCAGACTCAGGAGCCCAACTGGCTTCACCCAGTGGATACCACACCGGCGCTGCCGGTGGAGCTGCCTGCCAGTCCCGCGCCGTGCGCCCGCACTCCTCAGCCCTTGGGTGGTCGATGGGACTGGGCGCTGTGGAGCAGGGGGCGGCGCTCATCGAGGAGGCTCGGGCCGCACAGGAGCCCATGGAGGGGGTGGGAGGCTCAGGCATGGCGGGCTGCAGGTCCTGAGCCCTGCCTCGTGGGAAGGCAGCTAAAGCCCGGTGAGAAATCGAGCACAGCGCTGGCGGGCTGGCACTGCTGGGGGACCCAGTACACCCTCCGCAGCCGCCGGCCCGGGTGCTAAGCCCCTCATTGCCCGGGGCCAGCAGGGCCGCCCGGCTGCTTCGAGTGCGGGGCCCGCCAAGCCCACGCCCACCCAGAACTCCAGCTGGCCCGCAAGCACCGCGCACAGCCCAGGTTTCCGCTCGCGCCTCTCCCTCCACACCTCCCTGCAAGCTGAGGGAGCCGGCTCTGGCCTTGGCCAGCCCAGAAAGGGGCTCCCACAGTGCAGCGGTGGACTGATGGGCTCCTCAAGTGCCGCCAAAGTGGGAGCCCAGGCAGAGGAGGCGCCAAGAGCGAGCAAGGGCTGTGAGGACTGCCAGCACGCTGTCACCTCTCAATGGGACCTTGGAGGGTGTCTAGTCCACCTCCCAACAGATGGTAGAAGCCCTTCCACAATATTCCTATAGAAAGGTTATCTAGCCAGTGCTTAAACATCTTCAGTGATAGGGAACTTACTACTTGCTGAGATGAGCCCTTCCAATGTAAATACGCTCCAATTTTTAGATAGTTATTTAGGATGAGCTGAAATCTGCCATTTAAAAACTTTTTCTCCTAGGCGCTGGCTCTAGTACCCCAGATTTATTCTGTACCAGAGGTACCTCTGGTACAGAATAAAACATATGCCTCCTAGATTCATTCATAGTATGATTCTCCTAGAATCATACTATTCTGGTACAGAATAAATCATACCCATCCTTTCATGAAAGCTTTTTAAGTATTCGAAAGAAAAGATGATCAGATTTCCTTGAATTTTATCTTTCTTAGGTTAAACATCCCTAGCTTTCCAGCTTTTGCTTCTATGCCATGGGTTTCCTGCACCATCCTGGTTGTCCAGTTCTAGATGAGTGCCACATTGTCACTGGCCCTGTCAGCAATATCGGGGTAATGCCCAGGTATTTAACACAAGTATGCTTTAATCATTGGTGGATTTTTTTATTCATTCATTTTCTCATTCAACCAACAGATGCTTACATGGTACGTTTTCCATATCACACCCTATGATGAACATAAGCTCTCGAAAGTTAAAATAGTCCAGTCCCTGCAATCAGGGAGCTAGGTACAATTGCCAATTTGGCATCCAACCAGCATAAAATAACCAAAGACAACTCCAGGCTGCTGTCACGTTTCTTTACTTTGGGTTAGAATGGTCTTATTGTTAGACTTTGCTTTCTTATCATGAATGAAAGAATGATTTCCACTACTTTCTTTTTAAATGTTGAAAAGCAACTTGCAGGTCCCCATCATTTCCTTTATAAGACCCCAGGAACATACACTCTCCAGGTTGGAAACCATTAACAACCACCTACCATTTTAGAGTGTCTTTGTCTAGTCAGCTAGGAACACATGTTTGATGCTTCATTTTGCTTCTAAGAATTTCAACTCATCCATTGATTTGAATCAATTTACTAAACATCCTGTTCGAGTTACTGTGTGCAGTTGCCATGGTCAGTAAAACATATTTCTCGCCCTCAAGAAATACTGCTGAGCAATCAGAAGCACCAGGTTTAATATAAGGTGCACTCTTCTTGCCTCTCACGTGGCATTTTCACAGTGGTATGGTGGGAATAAAGATTCTAACTGAAAAGCATGGGGAAACCTTCACAGAGGAAATAATGTTTCAGCTAGACTTTGAGGAGAGAGTGAAAGAGCAGGGAGATAACAGAGGAGGAAACAGAGAAAAGCAGGGCAAGCAAAGGGAACAGCATGGCCAAGGGCATTCTAGAGGGACGGGGAGTTGTCCAGGAGGTGGAGGAGTGGCAGAGTGTACTTGGAGCTAGTCTGTGGAGGAGTCCTCCCCTTTGACCACAGGAGATGTAACCTGAATTACACGTCAAGGGGGCTAGACTTAACCAGGGGATTTGGGGAGCCCTGGGGATAATCAGAGAATGCTGAGGGTTGGAAAAGACCTTAGACATCAGTGCTTCTCAGCGGGGGTCCCAGGGAAGGTGACACTTTAGTGACCTCATGCAGGTGGGGTCCCAGGGAAGGTGATGCTTTAGGGACCTCATGCAGGTGTCTTTCAGTCATGGCTTCTCCCTCAAAGGCTGGACAAACCATCTAAGACCATTTCAAACCTGCTCTGCTGTGAGTTGAATTGAATACCTCTCTAAAAATAGTTTGTAAATTGTAGCCCTATCTTCTGAGCACTAAATTTTGGTCCGATCCTGGTCAATTCAGTGATTAATTGTGCTTTGTAAGAGGCGTATATTTAAGAATGACTGGTTGAAACGTATGTGTCGAGATGCAGGTGTTCCCTGTGCATCTGCTGTGACAACATGCTGTTTATGTTATCATGTAGCCTTATTCACAGAGAAGAGTCAAAGTCATGGGTCCCTGCTTTCGAGGCGACCCCTTCACATTGTCTCTCCCTAGATGACTCCTGGGGTCACTAAGTTTTGAGACATGGTCATTTTCACTTACAGTGACTCTAACCTCTAAAAACTAGTGGCGGCAGCCTTTAGTGACTTGGAGAGGGAGATTCCCTGGCCATTCTTGCCCTTCATTCATTCAGCAAATAGTTTTTGAATATCTGTTTTGTACCAGGGATGCCAGTTCTAGGTACTGGGGATAAATTGGTGAACTAACCAGGTGATAATCCCAGCCCATAGGGAGCATTTTTCCTGATGAGGGAAAGAGAGAGGCAGGAAGAAACAATAAATAAAATAAATACATGAAATAAATGGCATGTTGAATGATTTGTGCTATGGAGAAAAATAAAGCAGGAAAGGGAGCTAGGAAGTGCTGGGATCTTGAATGGAGTGTGTGTGTGTGTGTGTATTGACGTTCAATTTCTAATAGCGTGGTGAAGGAAGGCACCGTTGAGAAAGCAGCATTTGAGCAGACCCCGGAGGAGGTGATGGATAGGTGAGCTAAGTGTATATTGGAAAAACATTCAGGCAGAAGGAAGAGCAAGAGCAACAGCTTTGTGTGGGGAGCATGCCTGGTGTGTCCGAGGAGCAGCAAGTCATCCAGTGTGGCTGGTGCTGCAGGCGTGGTGGAGAGCACAGCAGATGAGCCAGCAGATCAGGTGTGGGAGGGCCCGAGGCTTCACCTTTGACCTGGAGTGAGGAGTGAGAGGGGAGCACTGGGGGATGAGAAGGTGTGAGCAGAGGAGCGCCAAATATGTCCCTGAACGGATTTGGTGACAGGGGACCAAATACTTTTGAATCTGTCAAGATTTTCCATTAGTTTGTTGAATCCTTTAATTTCAGGCCAGCAGGTATTGTTCTGGTTTTAGAAGTCTAGGGATAGACAAATCCCAACATATCCTCTCTTTGCCTTCAGATTAATATTATTAAATGGCATGTCATTTTGGGAAGTGCCACTCCATTAAGGAAATGATGTATTTTTCCAGGAGAAATACTCTGAACATGACTGGTATTTAAAGGTTACATTTCTAAAGTGCATTAAAACTTCTCCCACATTCTGCTTAGAGCCATCTTCCATGTTTGTTTTCAAATAGCTTAAGACAGCATGTTCCGGGAGCACATGCACAGGCTATGATCTGGAATTCTGCTGCCCACAGAACTCCAAAGAAATTCTCATAGCACCTGTGTACGAGTGGACACAACTTTCTCTTGAGACCCTTCATGAACTTTTCAACTCTTGTCAGAAACACCTCTGAAAGATCAAAAGACTTTGCTCAGAGGAAGTACGCCACAGGAATGGGTGAACTTGAACTGTTAAAAATTTTGGCTGTATTTTATCAAAATAAACACAATCCCAGATACTTTTTCAGAAGTTCAGCTACTCCTTTTGGGGTTTGGGAGTTCTCTGCTGTATGTTTGGGTCACAGACTCACTGCAGCTAAGTTCCCTTTTAGTTTTATAATCCTCTTGGTCTCTGATTTTGATTCTGTGCTCTTCAATATTTCCATCAGAGTTTTAAAGACATGAAAGGCATTTTGATCAAAGTTGTGGTTATGACAAATCCAAGAGGAATAACTAATTCTCTGGAGGACAATTTCAGAGCAAACATTAAAAGGATGAAATCTGACCAGCCTGGGCAACATGGTGAAACCTCCTCTCTACCAAAAATATAAAAAAATTCCCTGGGCATGGTGGTGGGTGCCTGTCTTCCCAACTACTTGGGAGGCTGAGGTGTGAGGATCGCTTGAGCCTGGGAGGTGAAGGTTGCAGTGAGCTGAGATCATGCCACTGCACTCCAGCCTGGGTGACAGAGTAAGACCCCATCTCAAAAAAAAAAAAAAAAAAGGGTAAAATATGACAGAAGTAAAAGTAAATGCTTGCATTTGGATTATTATAGAGAGGGAGATCTGTGTGGTTGGATTAATTTGATTTCAGTGTAATTCATGACAGTGTGTCCACAGGGGATGTATGTTAGGTAGTTAGGGGTAGCATCCTTTATTAGTTGCACAAAAACCTATTGTATTCTGAAGGAGAAGGAGCAGGATTATAGAAGTATAACCTCAGTAGGAAATATAACCTCACATGCAAAGAACAGTTAAAGGACCAACGCATACTTAGTTTAGAAAAGAGAAATTTGGGCAAACTTAATAGTTGCTCTGGTCCATATGTCTCTAAAGGAGAAATTCAAGCAATGGATGAATAGAAGTTTCAGAGCTGAAATCTAACAGTTTGAATTGTCAAACAAAGCAATTACCAGCCTCAAAAATTAGTCACTAACAACACACTTTCATGTTAAAGTAGCACTTTTACCTCAGATCTTCTGATGATCAGTCCAGCATTCTCTCTGCTACACCACATTGCTCAATCGCTTTGTTCCTCCTTAATCTTTTTTTTTTTTTGAGGATGCACAGGAAGCATTTAATAAATTCAAGAGGAATTCAGCCTCACAAATTATGAAATATTGGGAAATCATTCATCATGTAAAAACTGGATATAAAAAGAAATCTTTCCTCTAGGAGATAGCCTCTTCAAAAAATAAAAAAAATAAAAACCTACAGCCAAGCCAATAAAATGGAGCACATATCTCAGCAGAACTGCAGACAATTATGCTGGTATTACTACTTTTAGTTGGTGTTGTGCTGGACGTTGAAATCAGTCCAGTAAAGCAAGAAAAAGTATATATAGAGAGATAACTAATGACTGAAGTGGAAAAATAAGAGTCATTATTTACAGATTATGTGATTGCCTATGTGGAAAGGGAAAAGAATCATATTAAGTACTTTGGACTGAATGATAACCCCCAAAATTCATATGTTGAAGCTCCAAATCCCGGTGCGACTGTATGTGAAAATAGGATCTTTAGGAAGTATCATGAAATTATGTTGAGAGATGGCAGGGGAGAGAGAGAGAGAGAGAGAAAGAGAGCGAGAAGAGAGGAGCGAAAGACAGAGAGAGAGACAGACTGACCGACCTATTTGTTGGTCTCCATCATGTGAAGACATGAGGAAGTGGGCATTTACATACCAGGAAGAGAGCTCTCACCAGAAGCTGACCATGCTGGCACTCTGGTCTCAGACTTCCAGCCTCCAGAAATGTGAGAATATAAATTTCTGTTTTTAACCTCCTTTATTTAAAATTAAATGAATTTGTAAGCCATTTGGTCTGTGGCATTTTGTTATGGTGGCCTGAGCTCATTAAGGCAGATTTTGGTACTGAGAAGTGAGGTATTGCAATTAAAAACAAAGAAACAAAAAAACTAAAAATGTGAAGCAGCTTTGAAACTGACAAATGAGTACAGGCTGGAAAAATTCTGATGTGCAAGCTGGAAATAAGGTTGGTAAGGGATTCTGGTGAGGTGTCACTGGGGAATGAGGAACATGCTATTGGGAAATGAGGAAAAGACAACCCTTGATATGAAGTGGTGAAGAACTTGGCCGAACTGTATTCTAGCATTCTGTGGAAGGTAGAACTTGAGAGAGATAAAATTGGGTATGTATCACTAAGATCTGCAATTAAAGTGTTAAAGGACACAGGAAACTTCATTCTTCCTGACTGCTTACAGGAAAATGCAAAAGAGGAGACTTGAATTGCAAAAGAAATTGTTAAGGAAAAAGGAACCAGAGCTTGGAGATTTGGAAAATTCTCAGCCTATCCATACTGCAAAAATTAGAAAACTTGTGCTGAAGAGAATCCTGAAAGTGTGGCTGAACAATCATCTGATAAATAGATCATGAGTGAGATTCATGGACTATATCAGCCATCTTAACAGAAATGAGGTGAAAGACTGGATTATACTAGAAGAGACACTGCCACTTAGATTGTGCCACCTAAAATAGACATACAAGGCAGAACAGGCAAGGCTGTCACACTTCTTAGATTTTACAAGAAGGGGACACAGAAATAATTAGCTGTGAAAGTGCACTGGCAGTTATGGATGGTTTAATTCCTGCCATGCTCTGCAGGATCCGTGGGAATAGAAGAGACCTTTGAAGGAGCATCTTTTAACAATCCACCTCTGGGGCCTACATCATCTTGGCTTCTGGTAAATTTTGACATGAATGTGCCACACTGGCAGCCACTAACCAACAGGGGCTGGGACCAGTCTGCATGATTTATCTCATACAGAACTTGTTAATGCTATGATCTTAGGAATCTAATCACCAAGGTAAGGCAGCCTGAAGTATTGACCTCACCATCCATGACCCTTCTTCACAGATGCTCAGACTTAGGCAACCATGAAGAAGTTGTATTCAGGACCTTAGGTTTAATTTTAGACCCTCAGGATGGCATCTAAGGCCAATCCACGACCATTAAACCTCCTCAAGGCATTTAGGACAAATCTGATAATCTTTGGTTCATTGCCAATAATTAAAGATGGCAACCGATGGGCTAAATGGTAACACTCATACCCTTACATTCATAGGGTTTCTCCCCAGTGTGAATTCTTTCATGTCTACTTAGGTGTGAGGAAACAGCAAATGCTTTCCCGCATTCTTTACATACGAAAGGTTTCCCTCCGGTGTGAGTTTGCAGGTGAACATTAAGGCATGAGGAATACAGAAATGCTTTCCCACATATCTTGCATACAAAGGTCTTTTCTCCACTATGAGTTTTCGAATGTTTACTATGACGGGAAGAAGTAATGAAGGTCTTCCCACATTCAACACATTCATAAGGCTTCTCTCCTGTGTGAATTCTTGTATGTTGAATAAGGCTTGTGGACGTAGTGAAGGCTTTCCCACATTCCTTACACTGATAGGGTTTCTTTCCACTGCGATTTCGTATGTGTATAGAAGGGCCCGAGTACTGAGCGAAGGCTTGGCCACATTCCTTACATTCACAGGGTTTTATTCCAGTGTGAGTTCTTACATGTTCAATAAGTTGAGTTGATCTAGTGAAGGCTTTCCCGCAGTATGTACACTTGCGCGGTTTTATTCCAGTGTGAATTTGAATGTGATCATTAAGGCATGAGGAATTTCTAAAGGACCTTCCACATTCTTTATGTTCAAAGGACTTCTCTCCTTATGAATTTTCACGTGTATAAAGTTGAGAAAAATTAGTGAAGGATTTCCCACATTTCTTAGTCTTTTTAGATTTCTTTCCTGTATGAACTGTTACACACTGCTTTAGATGTGAGGAAACTGTGATGGCTCTCCCACCTTCCTGAAATTCACAGAGTTTCTCACCAGTGTGGATTCCCATGTGATTATCAAGGCTTACAAAATACTTAAAGCCTTTTCCACATTCCTTACATTTGTAGGGTTGTCTTGCATTGAGAATTTCAAGATGCACAGCAAAGCCTGGAGTTAGAGTGTAGACATTTCCACACGGGTTAAATTTGGAAAGTTCCTGTCCAATAGAAGCTTCCTTGTGCACACTGAGGATGTCTTTTCCATAACAATTACCCTCAGAAGTGTTCCCTCCATTCTGAGCTCTCATGTGTGTCTTAAGGCAAAACTGTTCACTGAAGACCTGTCCACAATTCTTACAGTCACACAGTTCCCATCCACTGTAGCCTCTTGTCATTTGTATCCCATTGAATATTTGATTCTTCAAAAAACCCTGCTGAAGTGATGACTGTTTGGTTCTAGGTTGTATTTCCCATTCTGATAACCAATTGCCAGGTAGTCTACCACCATCCTTTCTACCTTTGTCTTTTCTTCAAAAGGGCAGATTGGTTCCCTGGAAAAAAACCCACGGGACAAATCAATGGCTGCCATCCTCTGAAGCTGACGGTGCGATGTGCCTCAATGCTCCCTTCCTTGATGCCAAGATCGCCTCAGGGCAGCTTATGAATCTAGGTGGATAGAGGCAATCTCCATTCCTCTTCGTACAGGGTTATTTGTGGTCCACAGCTGGGATGGACTCCACAACCACAAAGGCGAAACTGCACTGACCAAGTGGAGCCAGCACTGGAAAAGCTGTTCCTCCTTAATCGTATTTCTAGGATGCAGTATCATTTCAGAAAAACTATACCATCCATCACAGTTTGCACTTTGATTGTCAGACTGAAACTTCACAGGATGAGGACGTGTTTTGTGTTTTAGAGAGACTTTAAAAATTGGGATTTCTTTGATTGCCATTTGTTCATATTTTTAAGTCACACTTCAGCAAACTGGTGACTTTGTGGTTTGTTATAGGTGGAAAATGAATTGACTTACTATGCTCATGATGACAGCGAGAAGCTTCATGACAATTTCACCATCTTTGCGAATAGCTCAGAGCTTGGAAAACAGAGTCTGCCCCAAACTCTTTTTGTGACTGTTGAATCTGTAAATGATGAAGCTCCATTGGTAACAGCCAATAACATCCTTCAGGTAAGGGCTACTTCTTTTGACTTATCAGAAGATCCTGAGGGCTACCAATTTGATTTTCATTTATATTATTTCTAATGATAAATAGTAAGACCTATGACTCTGTGTATATAGTTGACAAGTTCCCACTGGTTTTAAATAAATATTACTTATTACTCAGGTGTTCTGCTGGGTACTGTTGGGAGATGAGAAGGAATCACATTGAGTTACCTTCACATTGTGTTTCATAAGTGGCACCACCATGAGGCATGGCTGTTTCAAGGCAGGTGAGGGAGGTGCATGCATGTGGGCAGCTCCTGCCAGGCTGGCAGCATCGTGGTTAAGAGAACAGCTCTGTAGTGGATAGGTAGATCTGGGGATGAGTCCTTGCTCCCCTGTATTAGCTACATGACCTTGGGCAAGTTACTTAGCCTGCTAATTTGCTCTCATATGAGTGGGGGGAAGTGGAGGCAGAGCTGTGAGGATTAAATGATAAAATGATGTGAAGCTCTCATGCAGTGCTTGACGCATGGTTAAGGCTAAATGATAGCTCTTATTACTGAAAAAAAATACTCCAAGGCCATATCAGTTTTTGGGTAAAATAAGGCCACTACTGAGTCATGGGACAGTATTTCTCTGGTTCTGGGAGCCTCAGTCTCCCTTTGCTCTCAGAGGATCCCCCAGGGCTAGTTCCCAAGTGCTCACAATAAGTACTTCTTGGTTGTGCAGGGTGTCTGCCATTTTACACCTCTCCTGAGCAGGAGCCCTGAGGTAATAACTGCTGCTGTGGCTTCTGTTGCCCACACAGAGAGGATGATGTGCTGGAAGCCTCCTAACATGGATGGCTCCATTTCCTGCTACACTAGCACTACCAGCATTGAAGCTGGCAAACCCTTCCAGGCCAATTTACACTCAAGTATCCAAAAACCTCCATTTAATAGATTTTCATGGTTTTCACATACCCTTTCTTGCTGTCTCTTCTTCTAAGAACCTGGGCATGAATCCATACGACTGGCTTGTAATTAATATAACAAGTGCTCAAAAAATAAGTATTTGCTGTAATTATGAGCCAGGTACTTCTCTAAAGGCTTAAACCAGCTGAGATATGTGCTACCATTTGTCTCGTTGGACAGATGAGGGAACTGCATGACTGCTGAGCAACAGGTTAAGGATGGAAGGACAGCATGGAAGCCTGATGGCTCATACATGCCTCTGTCCATGGTCTCCAGCAGTGCCTAACACAGAGTAAACAGGAAATATTTGTTGAAGGAATGAATGAATGGAGATATAAACCGTCAATTCCCCCAGCATTGGCCCATGTTTTCTAGACCAGGTTTCTGTCTTAACTCTCTTACTTTAGTGTGGCTTTTTTTCTGGGAGAAGCCTTAGCCTCTCACACAAATGAGCCCCTAGTGGGCTCATTCGTCAAGTATGTCAAGACATGGGAATCTGAATGTGTTCAACTTGAAATTTGGTTGAGACGAATGTTCCCACATATATATTTGGCAATTTCAGCCTTGTTTGTACTGCTCATGAGGGTCAATAGTTAATAATAGATTATTTAGAAGGTCAGAGTTAGAGGTTGTATGGTTAGAGGTGCAGAAAAGATGGACATGAGAAAGATTCCATGGTTCCATCTGGCAATGGTGCCTCCCCTTGGGTGGTGGAGAGCTTGAATATGTGGTGGGGCACTTTTGTTATCACATTGACTGGAAGATGCTACTGTATTTAATGCCTGAGGGCCAAGGATGTGTACTATTTTCAACGTGTGGGCTAATCCTGCAAAATGAAGAAATGACCCTCCCAATGTGTTGATAGTGTCCTGTTGAGAAACACTCCAGACAGGGAACTTGGGAATTACAGTACACAGGCCCCATCAGGCTTGCTCCCTGCTTGTTTGCATGATCTACAAGCTGAGAATGGTTTTTATAGATGAACATTTGCAGTCAATCAATTTAATTATAGGAAACATTAACTTTGAAGCCCATTTAAGCAAAATGTTTTCCCTCAAAAAAGAATTCCATTCTTCTTAGTAGCAGGCTTCTATTACAAAAACAAATTACATCCAATTATTGTTATTATTATTTTGAGATGGGGTCTTACTCTGTCAGACAGGCTGGAGTGCAGTGGCACGATCTCAGCTAACTGTAACCTTCACCTTTCAGACTTAAGTGATCCTCCCACTTCAGCCTCCTAAGTAGCTGGGACCACAGGCATATGCCACCATGCCTAGCTAATTGTTTATTATTATTTTTTATAGAGGTGGGGTCTCCCTATGTTCCCAGGCTGGTCTCGACTCCTGAGCACAAGTGATCCTCCTGCCTCAGCCTCCCAAAGTGCTGGAATTACAGGCGTGAGCCACCACACCTGGCTCAATTATTATTATTATTATTTGAATTTTATCGGTAAAAATTTTGTGAAAAAAACTTTTTTCTTGTTATGTAAGTACCCATAAAATATCCTCTGTTTTGTCTCATGGCCCCCAAAACCTAAACTTATGTTCTGGTTTTTCATAGAAAGTATTTGCCAACCCAAATATATACCATGGAATACTATGCAGTCATAAAAAAGAATGAGTTAATGTCCTTTGCAGGGACATGGATGAAACAGAAAGCGATTATTCTCAGAAAACTAACACAGGAACAGAAAACCAAACACTGCATGTTCTCACTGATAAGTGGGAGTTGAACAATGAGAACACATGGACACAGGGAGGGGAACATCACACACTGGGGACTGTCGGGGGGAGGGAGATCTTTAGGACAATACCTAATGCATGAGGTGCTTAAAACCTAGTTGACAGGTTGATAGGTGCAGCAAACCACCAAGACACATGTATACCTATGTAACAAACCTGCATGCTCTGCACATGTATCCCAGAACTTAAAGTAAAAAAAAAAAAGAAAATATTTGCCAACCCTTACTGTAGACCAGCACTATCCAGTAGAACTTTGTGTGGTGATAAAATGTGGTATCTGTGCTTCCAATACAGTAGCCACTAGTCACATGCAGCTAGAAAGTAGTTGAAATAAGACTAGTATGATTAATGAATGGAATTTTAAATTTTATATAATTTAAGTAGTTTACATTAAATTTAAATAGTCCCATCTACCTAGTGGCTACTGTATTGAACAATAGTATTCTAAACAGTAAGGGATGGGGCAGATTCTGGTAGGCAGAGGCAAGAATGTGTGCAAAACTACATTTACAGGGCAGGGAGAAAATCAGCCCACTAGAGTCGAAGATCCATGTTTCACAGCATAGGCTGGAAATGAAGGCCTTGGATTCTAGGAAATGATTTGGATGATTTTGTAGCCATGGGAGAACATGCAGATATATTCTATCTGTGTGGAGTGGCTGAGGGAACATAGAGCTTCCAAAGCCACTTTAGCCTCATGATGTTTAAAAAAGAAAAGCATAATATTGTTTTCTTCGTTTGAGCAATTTTCTCCCTTTCCTTCAGACAGCCTTTCACTCTTTCAGTGTGATCCCAGATTGACTTTTAAAGTACATCTGCATTTGTTCTTCCTCCCTCTGTTTCTGAAGTTCATTACCATCATGGCTAAAGAATAAGAAATCCATGTAAGTCTCTGACTGGCCATGTGGCTGGATTTAGTTTTGGCAGTGTTGCCTAATAGCCATGCATGTATCAGGTTGGTGCCAAAGTAATTGCGGTTTTTGTCATTGAAAATAATGGCAAAAACCACAATCACTTTGGCACCAACATAATAGATCAACTGATCTATAATGAACACATCTATGTATTGTGTATTCTATAGTATATATACTATTTTCATATGTATTTGTAAATGTATAATGAGTATGCATATACTAATATAATATAATATTTTTTATGTATAATCCCTCAGTTAAAAAGAAGACCAAATGTTATCCCTAACCTTGTTTTACAGGTGAGGAAACTAGAACCCAGGGAGTACTGTGCAGCCTAAGGTGCTATAACTGGTTGGTTGTAGGGTCTCCTGACTTCTATTTTGAGAAATCTGTGACCCCGCTTTCTTTACTGTGCTTTTTTTGGGGGGCTATTGTGGAGGATTTTAAAAATGGACCATTTTAATTAACAAAACAATGGTTAGGGCTAGTATTATTCTAACCCAATAGATCTCAAAAGTTATTTTCTAAGTTGCAAGGATGATCTAGACCACCAAGCTACAGATTGGAACAGCAGATGCACCATCTCTGGGTGGTGGTGATACAGACAGGAAAACAGTCTTTGGTGAGAGTGGTGGCCAAGTAGGTGACAGGGAGAGACAGGATGACGGCAGGGAGAATAGCAAAGAAATACGAAGCAGTAAACCTTTGATCTTAATTTATAAAGCACCCTAGGGTCAATTAAATGATTGGCAGGCATAGCCAGGAGCCCCCCAGAGGCTAATGTAACTAGTGCACTTTACATGGTTAAAAATTGTAAGGGTTTTTATTTGTTCAAAACAATTGGATCTAGAAATAGGCTTTTTAGTGCTTTTAGTTATCTTAGAGCTTGATTCATTATTCAGTCTCTATATTTTAAGTGAAAAATTTATAGTGTTTATACCTTAAGAACTTGTCACGTTATCATTTGACTCCACAGTTACTTCTTAGGTAATCTGGGATGGTCTGTTCCAGTTGGTCACAATTTAGGCTGCCCCACTGTTTTCAGCCACATCTCCCTATCCCACAGATTCGTGTTGTAGTAATGCCTCCTGAACCCTCCCTGCAAAGTGATCTGGGAAATAGGTTGGCAGCTACAAAGAGGAATTTTAGGTGTCAATTGTTATTAAATACAGTTATAGAAGTTTACATTTATTGTGTGCTTACCAAGTACCGGGCCTCTTCTGTAACTGGTGTCATTTTCACAGCCCTCTAAGGAAACTTCTATGATTCATAACCTTACTTATACTACAGGAACACTGAGGCATAGAGAGGTAACAAAGGAGGCGTGGACTTGATGCCAAGTCTGTCTGAACCTGACATTTTGCCCCCACACTCTGCCACTTTTCCCTGCTCCTCCCGACTGACTCAAGCTCTTTCAATGCATCCAGGTTGTCAGGGGGTGTCTTTATTAGCAAGAAAAAGAAAAGTACCAAAGCTGCTGTGCCTCTTACTTCTACTGAAGGGGCTTTTATGGGATAGAGCTGTAGCAGTTGTTATCAGCATGTATGGATTTACCCAGGAACCTCAGTAGAGGGTTTGGGCATTTGGCTACATGGTACAGAATTGCAGGATGAGAGAAACGCATGAGAGGGAATAGGGAGGTCGAGATGTAGAAAGATACTGGAGAAGTGCTGGAGTCGACCAACGAAGGAGAAAACCAAAGGATAAATAGTAAACTCTTAGGCTCTTTAGGAATTGAAGCTCCATTTTGGGTTCGGCTTTCAGTTCCTAAGTATCAATTATAAGACGCACCATCAACTTAATATCAACTTTACGATATTAAATATACTTGTCAAATTAGGATGTTGAGAAACGTTAAAATGTGAGAGGGAAAACATGTACCCTGGACTTTGTCTCTGTCCTTCCTTAGAATTAGGGAAATACAGTCTCCATCAGACACTGCAGCGTTGCTTCAGTGGTCTGCCCAGACTGTCTCTCTCCAACCTTGATATAAGGGTGTTTTCTGTCAAGTAAAAAAAAGGAAGACTAATTGTGGCTGGAGGACTGTTTCCTTTATTCTTACCTTATTCCCTGGATAGTCTGGATCCAGTTCAGGAAGTGCACGACTCCCCAGTTTTGAAGGATGTGTCATTCAATACTGGCTCTTTCTGAGTTTATTTGTCTATTTATCAGATTAGAAACTTGTTCCTTGCCTTGAAGGTTTTGGATTAAAATTAGGAGAATGAAGTTTAAGGTTTGTAAACTGCTCATGTGAACTTCAGCAAAATCTCTGTGGGTATTACTCTCCTTAATAGCAAAACCCCGGGGAGGGGGCATTGTTTTACTTGGTGATCTCTCAACCCTCCCAGTTCTATTGCCCTGTGATTTTATGGCTGTAAAGCTTGTCGATATTCTCTGGTTGAAGCTGGACTTAGACAGATGGAGAAGCAGTAGAGCTGCCATTTTACATTGGATAGACTCACTTTAGTCTAGACTAGGTGGAGGTTTTACATTTCAGATGAACCATTTCTCTTCTCTTTGAGAAACGTACAAATAGTTTTGGTTTTAAAGTCAGTGTGTCTAAAGTCTCAAGGTGACTAGGTACTATTGTGGGACATGCTAACTAGTCATGTAAAGATGTAGGAGAAGTTTTGGGAGGACTTTCTTGATTTTTTTTTAAATGAAAGAAATCCCAATAATTGGTTTCTTGAATTCTAAGTAATGGTCATGGCATGCTGTTCAATGAAAGTCTTCCCAAAGACTTTTAGCTTATTTGCTAAATAAGTTTAGCTTGTTTGCTAAATAAGTTTTAGCTTATTTGCCAAATAATTTTTTATTTGTTTAAATTATGACTATTGTGAATAATGCCTTTTGGAATTTTGTTGATTTCTAGTCATATGATACAGAATTTAGTTAGAGGGCTTCCCGTTAAGTGTGGATGTATTACCTCCTCTGGGAAGGTAGCCTGGTTACACTATGGCTCCCCAAGCCTCTAGATGTGATGCTCTCAAAAGAGGCCTTCTCTAACCACCCCAGAAGAAATAGCACCATCCCATCCTTTATCCCTGGACTCTTATTTATTATATTTTTTAGTGCCCACCACCCTCTGATATGAAATAAATAAACAAATCTATTTTGTGTCTCCTCCTGTAAATGTAAGCTCCATTTGGAAGTTTTATCTGTCTTTTCCCTGTGGTGTCCTCAGTGCCTGGCATGGTATCTGGCACATTATGGAGGCTCAACAAATACTGAGTGCCTAATGCCTTCATGGAGTTTATGTTCGGTAGGGAAGACAATACAATTATTTTATAAATAGAATGAGATCTGCTCTACTCTTCAGTAAAGCAGTTGAGGAGATAGAGAATGATTGCGATTAAAGAATACTGATGCTACAGAGACGGTGGTCTGGGAAGGTCTGTTCAAGGTGGTGATATTTGCATGGAGGCTTGTGTGTGGGTGGCTCCGAAGATCTCCCCCATTGATTTGCAAGGACTCATAGGATTTAGCATACTCATGGCTAAGATTTATTACAGTAAAAAATGTGAAGCAAAATCAGCAAAGGGAACCAGCACATGGGGTGAAGTCCAGAGGAAACTGGGTCAAGCTCCAAGAGTCCTTTTCCAGGAAAGTCACCTAGGATGCACTTAATCCCTCCAGCAACGAGTTGTCATGACACATGCAAAGTGTTGATACAAGGGAAGCTCATGAGATACTGAGTGCCCAGGATTTTTATTGGGAGCCAGTCAGGTAGACACCCTCTGCTTAGTATGTACCCAAATCCCTGGCCCCCAGAAGGAAGCAGGTGTCCAGCATAAACCACATTATTTATACAAGCAATTTAGACACAGCAAGCCTCCCTTATAATTTAGGGGAAGTTTTATATTAGCATGGGAAACTGTTTAATAGCCGAGTTCCCAGATACCAGTGCAGTGCCAACCTTCTGAGCAGGGTTTTCTCAGGACAGGCAACCTTCAGCCTGTGAGGTGAACTCTTTTCTGAGTAAAGGTGGGAAGCTGGGGGAGGGTGATTAGACTGGGAAGTGAGGAGCCATAGGAATGTTAGAGGGAAGAGCACTCGAGGCAGAAGAATGATTAAGGGCAAAGACAGTGAGTCTGGAGCGTGTTTGACGACATGGAAAGCTCATGTGACTGGAGCAGATGGAGGGAGGAGGAGAGTGAATAGATATCTCTCCATGGTGAGAGTTGATTTCTGGGCATAAGGACCCCCCAGCGCCAGACAGTTTTGTTCCACAGGCCTTTCAGAGATAATGACAGGGAAGCAGACCAGCACTTATTGACCCCCTGCTAAGAGTCAGGCTCAGTTCTAAAAGTATCACATAAATGATTAAATGATTTCTCGTTAATTCTCTCAATGACTCTTGAAATAAAATGAAGACTGCAACAGACTTGGGGCACAGAAAGGTTAAGTTACTTGACCAAAGTCATATGGTTAGAAGAGCGGGCGGGTCTTGTGGCCAGGATGTCTTTGCCCAGAGCCCCCACTTGCAACCTGTGGCGTGGGCTGTGAAATTAATTGAGTCAGAACCAATTTCTTAAAAAATTAAATAGAATGGGTAGTATCAGAATGTGTTGTGTATAATGAGGGTAAATATTGTTTTTTGTGAAAATTTTGCTTCATATATATAGAGTTTTAAACACACACACATAAGAATATATATATGTATACTAGGTTGCTTTGAAAAATGTATTCTTTAGTTTTGGTATTAATGAAAAAACATTGTAAGCTACTGACCTAGCAAAGCTAGATTCTTTTGTAGATATGAATCACACGTTTTTTCATCACTCCACCTGTTTCTGGGACAATCTGGGATAATAATGTTTATGGGATTGAGTCAAGTCCCAGAAGTTCATCTACTAGAACTTCTATCCACCAGGACACTAGAAACTGGTACTATAGAGTAGTGCTAGAGTTGACACAGCCTATAACAAGCCCCAAGTCCCGCTTTATCAGCATACATTACCACATGTAAGAGGGCTCTGTGTTCTAGGTGGGGAGTCAGGTTTGTTGCCCTCAGCTTTGAAGTCTCCTTGTGACTCCTCAAGGTCCCAGCCCTGCCTGCTGGTTAACCCTGACTGCCCTTGACCCTGCGCCTCTGCCTTGTTTGTTTCAGCAGGAAAGGAGGTTGGGATGGAAGTACCAGCCACACTGTCTGCAAACCTGACTGATCCACTTTATATACTGCTGTTGTGGCCCAAAGTTATGAAGGAAGAAAAATAACACATTATGAAATTTTAAATATTCCAAGAAAAAGGGATGTAGATTAGGGTGTATAATCACAGTGTTGCTTTCCTTGTGTCTACAGTATAATGTGAATGAAATTGCTGTCAGGATTTTAGAATGATGAAGTCTTGTGCACTGAAATTTTATGATTTAATCACGATGGCTATTAACAATGTCACCATAATTTAGACTTGATGAAAAAGAGCCAAGAGGCATCCAGGAATTGGCCTTGCTGATTTTGATAGCCTGTGTAGGCAATTTATGACATTTAAGACATCCTTTTATTATTATTATTATTATTATTATTATTATACTTTAAGTTTTAGGGTACATGTGCACAATGTGCAGGTTAGTTACTTATGTATACATGTGCCATGCTGGTGCGCTGCACCCACTAACTCGTCATCTAGCATTAGGTATATCTCCCAATGCTATCCCTCCCCCCTACCCCCACCCCACAACAGTCCCCAGAGTGTGATGTTCCCCTTCCTGTGTCCATGTGTTCTCACTGTTCAATTCCCACCTATGAGTGAGAATATGCGGTGTTTGGTTTTTTGTTCTTGCGATAGTTTACTGAGAATGATGATTTCCAATTTCATCCATGTCCCTACAAAGGACATGAACTCATCATTTTTTATGGCTGCATGGTATTCCATGGTGTATATGTGCCACATTTTCTTAATCCAGTCTATCATTGTTGGACATTTGGGTTGGTTCCAAGTCTTTGCTATTGTGAATAGTGCCGCAATAAACATACGTGCACATGTGTCTTTATAGCAGCATGATTTATAGTCCTTTGGGTATATACCCAGTAATGGGATGGCTGAGTCAAATGGTATTTCTAGTTCTAGATCCTTGAGGAATGCTCACCATCACTGGCCATCAGAGAAATGCAAATCAAAACCACGATGAGATACCATCTCACACCAGTTAGAATGGCAATCATTAAAAAGTCAGGAAACAACAGGTGCTGGAGAGGATGTGGAGAAATAGGAACACTTTTACACTGTTGGTGGGACTGTAAACTAGTTCAACCATTGTGGAAGTCAGTGTGGCGATTCCTTAAAACATCCTTTTAATATCTGCCCCTCATTTTTTATTGGAGTGTGGTATCTCTTTTATCCACTAGAATGTATAATAACAATGGCAAATGAGCATAGATACTTTCTGGAAAGACTGTGTGTATTGATCAATTGCAGAGTGTTCTCATAAATTGATAACCTTTAACATTATTAAATAATTTTCACACATCAGGTGTGTTTACTTTTTTGTGAAAGCTAATAGATATAGCATATGCATTTTATCAACATAGTAGAGCCACGAGAATGCAGTTTTCAATAACATAGTTTTTCCAAAGCTATGGTTACCAGTTACTTCTTTCCAGGCAAAGTTTTAAACTTAGGAGATTATTTCAGATGATGACGTTTCTTATTTCTATATTTCAGAGCATATCAAACAGTAATAATAACAACCATTTACATGGTCCATTACATGGTCCTAACGATAGTTATTACTTACATAGTACTTACAGTGCCTGGCATTGTTCTATGCGCTTTACATTTACCCAGTGAATCTTCAACAACTCTCTGGGATATGATTTTTATTTTAAAGATGAGAAATCTGCAATGCAGAGAGGCTTTGACACTTCTCCAAGGTCCAAAGCAGAAGGGCTGCTGGTGGACAGCAAGTGGCAGAGCTAGAATGCGAGTTTGAGTTTGGAACCACAGTGTTCTCTCACTTCTTCCTTCATAGTTAGCGAAGAAGCTCAAGGACCTGGTGAAGCAGATAAAGAGAGTATTGCTCTTATTCCAATTTTAAGAAGGTGGAATTAAAGATCAAGAGGTTAAGCGATTTGCCCAAAATAACAAAGTTAGTGGCAGAGTCTGGGGCAAAGGCAGTTATGCAAATGCAAATGTGATAAAGTCTTCAGATTCAGTGCTGTTTCTGACTTTTCAAACAGCATGTTCTCAAGACATTCGGATTATCCTGCATGATGACTCACTCTCCCTACTTGTCATCTGGGCCCGGAGGAGGTGGCAAGAAAGTCTGTCTGCAGCCTAAGTGGGAGAAGAAGGTGGGAGCGTGGGGGATAGAGTTGCTGATAACATCTCAGACTCTGGAGGGAGTTCATAGCCAGCAATCAGAATGTTAACCTCTGTGTCCCATCATTTAAAACACACTTCTTTGTTCTGACAAATTAAAACATTTCCTTAAGCCACAGGTCTTTCAGCTGATCTCCAAGGTCATTCAATGGTACAAGAGATCATTTGTGTCCCAACAAACTGGAATTGGGAATTGGAGTTAGACCATCTTGGGTGAATCCTTTGCATTTTACTTTGAAATATATTCTACTGAGTATTTTTGTATTCAAATATGATCAGTGAATTTTGTGCATATCTGATAAAACATATTTTTGTCCACAAGGGGGCTTCATTTTCCTATTTTTCAAGTTCCTCTTTCAGTAATACTATACATTTTGTTTTGTTGTTTTTATACTGAAAATAGAACCATTTGCTTGCTTTTGAGAAATACTTGTCATCACTAAAAGGAGCTTTGAGAGCTGGTCACAGTAGAAGAATTAGGGCAGCAAAGTTTGAAATGCCAATTGAAGCTCTCGGGGGACCAACAGTGGGAGAGTGAATTCATGAGCATTTCACATCCCTCGTATGAAATGCAACAAAGGTCTAGGTTTTGTTGTTTTTGTTTGTTTGTTTTTTTTTTTTTTGAGACGAAGTCTTGCTCTGTCACCCAGGCTGAAGTGCAGTGGCACGATCTCGGCTCACTGCAACCTCTGCCTCCAAAGGTCTGGGCTTTTAAATATTAAGTTTACAACTAGGATTAAATGGGATCATAATTAGGTTTCTAAATACCACTAAACTCTTCTTAAAGCTAAAGGTCAATTTAAAAATTATTATTCCAGGTTTGTGTTATTTTCTGATATTTATGCTTTGAACTATTCTTTTTTGGGCTTTGGATCACTTTAAAATCTGAATTCAAATTGGGGGTCTTTGTTTTCCTTCTCCTCATCTGCCTGAAGTTTCCATTACCAAGCACTGGGCACTAAATCAGGCCTTACCTGAAGCAATGGGGTCGTTAATTGAACTAAATTTGGTTCGAGTGGAAATGAGACCTGAGGTTACTAGATCTTGTTTTGAGTGGCAGGTTTTCCATTTGTTTTGGAAGATGGTATATTTCAGAGGCGAGAGGGAGGGAAAGCAGTGTTCCATAGCACAGTAGCTGCAGTGGAAAACATGCTTTGTCCAGCCTTGGTGTGTATGGCCTTGGAAAAAATGATTGTTTCTACAAGTCACGAGAAGAGAAATGGCAGCACATTTCCAAATCAGCTGGAGCTCTAGAAGAAATGAGGATGAGATATGTGGATGGATTAAAAAATGTAAAAAGTGAAAAACCAGAATGAGTGGGCTTGGAATTTTGTTAAACAGTCCAACTTGCGCATTTTATTATAGCCTTTCTGTGGGTTTAAATGAAGGCCAAAACCTTATTATTTGAACGTTGTATTGATTCACATTTCTGGTAGCTATTTAAAAGCTGATGTCCTTAGAGATTAGTGCTGCAAAATCTTCAGTAGGCATATTCAAATGGCAAGATATAGGCATGTCCATCAACAACACAATCATTAAACAGATAAACTATTCACCCCAAGTTATGAAAGAATGCTGGAAGATTAAACAAAATCTGCAGTACATGTTATAGAATAGCCTCAATAATGGCAATAATCACACTCTAAGTGACTTTTTGGAAATACTAAAAAGTCACATCTGTCCCCAAAGCCAAATCTGATGAAGAAGATGG
Organism: Pan troglodytes; assembly: GCF_028858775.2. Taxonomy (NCBI): domain Eukaryota; kingdom Metazoa; phylum Chordata; class Mammalia; order Primates; family Hominidae; genus Pan; species Pan troglodytes. The sequence continues at coordinate 59,816,846 of NC_072402.2, forward strand.
GTCATATAAAGCTAATATTTATTTAATGCTTACTATGTGCCCGATGAAACAGTTCTAAACACTTTTCATATATTAAGTCACTCAGTCTATGTAACAGCTCTATCATTTCTAGTTTACTGATGAGGAAATTAAGGCAGAGAGAGGTTAAGAAATGTGCCCAAGGTTATATAGCTAGTAAGCAACAAAGCAGTGACCCAAACCCAGGTGGTTTAACTGGACAGAAACTAAATCAAGCATTCTTGAACAACCTGAAAATAATTTAAAAAGAATTTCAAGTAGTGGTATTGTTATTGGCACATGTTAGTTTTCAACATAACTACTTTGAGGAGTTAAACATTGGTTTGGCAGCGTAAGTTCGTGTGTGTGTGCGTGCGTGCGCATGTGTATATATGTGGAGTATGTGGGCATTTATTTATGTATAATTACTTTATGGTCTCATCTGTTAACTTTTAAGAAATTAAAGGATAATTCAGAAAGTAGTTTTTTTTCCTGTGTTATCAGTAGTTGGTGTATTAGAAGGAACCAGAATGGATTATCTTCCAGCCCCATTATGCCTGACATGAAAACATAGGAATCTTATATACTTTCTGAGTTTCCTGTCTCAAGCTCTGTTTAGTTATTAGATGATGCCATCCATCATCTAATTGGAGTAAGTTATTTCACAAACTGCTCATTCTACTGAGGGAAATGGTTCTCTTTAACTGGAGAGATCATCTATTAAGTCATTTAGGACTGAATTTTTAAACAAGTTATGAAAAAGCGTAGAAGATGATAAAGTTCTTATGCATGGGTATGTGCACATGGTGTTTCTGTGGGTAAGAAAAATATATATAAATACAAATACAGATATAAATGTGAAATTTGAGTTAGTGACAAAACTACTTGTCTTTAGTGTTAGTGAAGTATCCTGTGGCTGAATGATTAGAGGAACTCAAAACAGCCAAATTCCATCAAATGTGATTCAGTGTTCATATAAACATTTTAAACTCATGTTCAAAACTGAACTCCTGATCTTACTCCCCAAATCTACTCTACATTCAGCTTTCCTTATCTCAACTGATGGTAACCCTGTCCTCGTTTCTGAGGCCCAAGCCATAGAGTCATTCTCACCGCCTTTCCTTCTTTCACACCTCGCCAAATTGAAATAGCCAGAAGCTCTGCTGGTTTTGTCTTCAGCAGACACCCAGAATCTGGCCACTTCCCACCACCTCTGCAACTTCTGGGGCCACTCTCTTCTGTCATCCTTCTCTGGAATTATTGCAGTCACCTCCTTACTGGTCTCTCTGCCTCTACCTTGTCCCTCCCACAGTCTATTCCTTATACAGAAGCCAAAGGATTCTGTGAAAACATGAGTCTGACCAGGTCACTCCTCACCTAAAACTCTGCAATGATCCATCATTGCACTCAAGGAAGAACCAGAGTTTTTACAGCAGCGTTCAAGACCCCAAACAATATGACAACCTTCATTATGTTTCAACTCATCTCCTTTTACTCTTCATCTTGCTTATTCTGCTCCTTCCAACTGACCGATTTCCTAGTCCTCCAACAGATGAGGCCTGCCTTTGGGCTGTTTCCTCTGCCTGTATGGTCCTCCCCTAGATATTTACATATTCACTGGCTCCCTTTTCACCTCCGTCCAGTCTTTCCTCAAACTGAACCTCATACTTAACATTTGCTCACTCCTGAGGCCCCCCTTATCTTGCTTTATTTTTTCTTTTTTTTCATAGTGCTATGACTTTTTTTTGACACATTGTTTAATTCATTTCTTTATTATGCCATTGTTTCTTCTCTGTGTCCCTTTGTCCCTTCCTGCTGGAATGGAGGCTCCTGAGAACAGGACTCTTTTTTTGGTTATGGATGTATAGCAAACACCCAGAACATTGTCTGGAAGATAGTAAATGCTCAATAAATGCTTGATAAATCGTTAAATTAAGATGTTTAGGCAATGTAAATAGATTTTAAATGTAATTGGAAAACAGGAACTAGTACTCAGATACAATTGTAGATGTGTGCTATCAGCACAGCAAACATTGCAAGGCCATAAGAACAAGATATTTGTGTTCTTGCAAGACAGGTAGGACAAATAGGATAGAAAAATATGCAGTGTGTGTGTGTTTTTTTTCCCTCAACCATTTAAAAGTGAAATAATTTGCGTCTTACAGCAATGAATGGAAATCCTTAAATCAATCGTATGAGATAGGTTCTGAATTATCTGAGACCCCATGTAGAGTATCCAGCATGTGCCATGCACACAAAAGGTGCTTAGTCATCATCAATTTTTGGTGTTTTTCTACATTATACAAATGCACATGCACTTCACATAATGAAATTGGATTAATTATGAATACTATTTCTTTATTGAAACCTCATAAACCTCATAAATTAACTAAACACTACTTCAGGCTTTGTATTTCGCCTGACATTTAATTATACATCTGTTTCAAATGAAGAAACTTCATGCTTTAAAAACTCTGGTGAATTGCTTTGGATTTTAAATCTTTGTCCAAGGAGACAGGATGTCATTGCTATCCAGTTTACTAATGTGATGTGATTGACATTGGTCCTCAAAAGATCTGTGATTCTCTTCTTTTTAAGGTGTTGATGAATTCTTTCACTGAGATGACCAGTGGTGACCTCTGTGCAGAAGATGGGGACTCCTCTCCACAGGACCTGGCCTACTGGGTCACTACACCCAGCAATGGGCATTTGGCTCTTAAGTCCTTTCCCAGCCAAAGCATTCAGAACTTCTCCCAGGCACAAATCAATGAGGGCCAGCTAGTTTTTGTACATGCTGCTATGTTATAGAGAAAAACAATGTGAAACTAAAATGCACTTTAATCAGTGGTTAATGTGATGGTCATATGACTGAAAACCACAGGCCATGTAGAAACTTTCCAGGCACTGGACTTTTTAAAAAAGTGACATGTTTTAGTAAGGCTAATGATAGCAAATATTAGCATTCCTATAACTCTCATTTTACTTACTCAAATTGTCAAATTTAAGTAAGTAATGTGCTCAAATATAAGCTTCTCTGAGAGCCTTTTCCTGAACACCGCTAAAATAGCATCCCTTCTCTGCCACTTTCCATCCCTTTCCCAGAATACCTGACCTTATAGTATAGATTGAATTGGATATTTGTTTGTTGTCTGTCTTTCCCTATAGATTATAAGGGCAGAATCTTTGTTTTGTTCATTGTTGTATCCTTAGCACCTAGCAGTGCTTAATAAAACATAGTAGGTGCTTAATAAAAATTTGTTGAAAGAATGAAATAATATTGAACACCTATTATGTATCCAGTTATATGTTCCAGATGTTAGGAATACATTAGTAAACAAAACAAAGAGATATTTGTTCAATGAATGAATGTGTGAATGAATGAATTAATTAATATAACTTTAATTTTAAGAGATCTTGACTTTGAAAGGCCTTGTCTTCTTCCTCCTGTTCATCAATAAATCAATAGGCCAAATGACTGCTGTAAATCTGCTGAAGGTGACCCAGCCACTCTGCAAGGGTTTGTTCTCCCCTGTCAGAGGAGAAGCAGGCCATTCCAGTCTGCAGCAGGAATGGGAGGGAGCATGAGCTAGGAGGGCTGGACGAGAAAGTTAAAAAAGCTCTGTTTTCAGTTATTTCAAATTATCTTCTTTGAAAATACAGCAAAGAAAATAAAGGTAAAATATCCTCTAAATCCAAATGAAGTAATTTCCTGACTACCTTCACAGTTAATGCAAAGGATCCCCAAAGAATTGGAAAATAATTTACTATGCGAATGCTCTCACCTAGTAGTTCCAAACCTGTAGCCTGGATTCGTGGAGGTTAGCTTCATTGCCACAAGGTCCTAAATCTACCTACATATGTACCAAAGCATAGTTTCTAGACTGAATGGTATTTTCCACATACATGTTTCTGTTTTTCAAATGTGTGAAGATGTGCTGATTAAATACAATACAGTTCATCTGAAGAGGCACTGACTTGATAGGAAGTTTCTGCCAATTATGTATTGTTAGTATTATATAAGTATTGTTAGGTGAGGGCCTAGAAAGTTTTTCATTTTTATGAAAGGATTATCATATTTTCAAAATGGAGAGGACTGCTCTAGAGACTTGCACAAAAGAAGTTTTGGTTTTCTAAAACTGTGAAATCCACAATAGAAAGGAATCACTGACCCACTACCACCTGTCAGGCACCACAGGAGGTGCAGTTCTGCCATCCATGTCTTTTCATCATCTGAAGTCCTCTGGGCCATAGGGAGCAATGACTCCATTTTCGAGATAAACTGAGGCAGGCGGATCATGAGGTCAGAAGATTGAGACCATCCTGGCCAACATGGTAAAACCCCATCTCTACTAAAATACAAAAAAAAAAAAAAAAAAAAAAAATTAGCTAGGCGTGGTGGCGGTCGCCTATAGTCCCAGCTACTCAGGAGGCTGAGGCAGGGGAATCGCTTGAACCCGGGAGGCAAAGGTTGCAGTGAGCCGAGATTGCGCCACTGCACTCTAGCCTAGTGACAGAGCAAGACTCTGTCTCAAAAAAAAAAAAAAAAAAAAAAAAAGAAAAGAAGCTGAGGCTCAGGAAGATTAAGTTTGTCAGACCTTAAAGCTGGGCTTTCTCCACTAGCTGCCACCCATTGAAGGGCAAAGTAGGTAGAAGAACTGAAGTTACTATTTTCAATGAAGGGTTGAAACAAAAATTAGCTTGCTGGATTGATTTATTTGTCCACTACCAGGTCAATATTTGCTTTTGGTGAGTAGAGAAAATAATTTCTCCTAGAAAAGTAGCAAAGAGAGTTAAAGGCAAGCTAAACGTGAGAGCCAATCCATTACATTTTCTAAATGGATATGGAGGCAACTAATAACCCTCAAAGTGGCTGCAGCCCAGCTGCAGATGAGGCTGTTGCTGAAACCAGCTGGTTCTCCCCTGGTGCATCTGTCCATCATCAGCCACAAACAAAGACTTGGGCTTAAGTAGTCTCTCTTAGCATTTCATATTTGCAAAGTGCTCCACCATTAATTGAATTCATTATTCCACATAACAACCTAAGTAGGTCGATAAAACCAAGATGTGGGAGGCTAAGTGATTTACATAAGGTCACCCTTCTGGAAGGTCTATCAGGAAAAATCTGAGATTGTACAGTAGAAAATGCACAGGTCAACCCTGCTGTTTGTGTTTCCCTCTTTATCTTTATTTGGTCATAGTCTGTTAGAGCACACTCAATACAAAATTCTGTATTCGTTTTGATGTCGTTCTTTTGATTCCATCTCCATTTTGTTTCTGGATTAATGAAGAGTTCAAAGTGCCTAATGGCAGAAAATGTTCCCTCCTTAATTGCGTGTTTCATTAAGTACAACTTTCAAAGTGCTATTTCTAGTAAAACAAGCAAATGAAAAAGAACATTTGGTTTTGGACCCCTGTTATGAATCAGACTCAGACTTCTCTCACTCTTTTTAAAATGGTGACTTTTGAGTATATTGGGAATTTTTTTTAACAGTCTGTAACCTTTTTTGTGTGTGTGTGTGTGTGAGGAATCAGAACTCTCAGGGTTTGCTTAGATAACAAGGACTTGAGAGCTTGTTATGCCATTGACCTACCTTTTATTAAATCATGTTTCTAGGGAGTACTTGTACAGAATTGCAGAGTCTGACTATGTCTCCTTTGTTCCCTGCCACGTGGTCCCTGAGGGTAACAAAGATACATTTCTACCCATTCCATGATGCAAGGACCTGTGGGCCTCCAAATGTACTGCTGGGTGGACGTTTTCAGGGGATGATGTGGATATGAACGTTAGGCTGTCTGCATAGGAATTGTGCCTGGTGCTTTGTGAGTCAGATTGGTAAAGCATTCCTGGGAATTGGATCGATAGGGGATCCATCTCAATTTCAGCTTTGCACATAAGTTAATTTATAACTTTACTGATATCACTAATCCCTTGATAGGAGTGTGGGAGTAGAATTCTCTTCTTGTAGAAATTTCACAAAAGCAGGGCTGGGTCTTTCCCTTTTTCTCTTTCCCCTCTTAGCAGAATATAGCTAGCTTGAGATAGTGAAATAATTAGAAGTGCAGGTAATTATTGTGTGTCTTTATAGTGTTTTATATTGTTTATCTATTGCACTGGGTTGCTATAAGGATTTAAATGAGAGTATATATAAAAGCAAATTTTGGTCCTTCCCATTTGGCAGATAAAAAACATGGAGTTAGCAAGGTGTGGTGGTGTGTGTCTATAGTCCCAGGTACTTGGGAGGCTGAGGCAGGAGGATCACTTGAGCCCAGGAGTTTGAGGCTGCAGTGAGCTATGATGGTGTCACTGCACTCCAGCCTGGATGGCAGAGAAAGACCTTGTCACTAAAAAAAAAAAAAAAAAAAAAAAAAAAAAAATTAAATTAAATAAAAACCATGGAGGCTTGGGAAGGCTCAAGTTCATGTAACTAATAGGGATCCTAAAGCTCATGCCTGAGTGCAAACTCCGACTCCAAATCCCATTCTTGCATGGGGCCGCTCCTCTGCTGTATGTCTGGGCTGGTGTCCCAGGGCTGTCTCTGCTGTAGAATGTTGGTTTCCTGAGAATGCGGCCGTCATGGTAGCTGTTTATTTTATCTCCTTCTCGATGTTACTGAAGAATTTTGACATGCACAACCAGGAAAATATGTATAGCAATTTAATAAGCAGCGATTATGTAGAAATTCTGTGTTTTACTCTCCTTCGTTAGGGAAATATTGCAACCTGGCATTAGTCAACAAATTTTTTTTTGACTCACATTTATCCCCTACTAGTCAGACTTCCTCTACCAGCTTGTCTGACTTTGGCTATTTCTCTTTTGCTTCCTTCTTGCACCCAGCCTTAAACAGTGGCCCTAGCTTGAGACTCACAGAATTTGCATGGTAAGCCAAAATAATTACTATAATACTTAGTATGGTGAATGTTTTGAGGTTAACCGTGACTTCCATGCCCTGACAAATTTGAAAATTATCTGTCAAGTTGCTTATTTTAAAGTAGAAAGGATTATAGTTCTAAATGAACATTTTTTTATGAACTAAGAAAAAAATTTACCCAAAGTGTATTTTCGTTTTGTTATATTTTATACGTATATAAATTGAAACACATTCTATTTCTTTCTGTAAACTTTACTCCCCAGAAAGGAGTTTTATAACCAGTTTTTCACCTTGAATGCTGCCATTGATTTTGTTTGTTTATCTTTGGTGGTGGTGTGTTGGAATATACTGTGGCTTTAGGACCTAGTTTTTCTACTTATCCAAATTGTACTTGGGTTTTTTTAAAAAAAGTACTGGGGAGGGATTGACCTTGAGAGTTTTGTTTAGAATGGTCTAGAAGACAGGCTTACGTAGACCCAGAGTTAAGCAGCCCTTCAGGCAAGGGTCTTCCTGGAAAAGTCTGTGACTTCAATCTCTGGTCATGAGATAGAAGGAGCTACATCTCACCACCAGCTGTCTGTCGTCCATGGCAAGAACTGAAGGAGAAAAGAAAGGAGAGGGACTCACAGTGTGTTACTAAAGGGTTTAGAGCAGGGATTTGTAAACCTTTTAGTCAGTGGCTCTTGAAACACTGAATTGTATATTCTAAGATTTAGTGGGAGGTAACCAAGAACTATGAGAAAAGATTGTCAATCCTCAAGGAAGTAATTAAAGGCCTATTAATTGGTGAATGAGAGCTCTACACTCAGGAGTACACTAACCATGTAAAACATATAGTAAGTGTCCAGTGAGTGGTACAGAATGGGTAAGCTGCAGGAATTTGGAGGAGGGAAATTTCCCATAGACTGCAAGGGTCAAAGGGAGCTTGTTGGCCAAGACAAGCCTCGAGCTGCCCCTTCAGAATGAACAGCATTTTGGTGGGTGGTGTCGAGGAGGGGAGGACACTCCAGGGACGAAAGCAAGACTGTGAAGTGAAGACCCAGGGAAGGAAGGATAGGTTTGGAAGGTGGGGAGGAGAATAAGTCAGATTTCTTGAATGGTTAATCACATTGTTTCCTGACTGAGATATCATTTCCCCCATTGAGTTCTAAGTAGAAGAGTATAGATGAGATAGCATCAACTTAAAAATAAATACTCACTTCTGAGTCAGCGAGACTTACACTTGACCCTCAAGGAATTTGCTTAAGTGTGCTAAGCCTTATCATCCCTTCTTAGTGATGAGGAAACAAATGCATACTTCTTAGGGTTATGATATCTAAAAGAGAGGGTAGGGCTGTGTCTTGTTAGATCTCTGCTTCTCATTGTAGGGCCTTTCACATATTAGGTACCTGATAGTGTTTACTGAAGAAATATCTAAGGCTTCCAAGCCTAGTGCCCATGAAAATCTGGCTATGGTTTTTCTTGAAACAAACATGCTGGGATACAAGGATTTTGAGAAATCCTGTGTTTATAAGGAGAATAAAACAGATTTCTTTACTCCATGACTTCTCAGAGACTTCAGAATATAGATTTGCTTTTTCAAATCTCCATGAAGGGCATACAGAGTGAAGTCTTGCCAAACAGATGTGGTTTCAGAGCCTCTTATGACCATACCCTTTATTAGGCAGTTATTCTATGGATATAGATTTAGGTAGGACCTTAGAGAAATTATTTCCAAATTAAATGCCTGGAGCTCATTGATGAAAATATGAACTGCTTGGATGAAATGCAGTGGGCAGGAGGGAAATGATGCTTGTCTTTCAGAGAGTTGGGCTGGGTCATAAGAGAGGCTTGTCAGGCAATTGCAACCAGGGGTGAGCACTAGCTTACTGAACATGTTCAGAGTGACTGCTGAGTAAGAATTAAACCTAGGTACCCTTCTGGCTTAGGTAGCTGGAGAAGAGGATGAAGATTGATGTACTACGGCTGAGAGAAAAGCACTCTTGGCCTGGGACAGCTCTGGTGGCTCCTCTACTCCAAAAGGCTGAGATAAATGAAATAATATGTATTTTAAAAAGAGTCCTACCTGCCAAAGGCAACTCTGGACGTGATGGAACAAGTGAATTATAAATCAGGGCCCTTTATAAGAAAAAAGGCACAGTGGGGAAAGGTTTCTAAGAAAAACTGAAGATGGACAAGTTGGATGTTGGGGTGGCCAGAGACCACACACATTACAGACATAATCCATCTGATAGGAAGGGGCATTCTACTTTGACAGGTGACAAAGGAGGGTCCCCAGTATGGCTTTATTAGCATAGACTGAGGGCACAGAAACACTGCTCTTGGTCTCCCTGGAGTGACCTCTGATTCTAGCCTCCCAGCTCCAGAAGCCAGAGGGTGGCAATGACTGCAAAAAATGTCAGCAGCAAGAAGTGAAAGGAATGCGGGTGGCAGTTACCAGCATCATATGAGCATGTTGTGTAATAAACAAACGTGTGCCAAGACAGTCCTGAACTTGGCGCGGAGCTGTGTTCCTGGGCTGACTTGCCCAGGCACTCTTACCTTCTCCCCCAAGGAGCCCCAGGACCGAGTGTCCATCCCAAAGTTCTCAGACACTTTAAATGGAGCCTCCAAATTGAAGGCTTAGGATAATCCTTGCAAGTTTGGAAATCTTGCAGATACAATGCTGGTGTCTCCTTGGACTTAGCCAGTGCCTAGTGTAGTTTGAGTACTATGGTTGATGGCCCTTGCTCTCTAAGACTACAATGGCTGAGCAAGGAAAGCAAAACAGGATGTCATTCAGGAAGCTTAGTTATTGTTAGATAGTTAACTCAACTTCATAAACAATTTATAAAGTGCCTTTTCAGAGGGCTATCCTGCGAAGGCCTAATGCTAAAACCTTTAGCAAAGGCTCAAACAAACGAGATGAGAGAAGATTCTGGGCTGGAAGAACCACGTGAGTCAATTTCAGACCTGCCATCCTGTAAGGTTAGAGATGTTCCCCAAATCATTGCAAAGTAAAGGGATATGTACTCCAACTCTGTGCTCCTCTAAATGTGGTCCACGGGCCTTCCAGTCTGTGAACCAATAAGAACCGAAAGCAACAGGAAGTGTTTAGAAATTTGTATAGCAATTTGATGTTGCTGTAACATTTTTATTGTATTTTATAAAATTATTTGTCCATGGTGAATTAGGTAACACTGATCCTTTACCACAGAGCATTTGAACGTTCCCAAGCCTCTCTGGCTCTAACTTGAGTGTCCCCAAGTCTCTCTGGCCTTTGGTTACTAATGAGGTCACATTAGCACACAAAGCCATGTGTCACTGGTTCTTCCCCCCATGGCATTCACATGTGCCCTTCCCTCCCCACAATGTCCATGCATTTGTCAGGGTCCCCAGGAGATGTCTCACGTTTGTTCAAGAGCCACCGTCTGCCCCTAGATATTAGCAGATGGGCACTCCATTGAGCACCTACAGCTGCCATCAGGCCAGGACCCCTCTACCCACCCTCCAAGGGGAGAGTGCTATCTCCTGTGTTCTCAGCACTACACAGTTTGCTTTCCCTTTCATGTACTGGGAGCTGAGCCTGGGGCCACACAGCCAGGCATTCCCTTCTTTCTCTAGGGATCAGACACCTAGGCCTGGGCTGGGGGTAATAAGCCTGTTTCATCTGGGGCCCTAGTAGCAAATTATGTCCACAGATAGATGCCTCAGGGATCACTAGAATCTTATAGCCCAGTTTCAAGTTAGAGCTAGCCAGTGCCCCCTATTACAACCAAGTTATAACCAAGTGTTTTCCAGAGAGTTTTCAGGGATCTATACAGATTATTTTGTTAACTGGCAGCTCTTCTGTGCTTTATACTTACATACATGTTTTAATCTTCACTTAGGTTCTGTGAAGCCCCTTTCATCTCATGACCTGAAAGCTGTGACCAATGATGTGGACAGTGCGGGAAACAGAACTATAACTTTTCCAGTCGTAAGTTCCCCTAGACTCAGGAGGTTGGTGAGACTGAACTCTGACAGCAGCACAGAGGAAGTTTCTGTTTTTACCCAATATCTGGTGAGTCCTGACGTCTGTGCTGCTGAGCCGGGCTGAGCATCTCTGCGAGGCGGGCCTCTCATTTGTCTGCATCCTGTTAAACCAAGCAGGTGTGACCCTTTGCCCAGGCAATTACTCATTTCAGCTGTGCAGGTTTTAAAACTGGACAATCTGTAGGGAGCGTATGAGACATAATTGTTAGAAAACACTGAGAAAATTTCAACTGTGTATTTAATAAATAAAAAGGGATCCCTTTATCACTGAAGAGTGACTTAAAATCCAAAGCATAGTTGCAGGAATAAGTCCTGCAGGATATAAGTGTTTGCATTTATATTTAATATGTAATATTATATACATTATTTAATATATTATAAGTGTGTCTCTATAAATATGTGTGTGTATAATCTGTATTTGAAGCCATTTGTTTTAAACTTCACTGGTGCTTACCACTACTACCACCACATACTTTCTTATTTAACTGGCTAAGCCTTCAAACTTTTTTTTTTTTTTTTTTGCATTCTAGCCAGGAATCTGACTGACCAGACATGTTTACTTATATGTGATTTTATTTTCTAAAAATCTATGTTTCCAAATAGTCTTCTTGAATACAACTCTTTCACTTGTTTGCCATTCAACTTTCTTTTTCCATTCTGAAACAGTATATACATGCATCTGAGAGCTGATTTGGCTATAGCTTTACACAACTAAGGAATAAAAAAATCCAAAGTTAAGCTTAGAGGAAATAGCAAGTGTAAACCATATGTCTGCCATTAACCTTTGAGCCATTTCTCTCCAGTATGATGTGGCAAAGTTGAATGTGGCTTTTGCTTTGCAATTGCCTTTGTCTGGGATGCATTTAAGAGAACTGGTCATGACTAGTTAAAGCTCTGAATGTGATGCCGAAAAGGGAGGTATGAATTCTCTAGCTCACAGATGCACCCAGAAGAGGAAAAAAAGGATTAGAATTAAAACTCCATTGTTCGGGGGAGCTGAAATGTTCCCAAGGACATCAAAACATGTCCAGGGTCAGTTTACATTTAGAATACTGACAAAATTTATATATACAGTCATATAAAGATTTCTTTATACAGTCATATAAAGATGCTTTGGCTGTAGCCCTAGTTTTTTTTTAATTGAATACAATCATTGCAAGCATTATTTTCAACTACTTTTGCAAATATATGATATTTTAGATCAATATGATCCAAACAGTGGACACAGTAGCCAGGATCCTCTAGATTATGCTGCAGTGACAAACAAATCTCAGCAGCCTACAATAACAAAAATGTATCTCGCTTATGTCGTCCATTCGTGTGGACGGGCTACGGGTCTGCTCTACATGTCATCCTTATTCCAGCATCTGAGTTGAAGGAGCAGCCCTTCTCTTGGGCATTGCTGTTCTTGCAGCAGGGGGGAAAAAGTGATGGTGGAACCAGAGCAGGCGACGTGTTATATTAAGGTTCAGGGCCACACAGGGGTGTCTAGGATGAAAGGCTCTTGATTGCTGGTCCATATGGAGGTGGGAGAAGGCTTCTGTCTAGAAGCACAACCTGGGAAGTCCGATGAGTGAAGGGTGGAGAGAGAGTTTTGCTCTCCTTCCTGAATAGACTGAGCATCTGGCTTTTCTCACCACACACCCTTTCCTCTCCCACATGTACACCTGCCACGCCAGGGACCTGGTCCAGTGCTTTCACTCAAAGGACAGATGAGAGATTGTTTTATCATGTACAACATTAGAATGTTTATAAGGCTTTTTATACAAGGCACACACTCCTGGGTATGACAATTTCTTTCTCCTGAAAGGAACATCTAAGATAAATTTACAGTCTATAGAAATTCAGCACAGCAACCCACACTTTCTACACCTTTAGTGTGTGATGTGCAGAGAGAGCTTATAATTTAGGAATCAGGCACCCTGTTGCTGCTCTTTGATCTACTGCTGACTACTTACTGACTGAGCACAAGTTCCTTGGCCTCTAAAGTCAGAAGGTCTGGATTAGTTCTGTGACTTAGGGCAAATTACCCATGCTTTAAACCTTAGTTTCCTCATCTGTAAAATGGGAAAAATAATAGCAATAATAGTTGACAGCATTTTGAACATTAACCATGTACCAAGCACTGTTCTAAGCCTTCTATTATATTACTATTATCTCCACTTACAGACTTAGACCCTAAAGCACAGGAAGGTTAAACAACTTGTCCACAGGTGCTCAGGTTATAAGTAGCAGAGCTAGGATTTGAACCCAGGGCCCCCGACTCTAGGTCATACTCCTGTCAACTAAGCCATGACTTCCTTCTAGTGTTTAAATGTGGAATAAGACAGATAATAGATGTATAGATAATAAATGCTTGACACATTTCTCCACATACAGCAAACACTAAATAAATGGTAGCTAAGGCTTATGTTATTATCTTTTCATTCTTGGAAATGTGAGAAATTCCTTTCCTCTCCTAATAGCTGAAAGTCGAGTTTCACAGGCAAAGGCAATTTTCTAGGACACTGTGCTTACCCTAATGTGCTACAGTAATTTAATGAATGGAAATGAGGCCGTTAGAGGACAGTGACTTTTGCTTCACCTAATAACCCACTTACTGTTCCCCTTTGGGTAGAGCCCCTGGTGTTCTCCAATACATTTCCCTGAGTGATGATGAGAGGGGAAGGCTGAGAAAAATGTAATGGGGTCTCATGTGGGAATCGAACACTTCATTTTCTGGCATAGCAGAGGCTGGAGGAGGAATGAAGCCTGGGGCTGGGGGAGCTCCAAGAACCTCATCCCAGTGGGTCAGAGCAGCTGAGAGTGCTTTAGCTAAATTAAGGTGTTTTTACAAAAGATGTTTGGTTAAATTTCTGCACATGTCATTGAAATACTGTCTCCCCTTCCACTTTAATAGTCATAAAGAACATCAATAATGTGGGGAGGAGAGGGGGTGTGCAGAGAGAATTCTGTAAGGATATAAACCAAAATGCTAACTCTGGCTCTTTCAGGGGAGTAAGTTATCTTGATGTTTCTGTGTGTGTGTGTGTGTGTTAGTTTCTGAGTATAAAAATAATACATGTCTATTATGAAAATAAGATAAGAAAACATTAAAACATTAAATTTATGTTGACAAAGCACAGAACATCACCCATAAGTACAGTACAATGGATGTTAATCTGGAGGCATTCCAGTTCTGGTTAGCTTGTGTGTTGAAAAATGCACGTATTTATTTGTGACTTGGGAAGAGTAAAAACTTACTATTAATCTTCCTGGCTTTCCCTTTTCCAGATCCTGTCTCCTTTTTCTCATGCGAATAGAATGTGAATCTTTTCCTAAAGTCTACAGTTTTATGGCCTCTGTCAAATAAGACCCTGGTCAACTCTCAGTTGTTTTATAATGGCTCATATTTATTATCCAGCACCTCCAGAACATTTTGGGAAGGAAAAGAAACCTGCAGACAGGTTATGGAGTTGGTGAAGATGATCAAAACATTTTATCTGAAATGCTTAATGAAGACACTTATTAACACATATTATAATTAGTCCTCTTCAATCTCGTTGATGAAAAAAAATAATACCCAGGAAACAATTTCAATTGTAAAAGAAGTTCAGAACTATTTAGTTGAGTATAAATGATCAAATGGATTTGATTACTATTTGGCTTCCTTGATAAGTTTTTCTAATTTCAAGAGTCAATTCAAGCCAATAACCTACTAAGTTGGGAGAGTGTTTTAGGCAGTTGATGGTTGAGTGAGCTTTCACACCTTTAACTGAAAGCGCTAAATGTTCCCAGCCCTCTACCGCCCTTCACTGGGGGAGGCAAAACCACCATATCGTTTGCAAATAAAACTCATGCTTGGCCAAGCACGGCAGCTCAGGCTTGTAATTCCAATACTTTGGGAGGCTGAGACAGGAGGATTGCTTGAAGCCAGGCGTTTGAGACCAGCCTAGCCAACGTAGTAAGACCTCTCTCCACTTCCGTCCCCCAGTCTCCATGAAACATTTTTTAAAAACCCAATTAGCTGGGTGTGGTGGAGCATGTCTGTAGTCCCAGCTACTCGGGAGGCAGAGGCGGGAGGATTGTTTGAGCCCGGGTGTTCTAGGTTACAGTAAGCTATGATCATGCCACTGTGCTCCAGCCTGGGCGATATATGGATGGATGCAGCTTCTGAAAGAAACCTCCACTCTCTATTATACTTAAGATCATACTTTGGCAAAATAATTGTGAGGAAAATACTTGTTATGGCATAGTCCAAAAATACTTTCTTATCCCAGAATAAATTTACTATTTTTCTAAACCATACCATGTCAGCCTACCCAAGATAAGCAAGCAACATCTTTGTCCTTCACCATAAATTATATCTGCCTAAATGGGAAAAGCTAAACCACAAAAACTTTTGCTCAAAATCTTGTGTCCTGAAGAATTAAGCATGTGAGTACACAGAGAAGGTAAATCATCGGATTTTAAAATTAAATAAAAGCTTTTAACAAATTTAGAAAAATTATTGTTCATTTCAAAGAATGTATAAACAAAATAAAAATTAAATTCTATAAGGCACTGATTTCTTCCAAGTACAGCATGAAGCTAATTGAATGATTTTAATTCCAGTGCTTGTTGAAATAATTTAGACTCATTAAAAAGCAAAGTGTTCCAGTTTGAGATTTACGGTGCCTGGCCCTTTTGCTTTTCCATAAAGCCAGTAATTGCATTTCAGCCATTGTACTGTTGTGGGTGGGAGATCAACTGTCTTTGTCTCTGCTTGCTGCTGCAATATGGACACAGGTGTCCAGGGCCACATTTAGAAAATGATACAATCAATTCTGGGTTATGACTTTTGTCTAATTACCTATTCTCCCAGAATCTTGATTTATTGACCAAGAAAACACATTTTAAGAAATTGTGAAAACACTTCCCATAGGATAGAAATTAACTTCTTACAACTTAATGGAGAGTACAATCAACTGAATGTTGATTCATACATAGGATAGGATAGAAATTAACTTATTACAACTTAATGGAGAGTACAGTCAACTGAATGGATTATTAAACTTTGGTCCCTGAATATTCTGAGCAGGGAAGGCTCAGGGTCTTGCTGTTAGTGATTACTCCTGCCCCCACCTCCACTGCTGCTTTCTTGGGATCTTTTCAGTAATAAGCTTAATGACGACTAGATATAGAAGTTATTTCAGACATTTTCCACTAGTTTTTGTTCTTTTGGGCTAATTTTGGCTTTGTCATTACACTTCATTGAATTATGTGCTAGCATATTTTTCCACATATAGAAATTATTGTATTATCATTTAATCACCTGCTCATTGTTCAAGCTGGAAATTGGCTGATGGGCCTGGGCCCAATGGCTTTGAATAACCAAAAGTGTTTCTTTCTTTTAGAACTGTTGGCTATTTCTTTCAAAAAGCAGATAGAACAAAATCCCATTTCTGTGAAAGTGATTTGTCCTTTTTTCTTCTGTTCATTTCCTATGGTTGCTGTGATAAATTGCTACACATTTGGTGGCTTAAAAGAGCAGAAATATATTCCCTCCCAGTTCCTGAGAACAGTCTGAACTCCATTTCACTCGGCCAAAATCAAGGTGTCAGCAGTGCCCTGCAACCTCTGAAGGCTGTGAGGGGGAGTTTTTTCCTTGCCTCTTTCCCAGCTTCTATGGCTGCAGGCATTCCTTGGCATGTGGCTGCATCACTCCCATCTCTGCCTTTGTGGTCACACTGCTTTCTCCTTTTATGTCTAAGTCTCCCTCTGCCTCCCTGTTGTAAAGATTCATTTGACTGCAGTTAGGGCCCACCTGAATAATCTAGGACGATCTTCCAATCTCAGGATCATTAACTTAATCACATTTGCAAGGTCTTTGCCATATAAGGGAACATTCATAGGTAGCTTTCAGAAATTAGAGCCTGATATCTTTGGGGGGCAATTTTTAGCTTACTACACTCATATGTAACAAAAGCAAGACGTCTCATACTGCCTTCTGCTGTTTCCTAATAGTAACCTTTTATATGATCTCATTTGATAGTTTTATTAAAGGTCTATACATGTATAATGGTACAAGGCATATGAGAATCTATGTTTAGGTCTATATAAACGTGGATTTGGACTTCTCTGCCAGGTAGGGCTATAGATGGATATCTTGCTGTGCTCCTTGAAAAGATTTTTATTCTAGTTGGTTTCTGGAGAGACTGACACAGTTATGGAAGGGCATGAGCCACAACTCCTGGATAGTTATTTGGGTTAGGTTTTCAGTTGTCCATTTCTAGCTGCAGATTTCCAAGTAACACCATTTTGGAACCTAGGTTTTCCAAAATACCTCTTCTATCCACTCCCACTAAGGTAAATTATTCCTGGGACTTAACTCAGCCCCACTTTGTTTAGCCTGATTCCTGGACACTCTCTAAGCCTTGGCACCCTGGGCTTCCCGGGCTTCTGATCTCTTCTGGGAACCTTGAATTCTGTATATCTGGCTGCTCTCTGTAACCATGGTGATGTCAGTCTGGTGGAAGAGAGAAAGGGCAAACAGAGAGGAGCTGTTTCTTGGTGCTCATCTTTCAGGAGTACAGCATCTTGGTGTCTTTAGAATGTTAGCTTTTAGTACTTTTTGGTTAATTTTCATGGACCTTTGCAGACTTTACCCTCTTGAATGGTTTGGCTTTCTGTAGTCTCTTTCCCCATGGATATCTGTTTGGCATAGAGATTTCTTTCTTCTTCTTTTTTTTTTTTTTGGCCAGTTCTCTTTCTCTTCCTCCTTCTGGCCAATGACTGTCCTGTCCAGAGACCTGAACCTTGGACAAAACTGTTGTGTTGTGGAGAATTAAGCAAGTGTATTCCTGTCTCCATCTCTTCTTTTTCCTTCTCCCAGCTGACTTTGAGATAATTTGGTTACTCTCTTCTCCAGTGGGAATTTCAAAGCTACTTTTAAGCCCCACTCTGGGAAGGATCAGTGGAAAGGACTCATGCTCTGGTTTTCTCATCAGATTTGTAGGGAGCTGTATTTACAGACACCCTTAGAATGAAGATATTCTCCAGAGTGTTCTAGCCTTGCCTTTTGGTCAAGTTTGACAATTCTGATCTCATTACCCCCAGTCCTGTCCTGTGTACTTCTGTAGACCTGTAGAATGCCTTTAGGAAAAAAAAAACTGTATTCCACAGTTGACCCCCGTCCACCCAAGCATAGTACATCTGAGCTCCTGCTTCATCCTTGGGTTCATCCAAGGACACTCATAGTGATCCTTAGCTCTCTGGCTCCAGGTTTTAAAAGCCTAGCCTTGAGCAGGCAGGTATCTTTCAGTCACCTTGGTGCCCAAACAGGAATTGCTCTCGGGAAAAACTCCTCTTTCTTTAATCCCAATGTCTTTTCTCTTTAATACAATAATGAGATTTTCTCCCTGATCAAAAATGGCAGTAGTGCCTGTAATCCCAGCATTTTGGGAGGCTGAAGTGGGTGGATCTCTTGAGTTAAGGAGTTCACAACCAGCCTGGGCAACGTGGTGAAATCCTGTCTCTATCAAAAAATACAAAAATTAGCCGGGCATAGTGGCACACACCTGTAGTCCCAGCTACTCAGGATGTTGAGGTGGGAGGATGGCTTGAGCCTGGAAGGCAGAGGTTGCAGAGAGCTAAGATCATGCCACTGCACTCCAGAGTGCAGACAGAGTGAGACCCTGTCTCAGAAAAAAAAAAAAAAATAGTATAGTGTAGTATAGTATAGTATAGTATAGTATAGTATAGTATAGTATAGTAGAATGGGAATATAGCCTTTCTTTAATTTGCCATTTGTAATAAATACAATACATAAAATGAGCCATGTATTTGAGTCATTACAAGTCTGGACAAGCCCTGGCCAATAGTGACTATGTTGTTTTCAGGCCAGACCAAAAAAGGGCACTAGTCTGCCCTACTCATACTTGCAACTGACTTTCCACATTACCAGGGTTCTTGGAGTTGGAGAGCATATCTTGTGAAATTCTTTGCTGCCTAGAATTTCACTGAATTTTCCATACTGTAGGCATGGCTCCTAGGTAATCAAGAAGGTGTGAACTCTGGAGTCATGCAGGGCTAGGTTCAAAACTAGGCTCTCCAACTTATTGTCTATGCATGAATTATAAATCATATAAAGCGGCTCATAGAGCACCTGGAATTTGTGTTTAGGACTCAATAAAAGTTAGGTGTTGTCTAGGTGATTTTGTTAAATAAATGAGTAAGAAATATGCCAGATGGCCTTAATTCTTCTTCATGATAAAAAATGTATATACTTTAGATTTGTATGGCACTTTTAAAGTAGTTTATTTGTTCATTTGGCAAATATTTTTAGAATAGTGAACAAATACTTATTTACAAAGCAACCAGAAGTAAGCTTTTGCAATGTGCCAAGATTTTAGCCTATAAATTCCTCCATTTTTATGGGAAAATATTTTATTAGGCATATTTTAGAACTTTCTAATTGCTTAATATTCACATCCATGATTCAGTATAAAAAAGACTATAGCCTCCCATCTTAACCAGAATCCCCTGATGTTCCAGTAAGGAATTGGTTGGTGAGAACTTAGCTTTCTTGAAAGACCTAGAAATGCCCAGGGCCTGCATTTTTTTGAACACTGATATGCAATAGACCAATTTAGTCAAATGCATATCTACAAGTGAGTTATTATTCCATATTTTAATGCACAAATTGAGGCTCAGAGAGATTAAGTGACTTGCACAAAGGTCACAGAGCTGAAAATTGGTGACATTTATACTTGAATTTAGATCTGATTAATCCAAGATTCGAAATCTACCCTGCATTAACTAATGGTTTTCTTTGTGGTTCCCTAGAAATCAAGGATATGAGATCCAGAAAGTTTAAATCTCAGAGATCTGAGGGATATGATAATATTGCCCCTTCAAATGAAAGCACTGTTAGCAGTGGAAGAGATCTGAGTCACCCCAAATCACTGGTGGTGAATCTGTACACATTTGTGGCAACTTTAGGCCTTGCCTCCTCAGAAGAAATAATTTGACTGAGGGGCATAAAACAGAAAAAGAGACTGAGGCAAGTTCCAGAGCAGGAGTGGAAGTTTATTAAAAAGGTTTTAGAACAGACAAGAAAGGAAATAATCTTTGAAAGAGATCCAAGTGGGCACCTGAAGGTCAAAGAGAGAAAAAAGGGACACTTACCTTGATCCTAGGGCTCTATAGGCTCGCCTCTTTCCCATAATTCTTTCCTTAGGGTGGGCTTCCTGCATGTGTAGTCCCTTCCTTACCCTTGGGAACTGAACACATGCAGTGTGCTTAGGAAGTTGTACCCATGTCCATCTGAGGCTTTCTTCCTTTTTGTGGTGGAGTGCCCTGAAGACCATACTTTGCCATTTTTGTCTCTTAATATGCATGCCTGGGAAGTTTCTTCTCCCTGGGATCTGCTTTTCTTTAACACTTTAACATTAACAGGTGTGGACCATCAGGAAATGGCCTCTCCCTGGTGCCAGCTGCCAATTTATCACTTTTAGAGAGGCAATGCAATAATTGCCAAGCCATCACCTGGCATTTCTAGTGGGTTGTCGGGGAGAGCCCTCTCCTGCCCCGCTAATGCCTAACTACCTGTAACAGCACTACTCTGGGAAGTTGTAGGATTTGGAACCACATATCCACCCTTTCATAGGCAAGGCAGGATTACAGCCTCGTTAAAGTCTTAGTGAAATGGCCTAGGTTAGAGGAGGCAGCTGGGTGGTGGTGGTGAGATGGGGCAGGTATGGGGACCAACTAGACCCTATATCTTGATCTTAAAATTACTTATTGATTTTCAAGTGTCCAAGGCATTTGTGAGTGGGTCTCCCTCCCCCATTCTGCATACTCTGAGTCATCAGAGAAGAGGGATTACTTGTCCCTTCTTGAAGTTGAAGTTGATGTAGTAAAACATTATGAAGTTTACTTTTTAAAGTATCATGTTCTAATTATTTTGAAAGAGCTTCAGACTTACAGAATAATTGTAATAGAGTACAAAGAATTCATGTATAATATTCATCCATATTCCCCAAATGTTAGCATTTAACCACATTTGCTTTATCATTTTTCTCTTTACATACACAAACACATTTCGGAGACTTTGAGAGCCAGTTGCTGCCATGTCCCTTTATCTCTAAATATTTCAGTGTGTTTTTCCTGGAAATAACGCCATTCTCTTACAGAATCACAGTATAATTTTCAAACCCATGAAATTCACATTGCCACAATACTATTACATAATTTATAGACCTTATTGAAATTTCACAAGTTGTTTCAGTAAATTTTTTTTTAGCAAAAGAAAAAGTCCACAGCATAAAACATAGCGTTTAATTGTCCCATGTCTTTATGTTACCAGAAAGGGATCCCAATCCAGACCCCAAGACAGAGTCCTTGGACCTCGAGCAAGAAAGAATTTGAGTAGAGTCCATAGAGTAAAGTGAGTGCAAGTTTATTAGGAAAGTAAAGGGATGAAAGAATGGCTACCCCATAGGCAGAGCAGCAGCAATGGCTGCCTGACTGAATATACGTATAGTTATTTCTTGCTCATACGCTAAATAAGGGGTGGATTATTCATGAGTTTTCTGGGAAAGGGGTGGAGAGTTCTCAGAACTGAGGGCCCCTCCCCTTTTTAGACTATATATGGTAACTTCAGACATTTCTGTGGCATTTGTAAACTGTCATGGCACTGGTGGGAGTGTCTTTTAGCATGCTAATGCATTATAATCAGCATATAATGAGCAGTGAGTCAACCAGAGGTCACTTTCATTGCCATCTTGGTTTTGGTGGGTTTTGGCCAGCTTCTTTACTGCATCCTGTTTTATCGGCAAGGTCTTTGTGACCTGTGTCTTGTGCCGACCTCCTATCTCATCCTGTGGCTAAGAATGCCTGACCTCCTGGGAATGCAGCCCAACAGGTCTCAGCTTTATTTTATACCCAGCCCCTACTCAAGATGGAGTTGTTCTGGTTTGAATGCCTCTGACATTTAGTCTCCTTCAAGCTGGAATCATTCCTCAGTCACGTTCCCTTTCATGAACTTGCCATTTTCTTGCCAGGTACAGGACAGTTCTCTGTAGAATATCCCTCAGTCTGGTCTTACCTGGTGTTTTATCCTGTTTCCTTATGATCAGATCTATTTAGGTTGTGCCTTTGGGGCAGGAATACCGGGAGAGCTGCTGGGTTCTCAGAGCTTCCCATCAGAGGCCCTAAGGCTCACTTTGCCCAGGACTGAGGATGTTTACCTCTGTCACTTGGTCAGGTGTTGCTTTCAGGTTTATCCACTTGAAGGTACTGTTCTCCCCTTTGTAATTAATAAATATGTGAGGAGACACTTTGGAAAGATTTAAATAGCTTGTTTCTCATCACATTTTCACCCACTAGTTTTAGGATTCTTGCCTGAAATGTTTATTGTTGCAGAGGTTGCCAAATGTCGATTTTTCTCATTTTGTTTTTCCTACTATGTTCATTAGTTGAAATCTAACACCATTGGTTTTCTAACAACATTCCAGAAAGATTTCATCTGTTAAAGAGAAAATATCTGGGCTAAATTAAATCCATAAGAAATAAAAACCTCTCTTCTCTCCTCTCCCTAACCCCAGAGCCCAGGTATTCAGCTAAGTGGCTTATCTATCCATATTTAATACCATGGAAATATGTAGAGCTGTTGGAAATTGTTCCTAAGGCCATTTTCTATTTTAGGTGACAAAATTCCTAATCCTCTCTTAGATCCTTCTCTCTTCAGGTTTACCCCACACTTTTTCTCCTGAAGTCTTGGTCTCATTCTGCCTTTCCTGGCCTTCTCCTTAATACACACACACACCCCTTGGAACCTGGCTCTTAAAGCTGCAGAAGGAAAAGCTCTCTTCTGAACATTAAAGAACCTACTCACCTGCAAACCTCTTTCAGGGCATGGCCAGCAAGTGCACATTCCACAGGCACCCTTAGTCCCTTTTATTTCTAGCTCAGCACTTTCAGTAATGCCCTATCCAGTCTTAAAGTCCAGATACTCAAGATGCATCTAATTAAATTCTCTCTGTCACTCTCCAGGGTAAAATTAGGCAATTAGTTATTCACACTTAATTTCATACTCTTGAAATGCCTTTTTAAAAATAGAACCTATAACAGATCTCTCCTCCACTAGGCTCCTGAAATACAAAGCTATGTTTAGAACTCTTCCGCAATCTCTTCCCTCAGAAGATTTCTGACTTTCATCTCAATTGTCTGTGAGCACTATCCCTTTCCTGGGACAATCACTCTCTGTACCACGGACGTCGGAAGATCCTTAGATTATTCTAACAACTTCTTATATATTTTTCAGGGAAGCTAATTTTCACTTATACCAAAGGACAAGGTTGACCAGCTTCCAAGAAAATCTTTCTTCCTGGTTAATAGACTATGTTACTTTTCATCTTAGGGAAATGGATCTTTTTTGCTTTATAATATGATGCCTCTCTCAAGCAGAATAAAAAGCATCCTCTGGTCCAAAATTCATGGCACAGTCACCTGTTTCTGGGAGGGGAAATGCATTTATGACTAACCATAAATCTTAAGCTAGGAAGTGAAATGCTAGGGCTGCCAAATAAAGCAGACTCTCTTTCCCAGGAACTGCTGGGGAACTGAATCACTCATTAGTACCAGAAATTGCTATCTTTGGAGAAACTTCAATTTCTCCTCAGTAACCTTGTTTCTCTATAAGGTAATGTTTAGAGATAATATTTTTCTTTCTTCTTCCCATTTAAAACCCTCAAAAGACAGCATTTCCTTGCCTCATTCTTGAATGGGCTAAGAATGAAAGAACTCCTCACCAACAGTTTTTGGCTACTTTGGGACAGGGAGCTTATCTTCCATGGAAACTCACCAGACCAAAAGCCTTTCTAGAACTCGAGATCAAGATATAGCCTCTGTATCAGTATTGAGCCAAAGCAACATATATTCAGAGACCCAAACTTCTGTTAGTTACTATAGCATTTCCAGATATTGATTGATGAGGTGGACTCAACTGCTCTGTAAATTACATGATAGTTTATCTTAGGCATGTTTGAACTGGACATAGAATACCTTGGCAAAACACACCTGTAAACTCGAGTATTATAATAGCTAGCAGGTCAGAAAAAGAAGTGACCCATAGAAACTAAGGGCTAAATATTTTGTCTGTAGCCTTTCCTTCTGTGATTAAAGTTTGGTACATAAAGGGAAAGAATCAAGCATTTATCCTGTCTTTCCTGTACCTCACTATAACCAAATGGCAGATGAAGGAAAGTTCTTTCTTATAAAAGACTTCCAGATAATAAAGAAGAAATGATAAAAGCATATCAGTGTTTTGCCACTGCAACAATAATGGATTTAGGCAATGGTATCAATGACTCTTTAAATCTATTAGGTGACAGGCTAATGGAGAACCTTAAAATAGAAGGACCAACCTGCCAACACTTGAATCTACCTGTCAATCTTAACATATCCAAGAGAGAAGCAACCTAATATTTTGCTTTGCAATGAGAAGCAAGAGAAAATATAAAATACAACCTGTAAAATACTCTTATCCGAAAGTTGAACCTGATTCCTATTAAGTCTCTAGATTTAACTACCAGTACTTAGGAAATACAGAGGCGAGAGGAAATGCGAAACAACATCCCAGGGATGGAGTCAGCAAAATCCAGAATGTGGGAAACTCTCAAGACAGACAGCCCAATTTCTTCAACAAACAAATTCCAAGAAAAATTAGAGAAGAGGAACCCATAGATGAAAAGACATCTATGAGAAGTATCAAACAAATGTGATGTGGACTTAGGATCCTGACTCAACAGTGCAACTAGTGAAAAAAAAAAGACAAGTACTAGATTACCAGATACATTTGAACATTTGGATATTTGAAAATACTAAGTAATTATTTGTAATATTTTGGTGTGATCATGGTATTATGGTTATGTTTTTAAGAGTCATCGTTAACCAATACTTACTAAAGCATTTACAGATGTGTCTTAGTCCATTTTCTTTTTTTTTTTTTATTATACTTTAAGTTTTAGGGTACGTGTGCACAACATGCAGGTTTGTTACATATGTATACATGTGCCATGTTGGTGTGCTGCACCCATTAACTCGTCATTTAACATTAGATATATCTCCTAATGGTATCCCTCCCCACTCCCTCCACCCCACAACAGTCCCCGGTGTGTGATGTTCCCCTTCCTGTGTCCATGTGTTTTCATTGTTCAGTTCCCACCAATGAGTGAGAACATACGGTCTTTGGTTTTTTGTCCTTCTGATAGTTTGCTGAGAATGATGGTTTCCAGCTTCATCCATGTCCCTACAAGGGACATGAACTCATCATTTTTTATGGCTGCATAGTATTCCATGGTGTATATGTGCCACATTTTCTTAATCCAGTCTATCATTGTTGGACATTTGGGTTGGTTCCAGGTCTTTGCTATTGTGAATAGTGCCGCAATAAACTTACGTGTGCATGTGTCTTTATAGCAGCATGATTTATAATCCTTTGGGTATATACCCAGTAATGGGATGGCTGGGTCACATGGTATTTCTAGTTCTAGACCCCTGAGGAATCGCCACACTGACTTCCACAATGGTTGAACTAGTTTACAGTCCCACCAACAGTGTAAAAGTGTTCCTATTTCTCCACATCCTCTCCAGCACCTGTTGTTTCCTGACTTTTTAATGATCGCCATTCTAACTGGTGTGAGATGGTATCTCATTGTGGTTTTGATTTGCATTTCTCTGATGGCCAGTGATGGTGAGCATTTTTTCATGTGTCCTTTGGCTGCATAAATGTCTTCTTTTGAGAAGTGTCTGTTCATGTCCTTTGCCCACTTTTTGATGGGGTTGTTTGTTTTTTTCTTGTAAATTTGTTTGAGTTCATTGTAGATTCTGGATATTAGCCCTTTGTCAAATGAGTAGATTGCAAAAATTTTCTCCCATTCTGTAGGTTGCCTGTTCACTCTGATGGTAGTTTCTTTTGCTGTGCAGAAGCTCTTTAGTTTAATTAGATCCCATTTGTCAATTTTGGCTTCTGTTGCCATTGCTTTTGGTGTTTTAGACATGAAGTCCTTGCCCATGCCTATGTCCTGAATGGTATTTCCTAGATTTTCTTCTAGGGTTTTTACGGTTTTAGGTCTAACATGTAAGTCATTAATCCATCTTGAATTCATTTTTGTATAAGGTGTAAGGAAGGGATCCAGTTTCAGCTTTCTACATATGGCTAGCCAGTTTTCCCAGCACCATGTATTAAATAGAGAATCGTTTCCCCATTTCTTGTTTTTCTCAGGTTTGTCAAAGATCAGATAGTTGTAGATATGCGGCATTATTTCTGAGGGCTCTGTTCTGTTCCATTGGTCTATATCTCTGTTTTGGTACCAGCACCATGCTGTGTTGGTTACTGTAGCCTTGTAGTATAGTTTGAAGTCAGGTAGTATGATGCCTCCAGCTTTGTTCTTTTGGCTTAGGATTGACTTGGCAATGCGGGCTCTTTTTTGGTTCCATATGAACTTTAGTTTTTTCCAATTCTGTGAAGAAAGTCATTGGTAGCTTGATGGGGATGGCATTGAATCTATAAATTACCTTGGGCAGTATGGCCATTTTCACAATGTTGATTCTTCCTACCCATGAGCATGGAATGTTCTTCCATTTGTTTGTATCCTCTTTTATTTCCTTGAGCCGTGATTTGTAGTTATCCTTGAAGAGGTCCTTCGCGTCCCTTGTAAGTTGGATTCCTAGGTATTTTATTCTCTTTGAAGCAATTGTGAATGGGAGTTCACTCATGATTTGGCTCGCTGTTTGTCTGTTATTGGTATGTAAGAATGCTTGTGATTTTTGCACATTGATTTTGTATCCTGAGACTTTGCTGAAGTTGCCTATCAGCTTAAGGAGATTTTGTGCTGAGACGATGGGGTTTTCTAGATATACAATCATGTGATTTGCAAACAGGGACAATTTGACTTCCTCTTTTCCTAATTGAGTACCCTTTATTTCCTTCTCCTGCCTGATTGCCCTGGCCAGAACTTCCAACACTGCATTGAATAGGAGTGGTGAGAGAGGGCAGCCCTGTCTTGTGCCCGTTTTCAAAGGGAATGCTTCCAGTTTTTGCCCATTCAGTATGATATTGGCTGTGGGTTTGTCATAGATAGCTCTTACTATTTTGAGATACATCCCATTAGTACCTAATTTATTGAGAGTTTTTAGCATGAAGGGTTTTTGAATTTTGTCAAAGGCCTTTTCTGCATCTACTGAGATAATCATGTGGTTTTTGTCATTGGTTCTGTTTATATGCTGGATTACATTTATTGATTTGTGTATGTTGAACCAGCTTTGCATCCCAGGGATGAAGCCCACTTGATCATGGTGGATAAGCTTTTTGATGTGCTGCTGCATTCAGTTTGCCAGTATTTTATTTAGGATTTTTGCATCGATGTTTATCAGGGATATTGGTCTAAAATTCTCTTTTTTGGTTGTGTCTCTGCCAGGCTTTGGTATCAGGATGATGCTGGCCTCATAAAATGAGTTAGGGAGGATTCTCTCTTTTTCTATTGATTGGAATAGTTTCAGAAAGAATGGTACCAGCTCCTCTTTGTTCCTCTGGTAGAATTCGGCTGTGAATCCATCTGGTCCTGGAATTTTTTTGGTTGGTAAGCTATTAATTATTGCCTCAATTTCAGAGCCTGTTATTGGTCTATTCAGAGATTCAACTTCTTCCTGGTTTAGTCTTGGGAGGATATATGTGTCAGGAATTTATCCATTTCTTCTAGATTTTCTAGCTTATTTGTGTACAGGTGTTTATAGTATTCTCTGATGGTAGTTTGTATTTCTGTGGGATCAGTGGTGATATCCCCTTCATCATTTTTTATTGCATCAATTTGATTCTTCTTTCTTTTCTTCTTTATTAGTCTTGCTAACAGTCTATCAATTTTGTTGATCGTTTGTAAAAACCAGCTCATGGATTCATTGATTTTTTGTAGGGTTTTTTGTGTCTCTATTTCCTTCAGTTCTGCTCTGACCTTAGTTATTTCTTGCCTTCTGCTAGCTTTTGAATGTGTTTGCTCTTGCTTCTCTAGTTCTTTTAATTGTAATGTTAGGGTGTCAGTTTTAGATCTTTCCTGCTTTCTCTTGTGGGCATTTAGTGCTATAAATTTCCTTCTACACACTGCTTTGAATGTGTCCCGGAGATTCTGGTATGTTGTGTCTTTGTTCTTGCTGGTTTCAAAGAACATCTTTATTTCTGCCTTCATTTCATTATGCACCCAGTAGTCATTCTGGAGCAGGTTGTTCAGTTTCCATGTAGTTGAGAGGTTTTGAGTGAGTTTCTTAATTCTGAGTTCTAGTTTGATTGCACTGTGGTCTGAGAGACTGTTATAATTTCTGTTCTTTTACATTTGCTGAGGAGTGCTTTACTTCCAACTATGTGGTCAATTTTGGAATAGGTATGGGGTGGTGCTGAAAAGAATGTATATTCTGTTGATTTGTGGTAGAGAGTTCTGTAGATGTCTATTAGGTCTGCTTGGTGCAGAGCTGAGTTGGATTCCTGGATATCCTTGTTAACTTTCTGTCTCATTGATCTGTCTAATGTTGACAGTGGGGTGTTAAAGTCTCCCATTATTATTGTGTGGGAGTCTAAGTCTCTTTGTAGATCTCTAAGGACTGGCTTTATGAATCTGGGTGCACCTGTATTGGGTGCATATGTATTTAGGATAGTTAGCTCTTCTTGTTGAATCGATCCCTTTACTATTATGTAATGGCCTTCTTTGTCTCTTCTGATCTTTGTTGGTTTAAAGTATGTTTTATCCAAGACTAGGATTGCAACCCCTGCCTTTTTTTGTTTTCCGTTTGCTTGGTAGATCTTCCTCCATCCCTTTATTTTGAGCCTATGTGTGTCTCTGCATGTGAGATGGGTTTCCTGAATACGGCACACTGATGGGTCTTGACTCTTTATGCAATTTGCCAGTCTGTGTCTTTTAATTGGAGGATTTAGCCCATTTACGTTTAAGGTTAATATTGTTATGTGTTAATTTGATCCTGTCATTATGATGTTAGCTGGTTATTTTGCTCGTTAGTTGATGCAGTGTCTTCCTAGCCTCGATGGCCTTTATAATTTGGCATGTTTTTGCAGTGGCTGGTACAGGTTGTGCCCTTCCACGTTTAGTGCTTCCTTCAGGAGCTCTTGTAGGACAGGTCTGGTGGTGACAAAATCTCTCAGCATTTGCTTGTCTGTAAAGTATTTTATTTCTCCTTCACTTATGAAGCTTAGTTTGGCTGGATATGAAATTCTGGGTTGAAAATTCTTTTCTTTAAGAATGTTGAATATTGGTCCCCACTCTCTTCTGGCTTGTAGAGTTTCTGCTGAGAGATCACCTGGCAGTCTGATGGGCTTCCCTTTGTGGGTAACCCAAACTTTCTCCCTGACTGCCCTTAACATTTTTTCCTTCATTTCAACTGTGGTGAATCTGACAATTATGTATCTTGGAGTTGCTCTTCTCGAGGAGTATCTTTGTGGCATTCTCTGTATTTCCTGAATCTGAATGTTGGCTTGCCTTGCTAGACTGGGGAAGTTCTCCTGGGTAATATCCTGCAGAGTGTTTTCCAACTTGGTTCCATTCTCCCCATCACTTTCAGGTATCCCAATCAGACACAGATTTGGTCTTTTCACATAGTCCCATATTTCTTGGAGGCTTTGTTCATTTCTTTTTATTCTTTTTTCTCTAAACTTCTCTTCTCGCTTCATTTCATTCATTTGATCTTCCATCACTGATACCCTTTCTTCCATTTGATCGAATCAGCTACTGAGGCTTGTGCATTCGTCACGTAGTTCTCATGCCATGGTTTTCAGCTCCATCAGGTCCTTTAAGGACTTCTCTGCATTGCTTATTCTAGTTAGCCATTTGTCTAATTTTTTTTCAAGGTTTTTAACTTCTTTGCCATGGGTTTGAACTTCCTCCTTTAGCTTGGAGTAGTTTGATCATCTGAAGCCTTCTTCTCTCAACTCATCAAAGTCATTCTCCATCCAGCTTTGTTCCATTGCTGGTGGGGAGCTGCGTTCCTTTGGAGGAGAAGAGGTGCTCTGCTTTTTAGAGTTTCCAGTTTTTCTGCTCTGTTTTTTCCCCATCTTTGTGGTTTTATCTACCATTGGACTTTGATGATGGTGACATACAGATGGGGTTTTGGTGTGGATGTCCTTTCTTTTTGTTAGTTTTCCTTCTAACAGTCAGGATCCTCAGCTGCAGGTCTGTTGGAGTTTGCTGGAGGTCCACTCCAGACCCTGTTTGCCTGGGTATCAGCAGCAGAGGCTGCAGAACAGCGGATATTGGTGAACAGCAAATGTTGCTGCCTGATCGTTCCTCTGGAAGTTTTGTCTCAGAGGAGTACCTGGCCATGTGAGGTGTCAGTCTGCCCCTACTGGGGGATGCCTCCCAGTTACACCACTCGGGGGTCAGGGACCCACTTGAGGAGGCAGTCTGTCTGTTCTCAGATCTCCAGCTGCATGCTGGGAGAACCACTACTCTCTTCAAAGCTGTCAGACAGGGACATTTAAGTCTGTAGAGGTTTCTGTTGCCTTTTGTTTGGCTATGCCCTCCCCCCAGAGGTGGAGTCTACAGAGGCAGGCAGGTCTCCTTGAGCTGAGGTGGTCTCCACCCAGTTCGAGCTTCCCAGCCTGGCCACTTTGTTTACCTACTCAAGCCTCAGCAATGGTGGGTGCCCCTCCCCCAGCCTCACTGCCGCCTTGCAGTTTGATCTCAGACTGCTGTGCTAGCAATGAGCGAGGCTCCGTGAGTGTAGGACCTTCCAAGCCAGGCACGGGATATAATCTCCTGGTGTGCCATTTGCTAAGACCATTGGAAAAATGCAGTATTAGGGTGGGAGTTACCCAGTTTTCCAGGTGCCATCTATCACCCCTGTCTTTGACTAGGAAAGGGAATTCCCTGACCCGTTGTGCTTCCTGGGTGAGGCAATGCCTCGCCCTGCTTTGGCTCACACTTGGTGCGCCGCACCCACTGTCCTGCACCCAGTGTCTGACACTCCCCAGTGAGATGATCCTGGTACCTCAGTTGGAAATGCAGAAATCACCCATCTTCTGCATCGCTCACGCTGGGAGCTGTAGACTGGAACTTTTCCTATTCGGCCGTCTTTGCTCCTCCCCTCTCTTAGTCCATTTTCTATTGCTTATAACAAAATATCTGAAAATGGGTAGTTTATAAAGAAAAAGAATTTATTACAGTTATGGAGGCTGAGAGGTTTAATGTTGAGGGGCCACATCTGGTGATGGCCTTCTTGCTGGTGGGGACTCTGCAGAATTCCAAGGCAGTGCAGGGCATCACATGATGAGGGAGCTGAGTGTTCTAGCTCAGGTCTTTCTTCCTCTTATAAAGCCACCAGTCCCACTTACATGATAACCCACTAACCCATTAACCCATTAGTCTATGAATGGGTTAATTCATTCATGAGAGCAGAACCTTCATGACCCAATCACCTCTTAAAGGCCCCACCTCTCAATACTGCCACAGTGGGGACTAAGTTTCAATATGAGTTTTGGAGGGGACCAACATTCAGACATTTCATAGCAAGATGAAATGATATGATGTCTGTGATTTGATTCAAAATAATCTATGGGGCAGAAAAGTGGGTAGGAGTATATATGCAACAAGACTTATTCTGAGTTGATTATTGTTGAATCTTCTGGCAAGTTAAGTACAAGTTTCTTATAAACTTTCTATAATATTATACAAATACCTTAGACATTAGTTGTCTCAAAATCAATGTGCTTTTCTTTTTCTGGTGAATAGATCATTTTTATAATAGAATCCCCTAGGCTGGAAAAATAAGTTACTACATTTTTAATGTTTCTGCATTTAGATGGCTATGTGCAATAATTTAAGCATGAGTAAAGTGAACTCTCAAAGGACATGTATCTCTTCCAGTTAGGATATATGTCAATCCTTGTATCACCCCTGAAACCAGGAGCTAATTTCTCTTACTGTTTGGTCAGGTCAGTGAAGGGTTGATATTATACCAGCACGTAGACTGTGAGAACACTGGCTGGACTGCGGAAGAATCCTTTACATTCACAGCCTCCTCCCCATCAGCAGCCCTGGGACCCGAGGAGTTCTGTATTACTATTTCATATGATATCAATGAGCCTGGTCAGCAGAGTTGTCTGCTTGCAAATACAGGTAATGCCACCACGATATGAGCAGTGCCTAATCTATAATTATTAAAGTAGGGAGAGTTTGGAAATACATCTTTCCCTTTTTAATTGTCAATGCCATGATATCAACCTTTGAAATAAAGCTTAAACAGTTATAAAAAATTATTTCTTTACACGTCCTCTTTCTCCAGGTCTCTTCTATTTTATCTCATAAGCTTAAACAGTTGTACTAGGAGAAGGATGACAACTTAGCTTTAAAGAATTTTATTTGCACCTCCAAGTGGGGACTTCACTGTGCCCATGACAGAAAACTGTGGATAGAAAATGAAAATGACAAATAGGGTAAGTTCTTAAAAGGAAAGGGGTATTGAAAGCTGCATGTTTCCATGGCAAGAGAAAGTCTGGTAGTAGATAAATTATGAAATTAACATTTTATAAATGAATATAAAAGATTTTAAAGCTCAGTTGCCTGAAATGTTGGCTTAATTGTGTGTGAATGTGTGTATTTAAAATGTATTTATTTAATATGCCTTGGGTAGCAATGCTAATTCAAGTACTTGAGCAACCAAAGTGTTACAAGTAATCCACTAAGACGAATTTGAGGGAAAAAGGGCTTTACAGTTGTCATCCAAAAGTTCTAATGAAATGCCAGTTTGTTTTTTCTGTTTTAACAGGAGCTTCTGTCAAGGAGGGAGACAAGGTTCTGATTGGCCAATTTAAGTTAGATGCTTCCAACCTCTTATTTAAATTGCCTGAATCTCAGTGCTTTTCCCGTGAAATTTGGTTCCAAGTGACATCTCTTCCTCACCACAGAACAATTATGGTTGGAAAAAGAAATATTACCAAAGGTAAACCCAGTTTCTACCAGTATATAATTAATAAATTTGGAATTACATACATTCATGATGACTCTGAATCACTGGCTGATAATTTTACCTTTGTCGTTTGGCCAAACCAAAAGAGCAAGTCCACCACCAAGCCAGAAGCTGACTTTCTTGAAGAGATGTTTAATATCACCATCTCTCCAGGTAATATTATTATAATGACCAGGCACCAGAATTAAAGACAAAGGGGCTTCAGTTGAAAGTTCTGCAGGGCAGTAGGTTGGCTGTGGGACCTGAACATCTGAAAATGGAAGATCTGGACAGTCCTCCAGATGAAATCAGATATATGATCATCCGTAATCCTAATAATGGCTTTTTGACAATGGCTTACCTTCTGGACACAGCTGTTCACCATTTTACACAAGCTGACATTGATAACTCTCAGGTGTGTTTCACACAGGATGGAAGCCCTTCCTCTGGAATGTTCCACTTTAGTGTGACAGATGGTGCACACCACAGCCTCTATAAACTCTTCCACCTGGATGTCATTCCCATCTCCATCAGCATTGTGAACCTTACTGACCTACTTCTCCCACAAGGCCAGACAACCATCCCCATCACCAATGCTCACCTGTCAGCCATGACCAATGGGAGGAACCCCCAAATCACTTACATGATAACATGGCCCCTCCAACACGGGCACCTGCTGATTGAAGACCAGGTGGTCACCAACTTTGGACAGGAAGATTTGGATTCAAGAAGACTCTTTTATCACATGACAAATCTCACTGCCACACAGGACCAGCTACAGTTCTCGCTGTTTACATCAGAAAGCAACCTGACAGGACAAACACTGAACAACAGAGTGCAGCCTTTACTGCGGGTTATGCCAAACCTGAAAATTGCCGACAGAGTGGCTCATCAGCTGAGAAGAAGGGACCTAGATGCTACCGTGTTGCAGGAAGTCAGGGACCCCGAACAGAGGGACCGGCTGAAGCCATGGCAGAAGAACATAAATTGTGAAGATTTCATGGACATTTATTAGTTCCCCAAATTAATACTTTTATAATTTCTTACACCTGTCTTTACTGCAATCTCTGAACATAAATTGTGAAGATTTCATGGACACTTATCACTTCCTCAATCAATACCCTTGCAATTTCCTATGCCTGTCTTTACTTTAATCTCTTAATCCCGTCATCTTCGTAAGCTGAGGAGGTATGTCACCTCAGGACCCAGTGATGATTGCGTTAACTGCACAGATTGTTTGTAGAGCATGTGTGTTTGAACAACATGAAATCTGGGCAACTTGAAAAAAGAACAGGATAACAGCAATGTTTAGGGAACAAGGGAGATAACCTTAAACTCTGACTGCCAGTGAGCCAGGTGGAGCAGAGCCATATTTCTCTTCTTTCAAAAGCAAATGGGAGAAATATCACTGAATTTCTCAAGGAACATCCCTGAGAAAGAGAATGCATCCCTGAGGGGAGACCTCTGAAATGGCCACTTTGGGGATGGTAGTCTTTTATGGTCGTAGCTGAGGGATGAAATCAGCCCCCATCTCCCGTAGTGCTCCCAGGCTTATTAGGAAGAGGAAATTCCTGCCTAGTAAATTTTGGTCAGACCGGTTGTCTGCTCTCAAACTCTGTCTCCTGATAAGATGTTATCAATGACAATGCGTGGCCGAAACTTCATTAGCAATTTTAATTTTGCCCTGGTCCTGTGGTCCTGTGATCTTGCCCTGCCTCCATTTACCTTGTGATATCTTATTACCTTGTGAAGCATGTGATCTCTGTGACCCACACCCTATTCGTACACTCCCTCCCCTTTTGAAAATCACTAATAAAAACTTGCTGGTTTTACGGCTCAGGGGGCATCATCGAACCTGCTGACATGTGATGTCTCCCCTGGATACCCAGCTTTAAAATTTCTCTCTTTTGTACTGTGTCCCTTTATTTCTCAGACTGGCCGACACTTAGGGAAAACAGAAAAGAACCTATGTGAAATATTGGGGGTGAATTTCGCCCGATACTATCGAGCTTGCTAATATGACTGACAGTGATCCCAAATTTGAAGTGACAGAGCCCCCTGTACATAGAAGGCTGGGATGAAGAGGGGTTGTACAGCACAGTGATAGAAGAGGCTACTGTATTCACTCAGAGGGACATTGACCAAGGGTGGCTGGTATTCCACCCACAGGCGTGGGGATGCTGAACGACTCCTTCACTTTCTTGCTCAGGCCAGATCATGTACAGCCAGTGATATGTTATCTCCCCTTCACCATAGTGCCGCCTGACCCCTCACTTTTGCAAACATTTACACCAAGTGTTCCTTTATTTGTCACTGGAGACAACCTTGTAACCTCAGTTATCTCTCAGGAAAAGCCTGTGATTTCCTCAAGACTTGCGGCACAGACAGAAACTTTAGGGAAACTGACCCAGACCAGATGGCAGAAAGAAGATCCCTGGGGACAGCAGTGGTGAAGAGCCCAGTGTGGATGGCAGAGTTTCTGCCATCAAGGTCATTTGGCCACCAGCCACCACTAATAGTCAGCTTTTGGGTACCCATGCAGCCCAGAGAGAGCAGTTACCCTCTGATGGTCATCATACCCTTGGCTGCCATGGTCTTCGTGCTGAAAGTGGCTGCAGTGGCCATGTGTGTCTGGTTGTTGAGCCAGAAGGTAGAAAAGGCAAAACCCCTTATCAAGCCCCAGACCAATCCGGAACACACAACCCCAAGTCATAGGCCACAAAGGAGCATAAAGTTCCCACTGTCACAGTGACACCCCTTCTGCAAAGCTCCAGCAGCCCCCCAGTCTGTCTTTTCAGGGCCCTGCAGTGTGAACAAATGTCTTCTCCAGTGGCCGAGCCAGTGGACAAATGTGCTGCTTGGGAGACATGGATGAACCTGGTCAAACTCTGCCGACAAACCAACCCAACGCTGAAGCACAACTAGTACTGGGTGTAGATTGAGGGCTCGCATTTCTTACTGACCACCTACCATGTGTCAGGCACTGGGATAGGCATTGGGATATAAAGCAAATAAATGCTGGTTGGATCAACTGAGAAAAGTCAGGCCCTGCTAGTGATTCAATGTTCAATCCTAGCTCCATGGTTAGATGTTGCGGGGTGGTTGATTGTGACTTGTACAACACTCATGGGCTTTCTGCAATGGGCTCTGTGTGTCATCTTCTGGACCTGACTTTCTCAGTTTACATCAGTTGGTCAATATTTAAACCCTTTACTAAGGTAGTACAGAACATGTTAGCCCCACTGAGAATGCTAGTATTAACCTGGGGCATAGAGTTAAAGGAGGAAAGCTTTGAATACTTTACACTGAGAATTCCCTCTGAGTGAGTCAGCAGGAAGTGCAAGAACTATTTCAGCATGTAGAAGAGGTAATTTATCACATCAATGAGTATGTTTACGTAATGTTTTTCTGTAATGTCTTTTCCTCATTGGAGTCTCTAGGTTTGATTTCCTAGTGCGGGAAATGCCTCAGTGCTCTAGGTAGTGTTGGGACAGTCTGGCCCCTTTTGAAATTATCTACTGAATACATTGTGTTTCATCAGGAGGCTTTGTCTATTTTAATTTATAAAATCAAGCCTAGAATAGAAATATTATTTGAAGCCCTATGGGACAGAAAAGTTTGTTGAATGTTTTTGTGATGCCTCAATTTGGCTTAACTTTACAATGAATTAAAATAATGGTCCAGGCCCAGTGGCTCATGCCTGTAATCTCAGCACTTTGGGAGGCCAAGGTGGGCAGATCTCTTGAGCCCAGGAGTTTGAGACCAGCTTGGACAACATAGTGAAACTCTATCTCTACAAAATAAGCAAGCAAGCAAACAAACAAAAAAATTAACCAGGCATGGCGGCACGTGCCTATAGTCCCCAGCTGCTCTGGAGGCTGAGGTGGGTGGATCGCCTGAGCCTGGGAAGTTTGGGCTGAAGTGAGCTGTGATATACGAGATTCTGTCTCAAAAAGACAATAAATAAATAATGTAATAATGACAAATTTGTATTTGCATTGTCTAATTGAGCCTACTATTGGTCAAGTGAAGCTTCGGTTTCTGTAATTTTAAAATGAAGATATTAGCACTTGTATTAGGAATGCGTTGGGCTGCAAACCTGCAAGACATCCTCTATCAGTGGTTCAGGTTGGAGACTGGCAAGCTTTTTCTGTAAAGAGTCACATAGTAAATATTTTAGGCTTTGTAGGACATATATATATTCTGTCATACATTCTTCTTGCTTTGTTTCTTAACAACCTTTTTTTTTAAAAAAAGTAATTCTTAGTTATTGGACTTGGCCCACATACCATAGTTTGCCAATCATTGATGTAGGTAATAGATGTGTTGAATTATCTCAAGTAATGAACATGCTGGGGGTGGGCATTCTAAGACCAGTTCAGTAGTTCAAGAATGGCACCAAGGACTGAGCTCTTCTGTTCCTTCTGCTCTACCTTCCTTAAGCTGTTAACATTTCATTCTTTTATTTAATTCCTTGCAATTGTAAGATGTTTGCTAAAGCTCCAAGCAATGCAACTACATTCAAAGGCAGGAATCGTAGTGGAGGATAGAGAGATAGAGGATGGCAAAATGGTTTTTTAAAAGAGTTTTTTTTTTATTTTTTTAATTTTTAGTAGAGATGAGATTTCACCACGTTGGCCAGACTTGTCTCAAACTCTTGACCTCAGCTGATCCACCCACCTCGGCCTCCCAAATTGCTGAGATTACAGGGGTGAGCCACCATGTCTGGCTGAGACTCTTCTATTATTATTATTATCATCATCATTTTTAATCTTGTAAGAGGAGTTTCTCCCTAAATTTTTTTTTATGTCTCATTGTCTAGAAATGGGCAACATGACTTCCATCTCTTGACCAATCACTGGCAAAGGAAAATGGTGTCCTCATAACTGACAGTCTCTCCCAGGGCTGAGGGAGGAGTCTACTAACTCAGAGATCAATGGATCAGCCTACCATGTAATTAGGGAAGGATGGGGGGATAGCAATTCGATAGACAATGAATAGATTCTATTAAAATACTCTTCAAATAGTGACATACTTGGGAACCAAAGATTTTGATCTTTCAAATCAGTGTCTTATATCTCCTTTTCATGTTTTAAGGATTTTTCTTGAAGCCAGAGGCCAGTTTTTCTCAATAGGGGTGGGAAGGCCGTGATGGGGGTGTGTGTGAGGGGAGACATGCCACCCAGACTACATTTGGCAAAGGCTAGGGACATTTGTGGTTTTCAAAGCTGATAGGGGAAGGATACTTCTTGCATCTAGTGGGTAGAAGCCAAGGAGGCTGCCAAACATGCAAAAATGCACAGAACAGCTCTCACAACAAAGAATTATCAGGTTGAAAATGCCAACAGTGCAGAGATTGAGAAACCCTGTTAAAGTCACAATGAAGAGTTTTCCTGTATAACCAATGAAGGATAAACTTATTACCAAGTCTAGGCAAAAAGTATATTCTAAAAACTTCATGGTAGAGTGAAAATCCCACAGTATATTTGAAACTCTGATTGGCTAGTGGTATACATGAACATTTAAAAAAGAGGATGTATTAAAAACCAAGCGAAACTTGACAGCAGGCTCATTTCTTCATATTACTCATCTAAGGAAAATATTTTGCCTTGTGTTAACAGGTGGAACACATCGGGAGAGTAAAAATGAGACAGAAAATTCACAAAGGTAAAGATGAGGTCAAAGTGTCCCCAAAAGTCTGATGCCTCTAATATGTTTCATATGGAAAAGGTTTTGTTCTCACCTCATCTCTTTTCTGTTCGTCTGAGTCACACTTCCCTCCCAACTCAATTTTAACTGCTCTTTAGGAAAACACAATTCACAATCTACAGAATAAATGAAATCCTAGCATGTTTGGGCCTAGAGATGACTACCCATGCCTTAAATACTTGGATCTAATGCCATGGACAACTGTTGCTGAAGAACATTTCTCTACTCTTCTTCCAAAAGTGCTTTTATCCAGTGTCTGTACTTCTGAATCGTATAGTCCCTTTCAAGTGTTTTGTTTAAAAGGAGGAGGAATGAGAGGCTTAACCCAAGCTTGGCTTGGTCGTTATGCAACTCAAGAATCGTTCTTAGGCCTGTTTTAATCCAGGCACTTAGAAGGAGTAGGATGGCAGTGTGTGCCTGAATCTGCACATGCAGGGGAGTTCGAGGAGCATCTCTAAATCCAGTAAGTGGGTTTTGTTCCCCATCAGCTGGGCAGGGAGAATGCCTGCTCTTTGTGGAAAAGCCAGACATACTTGGCTCAGTGAGTATGTGGGCCTCTTCCTTGCTTCAGCCACAATGTCTCTGGAGCTAGGATTACCAGCCTGGTGAAACAAAACAGTCTGGCTTCCCCTCCTCTTTTTCCTCTTAATTTTGCAACTGCACACATAAAATTGGTGTCCATATTGGAAGGAGATACACAGATATTTAACAATAATAATTCATGTTATTGTTTGTGAGTGTGCCTGCTGGAGCCAGAATATCAGTGTGAGATCCAGATGTCAAACCTCAGTGATTAATCAAGTAATTAACAGAGAGTTTGGAAAGTTTTCTTCTAGAGGCTCTGGAATATTCTACTGATTTACAGATGGGTTCAATTAAAAGGAAATAATGCTTACCATTTGGTGCTGGCTCAAACTGTGAAAGAAATATTTTTGGCAAAACTTCATTTAACATTGAAAATTGAAGTTTTAGAAATTGAAAAATCTGCCTGAAATGGCTTCTCCCGTATGCAGAGGCATAATGGAATAGTTTTGACTCTTTGTCATAACAGAGTCACTGCTTCTTAACAAATGACTGGTGAATAAATAAGTGTATAGCAGAGGTTAGTATCAGAAGACTGGCAGGTTTTTGCTTAAGAGAAGGTGTACTCTGGGCTAAGCTGGGAGTGGAGAGTCTCTCTTTTTTTTTTTTTTTTACCTCCTGAAAACATTTTTTCATATTAAGAGGTCTTGGCAGATTCCAACCTTTAGCGGTCCCTTCTCAAACATCTGGGTACATTTCCTTATAGTCCTGCATTAATTAGGTGAGGTGAAGGTGACACAGAAGCTGGCTTTACTCTCTGGTTCTTCAGATTTCTGGAGCTGAAGTGGACACATTTGGAGGGTAGATGGAAGGTGATGGTACATATCAGGTGATGGATCCTGAATTTTGGATGGGACTGAGCTATCCACTCCTGCATCATTCAGAGGCATCATAATTAATAATGAGGTTTAGCCCTGCGCGAGAAGAGGCATGAGGATGAGAGTGGGCTGGGAGCCCACTGTTTGGCATGCTGAATGATGGATCTTTTGTTTATGATACACAAAAACACCATTGGCTGTTTCATAGAGACCGGGTTGAGGCTGCCTTCTCATAGAGATCTACAAACATTTATAAGGCACCTCATGTATATGAAATGCTAGGTCCTCCCCCTGGTCTGAAGATGCAAGATGGTATCCCTCAAGGATCTTTTTGGTCTGCTTCTTCTAGTAGGCCCTTCTAGAGTCACACTAGAAGTGCCAGGACAGATGAGGATATGGGAGAAAGAGGACAAAGACATGCAGAGCTTAGGACAGGGCTTTGTGTTTTCACTTCGAGTGCTCATAAGTGAGTGCTGCCCATCCAGAGGGGCAGCAAGAGTTGGAACACAATGGCCCACTGTAGTGTGTCCCCCACCCTCCATGTTTCTCAGCCCAGCTTTGCACTCCCTGTCCCTTGGTGTGCCCCAGGTCTGGTGACATGGCAGAATGGGTAAATAATCGACTCTGGGTCTGTTTTGGATCATAGCCCTCTATTTCCTAGAAGTGTGACTTATTCAATTTCTCTGAACTTAGTTTCATCAGTCAAAAATATGGGGATAGTGATATTAGTACCTACCTCTCTGGGTTTTGTTAGGATTTAGTGATATAATCACCTGATATTAATAGAATAAAAATAATCATACAGTATTTTCAATGCATCAGGCACTATACTAACTACTATAAAAGAATTTTCTTACCTAGGGTTTTAATGCACTCTAAAAGAACTAATCTATGAAGTCTCTGAATAAACCAGAGGCTCATATTCTACCCAAAGTGGTATATTACTGGTAGTGGAATTTCAGGTGAACGATTTAGGATAGAAGAGGTGTGTTTAGGAAGGGAACTTCCCAAATGCTCAAACTCTACCTGGCATGCAGGGCCGTTTCCTTGGTCCTTGGATGGAGACTTGGTAAGAAAATGGATGAAGGAAAGAGCACGCCAGGAACATTTGCAAGGGGCAGACTCAAGCTGAGAGAGATTGAGAGTTCTTTACCTTGCAGAGGGGGCTGAACCACTGATAAAATACCCTGCCCTATTCGCTTCCTGTTCAAGCAGGGATCACATCTGCACAACCCTGTCCTGGATG
This sequence comes from Pan troglodytes, assembly GCF_028858775.2. Classification (NCBI taxonomy): domain Eukaryota; kingdom Metazoa; phylum Chordata; class Mammalia; order Primates; family Hominidae; genus Pan; species Pan troglodytes. The sequence continues at coordinate 59,858,047 of NC_072402.2, forward strand.
GGAAACCCTTACCTGCTCTTCCCTCCTCCCAACCTGGTTGGTCTCAGGCTTTCATCAATTGGTAATTTATTTTTTAATTCCAGAATTAACAAAGGACTGTCACTTAAAAAAATTAATATCCCTAGCAAAATTTAAAGTATCCAACTATCACCGTAATTCCATTTTTTAAAGTAAGGGCAGAATCTTAGAACAAAGAACTTCATGGTGGGAAGAACAGATTTTTATGAAAAATTCTCTTTGTCCAGATTTGACTTTGGCCTGGGAAAACCTCAGGACACATCAGCAGGGTCAGGAATTCACCTCTGGAGGCCATGCTTATGGGTGCTTTGATTACAGCAGAGGCAGAAGCCGGGGCAGAGGGGAACTCAGGCTCCTCAATGTTGGTGCTCTTTAGAAGGTGTGGCCAGGTGTCCCTGGTACATGTGTACATATGTGGTAAGGGAGGAATGGGAGTGAGAGTGAGGGGCAAATTTGCTACTTAAGGGTCTAGAGAATAGCAGTTCCATGGATATGCAACCTGTGCAGCCATACAGGGCCCATTCTCAGAGGGCTTTGGGTTTGGTTGAATGCTCTGTGTCACATCTTGAAATTAGAATAATTTCTTAACAAGAGGCCCCACATTTTCATTTTTCACTGGGCCCCACAAATTATGCAGATGTTTCTGAGTCCTCATAGAATTTAATTGATAGCTGCATCAGACACCTCTTCAGCACAGTTTAGAATTCTCTCAACTTTGCATCTGGCTCCAGCCTTAGCTGTGGCTACAAGTTCCAAGCATGTTTGCAGCCACGAGTGCGCACTGTGCCCTGCACTACCCACCTGAAGGCTCCTCTCTCTCCACTGCATGACGGTGGGAACTTGTGCTTGCACCACCCAGAAGTATGGCTCTGGTCCAGTGGAAAACTGAAGCCTATGGATAAATGCTTCCTCGTTTCATCTCCCAAGTGAATGGTTCTGAAATTCATTCTCTGAGACTTCTCAGAACATCCTGAAGATTGAGCACAATACATTGGTGTGTGGACTCTTTTCCTTCCCTGTTTATCATCCCTGTTCCTCACTCCTGCTCCCACTCACAGATGAGTCTTTGCTTTTGAGGAAACCCATGCGAAGACAATAGTTTACATTCTCCCTGATTGTGACCCCTACGATTACAGACTCTGGGGCTGGGGATCCATTGCCTATTGACTCTTCCATGACCCTTAGGCACACAGTTACGCCTGGGTCACTTGTCTCCAGGACCTACTTTCTGCTAGGCCCCTTGCCTGCGGCAGCTCAGGTCTGTGGAGACACTGCTTTCTGCCCACAGTTGGCAGCCAGGGACCCTTGTGCCCATGAGGAGACTCTGGCCCAAGGCTCTCTTTTGGAATCATGTTGAGGGGACAGGCATTCACTGAACCGTCTTCTAGCCGAACATCTCCTTACTCTTCAGTGCACTTTCTCTGCTGATCATGTTGGGTCCCAGAAACAATAACCTTTTTACCCCAACTTTTAGCAAGACCAAGATTTATTGTATTTTGTAATATTTTAGAAAGGCTTCTTTTCATGCTTTTCATTTCAACATGGTTCCTGCCTCTTCAAAGACTACATCAGCTCTCTTCTTTAAAATAATAGCTTTATTGAGATATTTATATACCATAAAATCTACTCAATTAAAGTATACAATTCAATAGTTTTCAGTATTTTCAGAGTTATGCAATCATTACCACGATCAATTTTAGAACATTTTTATTACCCCCAAGAATTCTTGTACCCATAGCAGTCACTTACCATTTACTCCCAGTTCCTCTAGCTCTAAGCAGCTACTAATCTACTTTCTGTTTCTATAGATTTGCCTATTCTGGGTGTTTCATATACGGTCATGTGCTGCCTAACAACATTTCAGTCAATAACAGACCACATATATGGTGGTGGTCCCATGAGATTATAATAAAGCTGAAAAATTTTTATTGCACAAATACCTACTAGTGTGTTACAACTGCCTACAGCATTCAGTACAGTAATATTCTGGACAGGGTTGTAGCCCAGGAGCAATAGGCTATACAATATAACCTGGACATGTAGTAGGCTATACCACTTAGGTTTGTGTAGGCGCACTCTATGATGTTTGTACAACACTGAAATGGCCTAACAATGCATTTCTCAGAATGTAGCACTATCCTTAAATGACTCGTGACTGTGTATAGAATCATACAATATGTAGTCTTTGTGATCACCTTTTTCAGATAGCATAATGTTTTCAAGGTTCATCTATGTTGTAGCATGTAGCAGTTCCTTTTTATGGCCGAATAGCATTTTGTTGCATGGGTATACCACATTTTATTTATTTATTCATTCATCAGTTAATGAACATTAGGGTTGTTTCTATTTGTTGGTTATTATGAATAATTCTGTGTGAAATATTCATGTGCATGTTTTTGTGTGGATATGTATTTTCATATACATATGAAAACATGAAGTTGAAGAAATGAAATTGATTGGTTCATATGGTATTGTATATGTTTAATCATCTGAGCAACTGCCAGACTGTTTTCCAAAGTGACTACCATATTTTCCATTCCCACAAGCAGTGTATGAGGGCTCTAATTTCTTTACATCCTCACTATACCACTTTTTTATTTTAGCCATCCTAGTGGGTGTGAAGTGGTATCTTATTGTGGCTTTGCATTTCCCTACTAGCTAACAATGTTTAACATCTTCTCATGTTCTTACTGGCTATTCGTATGTCTTCTTTAGAGAACTGCCTATTCAGATCATTTGGCCATTTAAAAAATTGGATTATTTGTCTTTTTGTTATTATTTGTCTTTTTGTTATTATGTATTTTGGATACTAACCTTTATCATATATATATATATATATATATAATATACAAAAATTTTCTTCCATTCTGTGGGTTGTCTTCTCACTTTCTTGTTGGTGTTCTTTGAAGCACAGAAGTTTTAAAATTTGGTAATGTCCAATTTACCTATTTTTTTGTTTCTCGTACTTTTGATATTATATCTAAGAAGCCATTTCGTATTCCAAAGTCGTGAAGATTTATGTTTATGCTTTCTTCTGAGAGTTTTGTAATTTTAGCTCTTACAATGAGATGCTTGACCCATTTTGAGTTAATTTTTATATATAGTGTATATAGTGTGAGGTAGTGATACAATTTCATTGTATTGCATGTAGATATCTAGTTGCCTCAGCATCATTTGTTAGAAAAACTATTTTTTCCCATTTAATTGTCTTTGTGACCTTTCAAAAAGGAATTGATCATAAATATGAGGGATTATTTGTGTACTCCCAATTCTATTCCATTGATCCATATGTCTATCTTTATGCTAGTAGCAACCTGTCTTGATTACTGTAAGTTTTGAAATCAAGAAGTATGAGTTATCCAACTTTGTTCTGTTCATTTTCAAGATTATTTGGGCTATTCTGGATTCCTTTAATTTCCATACGAACTGAAGAATCAGCTTGTCAATTTCTGCAAAGAAGGTAACTGAGATTTTGTTTGGGATTGCATTGACACTGTAGATAAATTTGGAGACTATTGAATTTTAACAATATTAAGTCTTTTCATCCATGAATATAATATGTCTTTCCATTTATTTAGGTCTTTAATTTCTTTCAATAATGTTTTTGTCATTTTCAATGTATAAGACCTGCACTTCCTTGGTTAAATTTATCCCTAAGTATTTTATCTTATTATTACAAATGAAATGTTTTCTTAATTTACTTTTGGGTTGTTTATATCTGTGCAGAAATACAGCTGATTTTTGTACATATTGAGCATCCCTAATCCAAAATGCTCCAAAATTCAAAACTTTTTGAGTGCCAACCTGATGCTCAAAGGTCATGCTCAAAGGAAATGCCCATTGTAGTACTTTGAATTTTGGGATTACGGATGCTCAACTGGCATGTCTATGCAAATATTCCAAAGTTCAAACAAATTTCCAATCCCAAACAATTCTGATCCCAAGCATTTTGGATAAGGGATATCCAACCTGTATATCAATCTTGTAACCTGCCATGTAGTTTAAATATTTTATTAGTTTTAATTGTTTCTTAGTGGATTATTCAGAATTTTGTATATACAAGGTCATGTCCTCTGCAAATAAAGATACTTTTATTTCTTCCTTTCTAGTCTGAGTGCCTTTTATTTATCTTCTTGCCTAATTACCCTTGCTAGAACCCGCAGTATGGTGTTGAATAGAAGTGGTGAGAGTGGGCTTTTGTGTCTTCTTCTTCATCTTAGGAGAAACTTTTCTTTCTCTCTCCATTAAGTATATTCCTAGCTGTGGATTTTTTTTGTAGGTGTCTTTTATCAGATTGAAGAAGTTCTCTTCCATTCCTAGATTGTTGAATGTTTTTTTTTAATCATAAGGGGTGTTGGGTTTTGTCAAATGCTTTTTCTGCATCCATTGAGATGATCATGTGTTTTTTTGTCCTTTGTTTTGTTGACATAGTGTATTACATTCATTGATTTTTAGATATTAAACCCACCAATCTCACTTGGTCATGGTGTATAATCCTTTGTATATACTGCTGGATTTTGGTTTGCTAGTATTTTTTTTTGTGTGGATTTTCCCCCCACTATTTTATCACTCTTGCTATAAACCTCTGACTTTAGGGACATGAACTCAAGCTGAAGAATGTGTGTTGAATAGACATCAAAGATTTTTAATCTAGGAAGGTTGTTGTGAAACAAGTAGAATAGATTGGGGCATTTAAAGTGTTTGAGTCTATAAAGAGGAAGCTGAGATATTTTGTCTTGGTTTAGTGCACAGATCACGTTTAGAATGGTAGCTGGCATTTGAGTAGGTCTCTGGGGCAGAAGTATCTACCAGAACTATGATGGAGGTGTTGCCCATATGCTGTTCTACACTATTTGGCTGTGTCAGCTTCTGCCCCTGTCTCAGCCCATCCCAGATGAGAGTCGAAGTTTAGGTTGTTCTAGCAAGTTGGGAGAGCCAGGAGGGATCATGCAAGCTTTGTTTGCTTTGAGGATAGAACATGCAAGCATTGCAGGAGGTTAACATGGAAGAGTCTGCTGAAATAGTAAGACAATAGATATCACAATTCAAAGCAAGGGTCTTCAGTACAATGTAATATTTCTAAAAGGAATGATAGAAAACAGGCTAGATGACCCTTAAACCCCTCATTCACATTTTGAATGGAGAAGACTCAGGAATTAGAAGCTGGTGAAGAAAAGTTTAGAGAAAACTGCTCTTTTGCCTGTGTGTTACCCCACCTCTGCCCTCAAGGAAGAGATGGGAGTGCTTGGACTTTAACTTAAGCTTAGGAAAAGAGGTTTCAAGGGGCCTACATGGAGACCTTAATGTATGTCCCCTGCATCTGAGGAACACAGAATAATCTAAGGGCAAGAGATAGACTGACCAGTTGCTTGATAGTGGCACAATGAAGAAGTGTTCATGGTAGGAGGCCAGATCTTCTGGGGTCTGTCAGGCCAATGAGAGAATATGTGGATGTTTTATTTAAACCAGAAATCCAGAAGCCAGAGTATAAGCTGGGATAGAGTCATCTTAGATCCCATTGAAGAGAGTGGTCCAGAGAGAAGCCAGGTGACTGCTGGATTTCTAGGGGATGAGTACAAAGAAAGCAACCAGCCAGAGAACAGTTGCATTTGTCCTGCCAAGGGAATTTTGGATGAAAGATCTCCAAAATCTCAGAGGAACTACGTTAGAGCTCACAAGAAAGTCAGCTTTCAACATCTGCAAAAACAGAGATCCAAAATTCTAAACCTTATGGAAGCACCAGTTGAGTAGAATCTTCTGCTCCCCTAACCTACTCATCCTTACTGAGCTTGAACCCTGAAGTGGTTGAAACTGTCATAAGCCAAAGGAGGAAGGTCAAATAGGAGGGAAGAGAGAGTCTTTCCTCCCTTGACAGACCCAAATTATAAGAGGGGGAAAAGCCTCAACCTAAAAGCAAATTTGAAATTTTGACTATTACATGAGGCTGAACATTTTAATGCTAATCTGAAGTTGTAATTTATGACTTGAAGTGACCCTAGAACTGTGGGTACTGGATCAGAAAATTCTTGAGGACTTCCTCTGTCCCTGTCTGAAACAGTAGGCTTGGTCCTGCAGAGCTGACTGAAAGGGGCATTGGGAGGCAAAAATTGTTTCCTGCTTACCCTCTGTCCTGCTTGTTCAGCATGATGTTTACATGAGAATGATTCATTTCTATTTAGTAAAATATTACCTCTCCTACAGGGCTGAGTGCCAGATGCTGTTGATTTTCATTTCAAAATTTGGTTTCTCTAAAATAATACCCTATCTACATTTTACTTCCTCCAGAGGTCCTTGTCTGACCACTTCAGTTAGATGTGATCTCAGCCACCATAATGAATATTTGCCCTTTTTGGCCACTGAGCATCAGAACCACCTCCCTATGTCTAAGAAATGTCTTCTTTATGAGGGGGAGCCAGCATCCAGGAATAGAAACTGAAATGCCAGGTACTCCCATTCCAGCCTCCTTGCATCTCATGTGCAAACATGTTGCCTAAATCAGAAACCAGCAGTAGAAAGAAGCAGGGGCTGTCCACAATCTATATTCTGGTGACAGGTGGCAGTAGCAGAAGCTACATCCAATTTCCAGAGGCAACAGTGACAGAGAATAGTGCCCAGAGTTGTTGTTGTTGGTGAAGCCTGCAATATTTGTGCCCAGTGGTGGCCACAGAGTCTTTGTCAGACCAGTTCTGCGGTATGAATTTGACAATAGTTACTGGATCTGTAGCCACCAAGACCATAGTCATCAGATAATTTTGGATTTACAAAAAAAGTTGCAAAGATAGTACGGAGAATCCCCATGTACCCACACCCAGCTTCCTTTGATGTTAACATCTTGTGGAACCATGGTACAGTTATCAGAACTAAGAATCTACTATTGGTATAACAGTACTATCTAAACTGCATACTCTATTTGGATTTCCAGCAAAACCACAATCTTGAACATTGAACACCAGGGCTAGCAACAGTAGGAAGTTGTTACTACCCCTCATTCAGAAAGGATAAAAGGAAGGATTGGTTCCTGGATCGTGGAGAGTATGGCTGCTCGGAGCTGTGACCTTCAGCAGATAGAGGTAGCCAGCCTTGTTAGAGCACGGGAGGGAGGGAGCTGGGGCACAGGTACTCCCATGTCACCCTCAGGCCTTTTTCTGATCTCCCGCCCGTGGCTTTTATTGACTGAACCCAACCAGAAGCCATAGGGCCATCTTGCTCTTGATTCAGCCCACAGACAGCAGCTTCCCAGGGTAGAGAGCAGGGTAGACAGTGGATTTGGAGGTGCACATGGAAGGCGTCCAGTACAGGACAGACAGCTGATGTGTGGCCAAGTAACCCTAGAAGCCCGCTTTCCTGACTTGAATCATCATGCTCCTTCTACCTCACCACACTGCTGCCTTCTCATTTTCTCCTCTCTAGGCTAAGGTTCTTTTTGTTACAGATGAAAGGAAAAGCTTAGAGTTTTGCAAACTGAGAGGGGCTCATTTTGGTCTACATTCCACACACTCTACCATACAGAAAGCCCTGGGCCTTCTCTCCTGCTTTTCTTGGGTTTCCTCCCAGCTCTGGAAGCCAGAAGTCTATCTTGGGACCCCTCCATCCTGACTCCCGGTGGCCCTACTTCTAGATAGAGGGCTTTGCTGAGCAGTTCCTCCTAATAAGCACAGGAAAGCCCCCAATAATTTTTGTGCATGTGTGCAATGGAAAAATAAGCCTCGTGTTGCTTTCTGAGTAAGTGAGGTTTGCTTTCTTCCTGGAAAGAGTTTTATTCTCTGAGACTGTTATTGACACAGTCAATTGCAATCTAGGAAGCTGCTTTCAGAAATCCTCTCCTATGCTTTGGAATGTAATTGAAAACAACTGTTCTGCTTCTGCTAAAACATATTCTGCTTCTACTGGAACCAATATTGCCAACCAATCAAGGAGAGGGTGAGGGAGAAATGGTTTGGGCAAGAGGAGGGGGAGATGGTGGTTGGGCCAGAGCAGGGAAAAAATAAGGTTTATAAGTTAGAAGAAAAAAATATATAATTTGAGGTTTCCATGTAGATTACATTTCCATCAGAGCTGCCTGGATGGCAAAATAGGTTATGAAGTAGAAAATCTGGGTGACTTTTTAGAGTGACAACATAGCGTCAGATCCAGGCAGCGATAAGATGAGTCCAGAGCAGGACTGGAACACTAGCCTTCTAGGAGCAAGTGAGTTAGAGACAGGTGTTTACCCCACCTGCTCTAAAGAGAAGGAGACAGGGGAGACTACTTCACAGAGCTATGGGGAAAACACAGGGGATGTGCTCTGAGCTTTCAGAAGGAACCCTGCCATTGACTTTCTAGTCATCAGTCTCACTTCAGCAAGGCAGATTAGAATGCTCCTCCCAACATAGCCTTTGCCTTTTGTTTCCTACAGGCCTCATACTCTCTAGCCTTAGACTTTCTGTATGAGTCATAATTTTCTTCCTAGGAAAATGACCCATACCAAGTGCAGATGCCCACTGGGTCTTTGCCAGGTAGGTCTACACTTGGAATATGTCCCTCCATAAGCAAAGTACTTCCAACCCTGCAGGCAGAGTGGCTGGAGAGTCTCCCAGTAGATCTGACACGCATTCTCCAGTGCCTTGAAGAATAGAGGATTTGGGGGCCAATTTGAGAAGACAGGGCTCTTACATGCCTTTCCTTATAAGCGATAGAACATATTCCTCATTTCATAGGAGAGATATCAGAGTTGAACACATTCAGGAGCATTAAAAAGGACATTGGAGGTAAAATGACAACTGTTTCTTCCTAGAGCTTTTTATAGTTGTAACATTAGGCATGAATGTGAACTGATGCCAAGCCCTTTGGGTAAATATTTTAGCAGGGAATCTGGGCCTCTGAGGAGTCAACAACAGGCTGGACCCTGGATAAGAATATGAGGGGCAACTCCCCCTTTTCTGGTCTCCCATAAGACTCTGTAGTCCTAATTAATCTCCAAATGTAAACATTCCTGTTGTTGTGGAACTTATGAGAGGCAACTAATAACTAACACTTAGGGGGCCAGACGCAGTGGCTCGCACCTGTAATCCCAGCACTTTGGGAGGCTGAAGCAGATGGATCGCTCAAATCCAGGAGTTCGAGACCAGCTTGGGCAATGTGGCGAAACCCTGTTTCTTCAAGAAATACAAAAATTAGCTGGGTGTGGTGGCACACATCGGTAGTTCCAACTACTGGGGAGGCTGGAGGATCGCTTGAGCCCAGGAAGTAGAGGCTGCAGTGAGCCCTGATCTTGCCACTGTACTCCAGCCTGGGTGACAGAGTGAGACCTTGTCTCAAAAAACAAAACAAGCTAACACTAAGGACAGTGCCAAGCATTTAATAAGCACTCAATATTTTACATGTTTTAACTCATTTAATTGTCACAAACACTCTGTAAAGTACAGACTGCTATATAGTACCTCATTTTTCTCATTACTAAAATTTAGAGAAAGAGGCCAAGTAACTTGTTCAAGGACATATAACTAGTAAGCTTATAGGGATGTTGTGAAGTGCTTCTCAGATCCGTCTGTTTCTGGAATGAAGGATTCATACCTCCAGCTGATGGGAGTGTGGCTGACAGACAGAATGCAGCCAGCTCTCTTTGGGATTGGCCTTGGCTGAAGACAGCCTCCAGGCTGAGGACCAAGCTCATTTCCCAGGGCAGCCCACATCAGTGACTGATTGACACAGGTGTACAAAGGCTCATCCCCCTTATTCCATATCAAGATAATTCTGATGGTCCACCTCAGCTTCCAAGTCCCTCAAGTGTTGGCTCAGGCCTTTGCTGGGACTGCATTGTGGCTCAACTTCTCTCTCTGCCCAATTCTGCTTCTCTCCTTTTCTTTCCATAGCAGTTGATCCAAGGAGCACTCCCTAATAATACTCCTACCCTCTAAATATCAATTCAGAGTCTGCTTCCCCAGGAACCCAAGCCTTGACAGTGCTGGAGCTGCAGTTCAAGCTGGGGCCACTGGCTCCATAGGCCAGGCTTTTCAATGCCTTCTACTGACTCTCAAGAGAGGTATTATTGTTAAAGTTGGGAGGGACCTCAAAAGTCTGGTAGTACAATTTTAGATCTTTCCTGCTTTCTCTTGTGGGCATTTAGTGCTATAAATTTCCCTCTACACACTGCTTTGAATGTGTCCCAGAGATTCTGGTATGTTGTGTCTTTGTTCTCATTGGTTTCAAAGAACATCTTTATTTCTGCCTTCATTTCATTATTTACCCAGTAGTCATTCAGGAGCACGTTGTTCAGTTTCCATGTAATTGAGCGGTTTTGAGTGAGTTTCTTAATCCTGAGTTCTAGTTTCATTGCACTGTGGTCTGAGAGTTTGTTATAATTTCTGTTCTTTTACATTTGCTGAGGAGTTCTTTACTTCCAACTATGTGGTCAATTTTGGAGTAGGTGTGGTGTGGTGCTGAAAATAATGCATATTCTGTTGATTTGGGGTGGAGAGTTCCGTAGATGTCCATTAGGTCCGCTTGGTGCAGAGCTGAGTTCAATTCCTGGGTATCCTTGTTAACTTTCTGTCTCATTGATTTGTCTAATGTTGACAGTGGGGTGTTAAAGTCTCCCATTATTATTGTGTGGGAATCTAAGTCTCTTTGTAGGTCACAAAGGACTTGCTTTATGAATCTGGGTGCTGCTGTATTGGGTGCATATATATTTAGGATAGTTAGCTCTTCTTGTTGAATTGATCCCTTTACCATTATGTAATGGCCTTCATTGTCTCGTTTGACCTTTGTTGGTTTAAAGTCTGTTTTATAGGAAAGACTAAAATTGACACCCTAACATCACAATTAAAAGAACTAGAAAAGCAAGAGCAAACACATTCAAAAGCTATCAGAAGGCAAGAAATAACTAAGATCAGAGCAGAACTGAAGGAAATAGAGACACAAAAAGCCCTTCAAAAAATTAATGAATCCATGAGCTGGTTTTTACAAACGATCAACAAAATTGATAGACTGCTAGCAAGACTAATAAAGAAGAGAAGAGAGAAGAATCAAATAGACGCAATATAAAATGATAAAAGGGATATCACCACCGATCCCACAGAAATACAAACTACCAACAGAGAATACTATAAACACCTCTACGCAAATAAACTAGAAAATCTAGAAGAAATGGATAAATTCCTCAACACATACATCCTCCCAAGACTAAACCAGGAAGAAGTTGAATCTCTGAATAGACCAATAACAGACTCTGAAATTGAGGCAATAATCAATAGCTTACCAACCAAAAAAAGTCCAGGACCAGATGGATTCACAGCCGAATTCTACCAGAGGAACAAAGAGGAGCTGGTACCATTCTTTCTGAAACTATTCCAATCAATAGAAAAAGAGGGAATCCTCCTTAACTCATTTTATGAGGCCAGCATCATCCTGATACCAAAGCCTGACAGAGACACAACCAAAAAAGAGAATTTTAGACCAATATCCTTGACGAACATCGATGCAAAAATCCTCAATAAAATACTGGCAAACCGAATCCAGCAGCACATCAAAAAGCTTATCCACCATGATCAAGTGGGCTTCATCCCTGGGATGCAAGTCTGGTTCAACATATGCAAATCAATAAATGTAATCCAGCATATAAACAGAACCAAAGACAAAAACCACACGATTAACTCAAAAGATGCAGAAAAGGCCTTTGACAAAATTCAACAACCCTTCATGCTAAAAACTCTCAATAAATTAGGTATTGATGGGATGTATCTCAAAATAATAAGAGCTATCTATGACAAACCCACAGCCAATATCTTACTGAATGGGCAAAAAGTGGAAGCATTCCCTTTGAAAACGGGCACAAGACAGGGATGCCCTCTCTCACCACTCCTATTCAACATAGTGTTGGTAGTTCTGGCCAGGGCAATCAGGCAGGAGAAGGAAATAAAGGGTTTTCAATTAGGAAAAGAGGAAGTCAAATTGTCCCTATTTGCAGATGGCATGATTGTATATTTAGAAAACCCCATTGTCTCAGCCCAAAATCTCCTCAAGGTGATAAGCAACTTCAGCAAAGTCTCAGGATACAAAATCAATGTGCAAAAATCACAAGCATTCTTATACACAAATAACAGACAAACAGAGAGTCAAATCATGAGTGAACTCCCATTCACAATTGCTTCAAAGAGAATAAAATAGCTAGGAATCCAACTTACAAGGGATGTGAAGGACCTCTTCAAGGAGAACTACAAACCACTGCTCAATGAAATAAAAGAGGATACAAACAAATGGAAGAACATTCCATGCTCATGGGTAGGAAGAATCAATATCATGAAAATGGCCATACTGCCCAAGGTAATTTATAGATTCAATGCCATCCCCATCAAGCTACCAATGACTTTCTTCACAGAATTGGAAAAAACTACTTTAAAGTTCATATGGAACCAAAAAAGAGCCCGCATTGCCAAGACAATCCTAAGCCAAAAGAACAAAGCTGGAGGCATCACGCTACCTGACTTCAAACTATACTACAAGGCTACAGTAACCAACACAGCATGGTGCTGGTACCAAAACAGAGATATAGACCAATGGAACAGAACAGAGGCCTCAGAAATAATGCCACATATCTACAACTATCTGATCTTTGACAAACCTGACAAAAACAAGAAATGGGGAGACGATTCCCTATTTAATAAATGGTGCTGGGAAAACTGGCTAGCCATATGTAGAAAGCTGAAACTGGATCCCTTCCTTACACCTTATACAAAAATGAATTCAAGATGGATTAAAGACTTACATGTTACACCTAAAACCATAAAAACCCTAGAAGAAAATCTAGGCAATACCATTCAGGACATAGGCATGGGCAAGGACTTCATGTCTAAAACACCAAAAGCAATGGCAACAAAAGCCAAAATTGACAAATGGAATCTAATTAAACTAAAGAGCTTCTGCACAGCAAAAGAAACTACCATCAGAGTGAACAGGCAACCTACAGAATGGGAGAAAATTTTTGCAACCTACTCATCTGACAAAGGGCTAATATCCAGAAACTACAATGAACTCAAACAAATTTACAAGAAATAAACAACCCCATCAAAAACTGGGTGAAGGATACTAACAAACACTTCTCAAAAGACGACATTTATGCAGCCAAAAAACACATGAAAAAATGCTCATCATCACTGGCCATCAGAGAAATGCAAATCAAAACTACAATGAGATACCATCTCACACCAGTTAGAATGGCGATCATTAAAAAGTCAGGAAACAACAGGTGCTGGAGAGGATGTGGAGAAATAGGAACACTTTTACACTGTTGGTGGGATTGTAAACTAGTTCAACCATTGTGGAAGTCGGTGTGGCGATTCCTCAGGGACCTAGAACTAGAAATACCATTTGACCCAGGCATCCCATTACCGGGCATATACCCAAAGGATTATAAACCATGCTGCTATAAAGACACATGCACATGTATGTTTATTGTGGCACTATTCACAATAGCAAAGACTTAGAACCAACATAAATGTCCAACAACGATAGACTGGATTAAGAAAATGTGGCACATATACACCATGGAATACTATGCAGCCATAAAAAAGGATGAGTTCATGTCCTTTGTAGGGACATGGATGAAACTGGAAACCATCATTCTCAGCAAACTATTGCAAGGACAAAGAACCAAACACCGCATGTTCTCACTCATAGGTGGGAATTGAACAATGAGAACACATGAACACAGGAAGGGGAACATCACACACCGGGGACTGTTGTGGGGTGAGGGGAGAGGGGAGGGATAGCAGTAGGAGATATACCTAATGCTAAATGACGAGTTAATGGGTGCAGCACACCAACATGGCACATGTATACATATGTAACAAACCTGCACGTTGTGCACATGTACCCTAAAACTTAAAGTATAATAATAATAAAAGAAAAAAAAAGTCTGGTAGTACGACTCCATGTTAGTGCCTAAAATCAAAATTCTCTTTGAAGAGAGAATGTCTTGCCAATATCAGATGCTCTGTGTTTCTTCATTGAGAAGGGATGTATGCATGTGTGTAATGGTGAAAAAATTAGGAGGTTCCCTCTGCACCCACATTTGTTTCCATACGAGGAGTGATTTGTTGCTGCTGTTACTTAGCAGAATTGAGGTTCCGTATGGTTTTCTGATTATCTTCTAAGAGTGCAAGCTCAGTGAAGTTTGGACTCCTGAGAACTGATAGCCCCTTAGTGATACTGCAAGGGGTGGGCAACAGAAGAAGGGCAGAAGCCACCACTGCTTTCTCCAATAGGTTGTGGAGTCCTTGGTTAATGGTGAGATATCATCTGTATTCTGCCTTCACAAGCCACAAGCTCATAGAATTGTGTCTTTTGGGCCCGGAAATAACATTGTGGGTCATGCAACCCCTTGTCTTCTACAGATGAGGACATGGAAGTATGAAGGAGCAGAGAGTTTCCCCAGCTAGTCAGTGACAGAAGTGGCTCTGGACCCCTGAGTCTGGACTATACCCAAGGGCTCTTTGTATTACTCTGCTCTTCTATTTGAAAAATTTCTTGAAACAGTTGCAATATTATGAGTGTATCACAGTGATTATTCCATGTGCTCCTCTAACACTTCCTGGCTTCCTTTGCATTTAAGTTGGAATCATGTGAGTATCCTGCCTTTGCACTATGAGCAGGAGTGTAGTGCATGTGTTCTTCAGGCCAGTGAGTTCAGATTGGTGTTCCTTCTGTACTCTTTATGTGTCCTGAAACAGAGACCTTAGGGACCAGGTGGAACTTATGGTAAAGCTACAAGACAGAGAAAGGCATCCCAACTAATATGAGACTTTACGTGAACAAAAAATAAACCGTTGCTGTTTTAAACCATTGGGACTTCAGGGGTTTGACCTTTATAGCAACTAGGATTCGCTACCCCAGGCCAATGGGCCAACTTGCCTGAACAGGACATAACGAACAAAGTTTGGCAATGGCAGCTTGGCATCTGGAAAAAAACAACAGAAATGTGACACTCAGTGCTTGGACACTCCTTTCTCAACTAAAAAGCAGAAGGGCTGAGAGAAGGCAAGAGTTTCAAGGTTGAGATGAGAATGGTAGTTGCTGGTTAAGTGTACCTCCCCACTCTTCTTCAGGAAGTCACGTTCCCATGGACACAGAGAAGGCTGGGTCAGGCAGCACTCAAGTGTTCTATCTCAGTTCTCTCTCGACTTCCAGGGGTGGGTTGTGGCCACATGCCTTTTCAGCCTGAGCCCAGCTGCATGACCCCTCCTTGCAAGAGTGCTAGGA
The DNA here is from genome assembly GCF_028858775.2 of Pan troglodytes. NCBI lineage: Eukaryota > Metazoa > Chordata > Mammalia > Primates > Hominidae > Pan > Pan troglodytes. Next base: position 59,873,299 of record NC_072402.2, read on the forward strand.
ACTGATAAGAGGAACTGACCCAATGCCACTTCTCTATGAAACCTCTGCTCCAGGCCCCACTTCATGTTCCCACCTGCCATAGGCCTGGAGGACCATGGGCCTGGTTCTGAACTGAGAACTTACACCACTTTCCCCTGATGGGTACAGCTGTGGCTCTAGACAGAAGCCTGAAAAAAGACAGAGGAAAGGCAGGGCATCCTCTCTACTGGGCTGTTGATTTTGTGGCTGTCACTGGGTGACTTTTGGCTCTGGGACCTCAAATTAATATGTGGATTGCTCTCCCCAGTGCTGAATTCTAGCCAGCTGGCTTTATCCTTGCATTTCCTGGCACTGAGCCTGGCATGCCTACAGCAGCGTGGCCCACTGATGGAGGGCTGGGTTGTCCGTGCCTTGCCTCTTCCGCTGCTGGTGTCCTGTTGCAGAGAGACTCCCTGGTGGACATTCAGTGACACACATCCCGGTGTTAGCAGGTTCAAGGCCCAACTCTCACAGCCACACTTAACATGGCTTGAGATAAGGCTGGCTGTTTATGGTTGTGGTTAGTGGTTTCATTGCATGCAGACGTGGCAGAAGACAGGATGTGATACAGCTGGAGGGGGCAGCCGGTGGTAGCTGATGATGTAGATAATGGGAGAAATTCCGATAAAGGGGCTGACCTTTTCCATTTTCACTAGTAATGACAGTCTTTGCTGGGTTCTGCAAGTATCAAAATGCAGGATGAGATTAGCAAATACAGTAAAGCCCAGCGATTTATGTGTAAAACCAAGGCAATATTGTGACAAATACTTGGTTTTCTTGACATTTCCCTTTTTAAAAAATCTAATGTATCTTAGTTACAAAATTAAAGCATTAGAATAGAAAGAATAAGGTATTTTCTAATCCTAAGTCTCTCTAACAGATGAATTAACAGTTTGACATGTTTTTCTATATCTTAATGCTTACCTATATCCATATATTTTTAAAAATGTGAGTGGGATCATACTATATATATATGTGTATATATATGGTATATATATGTGTGTATATATGGTGTATATATGTATGTATATATATGGTGTATATATGGTATATATATGTATGTATATATATGGTATATATATGTATGTATATATATGGTATATATGTATGTGTATATATAGTGTATATATGTATATATGAGTCTGTAACTTTCATTTTTATTGTATTTTAATGTATTTGGACATTTTCCATGTCAATAGGATCTGCTTTATCCTTAAAAAAACCTACACAAGGTTTAACTCTGAGGATGGCCCATGACTTATTTCTTAGTTCTTCATTGATAGTGTATTTTGTTCATTTTTTATTATGATAAGTGCTACAATAAGCATCATTATACAGTATATTTTTGCTAGGTGTGTTGGTGGTATAGTGGTAAGCATAGCTGCCTTCCAGTATATCTTTGTATATCTGTCTTATAATTTCTTTAGGCTTAATAACTAGAATTAGAAATATTCGCTTGAAGCATATGTAAAGTTACATTTTCAACTTGTGAGCAGATTACCTTCCAGAAATGTTGTAAGAATTTATATTCCTACCAACTAGTAGGAGAGTGTTGGTTTTGCCACATCCTTATTACTGAGTAATACCATTCCTATTACTTTCGTAGGTTAAAATAAATTTTGCTCTTCAAAATTTGTAATTTTTTAAAATTTAGCTTTTTTAAAAAAAAATTCAGGGGTATATGTGCATGTTTGTTATATAGGTCAATTTGTGTCGTAGAGGTTTGTTGTACAGAATAATTTGTCACCCAGGTGTTAAGCCTAGCACCCAATAGTTATAATATTTTTATTGATTCTCTTCCTCCTTCCACCCCTCCACCTTCTGATAGGCCCCAGTGTGTGTTGTTCCCCTCTATGTGTCCATGAGTTCTCATCATTTAGTTTCCACTTATAAGTGAGAACATGCAGTATTTGGTTTTCAATTCCTGCATTAGTTTGCTAAGGATAATAGCCTCCAGCTCCATCCATGTTCCTGCAAAGGACATGATCTCATTATTTTTTATGGCTGCATAGTATTCCATGGTGTATATGTATAACATTTTCTTTATCCAGTCTATCGTTAATGGGCATTTAGGTTGATTCCATGTCGTTGCTATTGTGAATAGTGCTGCAATGAACATATGCATGCATGTGACTTTATAACAGAATGATTTATATTTTTGGGGGTAAAAACCCAGTAATGGGATTGCTGGGTCAAATGGTATTTCTGTTTATAGGTCTTTGGAGGAATCGCCATACTGTCTTCCACAATCATTGAACTAATTTACACTTCCACCAGCAGTGTATAAGCATTCCTTTTTCTCCACAACCTCATCAGCATCTGTTAGTTTTTGACTTTTTTAAACTTAATTATTATTATTTTAAAAATTTTTATTTAGGTTTAGGGGTATATGTGAAGGTTTGTTACAAACACATGTCATGGGAGTTTGTTGTACATATTGTTACATCACCCACATATAAGCTCAGTACCCAATAGTTACCTTTTCTGCTCCTTTCCCTCCTCCCACTCTCCCCCCTCAAGTAGAACCCAGTGTTTATTTTTTCCCTCTTTGCATTCACAAGTTCTTATCATTTAGTTCCCACTTGTAAGTGAGAACATGTGGTATTTGGTTTTCTGTTCCTACATTAGTTTGCTGCATTGATAGCCTCCAGCTACATCCATGTCCCTGCAAAAGACATGACTTCATTCTTTTTTATGGCTACATAATATTTCATAGTGTATATGCACCACATTTTCTTTATCCAGTCTGTCATTGATGGGCATTTAGATTGATTCCATGTCTTTACTATTGTGAACAGTGCTGCAGTGAGCATTTTTGTGCATGTGTCTTTATGGTAGAATGCTTTATATTCCTGTGGGTATATACCCAGTAATGGGATTGCTGGGTTGAATGGTAGTTCTGCTTTTAGCTCTTTGAGGAAATGCCATACTGCTTTCCACAATGGTTGAACTAATTTACATTCCCACCAACAGTGTAAAAGCATTCCCTTTTCTCCACAACCTTGCCAGCATCTGTTATTTTTTTACTTTTTAGTAATAGTCATTCTGTTTGGTGTGAGATGGTACCTCATCATGGTTTTGATTTGCATTTCTTTAATAATCAGTGATATTGAGCTTTTTTTATATGTTTTTTGGCCACATGTATGTCTTCTTTTGAAAGTGTCTTCTTTTGAAAAGTGTCTGTTCATGCCCTTTGCCCACTTTTTAATGAGGTTGTTGGTTTTTCTTTTGTAAATTTGTTTAAGTTTCTTATGGGTGCTGGGTATTAGACCTCTGTCAGATGCATAGTTTGCAAACATTTCTCTCCCATTCTCTAGGTTGTCTGTTTACTCTATTGATAGTTTCTTTTGCTGTGCAGAAGCTCTTTAATTAGATCCCATTTGTCAATTTTTACTTTTGTTGTGATTGCTTTTGGTGTCTCCATCATAAAATCTTTGCCTGTTCCTATGTCCAGAATGGTATTGCCTAAGTTGTCTTCCAGGTTTTTTATAGTTTTGGGTTTTACATTCATGTTGGTAATCCATCTTGAGTTGATTTTTGTATATGGTATAAGGAAGGGGTCAAGCTTCAGTCTTCTGCATATGGTTCACCAGTTATCCCAGCACCATTTATTGAATAGGAAGTCTTTTTCCCATTGCTTGTTTTTGTCAGCTTTGATTTTTGACTTTTTAGTAATAGCCATTCTGACTGGTGTGAGATGGCATCTCATTGTGGTTTTGATTTGTATTTCTCTAACGATCAGTGATATTGAGCTTTTTTGATATGCTTGTTGCTCACATGTCTGTCTTCTTTTGAAAAGTGTCTGTTCTTTTCCTTTGCCCACTTTTTAATGAGGTTATTTGTTTTTCTCTTGTAAATTTGTTTAAGTTCCTTATAGATGCTGGATATTAGACTTTTGTCAGATGCATTGTTTGCAAAAGTTTTCTCCCATTCTGTAGGTTTTCTGTTTTCTCTGATGATAGTTTCTTTTGCTGTGCAGAAACTCTTTAATTAGATCCCTTTTGTCAATTTTTGCTTTTGTTGCAATTACTTTTGGTGTCTTTGTCGTGAAATCTTTGCCCATTCCTATGTCCAGAATGGTATTGCCTAGATAGTCTTCCAGAATTTTTATAGTTTTGGGTTTCACATTTAAGTTTTTAATCCATCTTGAGTTAATTTTTTGTATATTGTGTAAGGAAGGAGTCCAGTGCCAATCTTCTGCATGTGGCTAGTCAGTTATCTCATTTATTAAATAGGGAATCCTTTCCCCATTGCTTGCTTTTGTCAGGGTGGTTGAAGATCAGATAGTTGTAGGTGTGCAGCCTTATTTCTGGGTTTTCTATTCTGTTGCATTGGTCTATGTGTCTGTTTTTGTACCAGTACCATGCTGTTTTGGTTACTGTAGCCCTGTAGTATAGTTAGAAGTTGGGTAGCATGATGCCTCCAGCTTTGTTCTTTTTGCTTAGGATTGCCTTAGTTATTTGGGCTCTTTTTTGGTTCCATATGAATTTTAAAATAGTGTTTTTCTAGTTCTGTGAAGAATGTCAGTGGTAGTTTAATAAGAATAGAATTGAATCTATAAATTACTCTGGGCAGTATGGTCATTTTAATATTGATCCTTCTTATCCCTGAGCATGGAATGTTTTTCTATTTGTTTGGGTCATCTCTGATTTCTTTAAAATTTGTATTTCTTTGACTGACATTGAATTCAAGAACAACTTTTCAGATAGTAATGCTCATTTGTATGTAATTTGCCAATTGCTTAATTTTTCTCAAATTTTCTTTTGTTTATGTTTTCTGATACATTAAAAACTCTTTATATATCACTCTTTATAGAGCACATTTATAATATATGCTGAAAATATTTATAACACTTTTTTATTAGTCACTCATACTGAAAGATTTGATTTAAAGTACCATATGCTTCTGTAAAAACAAAAGTCATAAAGTTAGTGTTTTCCTTTACTGCTTCAGTTTTGTGGCTGGCTTAGAAAAGCTTTCTCCACCTTAGGCATAAAAAACTAGTCTACATTTTATCCTAATATTTGTAAATGTAAAAAGAAAAATAACCTATGAATATTATATCTTTCATCCTACACAAAAATAAATTCCACCCAAATGAATTTAACTTATTCTTAACAATTTGACAGCCAATTGTTGCTATGCTACATATTGAACTATGAAACATTTCATATTGCTATATATTGAAATATTCCGGTTATTTTAAAATTCCATCTTTATGTTTTATATTTAAAATGAATTACACATATTGAAAATGAATTACACATATGTGTATTTTAATCTAGATCCTATATTATGTTTCACTGACTTTTTTTCTATACTTATGTCAAATTAAAATGTTTCAATTATCTACAGTAGCTTTAAAGTACGTTTGGATATCCAGTAGGGCAAGTCTCCACTCTCATTAATCTTTTCATGCATTTATTTTTCCAAAGAAAAGTTAGAATCAATGTAGATTCCCTCCCACCAAAAAAAAAAAAAAAAGAAAAGAAAAGAAAGAAAGAATAGTAAAAAAAGAATAAAAGCAATTAGGGTTTGTATAAATCAGGGTTCTCCAGAGAAACTTAACCAATAGGATACTGGAGAGAAAGAGACAGAGAGAATGAGAGAGAGAGAGAAGGGAAAATTTACTATGGGAATTGACTCACTTGATTATAGAGGCTAAGAAGTCCCATGATTTGCCATCTGCTAGCTAGATAACCAAGAAAGCCAGTAATGTAATTCAGTCAGAGTTCAAAGGCCTGAGAACCAGGAGCACCAATGTCCAAGGACAGAAGAAAATGGATGCCCTGGTTCAAACAGAGAGAGCAAATGTGCCCTTTCTCTGCCTTTTTGTTCTATTCAGGTCTGCAAAGGATTGGATGATGCCTGCCCACATTGGTGAGGGCCATCTTCTTTACTCAGTCTACTGATTGAAATGCTTATCTCTTCCCAAGACACCCTCATAGACACACCCAGAAATAATGTTTTACTAGCTATCTGGGCATCTCTTAGCCCAATCAAGTTGACATATAACATTGACCATCACAGGACTCTTAGTAGGATTGTGTTAAGTTTATAAATTAATTTGGGAGAAAGTAGAATTTATATAAGATTGAATCTAAATTGAAATGCAATGTGTAAATCCATTTATTTAAGTTCTTTATGTTTTTTAATAAAGTGTTTTTTCATGAAAGTCTTAGAAAAATATAATTTTAAAAAGACCCCATTTATAATAGCATAGAAACTATTGCTGGAACTTTATAAAGTATCTAGCTATCTCTAAACTATTGCTGGATATGCTGGTATAAAAACAAATGTTTAATAATCATTTTTCTTTTATATGAACGTCTTCCTAAACTCCCTGTTGTTAGTCCTAGTTGTTTTTGAGATATGATTATATTGCAAATAACAGTCATCTGTCTCTTCCTTTAACAGTATTTACACCTGTCTTATTGAATTTGTTAGGACCTTCAGGAAAATGTTAGGTAGGGTATATATCATGATGTATATAATATAAACATAACAGTATAGAATTTATTATATTTTTTTGTCTTTTTTTAGTATAATGTAAAAACACTAGCGCTATCCCCATTTAAGTATGTGTGTTATTCATTTGACAATTTTTTTCTCAAAATAAGTAAATTTCCTTCTTGATTTGTTTTTAAATTTTAATACGTATTTATGGGTGTATGCATTTTATTAGAATGGATGTTGGATATTCATTGACTACCTTTTGACATCTATCCAGACAATCATATAGCTTTTTTTTAGTAATAATGATGTAATACATTCTATTAATCAATTTTTCAAAAAATATGCTGGATGAATAAATGGCCACATTAAAATATCTTTGTATTCCTAAAGCAAACCCCAATTGATTATAAGTTTTCATGTATTACTGCATTTTCTTATATATTTATGATATTTGCCTGTATATTCTTAAAGTGACATTTGTCTGTACTTGTCTGTGTGCTATTTTTGTCAGATTTTAGAATAAGCGTTATGTTGGCTTATAGATAACTTTTCAAATCATTTTTCTTTTTAAAAGATATTTTAGTATTACCCCTGATCACATCCCTAACACAGAATGAGACTTCTCCCTGACTGGCCAGGAAGCCCCTCTGTATTAGTTCATTTTCTGTATAACAAATCACACTAAATCTTAGTGACTTAAAACAACCAACATTTATTACCCCAGTTTGGGAGAGTCAAGAATTGAGGAGCATCTTAGCTAGATGTTCAGGCTCACAGTCCTTGATGAGATTACAATCAAGATGTTGTCCAGGGTTGTAGTCATCTAAAGACTTGACTGTGATTGGAGGAATCTTCTTCTAAGCTCATCCATGTGGCTTTTAGCTGGAGGCTTCAGTTTCTCACCACGTAAATCTCTCCAGAGTGCTGCTTGTGTATCCTCATGACATGGCAGTTGCCTTCTCCCAGGGTCAGTGATCTTAAAGAGAGTGAAACCACATTGTCTATTGTGGCCTTGTCTCAGAAGTCACAAGCTATCCTATTCTATTAGTCACAAAGACAAATCCTAATTCAGTGTAGAAGGTGACTACACAAGGATGTGAATACCAGTAGGGACAAATCATTGAGGGACTCTCTGGGAGGCTGGCTACCTCACCTCCATCTCTGTTCTCTATATTTTGGGCTCCCTTCTCTGAAAAACTGCTCTTGGTACTCAGAAAAATATTTGTGAGGCCATTATAGGTAAAGCTTTATCACTAAGAAGGCTTTCAGCCTTTCAGCCTTAAGTGTTGCCTTGGGGTGATTATATGTATATATGCACAAGTATGCAAAGCTGGTGACTAGAGGCAACTTTCTACTTGAGTATGGATTGCCGTTTGTGAAGATTTCAACTCAAATACTTTGCAGTGACCCCTCCTTCTGTTCAGGAGTTATCTGGAAATACTCTTTGGAAAGGGTAGGGCCTCTGGTGAGTGAGGATTTTTCCCTAGATTGTTTTCTACTACCACATTCCCTCTTTAAGAGGAACCTAGGGTTAAACATCAAACAGAACTCCTTCAGGGATGCTATTAATTCAGGTCAGGTATGCATAATGCTGACCCATTTTGGAAAAATTGCCCTGTGGACACCCTCATTTGGAACACGATGGCAAGAAGAGAAGCATTTACTCCCTGGAGGATGGGGGATGGGAGAAGAAGTGTCATGTTATTTTACTTGAACTCTTTTCCTCTCTCCACTGGGAATATCACAGTATAAAAATAATTTTTAATGTGATGATAAAAGTTGAGTTAGTCCCTTCTTTTTCCCATTCCCTGTTTTCCTTATATCTATTTTACTTGAAAACAACCTCGCTAAGATAGTGCCTATAAACATTCTTGTATTAGCTTATTTGCCTGAAATGACTTAAAATATTTTTTAAAAACTAAGTCAACCAATTTTTATTTATTTATTTTTAATGGTGCAGAGGAACTTTACTTTCTTCGAATTGTTTGATCAGATACAGTTTTTATTCCTCCATCCTATCCTGAATTCCAATAATAACTTCTGGAATTTCTTCCCCTTTGTCTATATTCTGAAAACCTCTTCTGAATTATTCTTCCTACTATGAAAAGAGCCCTATTTTATCTTTGTTATCTTGTCTGGAAGTTTCTTTGTCTTTCTTGGTGTCTCACTTTTTAATCTCATAACTTTGTTTCCACACCTACATTTTCAACCTTTTTAACACTATATCTGAGCATTAATCAGAAATAAAAGAGAAAATTTATGAAAGAGGAGCATCAAAGAAGAGCTACTGGGCAAGGAGAATTGAGATGCAGGTGAAATTTTCCAGTTTCACTAAAATGTCTCCAGTCATTTTCAAAGGCCACTCCCAGTTTAGATATTTGTTTTCTTATAACCTTTGTTTGCTTGTTCGTCTTCAGCTCAAAACCACTTCTTCGGGTAAAATCTTATAAGTAAAGCAGATTAAAAAAAAATTTTATTGATAACAAATACAGAATCCAGATTCTCATGGACTGGGAATTTCCTTTTCCTCAACTCTCCATTCCTCTTCCCTGGTTGGGAGGGGGACACCCTAGCAATGTTTAGAAGATCATTTAAAAATCCCGGGACTTGATAATCTCTGACCTCTCTCCCTCTTCTAAAATTCTGTGTGACTGTGCAACTATAATTGCCCTGATCTTTCCTCTCCGCCAATGAAAAGCTTACCCATCTGTTACAGACTGAATGTTTCTGTCTCCCCTCCCCAAATTCATATATTGAATTCCTACCCTCAAAGTGTTGGTATTTGAAGATGGGGCCTTTGGAAGATAATTAGGGTTAGATGAGGTAATAAGGATGGGCCCTCAGGATGGGATTAGTGTCCTTAGAAGACATCCTCTTCCTTCTCTCTCTCTCTCTCTGTCTCTGGTATATAAGGACACAGCAAGAAGGCAACTATCTGCAAGCCAAGAAGAGGGCTTCACCAGAACCCGACTGATATGGTTTGGCTGTATCCCCACCCAAATCTCACCCTGAGTTGTAAAAATCCCCATGTGTCAAGGGCAGGGCCAGGTGGAGATAATTGAATCACGGGGGCAGTTTCTCCCATACTATTCTTGTGATAGGGAATAAATCTCACAAGATCTGATGGTTTTATATAGGGGAGTTCCCCTGCACAAGTGCTCTTGCCTGCCACCATGTAAGATGCCCCTTTGCTCTTCCTTCATCCTCTGCCATGACTGTGAGGCTTCCCCAGCCATGTGGAGCTGTGAGTCAATTAAACCTCTTTCCTTCATAATTTACCCAGTCTCGGGTATGTCTTTCTTAACAGAATGAGAATGGACTAATACACCGACCATGCTGGTATCCTGATCTCAGACTTCCAGCCTCCAGAACTGTGAGAAAATAAATTTCTGTTGTTTAAGCCACCTTCTGTTGTTTGAATCTGTGGTATTCTGTTATGGCAGTGAAATGGACTAAGACAGCATCTTTCAGTGCTCAGCTCCTCCGGTCCACATCCCTGACCTCACTTGAATATATTTATATCATCCTCTTCTGTGCTCTTAACCATGCTCTTCCCTTTACTTAAGTTGCCCCTCCCATCTTTCTTGGTCCTGAAAAAGCATACAATTTCCAAGTAACAGGCTGTATTCCAGTTTGACTGGAGCATGGGAGTGGTAAAAGGAAATGGGATAAAATTACGTATGGATCATAGAAGGTAATAATTATCTGGGGTGGTCACTGATGTCTGGAGTGAGAGAGCTGGCAACACACACAAATCAACCAGCTTATCTATAAAATGATTTCACAGTTCCCCGCCAGTTCTAGCATTCTTTATTTCTATGGTCAGAGTTGTTTCTGGTCTAACAGCAGGGAATGGAGTGAATTGAAGTTGGGGAGAACCAGAGGCAGGGACAGAGGGTTATAGTCCTTGGTCTGTGAGCACCATTAAATAAAAGTCATAAAAAAGCACTGTCCACCCAAACATCTTTCCATTGCTGCTCTGTGACATGTCTAATTGGATCTTCCATTTCTCTGCAGGGCTGGGGAGTCTGAAATTCCCTGTAGTGAGCATGTAGCTGGCAGATGGTGCTTTTGAATTCATTGCTTCTCTTGGAATTTTTCTCATAATCTCCATTCCTCTATCCTTGAACATTTTAAAGCTCATGTCTAGCATTTCTAACTTTTTCAAAGCACCTCCACATTCACAATATTATATTTATAACAACTTGATGATGGAATAGAAATGATCACCTTCCTCTTACAAATGAAAAAATTGAGTGCCTAACAGGTTGAATGACTTGCCAAGATTAGATACCAGCAACTCATATTAGCAGCAGAACCATAACAGAAAAGTGATGAACTGGAAGCTCAAGGTATGCTCACAGTGCTAACACGATTCTGTGGGAATGGTCTCCTTGTCACGGTGCCCATGGCCAAATTAGAATTACATTATCCTGGCAGACTCACAATCTACTTCCTGTGAAAATCTCCACCTGAAAGAAAATGTTTCTGGCCTAATAATCTTCCTTCTCAAGACATGGATTTTTCGAAAACTGGACTAGAAATGGGCACAGTTCGAACAAAATAGGTTTTCAAAATTGGTTGGGAGCAACTAGGAAAAGAGAATATGGTAAGCAGATTTTACACATCTAAAATACATTCCTATTTAAGAAAGAGAAACTTTCTAAATCAGCTCAGAGCAAAGATGGAAACAAAGGTTTTATGCCAAAGCTACAGCCACCACAAAGTCTGTTCCATCTCCTCCAAGTCCGCCCTGCAACATGATGGCCTGTGTCTGTCATCCCGGCCCAAATGCAGCACTCCACCCTTCCTTTGCACAGCTTTCTCTTTCACAGGCAGAACACTGGCACCTCCCCAAAGGGGCCATGTTGGGAAGAAGCAGCCAGGGTGGGGTGGCAGGGCGGCTCTGTGAGTGCTGGGAGAGGGTGTGGGACCTGATCTTTATGCTCTGAGCCACCGCTGACGTCAAGCCCTCACCCGCATTGGAAGAAAGCAGACAGAAAACTCCCTTTTGCAGCTGTGCAAACTGTTCTTGCAGAACTGCAGACACGCCCACTGCCCCTTACAATTATTCTAAATCCATGCTTTCATTGGCTATACTCAGAGGGAAATAAAAAACTATTTCCCAGTTGGCCCTTTTTCAGCCAGACAAAATTAAAATGAAGCATGACGTTTAAGTGAAATACTCTTCCAATTTATGTTCTGGAGTTTCCAAGCTCCTTCCATCCCAGCCTGGTCAGAGCAGAGCTGGCCAGCTGAAGGCTTTTCTTCCAGTTTCCTAAGAAATATCCTTGGAAAGTTGGCTATCAGGCTGTTTCTAATACACATCTGTTTCAGGCTTCAGACGTGCCTTCTCACCCTCCTTGGTGGAATGTGGTACATTAGGAATCTAATCTAATGGCTCCTCCTGTAGAGGGAACAGGAAAGGTGAAAGTTCATCAGATTCACCCCAGGTCTCATTGTCCCCACTGATTAGGCAATACACAGACTTCCTAGGGCACCATCTCTTAAGGACCCCAGCCCAGACCTGGGGGAGAGAAGGAGGCCATTTTTCCTTGGTGAGCATGTATGGTTTAATCTGCACCTTTCCTTGAAAGCTAAGTTTGGGAAGGGATAAGAGAACTCTTTTACATCCTTGTAAACTGCGCTCCTAAGAGTTTGACATCAAGAATGGTGTTAGAGGTTTGAGGGCCAGGAGAACGTGAGCCTACCTGGTTACTTCTAATCCCAAGTACTCTGTAAATCCCAGTGGCTCTTAGGTGTGTGTTGACATCATCTGTGGAGCTTTCTAGAAATACAAATTCCATGCTTCAAACCCAAGTATTCTAATCCTGTGGGAAGGGGCTACAGGGCATTAGCTTTGTGTAGTTTCAAAAGTTCTGCAGTGATTCTCATGTAGGTAGTTCATGTATTTGCCAGTTTTCGCAGCTAGGGTATGTACACGAAACACTTCTAAAACTCTAAAATCACTGAAAAAAAAATTTTTAAGTGTAAATATGAGGCACAAAGGTAAGACGAGAGCCAATTTAAACAGCCTGGGGGATATAAAACAAGGAAGAGTTGCAGTATCTATGAATAAATACCTCATTCGTAGAAAAATGGAGTAAGGCAGTTATTTCTAGGAAAATGACCTTGGCCTGTAACAATAATAAATAAAATTAACTGTGCTCTAGCTACAGGAATAATACCCAACTGGGTAGGAGAGAACAAGGAGTCATCCCTAGAAATCAGGTAGATGGGGCTGGGCATGGTAGCTCACATCTGTAATCCCAGCACTTTGGGATGCCGAGACAGGTGGATCACTTGAGGTCAGGAGTTCGAGACCAGCCTGGCCAAGAAGGTGAAAACCCATCTCTACTAAAAATACAAAAATTAGTATGCCTACAATACCAACTACTTGGGTCGCTGAGGCAGGAGAATTGCTTGAACCTGGGAGGCACAGTCTGCAGTGAGCCGAGATCGTGCCACTGCATTACAGCCTGGGCGAGAGAGCAAGACTCCATCTCAAAAAAAAAAAACAAAAAAAAAACAAAAAAACGAAACCGGAAAAAAAGAAAGAATCAGGTAGATGGGTAACATTAGACCCAAGGAGCACAGATACATGTAGACAAACACAGCGTGCACAAAGTAAGGAACACAGGTTAATAAGGACCATCGCTATTTCGAGTTCTTATTCTAAATAGTATTATCCACATTTGATTGTGTTCCAGTTGTTAGGACTTTGTTCTACTCATTCAGTAGCTATTATTGACAACTTACTGCATGCCAATCACTGTGCTGGATGCGGGAGGGACAGCAGCAATACCAGCAGAACTCTTTCTCTATTTCTTTTCACATCTTATTTTTACTCGGTCTCAGTTCTGCATTTAGACTCTTCCCATATGTGGAGAAGTTGCTTTCTGCCACCCCCATTTACACCCTTCACCTTGAAACTCTAAGAAAATAGAGAACTTCTTTCTCTCAGGGTCTATTGATCATTCTAAGGGAAATATTCAGATCAGTTTTGCTTGGGTCACACACCCAACTTTGGCAGATGGTGTTTTCCAAAGATGGCCACACCAACATATTTACTCCATTGCATAGGTTCTTCCTGCTGTGTGACTGACACATCTCCCACTAAGAGCGGAAGTGACCTCTGTTCCTTCCCCTTGAATCTGGGTGGGGGCTGTGATGGCCCCATCCAACCATACTAGGGAAATGGTATGTAGTTCTTGAAGCTCTTGAAGGGCACAAAAAGGAGACAGTTTATGTCTGGCACACACACTCTTTCTCTTGAGATAGTCATCTTAGATCCCAGCCTCCATGTTCTGAGGAAGCCCAGGCCACCTGGAGAGGCAACGTGTGGGTGCCCCAGTCAACAGCCAGCAGGTGGGTGGGTTGAATGGGCTTTCACATGATTTCAGCCCCCATCCCTCTACCTTCAAAGTCTTCCAGCTGTGGCACCAGGTATTGTGTAATCGAGACAAGCCACCCTGCTCTGCCCTGTTTGAATTCCTGACTCACAGTACCCAGGAGCAATAATAAATCATTTATGTTTTAGTTCACAAAATTTTTAGTAACTTCTTATGCAGCAGTAGACAAATAATATCCCCATGGAGCAAGGGAACAACTGTGTTACTGAAGAAGAGAGATGTGAAACGTTGCTAGGTAGACAACATGGACAGACACCACAATCTACTACAAGTCGTCCCAGGATATGTTAATTTCCTGTGAGTGTTGCTAAGAGAAAATCTTAGATTTTATAAAAATTGGAGCCAGAGTCATTATTATCAACAGTAAATGAAAAAGGATGCTGATTTTACTATCTAATTCCATTTGCTACATCCACCGTTTATTATTGTTCTGGAAATATAAGTGCATTTTCTCAGATTCATTGTTTAGGCATGATTTTCAATTTAGCAAGAATTAAAAAATGAAATTCAGAAGTATTACCAAAAAAAAGTTTTAGGCATAGACTGAATTTCAGATACTAAGCTTAGGAGGCTCTGAACTCTAAAGCTGCTTTCAGAAAGAGGTTTTATGGTGGTCTTTAAGAAAAGACCATCCATGGAGGTGGTGTGGCAGGTCATTTTCAAGACTTGTTTCCTAGCTAGGTTTTCCTCTACCTGCTGCCATTCTGAGCAATCCAGTAAGCATCTTCATTTGTCTGCTGAACATCATGATGAATTTGCATAACACCAGACTGAACCTGAATTCCTCACTAGCAAAAGAAAGTATGTTTTCTGGAAGTTTCCAGAGGATAATGTTTAATTTGTTTATTTTTAGAAGATGGTCAACCAAAGTATATTCTCAAAGTTTATTCTATTTAATGATTTGCATAGATGTCTGATAAAAATTCCTTTATATAGACCCATATTTGAAAGTTCAAAACACAGAAGGGGAAGCTGTAAATTAAGCAGGATTTAAAATATGCTCTTTCTCACAGGAAAAAAGTTTACTTTGCAGTCAATTTAAATGACAGCTACCAGAGAAACCAGAGACCGAGTTTCAGGATTGGGAGCTGAGATATGAAATAATAACACTGCCTGCATAAGGACTCATCTACAGAGAAGAAATTAAAAAGTAGACATTGGAATGTGGTGTCTCTGAGAAAGGCAAGCTTTGGGGAAGAAAAAAAAGGTTAAGCTTGCTGGCCCTCAGCTTTATGGTTGCATGGTGGCCAAAGAATTGAATGCATTTTCTGCCTCCATTTCCGTTCAAACACAGAGGTTACCAATGAAGGAGAATGCATTTTACTCTGTGCCTCTCTTAAGTTAAATTCCTCATCTAAATCCACATGAAAAGCTAAGAGACACAGCCCATTTCATAAGTTAGCAGGATTGAATTCTGCCTTCTGAACTTGTAGTGAGAGTGTTCAATTAAGTGAATCTTGGCAAGTTTTTAAAAACGTTTTTAAAGACGATATTTTTTATTGTGGTAACATTTACATTAAGTAAAATTGACCATTTTAACCAACTTTATATATATATTTCGTTGGCAGTAAATACATTCACATTGTTGTGTAACCATCACTACCATCCACCTCCAGAATTCTTTCATCTTCTAAAACTGAAGCTCCTTATCCATTAGGTGATAACTGCTCATTCCCCCTCCCATCGCCCAGCTCCTTTCTACTTTCTGTTTCTATGAATTTGATTCGTCTAGGCACCTCATATAAGTGGAATCGTACAGTATTTGTCTTTTTGTGACCAGCTTATTTCACTTAGCATAGTGTCTTCAACGTTCGTTCTTCTTGTAGCATCTTTCAGAATTTCCTTTTTAAGGCTAAATAATATTTTATTGTACATGTATTCCATATTGGTGAATTCTTTTAAATGGGCTAAACTGTACTCTCCAACAACTGTATCAGGACAGTCTTTCTCTACTGTCTTTTCAACGTTAAACATTTGTTTAAAAATGACATTTTTCTTCTTTATCATTTTTATCATTGTATCATTATATCTGGCTTATCTTTCCTCTCTACCTCCCTTCTTTCCTTTCTCCTTTTCTGTCTTCCTTCCTCTTATCTCAATCTCTCCTTTGTGATAGCAGGTGCTACATACTGCGGTTGTCCTTACTATATACCCAACTCTTCTGCTAAGTTGTCAGTTTCTCCAGGGCAGGAACCAAATCTTACCTTATGAGAGGCCCTGAATAAAGACAAGTAAGTGCTCAGTAGAGGAGAGTTGAGTTTAACTGAGTGGACTATTATGTGAGGTAGAGGCAAAAGAATGATCCCATTCACAAATTTCTCAAAATCAGCTAAGGCAAACACAGACCCATGTCTATTTGTGTATTTATTTTTATTGCTGCCATCACAAATTTTCACAAATTTATGGCTTAGAACACCACAAATATATCATCTTATAGTTCTATGGATAGAAGTTCAGTTCAGGTCTCACTGGACTAAAATCAGTGTCACCAGGCTGCATTCCATTCTGGAAGCTCCAGGGGAGAATCCCTTTCCCTGCTCATCTATGCGTCAGCAGAATTCAGTTCCATGTTGTCATAGGACTGATGTCTCCAAGTCCTTGCTAATTTGTCACCTGGGGCAGACCTTAAGTCCAAGAAGCTTCTCTTGGTTCTTGCACATAGCTCCCCACACCTTAGAACTAGCAACAGGCACCAAATCCTTCTCCTGCTGCCATCTCCCTGACCCTCCTTGTATTGTTGCATCTCTATCACTGAAGCCTGGAAAGGTTCTGCACTTTTAAGGACAGATGTGATTAGACTGGGCTCACTTAAGAAACCCAACTGAAGGTCCATAACCTTAATCATATCAGCAAAATCTCTTTTGCCATATGCACATGTTCCAGGGATAGGGGATAGGCATTTAAGGGGGTCATCATCCTGCCTACCACAATCTGCTGGCAACTGCTTCAGATCTCCTAGTTCCTGTCTTCCAATGATTTTTTTCCTAGGGCCCTGCCCGCTGGCCAACTCATTCACCATTCTTTAGGGATCCATGCATAATCTAACCTCAAGCTATTTCTCCTTCTACATAAAATGGATGACAAGTTGTATTGCTCATTGGGATGATTTCCTTTCACCAATGTCTTTCAAGGCCACCCCTGCGTGAACTAAGCCCAGTGTTTTTTCTTCCTCCATTATCCGGTCATAAAGAATCCCACATACGGCCACAGGTGCGAGCTGAGGTACAGGTCCTGGTGCAAGAGTAATGGGTGAAATAGGAGTCTGGACTACCTACCGAGACAGCTTGCTACCTGTGCTCAATCTTCGTTGTATAATAACACTTCCATTTTATGATGGATTACTGCTGGACTTCCGCAATTGCATGACTTGGTGGGCTGGATATATGGTTCAAGCACTTCATTCTGGAACTTCTACAGAGCGCTCTCCTACTCTGAGCTTACTTTTACCTTAAAGTCTTTGTTTGTCACCCACTGTATAGGTTCAAGCAGTATTCCCAGGTGGGGAATATTCTGCCTCCAGAATCTGAAGTGGCCTATTAGGTGCTGTACTTCCTTCTTCATGGTTGGAGGTGCAGGAAGCAATAATTTTTCATTTACTTTGGAGGGGATGTTCCAGCTTGCCTCAGACTAATGGGCACCTAAAATTTTTACTGATGATGTGACACTTCTTGAGTCTTCGAAGTGTTTAGCTCACATTTTCTGTGGTGCATGTGTCTTAAAGGCCTCCAATCAACTAGCGACTTTGTGTTCATCTGATCTGATTAACATGATGTCATCAAAAGAGTAGAACAATGTAAGCTTCTGTGGGATGTCCAGGTCTCTTCAGACTATATTTTAACAGAGAATAGAAGAGTTCATATAGACCTTGGGCAAAACAATGAACAGATACCATTGCACATTTCAAATGAATGTGAAACATCTAATCTTCTTTCCTGGTAGAAATAGAAAAGAATGCATCTGCCAGCTTCATGGCCCCACACCATGAGATTGAGGCCATGTTAATCTGCTCTCACTGTCACAGCAGCTGCAAGTGGGGCTACCCTTGGCTGAGTTTACAACAATCCACTATCGATATTCTCCTGTGTCTGTCTGGTTTCTGCAAGGTGCAGATCAGTGTATTAAATGGAGATATGATGACCACCACCTCTTCCAGGATGAATATAAAGGTGACTGGGGGAGACTGTACTGATTTGGGAATTCTCTTCGATAATACAGGACTAAGTAGCCTGGAGAGGGCCCCAGGAGATCGTGTAAGCTAGGATGGTAGAGGAAATAGTCTAGCCAAATGAGGTGCAAAGACCAGAAATTGTCATAGCATACACTGGAAGGGAAATTAAAATATCTAGAGAAAGCAGCATGGTAGAGTAGCTATGTTATGTAAAGCTGGAAAGCCCAATTATATTATAACTTAACCCTATTTATTGGTGTAGTAGCAAGGAGGAGAGTAGCACAGCTTCTGAGGCAAGGAGGGTGTATGTTGTCTTACGGGAGAAGGACCTCTGCATCTTCTTCAAGTAAGGTTGGCATGTTATCCCTTAGTAGGGAGGGATGGGACACTTTTGCAGGCTCAGAAGGTTAAGAGAAATCTGGGAAGTAAATATTTTGGGGGGAATCAATCTAGATTTCCCTGTCTCATGTGTCCAAGTCCCATTCTTTCCCAACCAGGGCCCGAACCTTGGAATAGTCCACTGCCATAGTTGGGAGTTTAACCTTCCCTTGAACTCAAATACTATGTCAAATAATTCTTAGGTCTACTTCTCAGCTTCCTCAGCCCTCCCATTGTAGGAGATGATACCTCTGTGTATACTACCAAGAAAAGTCTCTCTGGCCTTCACTCCTAGCTTATAATTGCCAGTTAATCACTCTGAGCTTCTTCTTATCTTTTTCCAGATCATCAGTTGAACTTACTGAGAGCCAGATCCATTGTCCTTATAGTTTCCCTCATACTTCTCAAACACCTGATATATTGCACCACCTAATGAATTCCCTTCCACCACTGTATCAATCATTGTTTGAAAATTTGAACAATTGCATTGCTACCTAGTGCCGGGGCTTTCTGTTGCTCACCTACCGCTAGCAATGAGGTCCTCTTTGCCAGGTGTGTTTGTTAGACGATTTGGTTCCAAAATCCCATCTCAGTGTTTGCTTTCTCAAACCACTCCTGGTACCAACTGTCACAATTTGGGCTGCCTAGGAAGCATGCTCTGGAATGGAAATTGCTGTGCAGAAAATATCTTAGGGAATGCACCTTGAGATCAACATTTGTGAAAAGAATGGAAATAAGATTGGGTAGAGGAAGAAGTTAGCTGTGATATACTCTGAATGGAGGACTTAGCTAATTCTAAAACTGGAATGACTTTTCAGAGTTGTTCTGAATTGAGGGCAAGGGGCTGGCCTTTATAACTCTTAAGTTGATCAGTCACTGATTATGGACTATCTGATGAAGGAGGTGTAACCTTGGACAAGGCTGCTGTAATCAGTTACAGCAGTGTAACTTATTGCAGGAGTCTGACCCTGGGGCTTTGCCTGCAGCGCTCCCAGTGGCTGGGAGAGTAAGTCCTGTATTCCTAAAGACTAAGTGATATATAGCAATGTCTATCATGCAATCTTAAAACCTTATTACAAATCAGAGCACTTTAACCCACCTTGAGAAAACAGCCTATTTCAAGCTAAAAATGATTATGCAAGTCATCAACAAAAGTATTGAATAAGACAAAGATCTCTCTGTTCCTACTCCCACCTATCCCTTGTCTAGTACTATTACTCAGTGCATTTTTGTTGACTAGTAAATAAAGTACTTTAAGGAAATGCCCAAATTCTAGCCCTAACGTTACAGATGGAGGAGCTTTCAATGAAGAAAAAAATGCCCCCTTCTGCTCTTTGATTATTTGGAATACCCTTTGAATAAAATGTATGTAAATACACTTAAAAAGCCTTTATTGAATGCCTACTCTATGTTAGAAATTGTTTTATTTATTATTACTTTATGTATTGAAACTATGGCAAATGGAATTTATTATTTCTATCTTAAATATACTAAAATATGTTGAAATGTACCAAGTAATGGGTTGTGTTTATGTTTCAGTTAATTATAACATGTGATTTTATTTATGTAGATGCTAATTTAATATTTCAGGTTGTTGCTACTTGAATAGAATGACACTAAATTATGTAATTTTTAAAAGTCTAGAAAAATGATGATGATACACATTTACCTAGAAAGTGTGTGAATGCCTAGCCACAATGTCCATCCCTTGGAGTTTTCCAATTCTGTAAAAGGAATGCATTACTTCTTGCCCCAGGGATATGTGGGGCTTGAAGCTAACATCCTTTTCCCAGAGGCCTAACTTATGTGCAAAAGTGACTTTCATCAGACCTGCTATACAGAAGGGTCCAAAAGTGGACCAAAAATCTGTATGGAGCCATCTGAGCTCTACCATGTATTTGCTGTGGGATCATGGCCATATTACTTGAACTCGGGGCCTTTGTTTATTCATCTATGAAATGGAGACAGAAATACTACCTCTTAGGGGTTTTTATGGGGACTGAATGGGAAAACTGTATGCAAAGCATGCAATAATTGGCAGATATTTTTATTGCTCTTTCTATTATTAGCTGGCATTACTAGAAGTGTCTACAGAAATGAATTCTCTTCTGGTAAACCAGCTCCTCCCTGTGTCTTCATTTCCTCTTCCATAAAATGTGGATAATAATGGTATCAATTCTGTTGGCTCTTATGAGGATTAAATTGATTAACATATGTAAACCCCGTAGAAAAGTGGTTAGCACACAGTAAGCCCACTAAAAAAGTTCTTGTGCTTTCAATTTAAACTAAATTTCTTTGACCAAATTATAAAGATATAACTACTTTTTCTCCAAAGGGAGATATGATGTAGTCAAAGTATTATATCATCTTTTCTCACTCCTTGGTCACAGATTCCACTCTTTATAAGGCCTTTCCTGACTAACCGGAAGAGACCAGGTAAGCTGGTTCTGCAGAAAAATTGCAATGCTTGGCTAATGAGTAGTGAAGGCTGGAGCCCATGTGGCCTTGGGCAAATCATGCTCTGAGCCTTGGTTCTCCCAGCTTTCTGATGGGAATAACATCTCTACCCTGGGCACCTCCCTGGATGGTTTACAGATCATATGGGAGACTCTGTCTCCTTGCATATGGCATAATTAGTGTGCATGAAGAAGGCTTCGCTCCGCTCAGTCTGCATCAATGACCCTCAGGCTTCTCCTCCTTGACTGTTGCATTGGATGTGCATGAAGTAGCTATTTGGGGTGCTCTTGGGGTCCACTAAAGGTGATAACTTCTGGAGGATAGTGTTCAAGCCACCTAATCTAACACACAAATACTTAAGAATATACAATTGAAGGATGATTAAGCTCTTAATATAAAACCATTGGACACTAAAGATTAATGAGGCAAAGGATGTTTGAAACTGTGTCTGTAATGGGCTAAATTGTGTCTCCTCCCCAGATTCATATGTTGAAGTCCTGATCCCCAATACCTCAGAATGTTACTGTATTTGGAAATAGGGCTTTTAAAGAGGTAATTGGGTCAAAATGAGGTCATCAGAGTGGGCCCTGATCCAGTATGACTAGTGTCCTTATAAGAAAAGGAAATGTGGGCACAGATGCACAGAGGGAAGACAATGTGAGCACACAGGGAGCAGATGGCCATGAACAAGCCAAGAAATGCCAAGAATTCCCAGCAACACCAGAAGCTGGAAGAGACAGGGAAGAATCTTCCCCTTAAGTCTTCAAAGAGACAGCATGGCCCTGTTGATTTTAGACTTCTAGCCTCCAGAACTGTTAACGAATAAATTTCTGTTGTGAAAGTCACCTAGGTTGTGGTACTTGGTATGGCAGCCCCAGTAGGCTAATGCGGTGGCCCAATATGTGTCTTCCAAGAAGCTCTAAGTCTGTGGAGGAGAGTCTCTTAAGTCAAGGGAGGAGGAACTGGGGAAAAGGAACTTAGGAGGAGGAGACAGGCTTCACTCTCCTCTTCTTTAACCAGCATAAGTCTTTTTAGCAGTGCTGTATATTGAACTTCCAGGAAAAGCATTCTATCTACTAAAGATGTGTAGTGAAAAAGCAGCAGTGGAAAACTACTGCTTCTGTGTAGCTGAGCCTGTCAATGCTCTGCCTTAGATTAGGAATCTCCCCATTTTCCTCTAACAGGCCCCCTGTGTTCTTTTACTCACAATAGCCTGTACCTGGGGCTTTGACTGGGATGGTCCCCAAAAAGGCTCCAGAGCCTGCTTTGCCTGCACTTAGAGAACTGAAACAGGGAGCAGTCCTCAATCAGTGACTGACCTACACAAGGGTATAAATACCCCCAGCTCTGTTGCCGCTCATCAGGACAACTTCAGTGAGAACTGCACTGTTTCCAGAGACTCCCTATGGGACTTAGCATGACACCTCATCCTTGATTGGCCTCCTATCCTTCGTTTTCCTTCTCCCTTATGGATTCTACCTGGGAACACTTCCTAACAAATCACTTCTATGTGGTGTTTCTCAGCCTCTGCACTGTTGACATGTTGGTTGGGATAATCCTTTGTTGTGGGGAGCTGCCCTGTGCATGGTAGGATGTTTAGCAGCATTCCCGGGCTTTACCCATTAGATGCCAGTATCACCTCCCTTCCTCGCCCATGGTCATGACAATAAAAAACGTCTTCTGACAAGGCCCAATTTTGGCCCTGGGAGCCAAAGTCTCCCCATTCAAGAACCACTGCTTGAGTATTACAAATGTAGATCCTTAAGTTCTGAGAGGTGATAAAGTAGAAGACCTGGGATTAGAAGCTAAACTTCTTGATTCCCTGGCCACTGGCTATTTTTTCATTTTTTGGTTTTTACTACACTTGTGTTTCCCAAACTTGTCAGATCATAAGACTTATGTAAATGCCTTTAAATACAGAGTCCCAGATGCCCCTCCTAAAGAATCTAATTCAGTAGGCCTGGTAGGGGGCACCTGGTCTGCAAGCCTCAGTGGTTCTCTTGATTAGGCAAGCTTGGGAAACTACACTAAAATCCTGATTCTCAGACTGTACTGTGGAAAGGACTCATCGCGCGAATGGTGTGGGGAGGGGAAGAGGGAGGGCAGTGAGGTAGTAGATATATCAAATATAAATATGTTTCTATAAAATGTAAATTTCTGGGCTTCATATTCCGAGATCTTTATAGTCTTAATAAAATTCCCAAGTTTTTCTGATATAAGTGGTCTGAAACAATTGTTATAATACTTTTCATTAAATTATGTTCTTTTGTGCAGAGTAGTGCCCTGTATCTATAGATATTTATTAAACACTTTCCCCCTCAGCTGACATCAACATTTCTAATGAATGCATTTATAATACTCTATACTTCTCCTTTTTAGTACTTAATAATTTGTGTAATGTTGGTCTTCTTCAGTAACATATTCTGTAACTCAGGGCCTATCTCAGCCTTTATCTGCTTATACTCCTTAAGCCTAGAACTCTATCTGCATGGAGTGAGTGTTCAATAAATGTGGCTGAGTAAATGACATCAGATATGAGGTAAACAGAATAATGACCCCCTCCCTGAAGATGTTTACATCTGAATCCCCATGAATTTGAATATGCTCAATAGGAATATGTTATATTACACAGCAAGGGAGAATTAATGTTGCAGATTAAGGTCACTAATCTGCTGACCTTAATATAAGGGAATTCTCCTAGATTATATACTGGTGGACTTTATAACGACAAAGGTCCATTGAAGTGGAAGAGGGAAGAAGAGGAGGTGAGAGCCAAAGAGAGATTTGAAGATGCTATGCCACCGACTTTGGAGTTGGAGGAAGGAGCTACAAGCCAAGGAATGAGGGTAGTTTCTAAAAGGTGGAAAAGACAAGGAAATGGATTCTCCACTAGGAAATGGATTCTCCACTAGCGCCTCCAGGAAGAACACAGCCTTAGAGACACCTTGAGTTTAGCTGAGGGAAACCAATTTAAGACTTCTGACATCTAGAACTATAAGAGAATACATTTGTGTTAAGCCTTTATAGTAATTCATTTCAGCAGCAATAGGAAACTAATATAGATGGTAATGGAAACAATAGCTGACCTTTACCGCTATTCTTCCATCACAGGCTTAGAAAGGCTTATGTGGCCAATGGCACACCATTAGCAAGTGTGGAGTTGGGCTGAAAACCTCTCAGATCCACACTCTGCCACACCAGTGCTATTGAATGTGGGCTGCACAGACTGTTCCTGATCCATGTTGAAATAAATGCAGATATTGAGACTACATGTTGAGAAATGTCTCATGGTAATTCTTTTCTTTTTTCCCATGTTCATTCTGATTTTGAAAGATAATTTTATATCTGTTAATCTATTAATTTTAAAATGGGGCTTCTTTTATATGTCATTTTTATTTCTTTTTTTAAAGTAATTCATTCTTATTATATTTTATAAAAATCTTGGTCCACATGAATTGGAAGAAAAAAACAAACAAACTGGCTCCTAATCACAGACTCTTGGAGAAGCTCTGCACAGACCATGATGCCAAGATTTGGGGTTGCGATGGGTCCTTGCCACTGGCTTTACTAATTCCCCCAAGTGGGCAGAAGTGAAGTCCCAGTCCACAGTTGCTCAGGGCCTTCCTGTGGATGGGATGGGGGCAGAGGGCAGCCTGGTCCTAGCAGCCTTCTTCCCCCTGAAGACACAGCTTTCCTAGTTCCGCTTCCCAGTCACACTCCAAAGCCTCATCATTTCCACCTTCTCCCCGTTCTTTCAATAAAGGATACTTAAGGTTTATATTAACTTTTTCTTCTCTTTGGTCAATTTTTTTTCTATGAGAGTGCATGCCCCCCACATATTTCACATGGCCTGCATTTTTATGAATCCAAGAATAAATCATTTTTGGCTAACAGCTAAGACGTATTTTTAGACTCATGGAGCTGTATTTTTGTCTTCTGGAGAACATAATTTGAAGCAGATGCAGTGGCATGTGGCACTCTTTAACTCTGCACCCAGTTTCAGATGTCCGCCGGCAAACTGCATCCCTTCAAAAATATGTTAACACTTTAATGAAAACTGATGATCTCTCAATCTAGAGGGCTGAGCCATCCCAAGAACAATGACTGAGATCTTGCCTATTTATTCAAACTGCTTCAGGTCAGCTGTGTTGACCTTTGCTCTGCCTGGGACAGGGGCTTTTGCAATAGAGATGTTTGTTTAGCATGCACGTATGAATCACTGCCATTTCCTACCATTCCCAGTTCCAGGATGGAGCAAGACCACATCCCAGGGGAGCTTGTATGATAGAAAGAGAAAGAACCCTACTAACCTATTCCACATATGGAATCTTCTACTTGTCAACAGTTAGATTTGGAAGCAACTTCTGTCATCATCTATTTCAACATCCTTATTCTAGAGCTATGCTCAATGATGCCATTTGAGTCTAATTCTGCTTTGGACTTTTATTGCCTGAGTAGGTGTCGAAGAAGTTTTCTTGAACAAGTGAGTGAGTGAATGATGAATGAAATTGAGACCCAGAGAAGATAAATCTCTTGTCCAAGATAACAGAATTCAGAACATAACAGATTCATTTCCAAGCAGTCCAGCAAGACTGCTTCAGTACCAGTACAGAACTCCTAAAATTGTTCTGGTATGAGTCCAGACTCACCATTAGTTTTCTTCCAGATAGCTGAGGCTTAAACCTTAAAATGTCTAGGCTGGGTTTAACCTGCTCTGCCAGCAGGGATTCTATGCATTTTAAATCAAGAGGTTCCAGATCACAGCAGAAGAAAAAAGTTTCATAGGGGCAGAATGGCACAGCCTGTGTGAGCATTGTGAATCATCTCATTTCACCACAGGAAGTAAAAGCTAGGTGGTGGAGGGCAGGTCATGGAAAACGCTCCAAGGCGAGGGTTATTTCAACTCTGCTGTGATTGGAGCTAGCTAGTGTACTTACTCTTTCACAATAAAATAAAGAATAAAGTTAAGACAAATTTAAAAAAAATCTTGCAAGTGTTGCAGATTTGAGTACCTATTAGGATCAAAATTAATGCCAACGGTGGCTAAACCCAAGCTTTCCTTTCTCTAACAATCATTTAGAGCTTAGGAAAAACTCCAGGCAGACTAAATGGAATGTAATTGAGATGTTGGCCTGTCAATATCTAACTGGGAAAATGACAGGCCTGGAAAGGTGATCATCAGTTTCACCAGGTAGATGGTAGATATAATGTTCACATCACATTCATGCTAAACAGAATGTGATATGAACAGAATGTGAATGAACAGAAGCTGTGATGTGGCACCAAGAAGCCCGCCACTGTCCAAGGAACTGTGCTGGCCAGCAGGTGAACTGCCTTCTCA
Source organism: Pan troglodytes (assembly GCF_028858775.2). Classification (NCBI taxonomy): domain Eukaryota; kingdom Metazoa; phylum Chordata; class Mammalia; order Primates; family Hominidae; genus Pan; species Pan troglodytes. Next base: position 59,899,529 of record NC_072402.2, read on the forward strand.
GAGCATTGTTTTCTTCATATGCAAAGTGATGATGACAATATTTCCCTCAAAGAATTGTTATGACTAGGATTAGTAACTATGTAGATATACATTAATAATCATGGCTAAAATTGTTCTAGCACTTACTACCTGCTAAGATGCTGTCCTGATTTTTTTTTTAATATAACTTATCTCAGAAGCAACTGTGGACAAATTATTTATCCTTCTGGCCTCTCCTTATTCTTACTTTATTAAAAACAAGCCCTTGGAAATTAATACTTTATCTGCATCACAGAGTTGTTATGAAGATTAAATAAGTTAATCTGTGAACGTGTTTTCTCAAGTGCATGGCCCATGTTAAATATTCAATGAATGTTAGCTATTATGATCCATTATATTATACTGCCCAGAGATAATTAAAAGGATACAATTAGACTTCCAATGAATACTATGTGCATGAGGAGGGGGAAGAAGAGGCTGTGTTGTCTGTGGGACATTTCACAGAAACAGATGTGTTGGTGACCTCTTAGTGTGTCCCATCATGTACACTTCCCCTGCTTCTCCCTTTTCCCTGCTCTGTGTCCAGGAAGGTTACCTGCATGGGCTATATCAAGAGGCTCCCTTTCTCTCTGTCTTCCTCTGTGCTCAGCAGATGCAGAGCCTGAGCAAAGAGGAAAGGAGGAAGGAGGGTGGAGTCAAGGCACTTATTCCCCTGCTTCTCCACTACAGGGCTCCTGCATGGTGGTTGATACAGTTAGTATGGCGAGTGGTTATTACGATTTGGTGACTGAAGGTGGCTTCAAATTTGGGCATCCGGAAAATAGTGGCAAATCCAGGGTGTATTGCTTTAGGAAAAAAGATAGTAAATGACAAAATATTTCAGGACAATGGGAGCCTGGAGCTAGATATGAAGGACTACCACTTGGGACTGAAAGGGATCGTGGCAAACAAATGTTTATTTAAAAGTTTACCCAAATATCTAAAAATCTTCAAATTCCCCACACACACAATTTTTTTTTTTTTTTTTTTTTTTTTTTTTTTTTTGTTGAGACAGAGTCACACTCTGTCACCCAGGCTGGAGTGCAGTGGCATGATCTTGGCTCACTGGGCTCACTGCAACCTCTGCCTCCCAGATTCAAGCAATTCTTGTGCCTCAGCCTCGCGAGTAGCTGAGACTATAGGCGCACACCACCATGCTCTGCCAATTTCCCTCTCACAATTTTACCTTCCCAATAGAAATATTTCTATACCCATTTTTCGAGCATTTGTGTACACGTGCCCTCACCTTCCTTTACCTGTAGTTTTGCAAGAATTTCTTAGTTTAGCAATTATGATTCAGTTCTTTAACAAATAAGTTCTGCAAAATCACACAACCCATTTCTCATAGTTTCTTTGAAAAAATAAAAAGATATAAAACAAAATAAGATAAAGTATATGATATTAGCTTTTATTTAATTTACTGTAAAATGTAGACTGTCATTTCATTTTGTGTAGTTCTAAAATCAATTTTAAACTTTTTTCCAAGGAAGGATTGAAAATAAAAGAAATAAGCAATACAAGTAAATTCCTTGAGGCCAACATAAGGTCTTCTTGGTTACCCTTTCAGGACCCATTCATTTGTTGGTCTCCAGCTCCTGAGCTTTTGCATCTGACAGAGTATCCCAAAGTCACTTTCTTAGAGCTGACCCCAGGACAGACAGACAGTCATGAGCCTGGAACTTAGGGAGGGGAAAATCTCAGTTAGGTTGTATGGCAGGATGGCTACTTTTCTAATTATTCATTTATATTCTTTTCTATTGCTCCTGGATTTTTAGCTGGACTCCTGGTCACCTAAAATAAAGATTACATTTCACAGCCTTACTTGAAGCTAGATTGGATGTGTAACTAAATTCCAGTCCATACGATGTAAGCAGAAGTGCTGTGTGCAACTTCTGAGAAGCGTCATCACAAGAGGGAGCATGCTATTCTCTTTTCTTTGTCATCTTCTTGCTGGCTGGAATGTTGACGTACAGTGGAGGCTTAAGTATCCATCTTGTGCCAGGCACAGAAGCTATGCCAAGGATGATGGAGCAACAAGGTAGAAGAAGCTTGGGTCCCTGAGGTTCAGGACTCTGCCCTATCGATTTTGGAACACTTACCTGGACTTGTTTAAGCCACTGCTATTTTGGAGTTTTTTTGTACTCTCAGCTCAATCTTATCATAATTAATATATGATGCTCAAGTTCCACTGGTTTCCTCTCTAACCAGTTCTGGAAGACCCCAAGGAGAACCTGAGCACCTTTCACCTACCTCATGCCATCTTTGCTCTGCTTCTGCTCTAGGCATTGATGCCTCTGATTAGAAAACTTCTACCTCTACCAAATGAGTTCCTCATGATAATATCACCAGCAATTGATGCTGCTGATGAACAAAGTTCATTGTTCAGGCTGCTCTCAGTTCCATGGAACACTGCGTGGTGATGAGAGCGCAGGGATCAGCATCCAGCTCTGTCACACGCCAGCTGGTATCACTGTGGGAGGGTGGGTGGCCTAACCCCTCTCTGCCATCTGTGAAATGAGAATAATAACAGTGCTCAACTATTGGGAAAGAAGCAACGATAATAAAAGAAAATATTTAAATGGATACTTTCCGTGTACCAGGATCTGTGCAAGCCTATTCCATATTGAACATTTAATAAATGCCAGAATTTGTGCTACCTGGGGCATGACTGCAGTGTTACCCAGGACTGCTCAATGCTGCCACAATCCACAGGCATCTTAGCCCCAGGGCTGTCTTCCCTGGGACGCAGTTTTGATTCACAGGACATTAGTCTTGTTGGGATGACTTCTTACAGCAACTCTCCTGTGCTCAAAATATTCTTTCCCTACCCTGGCCCCAACATATTTACCTTAAATCAAATAACATGAATCATGCCCAAGTGTCCTTGTCCTCATGCAAAGGAAGAGAGAAGAAAGTATGCCAGATAGTCTCTGCAAGCCTGAGTCCTCTAAATATGCTGAGGCATGTCTGATTCCCAGGATGAAAACAGCTCAGAGTTTCCATTTGAAATCAACCTCCTACTCACTACTCCACCTCACCCATCCCATACCCACCAGCAACAATTGCACACATCATTACTGAGGAAATGAGGGATTGGGATCCTAAGAGAACCTGACATTTTTCCATGGGATGATGGCAAGATGGTCTCTAAACTCCAGGAGCTTCTCTCTCCCCAGGTGTGCACAGGTATGTTTCTCTGTGTACTGCCTGAATACTGCCATGGGCCCTGCCTCCCCTCTGCCTAGGCTCTGAATGCATTCGCTGACCTGTTTTTCTTACCCAGTGTAGCTCTGGGGTTTCTGAGCTTTGCACACTTGTCAGCTGTGCTCCTAATTCAATACTGTGACCAGAGACATGGGGAGCACGGGCAGGAGAGAGGAGGGTCTGGGAGGCTGAGCTAGACAGGAGCATCCTTCTTGTCAAGGAGTCCCTTCTTCTAGCTTTTGATATAGACTCTTTTCTTCTCATAACCATTAATGTGGAAACGTTCTCTAATACATCCAAAATTAAACTCATTATCTTTTTCTGTTTCTCTTAATAAGTGCTTCTGCCCACATGTACTTCCTCCAGGGTTTATTCCTCTTTCTGTCTGCTCTGATCTCCATTTCTGGTGCTGCCTTCCTCACAGTCAGCCAGGTTCACAAACTCTGGCTGCCCGATAGCTGGGGGTGGGTGCCATTTGTACTGTAGCTGTGTGCATGATATCCCCAGAGCTGGAAAGTGCACAATCTGGTTGATGGTGCAGGACCAGCCCTGCCCAGGCTTGCCACCTTGCAGTCAGTGTTTACTCCCTGCCCCTATTCACATACTCCCATCCAACCAGTTCCCAAGTTCCATCTACCTAGTCCATCCTTTACCTCCTGTCCATTCCCAATGTCATCTTCTCAACTCCAGCCCCCATCATGCCCCACTTAGCTTTCTAACTGATGTTTCTTCCCTCAGTTCCCACCAAGTCCATTCTACAAAACAGTGCCAAATGAGTCCTCCCAAGGCCAGATGGGTAATGTCACTGCAGTGGAGACCCATGACATCAAATGTCCTAGTTTGGCACCCAGACCTTCTGGCCACCACATACTTCCCCATCTTCATCTCCTTCACATACATACACTCCAGCTTGAGTGAACTATGTGCCATTCCCTAGGCAGCCCCTGATTTTCTGGCGACTGGCTTTACTTGGGCCTTTCTTCTAGGAATGCCAGATGACTTCCTGTGCAAGTAAGTCCCCATTCATCAGTTTTCAGTCTTCTCGGATTCTCTCTAATCTGAATTATCTCCAACTAGCTGTTATCACTCCTTTTTCTGAAATCTCATTAACAACTCTCTTAGGCTGTTTAGATTGGAAACATTTGTATTTGTGTCTTAACTGTGCCTTCAAGTAGTTTACAATCCAGTAAAGGAAATGTGTCTTGGGTGTCTCATAAGGCCTAGTACTCATCTTTGCCCTGTGGTAGATGTGTGTGGAGTGAGGGAGGGAGAGAGAAGAGGAAAAAAAGAAGGGAAGGAGGGAGGAAGGACTAGCTTTCTAAATACAAAGAAACTCTAAAACAGGTTTCTTTGATTTAGAAGTGGGTGTTTCAGAATCCAAGATGGATATTTTCCCTCACTGATGCCACAGGAAAATTATTAAGGTTATACCAAATCAAAAACCTGAAGAGAAAATCAGAAACTGGGAGGAGAACCATCCTCTTTTCCTTGGGAGAATTAAAGACAATCATTAAAGAAGCACATCCAAAGACTAGGGGCTGCTGCCCCTGCACCATGGGCCCAGGGCCATTTAACCTTGTCATTTAGGCCCATTTTTATTATTGAGCAGGTGACAAAACTCGGAGGATCTGTTTGTACTCTCAACATGAGGTTTCCTACTGGGAAGAGCGGAAGAGTGGGTGACTGACACTGCTATCTGTCCTGGCACTGAACAGAGGCTGCTCTAATGGGGGGTTGGGAGTACCCCTGGCCCAGGAGCCCTAAGAGCAAGCCTGGCTCAATGTCCCACTGAAACCTTTGGAGAAAGGAAGGTGGAGCCCCACTGCTTGCCTTTTCATGATGCTCTAGTTTGAGGGGAAGCTGCCAGGCTTCTGTGTGGGCTTCTGTGCACTGGAGCCTGACCCAGGTTCAGGACTCTAAGTCTGTTGGGGAACAGCAACCAAAGTGAGGCCTATCACAGCACACAGGGTCTCTTGGGGTGGGCAGGAGAGGAGGTAACTAACAGAGGCTTAACAAGTTTGTGCGGAAGGAAGTGAGGCTTCTATTAAAAGACATTCCTTGGTTATTTTGTTTTTAGTTCCTTGCCAATTAAAAAAGAGAATGTGTGTGTGTATGTGTGTGTGTATGTGTGTGTGTAGCATATGGTGTATGTGTGTATAATACATATGTACATGTGTGAGTATACGTGTATGTGTGCATGTATGCAGTCTATGTATTTCCCCCACACCCCTGCTGGGAAGAAGAGTGACAATTGCTATAAAATCAACATCGCAGAGACCTTTCGCTATGGATTTTCTGAGACAATTGCTATTTCAAATGTTTTGTCTCAAAACATATTTTCTGAACTGGTCAACAGGATATGTGGTCTCAGTGTTTAATGCTTACGTTTCATTAAGATATTTCACCATCTACTCAGTTTTCTCTAAAATGTTCATCAGTCCCCATGCCCACCCTCCACAATCACCCATTTAAAGTTTATCAAAAGATATATTTTTATCCTCCCCTAAACATATTTCTGAAGGTTCTCTCAAGCATTCAGCTTTGGTTCTGGTGGCACTGTCTTTTGTTTTTTTCTCTTTGCTGCAGATATCGTGAAATGAATAAAAGAAAAAAAAAGGATGGCATTGTGGTTAGAGAGGATAGGAGGCAACTGGAGAGGGGAGAGAAGGGCCATTCTTTTTCAAAAATAGAGAACCATTGCAGGTTTATGGCTCTTAGACATAGAGCTCAACTAAAAAGTGATTTCTAGCTTTGTAGGTCAGGTCCTCAGCGTAAGACAATTAGGTGTTTATTCACAACAGATAATTTGTAAACACAGTGTGGCAGATCTTAGAATTGTCTCCACTTATTAAGTGTGGTCCAGGGGGTTGAAACAATTGAGAGTTTGCTGGAAATACAGAATCCCAGACATTCATTGCATTATCCCCACTGAAGAGAAGCTGCATTTTAACAAGATTCCTAGCTGATTTCTATGCATAATAACATTTGAGAAGCATTGGTCTAGAGAACATCCCATTTCACAGATGTGGAAACTGAGATCCAGACAGGCTAAGAACTGTGATCTATATGCAAGATGTACTTTATAGAAAACCTTGCTTTTGAGCCCCGATTTGTGCTCTCTAGAGAATCTTATTCTTGTCCAACCAGAGTAGTTTGGCAGTTCTGAATTTTCTCAGTCTCTTTTGAGTAAACAGTTAATTCAGGATTGTCCCTCTCTCTTTTCTCCTTCCCTTCTATGCAGGGGTTGCTGAGAGACTGGGAGTCTTATCCTCAGTTCTGGAATCAAAGAGGTAGGGCAGAGCTTCCATGGGCAGTTGTGCTGTTTGCCTCTCAAAAGGTGCGTGGAGTCCAGGCACAATGGCTTACCCCTGTAATCTCAATTCTTTGGGAAACTGAAGTGGGAGGATTTCTTGAGTCCAGGAGTTCAAGACCAGCCTGGGCAACAGAGCCAGAGCCCATCTCTTAAAAAAAAAGTGCCTGGATCTGGAAGCAAACAAAAGCTGCAGTTCTTCCCTTCTGCTCACCTCTCCAAGTAGGAGCCCTGTGTGGGGTGGTTTCAGCTTGGAGGAAGAGGCATCTCCTAGTGATTCCACAAAGGCTCCTGGACAGTATAGCAGGGTCCTGGGCAGAGCTGTTTGGTCCATGGTGGTTGTCAGTAGAGGCCAGCATACATGGAGGTAAAATTCATCTCAGTGTGTGTCAGCTGAATGACTCACTGATTGGAGAAGCCATGAGGGCTGTGCACAGTTCCACCACAGAGCATGTTACTATTCTTAGGGCCAAAGGACTGACAGATCTGAAAGAATGCAAGTTCCTCTTTCCATTTTGCATTTCTTTACTTCTTAAAATACATCAATATCTTTTTCAAGAGACTTTAATCAACACTAATCCCTATACGAGTCTCAATCTCTTTGAGCAGACAGTAGAATTAGGACATTTATAACTTGAACTTAGCGGGCAGAGGTCATCTCCTTAAAGCTCTGTTGTCCACTGCATACAACCACCACGGTCTTCTGGTCCTTGCCAAGCCTCCCAGACCCTTGTTTGATCTAATGCAAGAATAAGAAAGCTGAAAAGGTTAGCCGTAAATATTGTGTGGGGTTATAGAGTGGTTTCCTTGGTGGAAACCACTGGAAAGATTTGGAATTACATATAAAAATATTTGAGGACTTCAAGCAACAATATTAACATTTTATATTAATTTTATATTAGGGTATATAAAATATTTTATATTTCATGTGTTTATAATGTTTAAGAGAACTGGACTTAGAATAAATGGCCACTCGGGGCTGGGAGCGGTGGCTCACACCTGTAATTCCAGCATTTTGGGAGGCCGAGGCGGGCAGATCATGAGGTCAAGAGATCAAGACCAACATGGTGAAACCCCGTCTGTACTACATATACAAAAATTAGCTGGGTGTGGTGGTGCATGCCTGTAGTCCCAGCTACTCGGGAGGCTGAGGCAGGAGAATCGCTTGAACGCAGGAGGCGGAGGTTGCAGTGAGCCGAGATCACCCCACTGCACTCCAGCCTGGGCGACAGAGTGAGACTCCATCTCAAAAAAAAAAAGAAAAAAGAAAAAAGAAAAAAAAGACTAAATGGCCACTCATGTAAGTCCAATTTTTAAAAATTGAGTAATTGATTTTACCTTGTTATTTTTAAGTAAAAATCTTACTGTTTTATATAGCACTGGAACAATTAAGATAACTTAGGTTCACCATATTTAAGTTTAAGTAGTCCTTCTAAATCTAATAAATTTCTAACTCTGGAAGTTAGAAATTTGAAGTGGACATGAAGCGGAAAGCCTTTAAGTGGAAATAAATATATTAAAAGTATACATGTCATTTGCAATATTTAAATGTATTTAACTTTGTAAATGGATCACATATTAAGCAAAAATCCCCTAAAAAGTAATTGTTCAAATATAAATGTTTGCAAGACTAGCAAACTTTATTCACAAGCTTCACTTAAAAGCAAAAGGTAGAAGTAGGTTTTAAAATTTGTAATTTTAATCAATCAAATGTTAATTTAAAAATAACAAAGCAAACCTCAGAGTAGTGTCACTGAAAAACCACAGTTAAAGGCACTAAAAATGCAGAATTATCAAGGAGCTGGCCCCCATTGCCAATGTCCTTGGTTCTCTCAGGGCTACATCCACACACCCTGTCCCCAGGGGACACTTCCCAGGAGAACTCTTGTGTGCTGTCTCCAACCAGTGCTAGAGTGGTAGGGGTTTTCTGTGGCTGCCCTCAGGCATGTCTTCCTAGATATCTTGTTCAGCCTTTCTCATTCTACCACACTGGCACTGTGGTGGTCAGGAGCTTCTCTGTGGGACCAGCATCTCCTGAACTGTATCTGGGCAGCAAGGCTCAGGTCCCCATCCCTGGCATCCTCCTAGATATGTCCTGGGTCTCGTCCCTTCACTGTCACTGCCAGGGCTTTAACTCAGCAGTGAGTAGAGTTCTCCCACCTTTCTCAGGGTGTGAGAACTCAACTCTCTATCTGTCTCCGCCCAAGAAAGGCATAGGTCTAGCTCTTCATCTAGTCTCTTTCTATCTATTGTTGAATGCTTTATGCTGTCTTCTTCAAGTTCTGGGTAGTGACAGATTGCATTTTCCAAAGTGGCCACAACAATATCTCTCATTTCACATGGTCGTCTACAATGGGATCTTCCTACTCCCTCGTGAAGAGATGGAGACTAACCCTCCTCCCTTCACATCTGGATGAATTAGTGGGGTGCTTTGATAATAAAGTATGGTAGAAGTGACAGTGAATAAATTCCAAAACTGAGTCATAAATTGTGATGCAAATTCTGCCTTGTTCACTGGAACACACACGTGGTTGGAATCCTGAGCTGTCATGGAAGAAGTCCGACTGCCCTGAAGCCAGAAATGTCCATGGGAAGATACGCAGAAAGTCCATGGATAGGTGTGCTGGTCCGAAGTCTTCCTGATTGTGTTCTCTCTCCAGGGCTGCTGTAATGAAGTACTGCAAACTGAGTGGCTTGTACAACACTGAGACAAACAGAAATGTGTTGTCTCACAGTTCTGGAGGCTGGAAGTCTCAGATCAAGATGTCGGCAGAGTTGGTTTCTTCTAAAGACTGCAAGTAAAAATCTATTTCATGCCTCTCTCAGCTCTTGGTGGTTTGCTGGCAATCTTTGGTGTTCATTGGCTTCTACTGCATCACCCAGTCTCTGTTTTAATATTTTTTTTTTGAGACATAGTCTCACTCTTTCACCAAGGCTGGAGTGCAGTGGCATGATCTCAGCTCACTGCAACCTCCGCCTCCCAGATTCAAATGATTCTCCTGCCTCAGCCTTCCGAGTAGCTGGGACTACAGGCGCTTATCACCAAGTCCTGCTAATTTTGTATTTTTAGTGGAGACAGGGTTTCACCATGTTGGACCAGGCTGGTCTCGAACTCCTGACCTCAGGTGATGTGCCCGCCTTGGCCTCCGATAGTGTTGGGATTACAGGCGTGAGCCACTGCACCTGGTCTCTGCTTTCATCTTTACGTGAAGTTCTCCCTGTGTGTGTGGGCCTGTGTCCGACTTTCCCCTTTTCATAAGGAGAGCGGTCATGGTGTATTAGAGGCCATCCTACTTTAGAGTGACCTTAATCCTAACTTAACTAATTAAATCTGCAACAATCCTATTTACATTAACGTCATATTCTGGGATAATGGGATCTTGGACTTCAACATATGAATAAGGGTGAGTGGGGGGACACAAATTCAACCCATACCACCAAGTCAGGTGCCACAAATGTGAATAAACAAGCTTGCCTGTGACTGCAGCCCTCCAGTCATAGGGTCACCCCCTTCCTATGAGTTTTCCCAGTTGGGGCTCCAGGTATCACAGAGCAGAGATCAACTGTCACCATGGAGTCCTTTCCTAATTTCTGACTGATGAGATCTGCATCAGTATGCTAGAGCTTCCATAACAAAATACCACAAACTGGGTGGCTTAAGCAACGGAAATTTATTTTCTCACAGTTCTGGAGGCTAGAAATCCAATATCAAGGTGCTGTCAGGGTTAGTTTCTTCAGATCCCTCTCTCCTTGGCTTGTAGAGGGCTGTCTTTCCCCTGAGCCTTCCCTCTGTATGTCTATGTCCAAAAAAAAGAAGAGCAGTCTTATTGGATTAAGGCCCACCCTGGTGACCTCATTTTAACATAATTACCACTGTAAAGACTTTACCTCTAATTATGGCCACATTCTAAGGTACCCCGAGTGTTAGGACTTTAGCATATGAATTTTGATGGAGAGGTCACAATTTCACCTATAACAGGATCTGTGAGCATGATAAAAATAGCCATGGCTTTATGTCATTAGCTTTGCGGATGATTTATCACATGGCTACAATAACCAGAACATGGACTTCGCTAATTCAAAGCTGAGATTTAAAAAATGTTTGTTTTTTCAAGCATCCTTTTAACACGTGTTTGCTATGGGTTTAAAACATTCATTGAGGTAGCTAATTGACTCTTTTTTTTTTTTTTTTTTTTTGAGACAGCGTCTGCCTCTGTCACCTAGGCTGGAGTGCAGTGGCATGATCTCGGCTTACTGCAACCACCGCCTCCTGGGTTCAAGAGCTTCTCATGCCTCAGCCTTCCAAGTAGCTGGAATTACAGGCGTGTGCCATCGTGCCCTGCTAATTTTTATATTTTTAGTAGAGATGGGGTTTTGCCATGTTTCCCAAGCCGGTCTCCCCAGTTGACTCTTTTGTTCTAAGCTGTATCCACTATCATTGACTCAATCGGGCAACAGGAAAAAAGAAAGAAAGAAAAACATAGTTATTATCTCAAAAGACTATCTGGCTATACATTTACTCAACAATATTTATGGAGCTTCTACTATTAGACAGATATTGCTAAGTGGCCATGAAAACACATGAGGTTCCTGCTCCAGGAAGCTTACTGTCCAGTAGGAAAGGAAAACGTTAGTTAATTGCTACATAACTATACAAGTGCCAAGGACAGGTATGTGGTGTGAAAACATGTAATAGGGATGTGACCTTGCCCGTGATCAGAGGAGACTAACACTGTTGTGGGAGGGAGCATGACCCAAATGCGGGACTGAAACAATGCCTCTGTGGCTGGAGCCCAGAGAGAGTGGCAGAGAGCCTGCAGTGAAGATGAGCAGGACTCAGCCCCCTGCAGGAACATGCAGGCCATCCAAAGAAGCCACCCATTGAAGGATATTCGATTGCATGAATGGGTGATGCAAGGTCAGGGTGCACCCCATGCATTGTGGCTCCCTTTGGAGGAATATGGAGACTGAATCGGAAAAAGGGAAAGTGGAGTAAACAATTCGGTTAAGAGGCTTTAATCAAGATGAGAGATGATGTATTTTCCTCTGGGGTGGTGTCAGCAGTGGAATTAATGGAAATATATATATATATATATATATATATATATATATATATATATGGCAAAATCAATAAGACTTGGTGATGGATTGACTCACAGGAAAGGCAGCGGGTCGAGAATGACTCCTCGCTGTCGGCTTTCTCATCTGGGTGGATAGTGGTGCCATTTGTTAAGGTCGAGACCACTGGACCAGGTGTGGGCAGAGGATCATCAGTTCGGATAAGAACTACACAGCCCCATATGGCAGCCCCTGGCTACATATGGCTTTTTACATTTTAGGTTTAATTAAAAATAAATGGAATTCAAAATTCAGCTCATCAGTCACACTTGCCACATCTCAAGTGCTCCAGTCACATGTGACTAGTGGCTACCCCATTGAATAGTGCAGATATAGGCTATTTCCATTGTCATAGAAAGTTCTGTTGGTCTAGAGAGACTTAGTTTGAGATACTGCTGAGACATCCAGGAGAAGCTGTCAAGTCAGTGATTGACTCTATTGCTCTGGAGCTCGGAGGAATGCTGTAGCTAAAATTTCATTTCATTCACACACTTTTTCAAGTATTCATTAAGACCTTAACATTTTTGTTTGCTGCTATGTCTCTGGCACCTAGACTAGTATCTGCTGCAAATTCTCCCAGAGCTTACCCTCTAGTAGGGATGAACGGATAATAAACAAATATAGAGTATTTCAGGCAGTAACAGGGAAGAAAGAAAACTAAACCAGGGTTAATGGGATAGATGGTGAGAAGGAGTAAGGGGCTATTCTAGTTCTGGTGGCCAGGGATGTTCTCTCTGACAAGGTGACATTTGAACAGAGACCTAGAAGTAGGATACATTCCAGGCAGAAGGAAGAGCAAGTGTAAGCAGGGAGGTTGCTCATGATCTGTTTGCCTGTACCTGGTATTTGGAGCCACATGCCAGATGTCCTGGCAGAGGGCAGGAAGAGAGAGGAGGAAGAGTCTGTGAACTTACTGGCCGAGTAAGAAAGGGCAGGCCTGCAAAGGAGACAGAGAACTGGTGGGAGGAAAACCAGGAGAACGCTGGGCCCTGGAATCCAAGGAGGGAGAGTGTCCTGACAGGGAAGGGGACCCAGCAACTCTGATGCTGCTGGGAGGGGTTGGGGAACTGCAGACTGAAAATGTCCTGGGCCTCCATGGCACAGAGGCCACTGGTGATCTTAGCTCCTGTTGTTCTGTGGATGACGGTGTGAGAGTGTGTGTAAGTGTGGGCATAAGTGTGCATGAGTGTGCATATGAGAGTGAGTGCATCAGAAAGTGTGTGTGTGTACATGGGAGAGACAAACAGAAAGCATAAGGCAGTGTATGAACATGTGTGAGTGTGCATATGACAGTGTGTGTGCATGAGAAAGTGTGTGTGTGTATGCTTATAAGAATATATGAGTTAGAGTGTGAATGTTCATGTGGGAGTGTGAGTGCATCAGAAAGTGTGTGTGTGTACATGGGAGAGACAAGGAGAAAGTTGAGAGTATGAATGTGTGTATATGTGAGTGTGCATGAGAAAGTGTGTGCGTGTGTGGGTGTAAGAGTATATGGGAGCATAAATGTGCACGTGAGAGTGTGTGTTTGTGACTGTGTACGTGTGAATGATGAAGACAGCATGAGACAGTGTGAGAATGAGTGTGTGTGTGAGTGTGCATGAGTGTGTATGAGAATATGTGTGAGTGTAAGAATATACACGTGAAAGTGTGCATGTGAGAGTGTGAGTGTGCCTGCAAGGATGTGCGTGCGAGGGTGTAAGTGATAGAGAGATGGAGAGAGAGTGTGAGAGAGTTTGTGGGGAGGGTCCAGGTTGGAACGGGCAGGGGAGGAAAGCTGCACCTGAGCGCAGGCAATTCTGGGGGAAACAGAGATGGGAGAGTAGAGAGGGAAGCTGCTGAGGCGGAGGCAGTGTCCTGGCCAGGTACAGCTCTGCCCTTCAGCTTCCATGGCTCCACGTGGCACCTGCCCCACATCAGAACACCAGCCAGCCAGGCTTCGGTGGGGAGTAAGGTATTGAGTTTCTCAAAGTCATTCTTCTCGGTTAGAAAACAGAAGCAGTAAAGGCCAGTGCCCTGTTGGGCGTTTATTCACTCAATGAATCATTGGCAGAGTAGCCGATGGCCTCCTTGGGACACACAATGGTAATAATACTGAAGATTCCTTGTGCCTGGCTCTCTTCCAAGCAGGTACACATACAACACTTTTAACCCTCACAGCTGCCGGTGAGATGGAGATCATCATCTACCCTCCTGACAGTCGAGATGACTTAGGCAAAGAGGGGTGGAGCACCTTGCTCAAGGTCACACAGCGAGTAATTGGAAAAGCTGGGATTCAAACCCAGAGCCTGTGTTCCCAATCATTAAGAACAGGGTCCTGAGAGGAGGCATCAAAGGACAGGTACCACCCATCCACTCCTCAGCAAGCACTTAGTAAGCACCTGCTGATTGAATTGCACCTAGTCCCTGCTCTTCTATGGCTTACAGTTTAGTGGGGGAAACCAGTGCTTAACTATTCTCTGAAATACAGTGCAATAAATGCTCCAGGAGAGAAGAGCTTGGTGTTGTGGGAATGCCAAACCCAGGTACTGGAGCTCAGGGGAGGCTTTCACACTAAGAGATGAAGGAAAAACCGAATTCCAAAGGCGATGTGGAGCTGGCTTACAAGAGGGTGTGGAAGGAGGGGCAGATGGAGCAGTGTGTGCTGGGGCCAAGGGAGGGGAGGCAGGAAAGTCCAGAACTCCCAGGCTCTTCAAGGACATCAGTCGTTTGAAGTTCCAGCCCACCTGGCAGCTGGAGGCCACTGCAGCTGGCAATGGGACTGGTAGGCGAGGTCAGGAAGCAGTAGCACCAAAGCAAGTGAGTGAAGTGCCAAAGACAGACCCTGGGCTGCCTCGCAGTGACAAAGACTCTGACCTTGAGCAAACTCTAGCCAGGCTCTTCTGAGCCCTCTTCTCAGCCAGGCCTCAGCCTTGCTCTAAAACACTTGCACAATCGCTAATACGGTTTCCAATACCTCAAGGCCACATCCCCAGGATGCCCCTACCCCCTTAAGGATGCCTGCCTGAGAAAACTCAAGGCTGCCCAGGGGGATTTACTGCTTGCTCCAGCCCACACCTGGAGCTAGCCTGACCACTCTTTCATAGAGCACTTACTAAGAAGTGCAATTTTGAGTTCCTTCTCTGTAACCTTTGAGATGTATATGTATCTCCTACAACCCAGGAGTGTGTTTCTCAAGGCCCTGAAAGCTATTCCTTTGAAAGTAATCATCAGGAAAGGTAAGGACCTCTGTCTCCCAGTCTCAGAGAGGATAGAATCCTAACTTTCCTAACTGCCAGCTAGCAGGCACAGCTGGTCTGATTGCATTTATACTGAACAGCCCTTTGTAATTTTTCACTTCCCTGACCCTACTGGTTCTGTTTGCCCTCCTTCCTATTCCCTCATTCTTCCCTAAAAATGCCTAGTCCGGCCAGGCATGGTGGCTCACACCTGTAATCTCAGCATTTTGGGAGGCCCAGGTGGATGGATCACCTGAAGTCAGGAGTTCGAGACCAGCCTGGCCAACATGGCAAAACCCATCTCTACTAAAAATACAAAAAATTAGCCGAGTGCGATGGCAGGTACCTGTACTCCCAGCTACTCAGGAGGCTGAGGCAGGAGAATCACTTGAGCCTGGGAGGCGGAGGTTGCAGTTAGCCGAGATCGTGCCATTGCACTCCAGCCTGGGTGACAAGAGCAAAACTCTGTCTCCAAAAAAAGAAAAAAAAAAAAAAAAAAAAAGTCCAGTCACCTCTGCACAAATTGAAGCTGAGTTCAGTTTACATTGGACTCTTCCCTATTGCAATAGTTATTACTGGTTAATGTCTGTCCTTACCACTTTAGTGTCTGGCTTTGTTTCGCTTGGACAGAATCAGATGAGAAACCAACAAACTCACTGGGCTGAATTATTTTAGCTTATGGACAGCCACAGACAGTGTGAGTACCTGTTCACACAAATCCTGAGGCCCAGCACACACTGGGCCATTCACAAAGCTCATTCAACCCCCCACGGCCCTGACACCACCAGTTTTACCTCTCTGTAGAACAAGAAACTGCTGACTCACTGAAAACAGAGCGCATTTATAAACAGGAAGCCGAGTATGTGACCACAGACATTCAGCATCTGACAGCAATTGCTGAATGTGGCAAAAAAAGAAAAAAGTTTGAACAAAAAAAAATCTGTGTCACTAAATAAGAACTCTCTAGCTCATGGAAATACAATCCTGCTATTTGATCATTTCATAAATACTTAAATAAGGGGAGTTCTCATGTGGCCAAATCTAGGCACGCTTCAAATATTTACTGAGGCCTTCGAAGGGTGTGGTTTTCCCTTTTTTTCTTACCATTCCCTCCCAAGCAGAGCAAAAAGGGTCCTTGGTGAGGCCTTCCTGGCCTATATAGAAGAGATTTGTTTTCTCTTTGAGCTCTGATAGCCTGACCGTCCCACATCAGACCTCTGTGCTGGTGCAGAGGAGGGCTCTGCCAGCAGGGCTCCCAGAGAGATGCACAAACACTGGCGTGTCAACACTCCGACATGCAGCTCTTCCTACAAAGCATTGACTGGATGGTACTGAAGCTAAAAAATGGAGACTCACTTGTATCAACCATAGTAAAGAGCCTGTAAGAGGACGCGGTTCCCCCTGCTTTCAGCAGCAATGAAGAGGCTCATTTTCCTTGGAGTTTCTTTGTTGTTGGGGGGTTGGTTGCTAGCAAACTGACCCAAGAAGGCTAATGGCCGAGGAAAAAACCAGGTGATTATTTTCTAAAAGATTATCTTCTGGGAGTCGGTGCCATTGCTGCCTTTGTCGTCAGGGTAAAGGTATCCCAGTGTTGTATGGAATCTTTCCGCTTCTCTTCTGGGGAATTGGGCATGGATAACAATAGCACAGTGCTGGGGACATAGTAAGTTCCTAATAAAGAGTAGCTAAGTGCTTTTTATGCAGAGTTTTGTCTAATCTTCACAATAACCTTAGGAGGTAAGTATTGGCAATCTGATTGGGTAAATCAATACTAAAGTCTCTACAGAAGCAGCATATTTGGGAGTATGGTCCAGGTATGCCTGGTTTCAGAATGCAGCCATTTGCCTAACTTATTGCTGACATTTTCAAGCAGGATGTGTCCTTTATATTTATACTGAATTAATTGGACATACTGATATTCAAATATACCTACAAAGTAGAAAATCTTATTTGGTAATTCATCATCAGCTTCTCACAGAGCAGCAGATAGCACTTGTTTTTCTATTATGTACCAAGAAAATGCTGTGTTGGAATTTACAAGTAGCAGTGGTTGTGTCAAAATGCCTCAGACAACATATTAATGATGCTCATAGTAACTAACTTTTATGGAGTGTTTCTTGTGTGCTGGACGGGATGTGTAAGTGCTATGATATTCAACATAGCCTCAACACAACCCCTGTGCTGTCATTGTCATTAGCTCCAATTTACAGATGAGGAATCTTGAGGCTCCAAAAGACTGTTTATAAGCAGGCTGACTCTGGAGCCCCTGCTCTTACCCATTATGCTGCTCTGTAAAAAGGGCTTTAGCTAGAACACTCCTTTTTATTTCTATAAAGAGGAGACTGCTGTTTCTTCTGTTTTATTGGAATCTGGAGAAAAATCTCCTTGAGCAAGGATGATTACTATGGCTTAGATTGAAACTTCCAGAAGTAGACCTTGACAAGGGCTATGTGCACGTGAATTATGAAGGAAGTGCTCCCATAGAAGTCCAGGAAAGAGCAGGAAAAACAGGACAGGAGCCGGGAGCAAACCAAACAAAGGTGTGATGTCAGGCAAAGTCCTGAGGAGGGAGGCCTCTGCCTGATTCTACAGGGCAACTCCAGGGTAAAAATTCTGTCTGAGTTCGTCCAGATGCAAAAGTCAGCGAGGCTTTGAGGTTCTGGAAGGGCTGCCCAGAGGGCCTGTAAATTCTCAGGCACTTCCAACTTTCCAGCCACAGGTGCCAGTGGACCTAAGGTTATCTTAAAAGAGAGTTGCAAGTTTGAGCCTTGGAAGCAAACCACAGAAACCCGGAAGGGTGCACGGAGCTGGAAAAGAATTGATATGGGTTGCGTGTGGGTGGAGCACCCCCAGGGGCTGCTGCATCTACTAATCATAAGTCAGGAATTCGTTTTGCTGAATCAGAGCAAACTCCATCTAGCAGAAGCAACACCAAAGTGTCTCTTTCCTGTAGGTAAAGCCTAAAGATCAACAATTTGGGGCTGTATGGTGATTTATTTCAGGGGTGGACAAAACATGCCCCATGCCAAATCTGGCCCCGGGGTCTTTGTATAGCTTTGGAGCTAGGAATTATTACATTTTTAAATGGCTGAAAATGATGAGAGATTCTACTGTTTCCTTGCATAGAATTTAAAAAAAAAGAAAATGATAAGAGATTCAAATTTCAATGTCCATAAATAAAGTTTTATCGAAAAACAAATTGGAACATTAGAAACTCATTTATTGTATATTATCCATGGATATTTTCACTCTCAAATGGCAGAACTGACTAGTGTTGACAGAGACCTGTAGGGTCTACGAAACTGAAGATTCGGCCCTTTAGAGAAAAAGTTTGCTGGCCCTTGTTCTGCAGGATCAGGAAGCGGGGCTTCTTTATTTTGCGGCGCCACATCCTCAACACGTGCTTTCACCTCATGGCCCAATATAGTTACTGAAGCGCCAGCCACCATGCTGCCTTCAAGCCAGTGCAAAACAGAACAAAGAATTCACTTCCTCCCTTTAGGAAAACTTCTAAGAATCACATTCCTCACTTCGGCTATATCAGGCCAGAACTTAGTCTCCTTATCATACCTGTAAAACCTTACTCCAAAAGCTATGAGGCCAGCAAAAATTTGGAATTCCATTGTTCAGGAAAAGTATATAAGGAGACAATTTCTAGCTCTGCCTCACCTAGTTAAGAGTTTCAAAACAAGGAAGAATGGTATGTAATAATATAGGCAGGAATAAAAACTAAATTGTTCTAATGTCTCACATTTAAATTACAATGTAATTTATGACAAACAAATTATAATGTTTCTTTTCTCCATCAAATTTTCCATTTCCCTTAGTTTTTAAGGTAGCCTAGGAAATTAGTTAATTACCCTATTTTCCTTTCTTGTAGCCAGCTCTTTGTTCCTACTAAGAAGAAACAAATTACCAAATAAAAAGGTGAAAAAGTGTACTTATCCAAGCATTACCACAAATACTAAGAGGGAGAAGGTGGCCTAACTGCTGCCTCAGTTGAAGCTCTCACATTTTTCATTCACACCATTGTGACAGCCTATCTTGCAGCCTTCTAATGGAGAGTCCAGACTTCTTGTCTTAAACCTCCACCCTTTGCATATCTGCTCACATTGCTGCCTCCATCTGTCTACATTGCAAATATCACCATGTTGCTTCCTGTCTGCATCCAACATGTGAGGAGGAGAAAGCCCAACTCTCCTGCATGGCCTCCACGACCTGCCTGATGCGTGGGCATCAGCTCCTGCTGGTTGCACCTTGCTCTTCATCGTCCACAGACCACACTCCAGGCAGACACCATTTGCAGAGCTGTTTCAGCCCCTAAGTCAAGATTCTGGGGAACACAGGAAGGCCACTTGCTGGAATCCCTAACGACATCAGCCCGTTGTTCTCACCAGTATCCCTGTGACAAACACCCCTGTTAGCCTAAACCAGTGGTTCTCAACCAAGAGCAATTTTGGCAACACTTGGCAACATCTGGAGACTTTTTTTTGTCCTGACTGAGGGAGGGGAGAGTGTAACTGGCATCTGGTGGGTAGAGGCCAACAGTGCTGTGTGGCATCCTGTGCTGCACACGAGACAGCTCTCCCCCAAAAGAACGATTCAGCCCAAAACGTCAGTAGTGCTGAGGTTGACGCTGGCCTGTGCTAGCTCAAAGGTTCCTGTGATTTTTAACAAACACACCTTACCAAGCTCAGCTGTGTCCCACAGATGCTTCCAGCTTTTCAGCTCAGTGAGGGGCGTGGAAGAATAGATGGAAATGCCACACAGTGTGGCTGCATGATGTGGGAAACATTGGGTGCTGGGGGCCCCAAATCCAGAATAATAAACTCAGACTTGTGGCGGGGGCGGAGTAGAGGTGAGCAGGAACACTTCCGAAAGGAAGTGGATGTGCGCTACGATGTGCTGGAGGAGTTGGAGTTAGCCAAGTGGAAAGGGAGGTGGCTTGTTCTAGGAAGATGAAAGGAGTCATGCCCAGGGCCTGGAGCCCATGGAGGCCCCCAAGGATTTGAAGAAAGCTGGTGTGGTTGGCACCTAGAAAGTGACTGAGTGAGCAGAGAGATGAGGGTTGGGAGGAAAGCGGAGACCAGACTACAGACAGGTAACTGAGCTTGCACTTCCTTCGAGGGCAAGCTTAGGGAACCCAGGGGAAGTCCCTGGGTGTTTCTCCCCTGGAATCTGCTGAAAGATGGGGAGTAGGTGGCATGGGGGAGGGATGTGGAGAAAGTTGGGCTTTGTTCTCCAGTCTTCTGTCCCTCCTTTGTGAGGTGTGTAATTCTCGCTATTTAGAGTAGTCAAGTAACCCTGATTCCACCCAAGAAACCCCCTTTCACGCATACTAGCTTGAATGGGTTTCTTTTTCCATCAAACAAATGAGCTCTGATCACGAAGGAGCCTGAAATCCGGGAGAAAAATCTAAATGAGAGATTCTGATGACAGATGATGCTTAAAGCCAACAGGAATGGATAAGAATCCTCAAGAATAGGCTAACCTGTCAAGATAAGAGGACTTGAGCTAGAACCCCGAGGAACGTTTCCACTTAAGGAAGCGGCAATGGGAGGGAAATCCAAAGGGCACTAAGGCAAACCAAAGAAGCAGGAGAAAGATTCGGCAGTGCAGTGCCATGGAAGACAAGAGAAAGAAGGGACAGAGAAACTAGGTAAAATGTTGCAGAGGGGTTGGGAAAGAGCTGAAGAATGTTCCATCAGTATTAGCAACAAGGTCATTGGTGGCTTAGATGAGAAAATGACAGCAGAATGATGACCACAGAGGTCTGGTGTCGATGAGTGGATGCATGCATGGGAGATGAGGCAGTGGAGACAGATGGGTGGAGGACACCACTGAAATTTGGGAATGGAGATTCAGAGACGATATCAGTGTCCTGGGGCTGCCAAAATGAAGTACCAAATACTGAATGTCTTAAATAACAGAAACTTGCTGTCTCACAGTTTTGAGGCTAGAAGTGTGAGGTCAAGTCAGACTTGATCTCAGATTTTTGAGGGAGAAATTTGTTCTAAGCTTCCCCCCTCACTTCTAGTGGTTTGCTGATGATTTGGGGTGTAGCTTGGCTTATGGAAGCATCATCCCAATCTGCCTTCATCTTCACACGGTGTTCTCCCTGTGCGTACATCTGTGTCCACATTTCCCCTTTTTATAAAGACAACAGTCCTATTGGATTAGAGCCCATCATGATGACCTCTTTTTAACCTGATTATCCTATCTCCAGATGGGATCACACTGTGCAGTCCTGGGGGTTAGGACCTGAACTTTTCTTTTTTGAGAGACATAATTCAACCCATCATGGAGACTATGATTTTTTTTTTAGTTATAAATAGAATATATGTTCACTGTAAACATTAAATAATACTGATGTGTCTACAGTTAACATCAGTAAAATTTTCAAATTAGGTTAAAAGAAAAATATATGTCTGTGAAGAATGAAAGAGAGTTGGGGAAGTAGAGAGGAGGCAGGTCTATGGAAGGTCTAAGTTGTTGGTTTAGTTCAGGATGAAAGAGACTTGAACACGTGGAAACACAGGAAGGAGCCATGGGAAGGAGCCAGGAGAGAGAGAGCTGTTGAAGACTGAAGATACTGATAGTATGTTTGGTGTGGTGTGGGGTAAGTCGACTGTGTGTGTGTTGTGTGTTGTATCTGTGGGCAGGGATCTTGGCTGTACCCAAAGAGAAATCTAGAACTGACCTATCAGGTTATGTGGGGCTGGCTCTCGGAAGTGTATTTGCATGAGTATTTGCGTAGAGAATGGGGCTGCCAGGAGGGAGTTGTATGCAGGGATGCCTGTGAAGTAGATTGGTAGAGAAAGGACAGTGAAGAGAATAAGGACAATGGTCACCACTGGCTGCTCCTCAGCCTAGCCCCATGGAGAGAGGGGCTAGACCCATAAGCCCAGCAGCCCGGTTTTAAGAGGCTTTGTCATATTTCGTGGGGTTTAGGCATAACTAGTGCCACATTCAGGCCCAAGTGACACTGAATTGGGAAGAGAAATGTTTCCTCCACTTCTCCCTGGAGCTCAGCACAGCTTAGTCACAGTGAGGGCTCAGGGGCTGGCTCCTGTCCAGCGTCAGTTGAGAGGACAGTAGATCCAGGAAGCAGGACTCTAGACCAGGGCATCTACAGCTGCAGAGGTCAGGGTGCTCTGAGACAAGGATGAGATGAATCCTCACAGGCTTAGGGAAAGCAGACACTGAGGAGGAGGCCAGACACAGACATCATGAGAGGACTGTGCAGCAGCTCACTGGAGCATCTCAGGCACCCAAGGAACTCGTGGAAACAACTGTGCAAGGCCCGGGTGGAGGAATAGAGAACCTGCAGTTTTTCTGGAAGTAAGTTAGCAATCAGCAATCATTGGGTATATTAATGTTTTAATTTAATTTAATCTTAAGTTCTGGGATACACGTGCAGGACGTACAGGTTTGTTACATAGGTAAATGTGTGAGGTATATTAATGTTAAATGCCCTGTTTCTACCCACATTTTATTTTAAATGTCAGTGGTGTAAACATTTATATATTAAAACATATGACACAAATTCGCTTGAAGAATTTTGGGTAATAGTGTTTATCAGGGAACTTATATTTCATGCTTCCATAAGAAAGAAAAATTAACTTTTTAATGTTATTAGAAGAATCATGAAAAGAAGATTTGTTAAAACAACAACAACAACAACGGTGAATATATCATATTTATCTAAGCTGAGCCATCAAAAATAAATGTTTTTCCATCTATCAAATATAGGGCTAATGCCTACAGTGGCTATTACATATGTGCCCATGGAGATGTGGACAAAATCTTCCTTGCAGCATAGACTGTTTCTATTATATTTCTTGTTGCTTCAAAAACAAACAAAAAGCAAACACCACTGTTCTCGGTAAGCCAATGAGTAAATAAACTCATTTATTCATGTAATAAAATGCTACAGAAAGTTAAAATGAACAAACTTGATCTAAATATATTAACACAGATAAATGTCAAAACATGTTGGTAAGAAAAGCAAGTTACAAAAGGAAATGTACCATATGGTTTCTAGTATTTGTATAAATATTTAAAGCACACAAAATAACAGCATATATAATTTATGGACATGTCTATATAATATTAACGAAAGCTTAAATGTACATACATGAAAAGAAGCATACTAACTTCAGGGTGATGGTTACCTCTGGAGAGAGGGGTAGAGGATGAGATGGGGGTGCTTTATCTGTGCTTAATGCTTTCTGTTTTTTAAAACAGAGAAAATTGATTCTAAGGCAAGTAAAGCAAAATGTTAATGTCTGTTAATATGGTAGGTTGGTACATGAGTGTCTATTAACAATTTTGGTACTTGGCTGTATATTTGAAATGTCATCATTTAACATTTAAAACTTTAATAAAAAACCAAGACAGTATCACTGAACAGAAAAGCACAACAAAAATGTTTTCACTTAATTTTATTGTTTTAAGTGTATTCAGTATGTAAATATAGTAAATATTATAATGTCAATTTTATTATAACATAGCATATCGCATATCTGTTTTTGTGTGTATGTCTAATTATAACTGTTCTTAATACATTTTCCCCAAATTCTTGTCCATAAACAGCTGCAGATGACTTTCTTGTCACCTTGTATTTTCATTAAGTGTGATCAGTGGGCTTCTATTCTTCTAAGTTATAGTGACAGTGACTGACAAGGCTAATTGACTCTGTTATCTTGTCTTGGTAAATATAAGTGGGTCTGCTCGTGGGGAGTCACAGTTGTGTGCCTGAACAGTCAGAAAAACCTTTGCTGGAGACAGGGCAGCCACCAGCTGCAGGCTGCCAAGGAGGGCCCCTTGACTTTCGATCTGTAGTTTCTGAACAAGAAGGAAGGCTAGGAATGGCCTCAGCAATGCTCTTAGCACTCCTAATTCTGTCTAAGACTTTGAGAGGACTTTCCTTTATTGTTTGACTTACGAGCAGGGGTAAAAAGTGATGGACGATAGAAGTTATGGGAGCTGTGCCTCCTGGTCCAAATTGGTAAGTGTCTTTATATGATGTCTATTGTAGTGTAAGGCTTAAAATAACAATGATGTGCTACTTTGACATCTAAACTGGGAGGGCCTCTGATGTCCTAACTGCATCATCCTACACACTTTGCTCCTATTGATAAGGTCTCCTAGCCAAACAACCCTCCTTATTACAAGGACAAGGCACAGTGCCTGCTTATCCCTGAGTAGTAGACTTCAGTTCCCTGCCAGCCCACTGAATTATTCAAACAAGCCGATCACATCCATCTGTAGAAACAAGGAGTCACTCCATGCTCTTGCTACTATAAAGCCTGCTCTCCACAGGGTCTGCTTATTCACTCTGTTCCTGAGCACACCCCCATTCAGCCCTGCATGGTGCAGTATCTTCCTCTCCTCCCCTGGACTGTACACTACTGTCAATCTCATCAGTCCAGTATTAGATGTCATATGTTGGGCCATCCCCATAACCATAGTGTGGAATCCCTCCCTAATCAATGGGATGAAAAGGAGACCATCAAGGTATCTACATATTTTACATTTTTCCTCTTAGATCAATTATTACAACTGCATGAGATTTTTTACATGTCTTTTATTTCCAGCCAATTTACTTTGGTCAGGAGAATGGAAATCAAAAAATGTACGTGCAAAATGTGTTTCATTATCTGTTGCTAGTTGAAAATTAATCAATAGGTTTTTGCTTTGAACTTTCTATTAGTCATAGGTAAAGTGATTGAAAAGTGAGGGAATAGGGTGGCTTGACAAAGGATAGAAACCCTCAGTCAGAAGCCAGGGCTCCCTGAAGATCATTCACCAAGAATATTCAGAAACTGAATAATGGTGACAAGAATGTCTCATCACATGATATAAATGTGAACAATACCAATTAAATACTTTATAACCAGTCCAACATATAAATGA
The DNA here is from genome assembly GCF_028858775.2 of Pan troglodytes. Taxonomy (NCBI): domain Eukaryota; kingdom Metazoa; phylum Chordata; class Mammalia; order Primates; family Hominidae; genus Pan; species Pan troglodytes. The sequence continues at coordinate 59,924,312 of NC_072402.2, forward strand.
TAAAGAATTGTCACATCATGAGCATTGTCAGTGATCCTGCCATGATGTCACTGCGATCACCTGCTCTTTGGTACCTGGTTGGCCACAATGATATCACTGGACAGCACACCACAGGCTGCAAGATGTGGCAGATCATTCCTCAATCATTACCCTTATGTGACTTTTAAAAAAGATCAATCTTTAAGAAAATCAGTTAGAATGTTATATTTTGGGGATGTTTCTTGTGTTTTGAATCCTTGAAATATAACATTTCCTTTGAGTTATTTTAGTAATTTCTTTTGTGGCCTTGGACAGTTGCAGTCGCAATTTATGTTTCAAAAGTGCTTCCATATTTGCTTAATTCATTCTGACATCATAGGTGAGTCTAGACTTATAATTTATTCACACCCCAAAATAGTGATAGTAATAGAACCTAGAGAGGTTAAAATGATTTATGCCCCAAGTTTACAAAGTCAGATGTACACATTCTTGACTGAAAGAGATTTTCTGATTCTTAAATTCAGTGTTCTTTCTACTACTCAGATTATTTTACATTTTACCTCTTTATATTTCAGTTCTTAATAAATTGACTAGACTAGCAAACGTCTGGGAAAAAATGGAATGTTGAAGCTTGAAAGGGGCTTTAGTGATGATCCCAAGTGTCAAAGCATACAAAAGAAGGAAGAAATGAGGTTTCTTGGATAATGACTGGGATTGAGGAATATTAATAAAAGCACATTGTTGATTTCACAGTGTTCTGTCTGATCCATTCCTATATGATTGACAACATTCTCAAACTATACTTTGTTCCATCCAATATGCTTAAAATACTTTTCACACTGAAGTTCTAATTTGCAAAGTGATAATTAAACAAAAGTTAGTGCTTGGAATGGCTTTATGGTTAAGAAAGCTGGTATGGATTAACTCTGCATTAAAAATAGAAAAATTAAAATAGGATGGAGTTTTAGAATATACTTGTTCCAGTTCAGCTGGCTGATGAGGCTTCATCCTTGTCCCATGCAGTGCTGGAGACAGCATCTTTGGTATGTATTCTCAGCTGGTATTCTTCCCCTTATGTCTTTCTTGGGCACTGTCTTAGTCCATTTGGGCTCCTGTAACAAAATACCACGGACTGGGTAGCTTATAAACAATGTAAGTTTATTAATTACAGTTCTAGAGGATGGGAAGTCTATAATCAAGGCACTAGCAGATTCAATGTTTGGTGAGGGCTCACTCTGTGGCTCATAGATGGTCCCTTCTTGTTGTGTCCTCACATGGTGGAAGAGGCAAACAGGCTCGCTCAGGCCTCTTTTATAGAGGGCACTAATCCCATGTATGAAGGCTCCATCCTTATTACCTAATTATCTCCAAAAGGTCCCACCTGTTAATATTATCACACTGAAAATTAGATTTCAACATACGAATTTTGAGGGAACACAAATATTCAGACCATAGCAGGCACGAAGGGGCATCAGATGCCCATGGGTATCCTTCTAGGACTACAACACTACACACAAATCTAATTCAGAGCTCTTAGGATATTATAATTCCAGCTGTTCATTTAAGCTGGCTGATGGCACTCAACTGCTCAGTTAAGACAAGCTTAGAGGAGGAGAAGAGTTAGCTTCCTTTGCCTTGGGTAGTCTGTATTCTTTGCTTAGTATAATGAAGTCAAGTTTTCTGTCTTCTAATTCCATGACAAGGCTTGCCATCATGATTGCTTCTATTGAAGTAATTATAATGTGTCCTAAAAAGACTTATGTTTCTGAGCAAACCAGGATAAAAGGAACTCGATTTACTCTCCTACTTGAGACAGCTTAAACTCTGAACAAAAATATAGAAAACAATGGCACTCAAGATATTGGACATCAAGCAATGAAGGACAATGATCACTGAAAGATGGGAAACAAATCAGATGAACCAGATAATGGCCCAAGAAACTTTCTCTATTGCATGTGAGAAGTTTCCAGGTTGCAGCACAGGGAGAGAGAACCCAGGAAGAGCCCAGTTGTCTCACTGAGTTTAGGAGACATAGCTCAGAATCCAGGAAGCCAAAGTGGCTAGAAGTTACAAGGCAGAATACTGGAAAGAAGAGAGCTCCCCAGAGACCCAACTCCAGAGATGTGAAAAGAGTCCTCCTAGAGTATTCAATTGAGTGCATGTGTGTGAGGAAACTACCCAAGGCCAGGGAAAGACCCATCTGAAAGGACTAAAGACAGCAGTCCTTAGACTTCACAAAGCCTGAGAAAAGTGCCAGTTCCCAACAGCCTGAGTGGGAAAAATCTAACAATTTGGACAGAATTAGAGTATTATAAAGGATGTTGCATCAGTAATGGGGAAAAATTGACCCTAAGTTAGATGCAGCTCTGGTTGAGCCTAATGATAGTCAAAAGCAAGGCCTGAAACATAAAATAACTTAACTGCATCCAAAAGAAAACTCAAGAATAATTACACAAATTAAAAATATCCAGCACCCAACACAGCCAAATTCACAATGTCTGTCACTCTATCAAAAATTACTAGGAAAAAAAACTAGGAAAATAAGACCCATAATGTGGAAAAAAGGAAGTAATCAAAACACACCCAGAAATGCCACAACTGGTAGAATCAGTAGACAAAAACATTAAAAGAGTTATTATTAATATATTCCATATTTTCCAGAAGCTAGAAGACAGATTTAACATGTTAAATGGAGACATGGAAGATATACAATAGACCCAAGTTAAAAATTCAGAGATGAAAACTATAATGTCTGAAATTAAAAATAACCTGAATGGGATTACTAGCAGATTTGACGTTGCAGAAGACATCAGAGGGGATTAATAGACTTCAAGACAAAACGAACTATCCAAAATGAAAGATGGGGAAAAATAACTTAAAAAAAACCCCAAAACAATAATTGAACTCTGGCGCAAATTTGAGCAACCAAATACATGTGTAATTCAAGTCCCTAAAGAAGTGGTGGCAGGGAGGCTAAATAACCATTTAAAGAAATAATGGTCAATATTTTTCCAAATTTGATGAAAGCTAAACCCACATATTCAGAAATCTCAACAAACCTCATACACGTGAAATATGTGATGAAAACTAAACTTAGTTAGGCACAGTATAATTAAATTGCTTAAATCCGCTGATAGAGATAAAATCATAAAAGCAACCAGAGAAAAAGACATGTTACATACAGCACAAAGATAAAGGTGACCTCAGATTTATCTTTGGAAACAATGCAAGCTAGAAGACAGAGGAACAACATGTTTAAAGTGCTGAAAGAAAAACAAATACTATCAACCTATAATATTTTTATTCAGTGAAAATAACTTTCAAAAATGAAGGCAAAATAAAGGCTTTTCCAGACATACAAAAGCTGAAAGAATACATACTGGCAGGCCTACACTGTAAGAAATTTGAAAGAAAGTTTTTATGATACCATATGGAAACCTAGATTTACATAAAGGAAGGAAGATCACCAGAAATGATCACTACATGAGTAAATATAAAAACTTTTTCTTATTATTTAAATGTCTTTAAGAGGTAATCTACTTTTTAAAGCAAAAAAAAATGTATTGTGAAGTTTCATTTTTGCTTTAAATAATGACAACACATTTTGAAGTTTATAACATACGTATAAGAAAAATGTATGACTGCCCTGGCACAAAGCTTGGAGGGGAAAAATGGAAGTATAATTTTGTTAGGCTCTTATATATGTGAATGAGTATAATATTACACAAAGTTAAAATGCATAATAAAAATGTATAATAAAAGCTCTAAAGGAAACACAGCAAAGAATTTCATTTGATAAACCAACAAATAAGAAAAAATAAAATTATTTAAAATATTCAGTTGAAGAGAAGGTAGAAAAGAAGGAAAAGGGACAAAAAAATCAATGGGTCTAAAAGAAAACAAATAGCAAGATGGTAGACTTCAATTCAATTGTGTTAGTAATCACATTAATTATAAATGGTCTAAACATTCCAATTAAAAGGTAGATTGCTAAATTGGATTAAAAAGCAAGCTCCAGCTGCTGGTGATCTCCTTATAGGCAAGGATTCATGTCTTCTTTAACTTGGTATTTCTTGAATATAGAAGAGTGCTAGACACATAAAGCTCAATAAATGTTTGTAATATTAGTACTGTGATAACATTTACTTATTCAGGCAAGGCTTTGCAAATATAATAAGTCATTCAAGGCTAACATCAATTCTGTAAGATAAATAAAGTATGTATTTTCCCCATATTACAGATGAGGAAGTGAGATAGAATAAATAATTGCCTACATATTAGGCTGCTGAGTTATTAATTCTATTTCTGCACTAAATTCTGATCATAATTTAGGGATGATTCAGTTTCCAATCATTAAGGTACTCCATGAGGCCGATGGTGCTTCTTATCTATAACTTCCATTTTTAGGTATATGAGATCTGAATAAGCTTCTAGATGAATTTCTAGAAGTGTCAATTTAAGAGTTACAAAAAAAGGAGACATATATTGATATAGATTCTTGGTTCCAAAGATGATAAGTATTCTTAAATTTTTCTCCCTATTTCATATGACCAAGCTTTTGAGTCTCATGTTGCTCCAAATAATAGATTTTCAAAATCCCAAATGGGGATACATTTGAGACCAACTCTCATGCTGGCTTGAAAATTGTATTCTGACTAAACTGATTTACATCTTCTTTTCAAATACCTTTTTATTCATTATCGTATACTCAGCTTGGCTCGGGAATTTAGTGCCAGGCTTCTATAGCAAATGGGAATAGGGATTGCTGAAGTTAATCTCTGCTAATGTGTAAATTAATAAATAAGCTTTTCTGAAATGCTTAAATCTTTTGCTAAAGGCTCCTAAGAAGTGATACTAATAGGAAAGTGCCTATGGAGCAATGCTAAGAAATTTCAGCAAGAAGGAGAAGCTCAGACCTAATGCAAGAGAATGGCAGACATGATTCTGGTCAGTTAAATGCTCAAATTTACTAATGCACTTTCACATGTAGCCAGTTACATTTAAGTGGCTTTAAAAAAAAATCAATTCTATAATTAAGTTTCACAGCATGAAGACATAAGCTAGTAGTTATGTTTTAAATTAATAAAGTGATGAATTATTGCTTAGAGTGAGCACACCAGGAGAGACTAATGAATGTTTTGTTGAGGTAAACTAGTGTAAAAGGAAAAAGACATAGGACATGGCTTGCCTTGGCTCAGCAAAAAAGGGATCAGGGGAGGCCAGGCTCAGTGTTTGAAGAGTCTTTCATTTCATAAAGGGTTTTAGAGTGCTTAAAGAGAGAAATGCATCTCTTCCTCTTCCTTCTTCCTCCTTCCCCCCTATCCTTCTTAAAAAAATTGGTCTGTGGTTTTGGACAATTTAAATTTGTAATAACTGTTACAAACTGTAATGTAGAAAAAGAAACAGAACCCAGACAAATTGGTTAATGTATAAATGCATTTTTTGCAATATTGGCTTGCTCCAGTATTGTTTCTGGTGTGGCAAGCCTATGGAGCTCAGTGGGAAGACAAGCTCTTCCTGCTGCCCACACCCTGTTCTCTCACAGACAAAGATCCTGGAAAGGCAGACCTTGGCAGGTGTCTGCTCTGCACACAACGAAGGCAGATGACCTAGTTGAAGTCTGTGGCAAATGCCTTCCAGCAATGCTACCAAATTAGCATTAAAACAAACAAACAAACAAAAACTCTAATTCAATTTTTTTTCCCATTAGGCTGAAACTCTGATCATTGCAAAGCAGATGGCGTAAAGCAATAGAGTAGGAGTGGGATTATTTTCTAGCATGAATTAAATTGCTAATAAGCCAATTCCTAGGTAATGGAAGTCCGTAGAGCATCATCATCTGTTTGGTTGGGATCTGGTCAAGTAACATGCCAACAATGGTATTAAAAAGAAAAAAAGAGAAGCATTTGATAGAAATCAGGAGGAATAAGATTTCGACACAAAGACTGATGGTCTGTTTAGTGAAATGAAAAGAGACCTGAGAGTTAGAAGACTTGGGCTCAAGTCTTGACTCTATTTACTACTTGCTTCCTAACTGTGCCTTATTAAGCCACTTAATCTCTCCAATCCTCAGTTTCTTCATCTATAAAAATAATAATAATAATGGTGAGTATTTCCTTGGGTTACTGTGAAGATTTCACAACAATTTCTTTAAAAAAAAAGCTATTTTGTTGTAATATCGGAATGATTAATAGACACTAATATCTTTGTAAGGCTTTAGTCTTCCTATCTTTCTATAAGATGCCTACTTTAGATTATCTGACCTGAATGTTTGACTTAACCTTTTTGAAAGAAGAGATAAACAAGTCTTGTGATTATTCAGGCATCTTTAGTTTAATGAACTCCTAGATAATTTGGGAAATCACTGCAACTAACTAGCTACTTCTTGTTTGTCTTGTTCTACATTCATTTCCAAGATATCCTCTGTCCAAACTTGGGAAGAAGTCAGAGCTGATAGGGTTTCTTTGTAAACGGAATTGTATTCTGTATAGTTTAAGAGAAAGAGTGAGCAATTAAGCAACAGTAACTTACTCCAACATCTGAGCTGATAAAAACCTCAATAGTAGATGAGATTATGGTCCTCTCATCCGCTATTCATTCTGTTTTTACAAGCCAGTGGTTTAGGATGTTCTAAGTCCCAAATGGAGTTGGAATATTATTTTCTAGTGTGTGACTTTCTAGTCAACTGAAGGTATATCTGTATCCCGGAGACTTATTTATTTGGGAGGGCTTATTATAAAAGGATTGCAGAAAGCATTTACACGACTTGCAATTATATCTTTTTTTGAAACGGAGTTTCACTCTTTCACCCAGGCTGGAATGCAGTGGCATGATCTCACCTCACTGCAGCCTCCGCCTCCCAGGCTCAAAGGATCCTCCCACCTCAGCCTCCCAAGTAGCTGGGACCACAGATGTGCACCATCATGCCCAGCTACTTTTTTTGTATTTTTGGTAGAGACGGGGTTTCACCATGTTGCCTAGGCTGGTCTCAAACTCTTGAGCTCAAGCAATCTGCCTGCCTTGGTCTCCCAAAGTGCTGGGATTACAGGTGTGAGCCACCGTGCCCAGCAGCAACCATAGCTCTTACGAGATTTGTTCCCTTGAGTTTCATCAACATTTTCAGATTTGTTAGCATCTGACATTGAAAACAAGAGTTTTCTAAAAATATTTGAAAGAGATTCATGACAAAGAAAGGATTTCCGAAATTCTTTATCTCTCGTTTAACATACCAAGAATCACACCTGGACCACATTTCTCTATAACAAGGAATAAGCTTTTGGATCAGATAAATGTTCTGCCATGATGGCCAGGCCATGAGGTGTGTTCCCTGAATAGAAGGAGGATTTCATGTGCAGGAAGCAGGAAAAGTCTATCCCTTTTATCTCCAGGAGACAATGAAAAGAAGGGAGACAGAGGTAGGTAAAGAAGGCTGTCAGACATGTGAGTCCTGAATTCCCTTTGATGGGCTTTAATTTTACTTCCTGCTAGAAATCTGCAAGAGGCATCTGTGCAATGGACATCAAGCCAACAAGGCACAGCTCAGCTAAGAGAGCAGCAGGCTAGACAGAGGATCTGGATTACACTCCTGAGTCTCTCCTGATTTCTGTATGGCATAAACACCAAGAGAGAGCCAGGGGGTCATCCTTAGGGCCATCATGGTTGGAGTGAGATAATCACATAATAAAGGCTGGGGAAGAACAATTTGGTCTGGGGCTCTGGAAGGACATAACAAAGACTCAGAGAAGTCTGCCCTGCAAAGTTAACAGAAAGTAGCCACAGGATCCTGACTCAACTGAGAAAGAATTCAGCAGCTGCCCACTGCAAAGCAGACTCCCTACAGGCAAGGCCACCTAGGATTGGGAGGACATCAGGTGGGCTTGAGACTCTTTTACTCCAGTGTTTTTCCTGTCATATCCTAGACACTACATAGGAGAAAGAAAAGTTAATATTAATAACAGCAACTATTCCAACAGTGCAGGTATTACTCAGAGGTTATTTACATTGTAGCAGTAGAGAAAGGTTTACCTGGATTCGGCATTGAGTCATCCTCTTTGGTATATCCCAACAAACAAGCAAGGGAAGCATCATGAGAAAGATTAGGCCCAGAGGTATATCTTCTCTGCACATCTGAATTGTTATGTGAGTAAATTTTGCAAGCCCATCACACAATATTTCCTAAGCAATACGAGATAATAAAAATTTATCTGTTGAAAGCTTCATGTATGCCAAGCACTAGGCTAGGAACTGTAGATTGAATGAAGGATGAGGCGTAGTGTAGTCTTTGCCTTCAAGAAGCTCATGGTTTAATAGGAGAGCCATCTCAGGTCATTAAAATGATCTGTTTACTTGTTTAAGTATTATAGTTAAAGCAAGCACAAGAGGATGATAGGAGAGCCATCTACCAAATCTATCAAGATTATGGTCTAGAAATGTCCAATGAGCATCATACATGACTAAAAAGGTGCTGCTAGTAGCTATCAGACTTCAGAAGTTTAGTGGCTTAAAGAAATGAGCTATTCTTTCTCATGTAAGAGTCATGGAGGGTCTTCTGGTAGGAGGAGCAGCTATCCTCTTCTTCATTCAGGGACCCAGGCTGAGGGTTGCTCTGTCATATTCAACATGTGGATCCCAAAGTCACCTTGAGCATCCACCTTACAGTCAGCCAACAGTGAGAGGGTTTTATGGACACACATAACTACAAGGGAAGTTGGGGGAGTTAAGCTGGTCAAGGGGGAGACAGGATTTTGTAGGACATCTGTAATGTTCCACAAATGTAAGCTTCACTGACTGTAGTGGAATGGCTTGTTGAAGATTAAAAACTGATGGCTTTTGTTTTGAACTGTGGAAGTGAGGCATGGAAGATCTTTCAGTAGCATTTAGACAGTGACTCGAGACATTTCTTCTTCTATCTCTTGCCACAAAGGTGGGGTTATAAACAGATCTATTGTTTTTGTAGGTGAGAACTCTCTTGAAGGAAATCATATTTTATTGTCCAAAAAGAAGGTAGGGGTTAACATTTTAGAGTTTAGAAGGCCAGAAAGAAAAGAAGCTTCCAGGTTTGTACTCGGATCCATTGTACCCACAGCAACAACCTGTAAACAGGCCATTTTGTGTTTTCTTCAGCAGAAAGGCAATCCAGGTCTCTTGTCCTGGAAAGCATTTAGAATGAGGCATTTGTGCTTTAGGGCATAGCAAAAGAGGTATCAGCATTCTGAGGAATGAGAAGGGGCAGGAAGTTTGTTCGGTGCTCAGCGTGAGAGCCGGTCTTGGGATCCTTCTGTGGCTCTAGTGGGTCCAGGGCTGGTGGACTGAGGAAAGGACTGTAGTGAGTGGACACTGCATGGTGCCTGTGGAGTGACTGGACCAGACCATCAGTCACAACCTTGTGTTTCAGGAGGGCTCTTGAATGACAGGCTGCTGATCTGCAGTTGAATGGAGCCTTCCTCTTCTCTGAAGTTCAGAGACCCTGTCCAGTAGTGTCTTTTGGAGATACCATCCATGAATGTCTCAGCCCCTGTGATATGGCATTGCTCAGCAACACCCCTGTGCTGGAGGGACACTCTTTCAGAATGGCTGCACTTGCTACTCCACGGGCAAAGAGCCAAGTGAATGCCTCCATGTACATCTAATCTCTCAAGTGGAAACGCCAGTAGCAATTTTCTGCGGAGCTTTCTTCCTCATCCTCTACTTCTATTCTGTTACCAAATTATGAGAATTTTACCTCTTAAGTATTGCTTGACACTCTTAACTTTTTCCAACTTTGGTGTCACCACACAAGCTTATATCATGATCATCCTTCTCACCTATACTTCTCCCATGGACTCTTTAGGTTGACTATTCCTTGCTCTTCCCTCCAACACAATCTGTTGCCACTGTATTCAAAGTTGCTGTCTTCCCATAGTTACCTGAATTATAGCTAAAACCCCTTAGTATTCCCCATGAAATTTGACTTTGTCTAGAAAGCCCAACTATCTTTTCTCCAGCCCATCATGGACCACATCCCTCACTCATATTGGCTTCATCCTATCACATTGGCCTTCTTCCAGGTCCTGGAGAAACTAGCCCTGCTCCTTCCTACCTTTGGACCTTTGCAAAGGCCATGCACTGGGCCTGGGGTGCTTTTTCACAGTCTGCCTGGGCAGAATTTGCTCCCAATCATCCTCCAGTTCTCAGATACATCAGGGTGACCGCTGACTCCTCCTAAGACTGGATCAAGTGCCTACTCCTTACTACATGGTATGATAAAACTTTTCTTCATAGCACTAGGTATAAAATGAGCCCAGTGGTCATTTTATACCTAATCATATAACATTTGATTAACACCCATGTTCTGCTGTAGACTGTAAGAATTATGAAGCCAGGAACTGTGCGATTTTTTTTCCCTTCCTTTCTTCCTTCCTTCCTTCCTTCCTTCCTTCCTTCCTTCCTTCCTTTCCTTTTGCATCTTAGACCACACTATCTTGTTCACATTTTACCTCTAATGCCTGACACACAGACGTTTCTCAATAAATTCTTGTTTAATGTGCAAGTAATAACAGCAGGGACATGCTTTAAAATTTTCAAAACTGTGCTGGGCACAGTGACTCATGCCTGTAATTTAAGCACTTTGGGAGGCTGAAGCAAGGGGATCGCCTGAGCCTAGGGGTTCTAGACCAGCCTGGGAGACATGGTGAAACCCTGTCTCTACAAAAACAAAAACAAACACAAACAAAAGACAAAAAAAATAGCCGAGCATGGTGGAATGTGCCTGTAATCCCAGCTGCTTGAGTGGCTGAGGCAGGAGAATTGCTTGAGCCTGGGAGCTTGAGGCTGCACTGGGCCATGCTCATGCCACTGTGCTCCTGGGCAACAGTGAGACCTTGTCTCAAAATAAATATAATATAATATAATATAAAATAAATTTCAAAGCCTTTTCATATACATGATCTCACTTGACAAATGAGAGGGAAAGGGGGAGTTAGAGTCCCTTCTCAGCATGCTGCTCTGCCTGCCTTACATAGAATCTGCTATCAGAGGAAGAGCTTTAAACAAGCTTTTGGGGCCAGGGTATAGTGTGGGATGTGATGAATGGTGCCTTGTAAGATGCTTCCTGTGAAGCTTGCCCATGGGAATGAGTTATATGTATAATACATATACATTTGTATGAACTCTGCACAAAATACGAGGTAAGATGGAAAATGGCTGGAAAAGTGCCAAAGAGACGTGGGAAGTTTGTAGAAAGGTGATAGTCAGGAAAGAATAAGTAGTTAAAATAAGCTAATGTGTGGCTAGAGAGGAAATAATATTTTGAGGTAGGCTAGATAAAACATCATGACTAGAAAGAAAACAGGAAGAATATTACTGAAGAAAATTGGCCAAGAAAAAAATGCAAACTCTAAAAGGTCAGAGAGCCATTTGAAAGAAGGGGGTTGAGAGATCAAGGCCTACGCCAGTGCCTTCCGGGCAGCCGCCCTTTTGAGTAGAGTTGATTTGTGGATATATTTAGGTGCCTGGTTGAAAGACAAAACACAGCACTCAGATACTTTCTCTCATCTTATTTCATCTTGACGTTGGTCATTATTGCTAAGGAGACAGGGACATGGAAAACCACTTAGGGAAAGTAAAGACAGAGATTTTAAGGTGAAAAATAATTTGGTCATAGGACCCTTTAACCTTCCTTTCTCAGGTCTCTGAGAATAAAAAAATGGTCTTTGGCATGCTAACCTTTAACTTTGTACATTTGATTCTGCAACCTAGAGGGAGAAAGAAAGAGAGAGAGCACACGATTGGATGGTAGAAATGGGTTCCATACTTCCCCTTTGGAGAGAATTTTTTCTTTGGCCCTGCCATTCACTTCAATATTGTCCTCACCTTCTTAACTCTAAATTCCTGTACTTATGTCTCCTCAGTCTCACCTCTCATTCACCCTTTAATCCCTTCATTCTCCTAAAATTGCTCTTTGTCATTCCAGAATATGTTATTTGGAGTCTTTTACTGCATCTAGCACTTTCTGCATGCATTTTCTATCATTTGTGTATACACTTCATTTGTTGTGTATATAGTAGATTATAGGTACCCAGAGGCACAAATCCTTATCTACGGGGATGTATCATGTTCATTTCTGACTCTGTAAGGCACTTGCTCAGTGTCTTATATATAGTAGGATGTCAATAAATATTTATTGCTCTGAATGGCTAAAACCACATTACCTTAAACTATTCAGGGGCATATGCCTCCTGTTTTTCCTTCTATTTCAAATATGTCACAGGAAGAAAAAAACTGCCTTATCTGGTATAATCTTCCAAGGATTTTATAAAAATTCAAAACACATACTGTATCCAACTCATGAACTCATCAACTTAGCCTGCATCCAAGGATTTTCAGGAGACTGGAAAAAAGGAAACACACTAAAATAGAATATACTTTTTTATGTTTGATGTTTTTCTTCCTTGATTTTTCTGGGAATATTTATAGATAAAAGAGTATACTTTTCATACACAAGTGTTATATATATACGTTTTGTGTGTGTGTGTGTGTGTGTGTCTGTGTGTTATGAGGTATACTTCACTGAAAAACTTAAGGCCAGGGACTGCTTTTGAAAGCCACAATGTGGCCATGTGGCTCCTTAAGACTTACGACCAGTAATGGAGACGGTGAAGATAAACTCCTTCAGCTTTGGGATCATGATGCCACAGCTTTGTTCTGGCTGTCTGTCCTCTATAGATGTCTACCAGTTCCTATTAGCTGATTACAGAGGTACACATTGGCAAGGCACGTATATGCACACATGTGCAATACAGAAGTCTACCTGGATTCTGCCACCCTGGGCTTCTCATATCCTCATTACTAGAGCCTGGAAGAGCACATTGGAGATCTGGCTCTGGCTTGGATCCCTTAGGACTTCACGTCTTGGTGGCCTATCTCATCTGCAGGGAGAAGACATGGGAGGCTGTGGTGACCACCATTAGGGTCAGCTCGCAGGTTGCTTTCACTACTCTGTCAGTCAATCAGCAGTCAACTAATCTTTATTGAGCACCTACTATATGTAATGCATGAATGGCGCTGCTCTAGGCAGGGGAGATACAAATTCTTCAGATACCTGTGACTCAACTCTGGCCTCAGAGGAGGTGAGGGTCCCTCCTTCATCCCTCCTGTCTCATCGTGGGTCACAGAGAGTCCCCAGCACTATCTTTCCTGTCTTGTTATAATAGTCTTAGAGTACCTCTTCATTTTATAGCTAAACTAGTAATGATCCTAGGATTACCAAATTTACAACAAAATTCACTCTTGTAATCTAACAGCTTGCCAAAATATGGGTGATTTTTTAGATTTTGAAGTGGAAAAAGGAGGCAGTGGAGATGGGGAGACAACTTACCATTCGTTTTGACAAAGAGGAAAATTAAAATGAAGAGATTCACCCAGGCCCACTGTTTTTTCCATGTCCTTGTGTGAAAGTGTAGAAAGGTTTGATGGGAGAGAAAGAACACTCAGATTGGGTGTGCTTACTCATGCCTTCAACCATTCTATGTGCTGGGCCCTCTGCCAGGGCTTAGAAATATAACAGTCAATAAGACAGGCACAGTGTGTCAGGACACCAGGGTTTTGATTTGACTCTTGCCAAATGAATTTTGTGACCCTGAGAAGACACTTCACTTTTCTTGCTCTCAGTGTCCACATCTGTAAGCTGAGACTGACACTGGAGGTGGCCAACATTCTCTAACTTTTTCCTAGCTCCGCCTGGAACCTCTAGGACCAGGGACACAAACTCTTATCTTGGAAATGGAGGTACTGGTGCCGGTCACTTTTCCATGAAGGGCTCGGGAGATGCCTCTGGGGTCCAGTCCCCTCTAGACAGTGAGCATCCAGATTCCTGAGGATCAAGGGGAGGTGTGATGATCTCCATTGTCCTGGGCCAGGAAATGCCAAACAGGAGTTTCACATTCAGCTCCTTCTCTGGACTACCCTGGGAAGGAGCCCACCTCCTGCTGCTCAGCCCAGCGGGTGCTCTGTGCTGACTCTCACACGGGCTGTCAGCACATTGACTGCATTCCTCTGCATTCTCCCGGCTTCAGGGTTGTCAGCCAATTAAAAGAGCAATTCTGACACTGGATGAAAAGGGAAGGGAGAGCTATGTTTGGTGCAAAGTGTGGGCAGGAGGCACTGCTGGTGCTGGAGGAGTCCAGGCTGGATGCAGAAGCTTCTCCTCCCTCCTGTGGAGGAGGACAGCCCTGCCCAGCCCACCAAGCTCATCCCTGTCCCCACAGCAGACAGCTGGCCCCAACCCCTGGAAGATGCTGCCGCTGTGGTCTGTGCAGAATTTAATTACACCTTTGGGAGGTGTTTTTTGTCCCCCTGCACATCACCAGGAAGAAACTATGACTTGCAAATTCAGGGTTCTTAACCTTTTTTTGTGCCCTTTGGCTGTCTGGTAAAGCCTATGGATCCCCTCTCAGAAGAATGTTTTTAAATGCAAAAATTTAAATACATACATAGAATTATAAAGGACATAAAGGACACCAATCATATTAAAATCAATAAACAAAATATTTTAGTGATAAAGTGATAGAATCACAGGTACTGCTAATACTACAGTGTTTGCTGCCTATGGTGTTATTTATTGCTGCATAACACAACTTAGCAACTCAAAAATAACAAATATCACACTCAGTTTCTAAGGGTTGGGAATCTAGGAGGGGCTTAGCTGGGCGTTTTTCCTCTGAGTCTCCCATGAGGTTGAAGTCAAGTTGTTGGCCAGGACTCCAACCATCTGAAGGCAGGAAGATTGACTTCCAACTTCCAAGCTCACTCATGTGGCTGTTGGCTGGTCTCACATTCTCGCTGGCTCTTGGCTGGATGCCTTAGTTCCTTGTCACATGTCAAGACATGGCAGCTGGCTTCCCTTAGAGTGAGTGATGGAGAAAAAGAACAAGAGTCCCAGTCAGAAGCTGCACCCTTTCATAACCTAATCTCGGAAGTAACAGCCATCACTCCTCCTGTGCCCTATGTCACAGGACCAATGTGGGGCTACAAGGGAGGGACTGCACGGGTGTGTGAACATCAGGAGGGGGGTCCCTGGAGCCACATGGGAAGCCAACTATCACACCTACATTCATGACAGAGGGACAGGCTAAATTTTCATTATAGCTTAGTAAAAATAGAGACATAAATTTTTTTCTCATCCAGTTTCCTGGAACCTGAGATCTAGCCACAGACCCCAAGTTAAGAATCCCTGATAGATTGAAAGCATTTTTGTTTCCAGGCAATTTCTAGTCTTTTTATTCATGACTTTTTTAGCTTTATTGAGGTACAATAAAAAAATTGAACACATTTAAGGTGTACAATTTGGTGTTTTGATATATGTATGTATTGTGGAATGATAGCCAGAATTTATTGAGGTATAATTAAAACTTGTACACATTTAAGGTATACAACTTGGTGTTTTGATATACACATGTATTGTAAAATGACAGACACAGTCAAGCTAACTAATGTATCTTCACCTCACACAATTTAACCATAGTCACATTGATGTATGTTAGATGTCCAGAACTTACTCATCTTGCAAAACTGAAACTTTATACCCTTTGATCAATGTCTCCACATTTCTTCCTTCCCCCCAGCCCCTGGTAACCATCATTCTACTCTCCACTTCTATGAGTTTGACTATTTTAGATTCTACATATAAGTGAGATCCTGAAATATTTGTCCTTCTGTGTTTGGCTTATTTTACTTAGTATCATATCCTTCAGATTCATCCATGTTGTTGCAAATGGCAGGATCTCCTTCTTTTTTTAGGCTGAATGATATTCTGTTTTGTATATGTATACATATATACCACATTTAAAAAAATCACTTATCTATTGTAGACATTTAGGTTGTTTCTATATCTTGGGTATTGTGAATAATGCTTCATTGCACATTGGAGTATTCATATCTCTTCAGGATACTGATTTCATTTCCTTTGCATATATACCCAGAAATGAGACTGCTAAGTCATATGGTAGTTTTATTTTTAACTTTTTGGGGAACCTCCATACTGTTTTCCATAATAGCTATACCAATTTACATTTCCACCAAGAGTGTACAAGGGTTTCCTTTTCACCACATCCTCACCAACACATGCTATCTTTTGTCTTTTTGATAATAGCCATTCTAACAGGTGAGAGGTGATATTATATTGTGATTTTAATTTGCATTTTCCTGATTATTAGTGATGTTGAGCACCTTTTTATACACCTGTCAGCCGTTTGTATATCTTCTCTGATAAATGTCTATGTCCTTTGCCCATTTTTTATTGGGTTGTTTGATTTTTGCCATTAAGTTGTTATGAATTCCTTATATATTTTGGATGTTAAGCCCTCATCAGATACATGGTTTGCAAATATTTTCTCCCACTTCGTAGGTTACCTTTCACTTTGTTGATTGTTTCCTTTGCTGTACAGAGGCTTTTTAGTTTGATAGAATCCCATTTTTCTATTTTTGCTTTTGTTGCCTGTGCTTTTTGGGGTTATATCCAAGAAAAATCATTGCCCAAACAAAGATCAAAAAGCTTTTTCCCTATGTTTTATTCTAGTAGTCTTTCTGATTTTAGGTCTTACATTTAAGTCTTTATTTTGAGTTGATTTTTGTATATAGTGTGAGATAAGGGTCCAATTTCGTTCTTCTGCATGTGGATATCCAGTTTTCCCAATACCATCTGTTGAAGAGACAATCTTTTCCCCATTGTGTTTTCTTGGCACCTTTGTGAAAGATCAGTTAATGAGTGTATTTATTTCTGGGCTCTCTATTCTGTTCTATTGGCTTATATGTCTGTTTTATGCCAGTGTCATGCTGTTTTGATTGTTATAGCTTTGTAATATATTTTGAAATCTAGACAGCTGTTGCTTCCAACTTGGCTCTTCTTACTCAACATTGCTTGGACTATTCAGAGGTTTTTGTGATTTCATATAAATTTTAGAATATTTTTTCTATTTCTATAAAGAATGCCTTTGGAATTTTAATAGAAATGTCATTGAATCTGTAGATCACTTTGGGTAGTATGGATATTTTAACAATATTCTTTTAATCCATGAAAACAAGATTTCTTTCTATTTATCTGTGTCTTCTTTAATTTCTTCATCAATGTATTATAATTTTCAGTGTATAAGCTGGCCCTAGGGGAGCGGAGTTACTCAGGTAAAATGCTTTCTATACTTTTCTATATGGCTGTCCTCAGTTTTTGTGCTCCACTGGGTGGCTGCAGCTTCTTAACCTCACTCCGGAGCTCTCCCAGTGCTCTTTCAGTCCATGGATAATTGCCAAATTGTTGTTTATTTGGCGGGGGAGGAGGGTCAGAACCTCCTAGTCCACCATCTTGCTGATGTCACTCCTTAGACAATTTCTGTGTCTAAAGAGAAATGCTATAGGATAATAAATATTACAGACCATCCTCTACTCATCAAAGCTGCAGGGCCAGTGCACAGGCCTGAAAAGCTTCCCTTTGATTAGTTGAGCTCAGGGTTGCTGACACTCTTAGCCTTGCACAGAGCCTAACGTATGGAAGATGGTGTATATTTATGGGATGAAGAGATCTTATTGATTAGTGCATATCAGATCAAAATATGTTAAAGTCAGGCAAATTGCTGGAGACCATCAGTAGATTACTTTTTACAGAGAGACTATACATGCCTTGCTCCTGCCTGGAAAACTCTGCCTGTTCTGTTCCCTGAGCTTGGAATGCTCTTCTTCCAGATATTGCTCTTTTCCTGCCTTCCTACATTTCTTAACTCAACTACCACTTTCTCGGCAAGGTCTCCAATCTGCTTCTTCTGTAATAGGAGTTTCTCAGATAGCCCTGAAAGATCCTCATCCCCTGGTCTTTGTGTCCTTCTATAGTCTTGTCCTTGAGTGTGGGAGGGACCTAGTGACCAACTCCTAAGGAAAAGAAAATAGCAAGAGGGATGGCATGTCACTTCCAAGATTAGGTAACAAAGAGTCTGGCTTATTTCCAGCTTGCCCTCCCTTCCTCTCTCACTTGCTCTCTTTGGTGAAGCCAGCTGCCATGTTGTGAACTGCCCTAGAGAAGCTGATGTGGCCAGGATAGGAGGGAGGGCTCTGCCAACCAGCTGATAAAGAGTTGAGAACCTCGGTCCAACAAACTTCCAGAAATCGATTCCTTGCCAACAACCATGTGAGTGATCTTGGAGGTGGATCCTCCCCTGTTCAAACCCTGAGATGACTGCATGCCTGGCCAGCACCTTGATTACAACCTTGTGAGACCTGAGACCCTGGCCCAGCCTGTGACTTCCTGAGCCAGAGGACCCTGGGCACAGCTAAACTGTGCCTGGATTTCTGAGTCATGGAAACTGTGATCATAAATGTTTCTTGTTTTAAGCCACTCATATTTGGGGTAGTTTGTTATTCAGCAAGAGGTAACTAACACATTATCAACAATTATAACATCTCACTTTCACCTGATAGGTGTTTCCTATCCTTCACTTCCACTACACGCCATTGTTCCTCCTTACCACTTTTCACTATATAACACATATTTTTTACTTACATATGTTGTTGTCTGTTTCCCCCAATAGAATGTGAGTTCTATGAGGGCAGGCATTTTTGGCTAGAAGTATACCTAGAACAGTGATTGGTGCACATTCAGTGCTCAATAAATACTTGCTGAATAAATGAAGGATGTGAAAATGGGAATGGGAGGAGCATGCCTAGAGTTCCGGTGGCATTTGAGAGAGCAACCCCTGGATGTGCTATCTAGACACATTCGACTCACCCTTCCCACCACTGTGAGATTATTCTCCATATCCCTGCCCTACCTCCTATACTTCCCTTGACCTGGGCAAGCAGGGCCCCTGTCCCAGACCCTGTACCTCATCAGGGATCTCATCTTGGAGTGTCTTCCTCATATTTGTCTAAATCCTCTTCCAGCACCTGAGAACAGCCTAGATTGGTAGTGCCTCTGTTGGGGTGCCCCAAGTCCAGACTGCCTCCCATGTAGACCCAGTCCTCATTGCTCTTGTTCAAGTGCTGTCCTGCCACCACCACCTCAGAACCCTGACCACCCCCAGTGAGAATCATTACAGCAAGGCACTGTTAGTGACAAGAATGCGCTGGCCAGGAGAGTAACAACAACAATAATAATAATGAAGGTTATAGATTGAAGGAGAACTAATAAAATAAATTTTAGTTGAATCCTGGTTTGAAAAAAATCACATCCACAATGCCCTTCCTTATATTTTTTCCCAGCTGTAAAACAAAGGCCTCATCAAATTGATGAGTCAGGAAAGATATAAAGGACATAGCCCTCTGTCCCCAGTTTGCTGGGGGCAGGAATTTTTGCCAATTTCAAACAAATCCACAGTTGATCGGTTTTCCTAGAGCCTATATACTTGTCAACATGAATGGGCTTCTACATGATTTAAGCCACTTCACAACAACAAAAGAAGGATGTTTCTTCCTTTTTCATTATCTAAGCCTTTAAAAATAGTCGAGATAAGCCTTCAGCAGGAATGCAGTTTACATACGTGAGGCCTCTGCCAAGGGGTGACTTTTGCCTTATTTTGTTCTTGTCTCTTAGTCATCCCAGCCCTAATGTAGCACAGGATCTGGTTCTAAACAGCCTGGGTTGAAAATGCAACTCTAACCCTTAGGTGTATGACCTTGAACATGGCACTTCTCAGTTTTATCATTTGTAAAATGGTGTATCAGTTCATTTTCATGCTGCCGATAAAGACATACCTGAGACTGGGCAATTTAGAAAAGAAAGAGGTTTAATTGGACTCACAGTTCCACATAGCCAGGGAGGCCTCACAATCATAGCAGAAGGCAAGAAGGAGCAAACCACATCTTATATGAATGGCAGAAGGCAAAGGAAGAGCTTGTGCAAACCATCAGATCTCATAACATTCACTCACTAGCATGAGAACAGTGCAGGAAACATCTGCCCCCATAATTCAATCACCTCCCACCGGGTTCCTCCCATGGCATGTGGGAACTGTGAGTGTTACAATTCAAGATGAGATTTGGGTGGGGACACAGGCAAACCATATCATTCTGCCCTTGGACCCTCCCAAATCTCATGTCCTCACATTTCAAAACCAATCATGCCTTCCTAACTGTGCCCCAAAGTCTTAACTCATTTCAGCATTAACTCAATAGTCCACAGTTCAATGTCTCATCTGAGACAGGCAAGTCCTTTCCACCTAGGAGCCAGTAAAATCAAAAGCAACGTAGTTACTTCCTAGGTACAATGGGGATACAGGCATTGGGCAAATACAGCCATTCCAAATGGGATAAATTGGCTAAAACAAAGGGGCTTCAGGCCCCATTCAAGTCCAAAATCCAACAGTTCAGTCAAATCTTAAAGCTCCAAAATGATCTCCTTTGACTCCATGACTCACATCCAGGTCATGCTCATGCAAGTGGTGGGTTCCCATGGTCTTGGGCAGCTCTGCCCCTGTGGCTTTGTAGGGTACAACCTCCCTCTAGGCTACTTTCATGGGCTGGTGTTGAGTGTCTGTGGCTTTTCCTGGTGCACGGTGCAAGCTGTCAGTGGATCTACCATTCTGGGGTCTGAAGGACAATGGCTCTCTTCTCACAGCTTCATTAGGCAGTGCCCCAGTAGGGACTCTGTGTGGGGGCTCTGACCCCACATTTCCCTTCCATACTACGCTAGCAGAGGTTCTCCATGAGAGCCCTACCCCTGTAGCAAACTTCTGCCTGGACATCCAGGCATTTCCATATATCCTCTGAAATCTAGGCAGAGGTTCCCAAACCCCAATTCTTAACTTCTGTGCACTGGCAGGCTCAACACTGCATGGAAGCTGCCAAACCTTGAAGTTTGCACCCTCTGAAGCCACACTCTGAGTTCTATGTTGGCCCTTTTCCGCCACAGCTGGAGCAGCTGGGATGCAGAGCACCAAGTCCCTAGGCTGCACACAGCACGGGGACCCTGGGCCCAGTCCCTGAAACCACCTTTTCCTCGTAGGCCTCTGGGTCTGTGATGGAATGGGCTGCTATGAAGACCTCTGACATGCCCTGGATACATTTTCCCCATTGTCTTGCAACTTAACATTCGACTCCTTGTTACTTATGAAAACTTTTGCAGCCAGCTTGAATTTCTCCTCAGAAAATGGGATTTCTTTTCTATCATATTGTCAGCCTGCATATTTTCCAAACTTTTATGCTCTGCTTCCCTTATAAAACTGAATGCCTTTAATAGCACTCAAGTCACCTCTTGAATTGCTTTGCTGCTTAGAAATTTCTTCTGCCAGATACTCTAAATCATCTTTCTCTAGTTCAAAGTTCCACAAATCTCTAGGGCAGGGGCAAAATGCTGCCAGTCTCTTTGCTAAAACATAACAAGACTCACCTTTGCTCTAGTTCCCAACAAGTGCCTCATTTCCATCAGAGATCACCTCAGCCTGGACCTTGTGGCCACATCGCTATCAGCATTTTGGTCAAAGCCAATCAACAAATCTCTAGGAAGTTCCAAACTTTCCCACATTTTCCTGTCTTCTTCTGAGCCCTCCAAACTGTTCCAACCTCTGCCTGTTACCCAGTTCCAAAGTTGCTTCCACATTTTGGGGTATCTTTTCAGCAGTGCCCCACTCTACTGGTACCAATTTACTGTATTAGTCTGTTCTCATGCTGCTGACAAAGACATACCCAAGACTAGGCAATGTACAAAAGAAAGAGGCTTATTGGCCTTATAGTTCTATGTGGCTGGGGAGAGCTCACAATCATGGTGGAAGGTAAGGAAGAGCAAGTCTTGTCTTTCATGGATGGCAGCAGGCAAAGAGAGACATCTTGTGTAGGAAAGCTCCCATTTTTAAAACCATCAGATCTCATGAGCTCATTCACTATCATGAGAACAGCACGGGAAAGACCTGCCTCCATAATTCAATCACCTCCTACTGGGTTCCTCCCACAACATGTGGGAATTGCGGGAGTTACAATTCAAGATGAGATTTGGGTGGGAACACAGCCAAACCATATCAAATGGACACAATAATAGTGTGATAGGAAGAATAATGGCCCTTAAAGCTGCCCATGTCCTCATCTTCAGAGCTATGACTATGTCACCTTACCTGGAAAAAGAACTTTGTGTGTTTAAGGTTACATGCAGACTTTGTGTGTTTAAGGTTACATGCAGAGGTGAGAGATTAACTTAGATTATGTAGGTGAGCTAAATACATTTGCATGAGTTCTTAAAAGCAAAAAACATTTCCTAGGGGTGATCAAAGAGAAAGATGCTATGATAGCCAAAGGATTTTCTGGGTAACTGTGGAAAAGGACATAAATATCCCTGAAAACTTGCTTCATTTGATTAAAAAATTATGTGAATTTTCTGGTGAAAAGACATCACCAGAAAGTACTGAAGAAGCCCTTCACAAACCTCAGAATTTTATATTAGCCACATTTTTAAAAAGTATTAAACATACTTTAATAATATATTTTATTTAATCCTATGTGTCTAAAAATAATCCCAGCTCTTTGGGAGGCTGAGGCGGGCATATCACGAGGTCAGATCAAGACCATCCTGCCTGACACGGTGAAAACCCGTCTCTACTAAAAATACAAAAAATTAGCTGGGCATGCTGGCATGCACCTGTAGTCCCAGCTACTCAGGAGGCTGAGAGGCGGGAGAATCACTTGAACCCGGGAGGTGGAGGTTGCAGTGAGCCGAGGTTGTGCCACTGCACTCCAGCCTGGGTGACAGAGTGAGACTCCATCTCAAAAATAAATAAATAAATAAATAATTCTAATGCATGATATATATAAAAATTATTAGAGATATTTTATGTTGTTTCATACTAAGTATTTGAAAGTATTGAGTGCTTTATACTGGCAGCTCATCTCAATTTGAACTAGTCACATTTCAAGTGCTCAATAGCCACAAGCGGCTGATGGCTACTGTGTTAAACAGTGCAGCTTACAGAGCATAAGTGGCCAAGTTTGTAGCTTTAAGACAGTTTTTTTTTTTCCTTCTTTCTTTCTTTCTTTTTTTTTTTTTGAGAAGGAGTCTTGCTCTGTAGCCCAGGCTGGAGTGCAGTGGCGCGATCTCGGCTCACTGCAAGCTCCACCTCCCAGATACACGCCATTCTCCTGCCTCAGCCTCCCAAGTAGCTGGGACTACAGGCGCCCGCCACCACGCCCGTATAATTTTTTTGTATTTTCAGTAGAGACGGGGTTTCACCGTGTTAGCCAGGATGGTCGAAATCTCCTGACCTCGTGATCCGCCCGCCTCGGCCTCCCAAAGTGCTGGGATTACAGGCGTGAGCCACCGCGCCCGGCCAAGACAGTTCTTAAGTGTAAGTAGATAACCAAGGATTACCAAACATTCGAGGAAAGTGTTTAATTTGAAATATAAAAACAAACAAATGTTGCGAGATAATTCCCTTTAGTCTTTCATATTTCTGCAAATCTTTCAAGCAGAGGCACAGAATGCTTTTCTAGGCTATCTTTTCAAGGGTCTTTGTACAGCAAACAGTCTTGAAAGAGACAGTATGACCTATCACAACAAAGGGCAAATTCATTTCCTGCTCAGTATACTGTCTCACTCTGGAGCAAAAGTCAGATAAGCTCACTGTCCATTATAAAAGACTGGGGTCCCCTAAGCTTGGGGTTCCTCTCCTATAATCACCTACTGTGCATGAAGGCATTACCCAGGCTTCTTTGTGTTGCCCTGTGGGAACCGATGCTCGGGAAACTGATACGAATGCTGAAACTCTGGCTGTGGCTATTGCTGTGAATAACGTAGTGTCTCTGACCCAGAAGTCTCATGCCTTCTTAAAGCATCCAAGCAACTGTAGTAGGCTAACTTGTTAGACTGCAAGTGGACTAAAAGTCTTAGACTCGTCATAATTCTTGACCAAAAAAAAAAAAAAAAAAAAAACAGGAAAAGACAAAAGCAGCTCGGAGAAAACGGAAACTGTAAAGGGATATAAAATTTTTTTAAAAATTAACTTGATCCTTAGAGAGATTTTGTAAAATTATTATATCCATGAAAGGAGAATGGGATGCCACAGAAATAGAATAATCATGGACTAAGAAAGAAATTTGAGGAGTTAAAATTGCGATGGCAGGAATGTAAAATGCATTAGAAAAGTTGGAAAATAAAATTGAGGAAAACAGGAAAGAAAGAAAAGAAAATTAGAAGATCCATCCAGGAGATCTAATATCTAAATAATAGGAGTTCCAGAATGAGTACAAAATTGAGGGAAAGAAATTAACAAAGAGAATAACTTAAGTAAATTTGAAACATGAGTTTTGAAGTTGAGTCCCACTAATGCAAAGCCCATTGGATAAAAGTAGACCCACACCAAGGCATGTCATCATTAAATTTCAGAGCCCTGGGAAAAAACAACATCTTGTCAGTTTCCAGAGAGACGTAAGACTTCCTGTATAAGGCCCAACAATTAGAATTGCTTTGGATCTCTAAACATCCTCAGTGGAAGTTAAAGGACAATAGAGAATCTGCCTTTAAAATTGTGAGAGCTCTCTTACCCAGCCAAATTGTCAATTTAATATGAGAGCAGCATACGAATACTTTCAAACATGCAAAGTCTTAAAAAGAGAGAAGTAAAAGGGACACATGGAATTATGATGAAATGAGATTCTCAAGATGACAATTGTGTACTAGGGTAGAAAGCAATCAGTCTGGAATAGAAAAATCAGAACAATTCCATCTGGAAAAGATGGTTTCGAGAAATTGAAATTGATAGAATATTTGATATATTTGAAAATATAAAGAGAACATTTAAACATTATGAGAGTATTTAGAGCTGAGGTTTGTGAAGAGCTCCAGAAGCACTTTTTGATGATATCTATTTACATATCTGTTCTAATTAATGATAAGCGCATTGAAAACTAAGCAAATTATAAAATAACACAACTAATCACTAACTTCTAGGAAAACAAAAAAATGTACAAGACAGAAAAAGCAAGAGTATATATCTATATATATATATCTATATATATATATCTATATATATAAAAACATGGTTCCATGGTGAGCAGTGTTTACATAGTCCTAATTATGTAAACACTGATTATTGATACATTCTACATTATCATATAAATATACTGTATCGAGAGAATAAGGGGATGAGAAGTGGGCTTGTAGGAGGGGGTGGATGCCATGAAAATCTTGATTATTTAGTTTTAGCCATTATGGAGAATGAACTAGCAATATAAGCATGTTACTCAGAAATATGAAGGTAAGTATCAAAAATAAGAGTTAAAATTGCTGCATGTGGTTGCCTCTGGGAGCTGTAATGGTCTGGGCATAGAGGATTGCTCTTAGTTTTGGTAATTAGTCTGTGGACTATATAACTAATATTATGTACAGCTACAACTTTCATAAAATAAATACTAACTTTAGTAACACAAAAATAAAAAGAAGACACTGTGTGATTTTACGTTGTGTTTTGTCCCCTTTCTGCCACCATGACAGGAGGGCAGGTGGCTTAAAATGAATTGTCAGCTGCTGGGAGCCATGTGGGTCCTATGGAAGCTTCTCCAACAGCCTCAGGGCAGCAGCAGCAGCACCCAGAGTAGCTCTTGTTCCTCTACGAAACCTCCTCAAAAAGGTACCATGGCCATGAATAAAGCATTCAAGACAGTCACCTTCCAGGAGGGTCCCACGAGGAGAAATGAGGGGAAGAACACAAGAAAGGCTTTGTCTGACTACAGGGAACAATTCATTGGCAGAAATTGCCCTGAGATTGACTCCCCATTGCCTTGGGTCCCGAGGTCCTGGGAGAGAAAAGGTCAGTTCATTTTTTATTAACTCTTTAAATGTCAGTGTCTTTATAATTAGTAATGTAACAAAATTATATGGGTGTAATACTTGGTGCCATGGGATCTTGGTTTTTCCCCCAGCTTGTGAGCTGGTTATCACAGTTCCATCAACCTGTGGGCTGTGGGAAGTTCTACCAGACTCTCAGCAAACAAAATGCTGTGTCCTAGACCCAGATGCGGCTCCTGTTCCCTGTCAATTTTGCAATTAGCAGGGGAGGGAAGATGGAGACAAACCATTATAAAGCAGATTAGCTTTTGATCAGCGCTATGAAAATGCTCCTAATAACCAATACTATAAGAGTTGAGGAACAAAAGATCTCACTCCTTGCTGCATTAATTACAGAAGACATCATGGCTGAGGCAGACTCTTAGAGGCAAATGCAAATTTCCCATAGGCAAAAATGGTGGGAGATTTCAGCCAATAAGAATAGCTTGAGTCAAGACACAGATATTTGGAAAGACAAAATTCAGTTGGAATGCCAACTATGTGTCATTATCAATAGCCTCATACGGTGCTAAAGACCAAGCTTCCCCTTCTGTAAATCTACCCAGAATCACATATTAGTCTGTGGCAGGACCAAGATTCAAACCCTGGTCTACCTATGCAAAATCTGTGTGTTCCTAGCATCCTGTGCTGCCTCTTATGTAAACATAACACAGTGTAAAGCTATTGGAAAAATAATTTTGGGCTCCCCCGAAGCCAGACCAGATAAAACTCAAGTGCAAGTAATTTATTTTGCAGTTGATTCCAGGAAACTTTAGTAAAGGAATGGGGAAAAGAGACAGAGAAGGAAAGAGAACTGATAAAGGGTTCTTTATTAAGAGAGTTGCCACTATAGCTAGAGCTCAGTCCAGCTGCGGAATTCAGGCATTCAGTGCACACAACCTGCTCCTCCTGGCTATACCTCCCCAAGTGGGTGAGGGGCCTGGGGTAATTATGTATTCCAGCTACTGGCTGAAGGATGCTGAGGGGGGTGTTAATTCTCTAACACTTTAAGCAGCCTGCCATATGGGTGACAAAGTAAGCTCTGTGGCCCAGAGAAAAACCCCAGGCAAAAAAAATGCAAGCACTGTAAGTTGGACAGACATACTGAAGTGGTGAGAGGAGATGGGTAGGGGATCAAAGAAAGCTCCATGAAAGCAGGGACTGTATCTGTTCTATTTACCACTGTACATCCACTGCCTGACACATACAAGATGCTTACTAAATAGCTGTGGAAGAAAGGAAGCGAGGGAAAGAGGGAAGAAAGGACAGAGGATTAGCAGAGTCAGGGCAACCACATTGCACATCTCCAGGACACTAGAGAAGAGGCCAGAAGGAAGAGCATAAAGGTCCTGAAAGACTTTGTTCAGTGTGCATGGAGGGCTTGTGAAAGTTTTGCAAGTTTGAAAGTCTGCAAGAACTTTGGAAAGTAGAGCAGAAATATGACATGACCACAGCAGAGTTTTAGGGAAATGAATCTACTACTCTTCTGTTCAGCAAATATTTACCAATCTTTCGGAGTCAAGAAGTGTTTCATTTTTAGTAAGGATGGGGCAAAAAGTAGAAGATCTACATTGCTGCAGAACATTTTTAAGTTATCTCAATTGTTCATGGAGGAGAACAGCTGCCGAATATTGTCAGCTTTCTATCTATTTCGTAGAGCTGGTGTGAAGGTGTGAAGAGTAGCACTTACCAAGAGACTGGGGACTGTGAGGACAGAGACTGGCAGGGCCCTCTGATGCAAAGATCAAAGAGGAGGCAACAAGGAGCAAGTCCCAGGTGATCTGAGGGTTGTCTCTGGCATAACAGCTGGTACATCTGAGAGTCACACTTTTTTCCCTCAAGTTGTAAAACTGGAAGAGGAGAAAACAGGAGGTGACACTTTAGGAAATATTGGGAATAGAATGAGTGTGAACTCCACAAGGGGATGGAGTCTACATGGGGATATTTAATTTCATTATATCACCTCCCTAATAGGCAATTCACTTAGAGCCTCCGGTGAACTGCAAGTCCCAAATCCCTTCTCCACACTTCAAAAATCCCAAAACTCTAAGCACTGATTTACTTTTATAAATTTGTACAAATTCATTTGACATCAAAACTTGACCTTGCTGTGAATTCATTCATAGTCTTCCTTTTCTTGTCCCACTTTGGGTGAGTACTCATTTTCCTCTAGAAAATTTTGCGGCTCTGAATTCCAAAACACATGTGGCCCCCAAGGGTATCAAACAAGGGATTGTGAACCTGTAATTAAACATGAAGTATTTGGCTTTTTTGCCTGTAAATAGGCAAAAAAGTTTTTTTGATGTTGAAGGGCAAGTCATGGAGCATCTGTTTTACTGATGTTGATTATACCAAATGTGGCATACTCCTGGCACTTGGCAGCAGTAGGGACATCTCCTGACCAGGGAGGCTCCTCAATGGCTGCAGTGATGACAATGATGATATGGTTTGGGAGCCAGCATTTTCCCGATCTTAAGAAAGGTAGACAACTTCTTGGAGGCCTGGTCTTGGGGTAGAGTTTTGGGAGTCACTATTGGAAGCACAACCTGAAATTTATTCTCAAACCTCCATTTTATACCCTGTAATAAATAATTTCTTGCTCGAACTAGCTAGAATAGAGTCTGACTTCTGCAACTGAGCCTGAAATGGTATCCCAGCCACACAGCAACACCGATCCAACCATGCTATAATTCCATTTTTTTTTTAACTCAAACTATTGTCAGCTGCATAACTGCCAGACTTGGTAGCCATAAAGTAAAATAACAAAATAAATGTGAAAATAAGCCGGGTGGCATGCGCCTAGTCTCATGTGCCTGTAGTCAGGAGCTGAGTTGGGAGGATTGCTCAAGCCCAGGAGTTTGAGGCTGCAGTGTGCTGTGATAGTGCCTATGAATAGCCACTGTACTCCAGCCTGTAGAACATAGAGAGACCCTGTCTCAAAAAAAAAAAAAAAAAAAGCCTGCTCACAAAACAAATATTTCCTACTACCAAGGCTGAGACTGCCCAGTAGAAGTCGATGCAGACAAAGATCTTTCAGCAATTGTTGAAACCACTACATTGCCTCCAAAAGTGATCCTGTTAAAACAGAACTATTCATTCGGATGTAGGCTTTCTGTCACTGTGTTAGTTAGTCAATATAAATCTATTTGGTAACCGTCGGAGAGAATGGAAGTAATACAGAGAAAGATAATACAGAGTATTTATTTCCAAGGAGTTTCTTCTCTCCTGGGCTTCTGGTCAGACACCCAACCAAGCATTATGCCCACTCTAAGTGCTGTAATGGGTATGCACAAAGTGCAATTACTTAGCCATTTCCTCCACTCACATCCAGGCATTTCAGAGCTTGCACAGCCTGAATCCACAGCCTCACTCCTACAGACAGATGCTTAATGTAAACACTTAATATCCATGTGTCTGTAACAGTAATAACGTCATGAGAACCCTAAAGGCAAAAAGCCTTTAAGAAGTAGCTAGGTAGAGAGTAATAGATTTATACCATGAAAATGTGTTTAATCAGGAGTCTGAGTACATGAAAATAACATCAAATCAACCCTATCTCTAAAAATGAGAGAAAAATTAAATAAGTAAGACTGATACTTGAAATATTAGTGTTTATTAGCAGAGTTTTTAGTGTGTAAACATACCCACTCTAATTTTGTCTTGAGAATTGGATTCTGAAAAAACTGTGATCAGCACAAAGGCATGTTGATACCCTGGCACCATGAAAGCATTGAAAGGGAGAAAAATGACTGGATTGGCAAAAGTCTTGACAAGAGAGGCCAACAGAAACCAAAAGCCTTCACGATTGTAACTCAATTTGTTTTCTGAGCTCAGAAGAGAATGACACTGTGCTAGATGGATTTCAGTTGTCCTTCCAGATCTGCTCTCCACTTCTCCACACTGGCCAGCACCCTTCATGTGCTGCTCATAAAGCTGAGAGCCACAGAGGAGCACACGGGGTGAGCTGTGATGAATGATTTTCATTTACCTTTCCAGATCCTCTGTCCACCCTGCTGTGCCGATGGGCATTTATGGACCATAGCGACAAGCTCCTTTGTCCCCTGGCTTCTGGTTAGAGAGCCAATGAGATGCACGGGCAAAGACTGCATGGAGAGGGAAAAGTGAGGTTGGGGCATTGCCTGCCCTCCCTGCAGGGCTATGAGTCTCAGAGTCCATGTTCCACGATCTAAGGCCAAGCGCCCGTCAAGCAGGCAGCTCTCTTTCATAGCTTCCAGGTCCAATGACCTTCCCTCTAAGGGTGGTAATAGCACTCCATGCTTAGCAATCACTATTCCTTTTAACCCAGTACATCTTTGCAAATTAGCCCTTTTTGAAACTCTTCAGTTTCCCTCATTTGACTGCATCACTTTTTTCTCGTGGAAACCCTCACTTGGGGATTATTGTTTAGGGAGAGTTTCCCCAGTATTTTTACAGAGCTAACAGGAAGTTAATTTGCCTGCCCTTTATACAGCTCAGTTAGATCAGCTTTTGTCTGGAAAGGAGCCTTGCAGGGCTTGGCTTTGTATCCTGTTGGGATGATCATCTCTCCAGTGTGATGACTAAGGGTTGTGTCCAGTTAGTGCACTAGCAACTGAAGTTAGGAAGGCTCGGGTGGACGCTGCCAACCAGCAATCCAATCTGCCTGATGGCCAATGCTTTGACTGCTGGGAGCCTGGAGCTTTCTGAATCAGACAACTTCCAGACTTCACATGTGCTGCCAAGCACAAGGTATGAAAAAGGTTTCTTTTCTTTAGATTCTGCTTTTTCACTAAAGCTGCATCTTTATCCAATTAATTAGAGAAATGTTACTCAAAGCATAGTCTGGGGACCACTGCTGGTATGCACACTGGTGGAGCTTGCACCAGAATAAGTTCACTACGTTCCACTGACAGGCTTTTTTCTTTTTTTTTTTCTCGGTAGCAAGACTTTTTGATGACTTGTTGATTTACAATTTCATAAGCTTTTTTTCTCATCACAGATGAGGAACAGATATTTACCAACCTGGTATTTGGGTACTTGCAGTAGCACTGAATTAGAGGACTGTGACATCGGACCTAGGCAATAAACTAGGTCAGCATTTCCCATGTTGTGCTCCATGGAATCCTAATCTTGTGACAGCCTGTCTATTAAGAGGAGGAAATGCTTAGAGAGTCACAAAGGACATGACCATGTTAATGGCTCTGATAAGTCCTGCAGTTAAAGAGTGTGCTTATTTTTGTTCAGCACAGAATTTCCCATACTTGTTTAAAATGATTATGTTATGTCATGGCTATTGCCACTTGTGAAATGAGTGTTCTGTGGAACTAACACTGTTGGCAAGGAAATGCTTCAGGAAGTGCTCAGCCAGAGGATCTCTAGAGTCTCTTGGGAAGATACTTATCTTCTCAGGGCCCCTGTTTCCTTAACTATCAATTAATGTCTAACATCTGACTAGTGGTAAGCATTTTCATATGCATGTCCTCAATGAGACTCGGGTTATCCTGTGAGAAATCGTGCAGGAATGGTACATCCCAGTCCACACAGGAGTAATTGAAGGGTCAGACAGATTATGTGACTTACTCAAAGTCACACAACTTGTAAAAGGTGAAACTAGAATTTGACACTCAGGTCTTCAAATTTTAAAATCTATGATTTCCTACTATACTGCATTGAATCTTTGAGCTGGAAGGACTCTTAGTGGATAATATGTCTAATCAGGAAAGTAATACTCTAGCAAAGGAGGGATTCAATGTGAATTCAGTGCTGGTCATTTAACTTTTAGCTGAAGTTCAAACCTGTTTCTTTACATCATTTTGACATCTTCCTCTTGTTATGGTCAAAGACAGCTTTCCAATGTCCTATGCACTCACCATCTCAGGGAATGGGTCGCATTGTCATATTCGTCTTCTGAAGTGAGTAGAAGATGGCCTGCCACAAACGTTGGACCTCTGGGTTTGTTCACAGAGCAAGGCAATGACATTGGGGAGACAGGAGGGCACTCTATATTTATATTCTGTACTCCTGAGTCAAGAAAAAGGAGCGTGAGATTTAACAGCACTTGGCTAAAACAATTAAGTCACAGCCTATCTTCTTGTGGTCAACTAAAAGAAAAGAAAAGAAAGTGAGATTATTTGTGTATTTTTAAAAACAAAGGCTAAGAAATAATCTGCTCACAATGTTCTCCATTCTGTATGTATGTGTTTCTAACTAGTTTTTAAAATTCTAATGATTCATTAATTCATTTGTTCATTCATTCAGTATGCTTTTCTTGAGTACTTACTCTGGGCCAGGCAATGTGCCAGGGGTTGAGGAAACAGAATGAATAAAATTAATTTGTCACCCAAGTCAAACATGAATCATCATTACCATCACAAACAAATACTGAGCATCTTCTATAAAAGGGGCCAGTACTGGGCACTTCCGGGATCTATAATAAGACATACCAAGGCAGGGTCCTTGTCCTCCAAGAGTTCAGTCTCCTTGAGGAAATAGCTATGCCCATAAAAGGCTAAGCATCATTGTGCAATGCTGAGTGTCAGCCCAGTAGCATGAAGAACAAGAGTAACCAGCATTCCAGGGATAAGAAGTCACTCTTGGTCCAGGCAGGTGGGAGCTGTCAGAGTGGCATAATTGTGGTCAAAGCTAATAATAACTCTATTATAAACCACAGCATTGCAAGGAAGCAGGAATAATTTTTCTGAGAGAATGAAATCTTTTTGGTTTAAATTGATCTCACGGAAATAAATCTGGCACTTAAAAGAGTTTCGGGTTTCATTTATGTCATGAGGGTCCATTTGCGGGTGACTAGTTCCTGAAATAAAGAACTCGTCTCTCTAGGCTGGAGTAATCTTGAATCTGAGAGATGAAAGTTCATTATTCTTTTGGAAGTTAGTCAACATTAATTGTGTTTGGCACTTTTTAGGTAAGGAAAATTATCCTACACTGGATGGTTACAATTACATTGTTATGTCTGAGAGGATTTTCTCATGTAATTACTATGTGCCGGCTCTCTAATTACAAGGAGGGCCTGAATTTTCTTCCTGTCACTGCAAATGATGTCTCTACTATATTGAAAAAATAGTGGACTTTCTTATCCTCAAATAAGGTATCAAAACTGGTAAGCCATGAAGAACTTAAAAATACCGTTGACGATATAGATATTTCTACAGCTTTATTTTAAAAGTTTAGGTATCATATCCTATTGGATTTAGAGAAATTTTGATAATTTGATTAAAATCTTATGTTTATGTTGTTACATTCTAAGTAGAAAATCAGATCCATGCTTAGTATGGGTTTTAAATTTTATTTATTCTAAATTCTTAGAAAAATGCACAGCTAATATATGACTTACTTGACCTCAACTTCAACGAGCAAAAGAAACTTGCAAATTTAAGGTATTTAATAAAATGCCTCCCCACCTACCTTGAATTCTCATAGAAAATACCACAGGGTTTGACTACAAACAAGAAACACTAGAGGTTTCTTCCTTCCCAATAAGGACAGTTATTAAAAAGCTGGGTGAAATAATTTTCTTACATTATTTCTCTTAAAAAATCCAAGAGTTAATAAGATAGTGAAGATTTAATCTACAACAGTACAGAAGACAAAATCCTGGGAAAGTAAGTTGAGCACACAAAGCTGCTTTGACCTCAATAGCATTTTCCAAACCTGAAGAAACATGCAAAACTGAGGTGCTGTCTCGGTGGCCTCACAAAGCAAGTAGGAAAAAAGTGAAAACCTAGGCCCACCCATAGTGGGGAGCCCATTCTCTCCATAGATATTAAACTGGGATCCAAGGTTTATGCCCTCAGGGAAATAGAAAGCCTAAAGGAAAACAACTTTTGCTTGGATTTGCAGCCCAGGTTTGCATCAACTGGATGGTCCAAGGAGCCTCAAGCCTTGAACTTAGACTAAGCAGATCCCTTACTGGTAACGCTCCGGGAGCAAATAAGAATGGTCTCCAGAGAAAAATTCTGTCATCTCAGAGTTTAATCACTCTCAAATTATTTTTCAAATACAACAACCAGTCTACAGTCAAATATGACTTGTTGCATAAACATGACAACATAAATGAGAACTAGCAGAAAAAAATAGACAATAGAACCAGACCATAAAGACCTAAAATGTTAAAATTATAAGATACAGACTACAAAACGTTTATTATGTTTAAAGAAATAAACATGTTTCCAAGGAATAAGAAACTACAAAAAGTCCAATAGCACCACCCAACTTTTGTAAAAACAAACAAACAAAATGCCTTTAAACACTTCCAAATACATTTCAACAGGAAAATGTGAGGCCAGTGATTGCCATGGAGAGCTCCACGGCCAAAGTCACATACACTTCCTGGGGTGACCAGTATCCAACAACTGATCAATACTGGTTATGAAGTCCTGGCCAATTCCTGGTCACCACAGCTGCATAAGTTATCCCATCCTCAAACTCCCTGTGAGTCGCCCGACACTTCTGTTGAGTCTTATTGGATGATAAGCTGTGGTTGTTGCTTGGGCACTTTAGCTCCTCATGGCAAGGGACAGGTAGGTATGGAGAAGAATCACCATCTTGGCAGAAGTAATTGACTCCTGCTGTTAGGCAATAAGGGCACAGAGGAATATAGTTAGCAACCAGTTGATTCCCCTGGGTGCCTCCTGGTATTCCTTTCCTTAATTGTGACAGTGAATGGTCAAATGCAGCAACCTGGCCTGTGAAAGGCATGGTGATCAGGGGCTCAGACCCTTCCAAGTCTGACTCACAGGACCACATAAGCCAGTGAGTCCACAGAAATGTTAGAGAAATCCAGAATGGAGAGAAAAGGAGGGACCTGATGAGTGTTTGTTTTGGCCTTGAGATTATCGGCAGCTGTAGTTCATCCCACTAACCTTATTCTCCTAAATTTTCCTCTGGAAGAGAGGCCCACTAAAATCCTGGAGGCATTGCTCCCAGAACCTGTTTGAAGCACTGGGTCCAAGTAGGGCAATGTGTGGATTATGATGGATGCGGTTATGGTCAGCCTAGATCACCCTTTAGGATTTGAGGCACTTCCAAACTGATGAGATGACCCTGAGCCACCTAGCTTAAGGACTCACTTCCTTCCTGGGTGGCTCATATCCAGGGACTAATCAACATGGGGACATAATATCCCCTTTCTCTCCTCTTCTCCATGTGGGGCACCACTGAAGGTGATTTCACCTTCAGAACTCCCTGCAGGGTTGACTGTGTCTTCCATTGAGATATCCAGCATCACAGTTCAACTGTGCCCAGTCCTACTTTCTTCTCTTCTCTTACACATGTTCAATCCGCAAAGCACTCCTGCGTAAACCTCCTGTGTTCAAGTCTGTTATTCAGGAGACCCAGCCTGTGACACTTGGATCTTCACTGAGTTGAGCTTCTGTACCTTACTGGGGTCCAGATATTTCTTCTTCAGACATTCTCTAATTTTAAGAACCTTATCTAAGGGACAGGAAGTCTTTGTTCTTTCTGACAATCTGGACAAGCTTTCAGGACATTTCCTAGAAATCATGCTGCAAGGAGTGGCAGGACTCCTGATATTTGATATATGCCCTACCAAACTCATCCCAGCTCTTCCCATATTTGACAATGACTTCAGAGAAACCAACAAAGTCTAGATTCTTAGGAGGGGGAAGCTAGTGCCCATCCCTCTTCACAGCTGAAAACACTCAATTGATTCAAAGTATTTGCATTTTAACTTTAAGAGCCCAGGCCATTTATCTTAATGATAGTGGGCCACTGTAGTGCCAGCAGTATCTACAACAAGGTGGAAATTGTAGGAATAGCACTAAAATAGGGAAGTGGGGGACAAGCTGCTGGCTATCCCATGGAGAGTTTCAGATGCGGTGCCCCTAGAGAAGTCCACTGTATGACCAAGTTGCTTTAGTTAAAATCACTGAGTGACTAAGGGTCACTTACTATGAGTGTCGGTAGAGACAAAGTTTTATTCCTTCACCACAGCAATGCCCCATTCCCCAAACCACTGAAAATAGACTCTGGTTAAATTAGCCTATATTTGAGGACACTCACACATTGGTATCATTTTGAGTTTAACGTAATCAAGCAGAAACCTCAGCTGTGGGAACCATTTTAATGCAGAGCCCATTTGTATTTGTCCCCTCCAGATCAATCTAAATGCAATTTCTTCACATTAGGTTCTTTGCTGGTTTGCAAGTAAGCTTTTTGATTTTTTTATTTTAACAAATACTAAATGTAGAAACATCTATTTTTAACAAGAAAAATAGACACTCTTAAAAACAGAGCGGGCTATTTTTTGGTTTTGGGAGAGGAGGTAGAAGAGCAGTGGGGAAGTTTAACCAAACATGGCCTATTTTACTGGTTCCAGTATAACATAAGTGTTTTCAGTTATGAGCTACCTTGATGGATTTATTTACCTTTAGATGTTTTTATTGGCTTGAGGAGCCATGGGGTTAAAGGAAAAGAGGGAACAAGGAAGTGAAAGCCTTTGAAAGAAGACAACCAGTGGTGTCATCCAAGCATCCCAGCATTAAAACTAAATAGGATTCTGTAAAGTTTCCCTATAAATTGGTTACTTGGAACCCAGAGCCCTGGAGAAAGAGACTTTCCCAGGCTGCCAGTCAAAGAAAGACATATGCATATGGATTCCCTGAAATTAATGCGAGGGGGAAAGTCTACTAGGATTGTAAATGATCTAAGTGCTTAATGCACTTTCTTGGCAGATCCGAAGCAAAATTGTTTCCTCAAATTCAGGCCTCAGAGGCTGTGAGCCAAGCAGTTGTCAGTGGGTCTTGTAGTTAGTAGATACTTCTTCCTCTCCCCACACCAACGCTTATTGGGCCGTCCTTTCCCAGCTCTAAAGCTGAGAACCCTGCCCTTTTGTGCTCCTCTGGCCTAGGCCTGCTGGCAGCAGCAGCTCCACACTTCTGCCTGGAGGGCAAGAAAAGGAGGGGCTTGAGGGTGAGGGGACTCACAGAGTTGGAGGGGCATGCCACTTTGCCCATTTGCTTA
The DNA here is from genome assembly GCF_028858775.2 of Pan troglodytes. Classification (NCBI taxonomy): domain Eukaryota; kingdom Metazoa; phylum Chordata; class Mammalia; order Primates; family Hominidae; genus Pan; species Pan troglodytes. The sequence continues at coordinate 59,961,030 of NC_072402.2, forward strand.
TTTCATCGGTGATTCATTTTTCTTTCATGAGAGAAGGAAAAACGAGAGGAGAGAGTGAAGGTAAAAAGGAAGTTCTGCAGCCCTGGAAGAATGTCTGAGGGACATTCTGATTCAGGAGTTTATAGCTTGGGCAGGGTTGGCACTGCTACTCACATGATACATAAGAACCAGGCTGATGAGTTGAAAATTAGCTTCTGTTTTGATTTTGTCCCAGAATACAAAAACATTCACTTTCCTTGATAGAAAGCAGAGTTGAGAAGACTTTCTATCTGGCAATATTTATAAACTTTATGGGATCCTTACATAATGAGATGAAACGAAGTTTTATTATCTTAATGGCTGTTGCTTAGAAATGTTTTGGGACCCCGCGGGCTTGAGTGTTTCTTGGCCACAAAACTTCAAAGTATAATGTAAAACTGGCTTGCACTGGATATGAGAGAAATTCACATTTTGCTCTGAGGATAAAGGGAGAAGATAGACAAGAAGAGAAGAAATGCAAGGAGGAGGAAGACAGAGCATGGAGCCAAGTGGACAGAGGAGAGGACCAGGTGCGGGTACTGGCAGGTGAAGCATGCAGTCATGGGGACGGCTGAGGCTGTGCGAGAGGCATGGTAAGGCTGCTCTTCCACATGAAGTTCCTGGCCTTGCTGTGTCATGAGACTCCATTTCTGCTCCAGAATCACCCATAAAGACTCCTCTGTTCATATTTTCTTTTCCGTGGAACTCAGAAAGGGGGCAGGTGTTCTGTGGTATGGTCCTCATGGTATAGCACATAGTTGAGACAAGCTTAGGAGGAGGACCTCATGAGAAAGTGAGGACTCGTGGGACTCACGGGCTCCTGCCAGTGGTGGATTTGGGAGAGCAGGATTGAGTTAATTTGATCCAGATCTCCAAGGGCCAGGGACTCAGTACACAACTTTTGAGTAATAAAGATGATGGAAAGTAAGATATTATTTGGTAAAATCTGCATGACGTCCCAAACAGTAGGATCCAGAATACATGGGAACACTCTTTCTCTTCCAATGCATTTAGATTTGCAGTCTCATCAGTGCTGGGCCCTGCCTGGCACAGAGTAGAAGGTCACTGACCCTGCTCTCAAGTGAGGGTGGGTATGTAAATAAATGAATACAAGAAAATGAGTACGCTGATACAGCAATGAGGAAAAATGCAGCATTCGTGGAAGGCAAGTTATGCCTTATCAGGTATAAAAACACTACAGTGGTCCTCAGCCTTGATGGGTCAACCCTTCTTAGTGTGAATTTTGTTAACAGCCTGTGTCTGAAGTACCTTTCTAGGCACTGCAACTTTCTGAGTGTTTCCCTTCAGGACTCTATGTTAAAACAAACAAACCCAAACAAAAAAACACTTCTGTATTTCCATGGAAGTGATTTTTAAGAAAAACAAATAATAAAAATGCATGACTTTTGGGTTGCCATATCAGGGCAAAAATAAAGGAAATAGTGCCTAGAAAGGGATTGTGAAGGCAGTGGCACCCTCTGCAAATGGCACCTGTTGCTACAGGTGCAGGATTTCTGGGGGAAGAAGAGGATTTCTTCCTGACAGGCAGGTCCACAGTGCAGCGCAGGCCATGCTGATACAACCTGGAGCATCTCACCATTAAGGGAAATTCCACATTAGGGAATATGGAGATTTAGAGATTTTTTTTTTCTATTCTTCTGACATTTATACCTTGCATACTTTTGCTTTAGAAGATATAATTGACATAATTTTTAAAATGGCTTGCTGTGTGCTATGATGACAAGACAGGATTTAGAGTCAAAATTCCTGGATTTTTATCCCGACCTCTTAACGAACCAGTTGCCAGAACTCATACAAGCCACTGCTTTGTGAGGCCTCAATTTCCTCATCTATAAAACAGGCTGCTAATAACATCTGACATTTTCACAAAAGCCTTTCTCTGGCTTAATGCTAAGTGTCATGCAATTGACAGTCTTTAAATCACACCTCCTAGACCTTGGGAAAGCAGTTTGTTAGTTTATTATTTATGTAATCCTCTCTGTCTTTCTGAACACTTTCTATGCTTCAGGCACCATACCCAGTGTTTGAGTTGATTGTCTTCTTTCTTTTCAACACCACTCTACGAATTTGGCACTATCGCGACCCCATTTTTACAACCAGGGACACGGGCTGAGAGGTCAAACAGTTGGCCGTGATCACCCAGCTGAGATCCTGGCCTGACCCAGAGCCCACACCTCAGAGCCCCCTCCAAGAAGCAGCCAGCTAGTTCTGTATCTGTCTTGAGTTTCTGTCTAAAGCTCTCCTTACCCCTCCTCCTTCTGCCTGGAAAGAAGACAGAAGTTGCCCAGCGCCATTCAACCACCTACATTTACTGTAACTATGTCACCAGCATCTCTACTTTCTGAAACCTCTGAGTAGTATCATCTTGGGCCCTCAGTGCATAGATTTGCTAGAGAACCCCCAGCATCCTTCAGTGTTTGGAGAGTTCCGTGTGATGAATGGTACCATTGGTCTTTGTGTGCTTGGCGCTGGAGCCCCTGATGTTGATTAGACCAGGACTGATGAGCTGCTTGGCTCCTGCCCAGCTGGCAGGCCCTAGCCCCCACTTCTCACACCTAATTGAAGCAACACAGCCCAGGCTCTCCAAGACCACTCGCTGCCAAATGATGAAAAATCCTCTGACCTCCCTCCTGATTGTTTTCAAATTAAAAGGTACTTTGGGGACAACTGAAATTCCCCCAAGTGCTTGTCTGAGCAATTTTGGCAGCTTCTCCCAAAGTGCTCTGGCTCCCAGCACAACCACCCAGCCTCAGACTCTCCACCTAGCGCAGGGCCCAGGCCCTGTCTGTTTTCTGAGCTCAGGCCTTGAGCACAGTGCCAGCTCCTTGCCTGCGGGGGGCTTCTTCCTGCCCCAGGGGAACTGATACCTTTGCCTCACATTGATACGTGGAAAGAAGAGCAAGGGGAAGGGCCCTGGAATCTGCTCTGGGCTTCCGGGGGAGCAGCTTCTAGTACCGCAGCTGAGGAGCACAACCATCAGCACCGGGCATGGGATGCTTGGGGGCCTTTGCTTAGTTCTATCTGTCAGGGAGGACCCTCACTGATTGAGGGATGCACAGAATCATTAGTTTTCCTCCCCACCTACAAGGATAAGATCCACAGAGAGTTAGAGCTGAAAGGGGCACAGAGGAGCTTGCTTTTCTCATTCAACCTTATGTTTTGAGATTTATATCTGTAGACACATGCATCTCTTTATCAATTGTAACTACTGTAGATGTGTCCATTGTGACTATGCTGCCATTTATTTATTTATTTTTCTGTTGATGTACATTTATTTTCAATTTTTTACAATTATGAATATACCACAAATGAACTTTCTCATAAATGTGTCTTTATATGTGTATGGGAGTCTTTGAGGGGTAGATATCTAAATAGAATGAAATTTCTGGGTCTAAGAGTAGGCACATCTTTATCTTTCTGTGTTGTCAAATTCTTCTCCAAATTGATTGCACCAATTTGGACCACCTCCTACATTGTGTAAGAGTTATCATTTCACACTCATTAGATTGACAAAAGTGAAAAAGTCTAACATCCCCTAGTATTGGAAATATCGTGGGGAAATGGGAGCTCATGGCTGTTTTAATTTGCATTTTCCAACTCTTAGTTGATTTCACATTCTGGTTTCTGTGTGCACGTGTGTGTGTGTGTGTGTGTTGCTGGTTTATATCCATTGCCCATTTTTCTATTGAATATTTTGACTTTTTATCCTACTGAATTGTAGAAATTGTTTTTATGTGTTGGATACTTTTCCTTTGATGATTACATGAAGATCAGTTATCTTCCCCCAGTCAGTGGCTGGTTTTTCACTCAGATTACATTAAATTTTAAAACTTACAACAACAAAAACACTATAAGTAATCTTTTGCTTTGCAGGTGCTGCTTTTGTGACTTATGGAAAAAATCCCTCTCTACTTTGAGATCATATTCTTCTTTTTTTATATACAATTGTAATCTGATCCGGGCTGAAAAACGAAGTATAGCAGTTTAAATAGCAGGAAGTAGTCAACAACTCATTATAAAAGCAACGGAAAACACGGAAATGTGCATCAGAAAGTCCCACCGGTTTCTCCCAAGTGTTTAACCTTGAGAAGATCACTGAACTTCTCTGTAAAGCAGGCAATATGTGTCCCTGTGTTTCTCACCGGTTGGATGGTAAGCCCTGAACACATATCAAGTAGGGTTGCTATTCATGTGGCCTGCCCTCAGCTGCTATTGTATTCTTGTCCTCTGGGATTTTCTGGACTTGTAAAACCTCAAGCTGCAATTAAAACACCATCCTCCACACCCTAGGCCAGAATGCCTGGGCTCACCTGGGTGACTCAGCTGAGACATGGCAAAAAAACACTCAAAACTTTGAATCTGAGCCGGCTTCTTTCATTCAAGTAAGGGCCAGTTCACAGAGCCCCTCCAAGGGAGATGGTGCTTGGAGTAGGGAGGTAGGAAAAGGTTGATATAGTTTGGTTCTGTGCCTCCACCCAAATCTCATCTCCTGTTAGGGAGGGGCCTGGTAGGAGGTGATTGGATCATGCGGGCAGTTTCCCCCATGCTGTTCTCATGATAGTGAGTGAGTTCTCACAAGATCTGATGGTTTTAAAGTGTGGCACTTCCCACCTTGCTCTTTCTCTCTATGGCCACCATGTAAGATGTGCCTTGCTTCCCGTCACCATTTTAAGTTTCCTGAGGCCTCCCCAGCCATGCAGAACTATGAGTCAATTAAACCTCTTTCCTTTGTAACTTACCCAGTCTCAGGTAGCTCTTTGTAGCAGTGTGAAAATGGACTAATACAGGGGTCCACAATGAAGTCCTGGATTCCTCAGAGGGAGGAGTGGGGAGAAATGAAATATTAGTCCGCACTCTCTCCCTCAGTGAGATTCCTGTAGGTTTTCTGGAGTAACTGATCAGGACTAAGTCTAGAAAAATTGGAAATAGAAGAAATGAAATTTGTTTTGAACTGAACTTCAGTTTTGCTATTCTGCAACTCTTAGTTCCTTTTTTGATGCTCTTTCTCTTTCTCCCATGTCATGCTCATAGTACTCCCACCCCCACCACCAATCTCTCCTATTCTGCCTACCAAAACTTGCACTTGGAACAGCATCTGGCCTAGAAGGCCTCAATAAATGTGGCTATTATTAGCAAAGAATAAAGGAGTGGCATCCTTTTGTAATGTACTTTACATGTAGGTACAATGATCATCACCCCCATTTTACAGATGAAGAAACTGAAGAAAAAGAGGATACATTAGCAGCCAAGTTGATGGAAATATTAATTAAAGAGGCAGATTCACATTAAGGTGGAGCCCACACTCTGAAGAACTCTGGCTTCTCAGGCCTTGTTGACCTGCAGGTGCCTAGTTCCCTCCTAGGGAAATGGGTGAGTTATTCTTAGTGGAGTCCCCTCTTGGGATGTGTGTGTGTGTGTTGGGTGTATTCAAACAGAGGAACAGGGATGAAAGGAAATGAGAGAGCAGTGAAGACAGAATTTGAGAATGTGGGCTCTCAAAGGGTCAGCTTTGAAAAAGAATTTTTAAAAATAATGGGAAAAGAAAGGCTTTATCTTATTTAAAAGGCATTCTTTAAAAATCACCATCACCCACAATAACAACAGATAAGGAGAAGGCAGTAACTACTGATGGATTTCAGAAAAACTTGGGAAAATATTTAGGAACAGGGAGTCCATCCTCATGCCCCTACTGAATCTACCCACATTCATATCACCAGTCAGTTGTGAGCAATTGCCCCAGAGCCTCTCTGCAGGGAGCCCTAAAGGACCAGAAGACAGATGGAAGAGCAAGCTCCTCCTGCCCTGGGTTCAGTGGTTCAGATGGTAGTCACTGGTTCTAGAAGCCTCGTCAGGAACTCCTAAAGGAGAAGGAGCCAAAGTCCATTCCCAGCTGAGTGATTCCAGGCTCTGGAAGGTGGGAAGTTTGAGGGGAAGAAGGAGCCTCACCAACTCTTAAATCTATCCCAAGACTCTAACTCTTGCCTTTCCCATGTAAAGACCCATAGCAGAGAGTATCACAACATGGAAGAGAGAAAACATCCACCTCAGCCTAGAGAAAGCTTGATTTAGAGATCACAAAACAATTGTGTGTGTGTGTGTGTGTTTCTTTTTAACACCGCTATAGTTGAATTCTCATTTTATAATGTGGGATGTTCATTCAATATTTTAAAGTTTAAAAACCAGTGAGTGGGGCTTCAGGTTTTCAGTCCAGCACATAAGGAACTTAGAATTCATCACTCCATCCTAACAATAAGCAAAAAGCTGAACTAGCTGAAAAATTAGCAACCAAAGAGGTGAGGTCACAAGGAAAACCACTGTCCCCAAAATTAAAGAGACAGACAAACATCTACAGAGAATCACAACTTATTGTGGCAGAAATCCAGAAGTAGAAACCTCCATAGGAATCAATTCTGGGTAGAGAAACCTGAACTGTAATTGATAAACTGCTGTAGACTAGATGTGAACAAGTCTGAAGATTAAAACTCCAGGAGGACCCAGTCGTGAGGGAGGTGGCACATTTTCATGAGTTTTACCTCCAGGAACTCTACCAAGTTATCACTGTAAATATTAGAGAAAAATCCTCTTGGGCTTCTGGTCAGGGAAGGGGAAAGGGAACCATTTTAACATATACCAGAGCATTTTGTTCTTCTTAACAAGGCCTGTGCCCGGGAGAAGTTATTGTACTAGAGCCTCACTTGCTGTGGTTTTATGAGAGCCTAAACCTACTGGAAGAAGGAAAATAAGTCAACTCTAGCCAGCTCTAGCCTTCCACCTGGGGAAAGGGAAACATACAACTACAGTTCTTTCTAGCCTTTCACATGTGGTGAGGTAATTGCCCAACTCCAGCTCACTCTAGCCTTCCGTGTGGAAGAAAAATACCCAACTTCAGTTCTTTCTAGCCTTTCATATGGGGGAAAATAATCACTCAACTCTAACCCACTCTTCCCCACTAGAAGAGTGGAAAAAAAAAAGAGAGAGAAACTAAGAAGCACTGGCAAAGTTCACAGTCCAGGGTCACAGACTCACCAAAAGACTGAGACCTAATTATAGCGCTGTAAAATACTTCCCCTCCCCTCACACCTTACCACTACATTACTAAAGACCTACCTACCATAGTTTCCTTTACCCAGCACATTGTGTCCCTTTTTCAAGAAAAAATTACAAGGCATTCTAAAAGCCAAAATACACAGCTTGAAAAGACTAAATAAGCAATGGAATGAGAGTCAGATATGGCAAGAATGTTGAAATTATCAGATTCAAAATGTTTTAAACCTATGATTAATATGCTAAGAGCTTTCATGGAAAAACTAGACAACATGCAAGGACAAGTGGATGATGTATGCAAAGGGATGGAAATTCTAAGAAAAAACAAAAAGAAGTTCTAGAGAAAAAACATTGTACAATGAATGAAGAATGCCTTTGATGGACTCATTAGTGGACTGAACACAGCTAAGGAAAAAATCTCTGAGCTTGAGGATATGACAATAGAAATTTCTAAAACTGAAAAGCAGAGATTGAAAAAAAGGCAGGGGGGAGACGTAACAAAATATCCAAGAACTGTGGGGACAACTACAAAAGGAGTTATTTATGTGTATATAAATAACTAAAACAAATTAAAGAAATACCAGATGGAGAAGAATGAGAAAGGGGAATAGAAAAAATATTTGAAGCAATGGTGACTGAGGGATTCACCCAAATTAGTCAAACACCAAACCACAGATCCAGAAAGCTCAGAAAACATGAGGCAGGAAAAATAAAACAAACAAACAAACAAACAAACAAACAACCCAACTACATCTAGGCATATCATATTCAACTTCAGAAAATCAAAGATAAAGAAAAAAATCTTGAAAGAAGCCAGCGGGAAAATACATCTTACCTATGGAGTAGCAAAGATAAGAATTACATATGACTTCTCCTCAGAAACCATGCAAGCAAGAGGAGAGTAGAATAAAATATTTAAAGTGCTGGGAAAAATGACCAGCTTAGATTTCTGTATCCTGTAAAATTATCCTTCAAAAGTAAGAGAGAAATAAAACCTCTCTCAGGAAAAAAAAAAAAAAAAACCAGAGGGAATTTGTTGCTAGCAGATATGTTTTGCAAGAAAAGTTAAGAGAAGCTCTTGAGAAAAAATGAAAATAATAAATGTCAGAAACTCAGGTTTCCAAAGAAAGAAAGAGCATCAAAAAATGAATAAGTAAAGGCAAAATGAAAACTTTTATTTTTCTTATTCTTAATTGATCTAACAGTTAACAATTTGCTCAAAATAATAGCAATAATGTATTCAATAGGTATGCATATATCCACAAGTGAAATGAATTACAGCAATGATACAAGGGATGGGAGCAATGAATTAGGAGTATTTTCTTATAAGATATTAGTACTACCTGTGAATTGGTGTAGTGTTATTTAAAAGTGGACTTAAATTAGTTGTAAACTTCAAACTTTAGAGCAACCACTAAAAAATGTTAAATATAATTGATATACTAAGAAAGGAGAGAAAATGGAATAATATAAAATGCTCAGTTAAGGCCACAAAAAGCAGAAAAAGAGTGGAAGACAAGAATATGAACAAAGAACAAGGGCAACAAATAGAAAATAGTAACAAATATGGTAGATATTCATCTAACTATATCAATAATCATTTTAAATGTCAATGGTCTAAATACACCAATTAAAAGACAGAGGCTGTCAGAGTGGGTCAAAACATAAGAATAAAAAAATTAAGATTCAACTATATGTTGTCTATAAGAAATCCACTTTAACTATAAAAACCATGACAGGTATAGATTAAAAGTGAAAGGATGGAAAAAGATATAGCATGCTAACACCGATCATAAAAAAATGAGAGCGGCTATGTTAGTATGATATAGAACAGACTCCAATGGAAGGAGAGTTATTAGGGTTAAAGAGGCACATTATATAATAATAAAGGATCAGTACTCCAAGAAAACATAACAATCTGTAATGTGTAAGCTTCTAACAACAGAGCATCAAAATATGAGACAAAAACTGATAGAACTGCAAGGAGAAATAGATTATCCACTACCACAATTGGAGATTTTAACACTCTTTTATTAGAAATGGACAGATCCAGCAGGCAAAAAATCAGCAAGGACATAGTTGAACTCAACAGCACTACCAATCAACTGGATATTATTGACATCTATAAACTACTTCATCCAATAACAGCAGATTACACATTCTTCTCAAGCTCACATGAAACATTCACCAAAACAGACTACATTCTGGGCCATAAAACACACCTTAACAAATTTAAAATAATAGAAATCACACAGTGGCTACTCTAAGACCACATTGAAATTAAACTAGAAATTAATAACAGAAAGATAGCTGGAAAACTTCTGACCTCAAGTGATCTATCCACATCAGCCTCCCAAAGTGCTGGGATTATAGGCATGAGCCACTGTGCCTGGCCAACGACACATTTCTAAATAACATGTGGGTCAAAGTAGAAACGAGAAAGTTAAAAATAATTTGAACCAAATGAAAATAAAAATACAACTTTTCAAAATTAGTAAGATGCAGCAAAAGCAATACTTAGAGGGAAATTTACAACGTTGAATGCATATATTAGAAAAAAAGATTTAAAATCAGTAATCTAAGCTTCCATTTTAGGAAACTAGAAAAAGAAGAGTAAATTAAATATAAACTCAGCAGAAGGAAAGAAATAATAAAAATTAGAGCAGAAATCAATGAAATTGAAAATAGGAAGTCAATGGAGAAAATTAACAAAACTAAAATGTGGTTCTTTGAAAAGATCAATAAAAATCAATAAGCCTCTATCCAGGCTAAGAAAAAAAGAGAGAAGACACAAATTACTAATATCATAATTGACAGAGAGAGCATTACTGCAGATCCTACGGATATTAAGTGGATAATAAATGAATATTATGAACAACATTATGTCCACAAATTTGATAACCTAGATATGATGGATCAATTTCTTGAGAGATACAATCTGCCAAAACTCATACAAGAAGAAATAGAAATCTAAATAGGCCTACGTCCATTAAAAAAAAGGAACCAACAATTAATAAGCTTTTGAAAGAGAAAGCACTAGGCCAAGATGGGTTCACTGGTGAATTCTACCAAATATTTAAGGAAACAATTATACCAATTTTCTACAATTTCTTTCAGAAGATAAAAATATAGGGAACACTTTACCAAGTGTTCCCTATTCATGCTATGAGGCCAGCATTACCCTAATTACCCATTACCCTAAAACCAAACAAAGACATTACAAGAAAAGAAAACTACAGACAAATAACTCTCATAAATATAGATGCTAACTTCTCAACAAAATATTATCATATCAGTTCCCACAATGTTTAAAAAGAATTATACACCATAACCAAGTGGGATTTATTCAAGGTATGAAAGACTGGCTCAACATTAGAAAATCAATATAATCCATCATAGCAACAAGATAAAGCATAAAAATTACTTGATGATATCAATAAATGCAGGAAAAGCATTTGGCACAACCCAACACCCATTCATAATAAAAACCTTCAGCCACTGCTCAATGAAATAAAAGAGGATACAAAGAAATGGAAGAACATTCCATGCTCGTGGGTAGGAAGAATCAATATCGTGAAAATGGCCATACTGCCCAAGGTAATTTATAGATTCAATGCCATCCCCATCAAGCTACCAATGACTTTCTTCACAGAATTGGAAAAAACTACTTTAAAGTTCATATGGAACCAAAAAAGAGCCCGCATTGCCAAGTCAATCCTAAGCCGAAAGAACAAAGCTGGAGGCATCACACTACCTGACTTCAAACTATACTACAAGGCCACAGTAACCAAAACAGCACAGTACTGGTACCAAAACAGAGATATAGATCAATGGAACAGAACAGAGCCCTCAGAAATAATGCCGCATATCTACAACTATCTGATCTTTGACAAACCTGACAAAAACAAGAAATGGTGAAAGGATTCCCTATTTAATAAATGGTGCTGGGAAAACGGGCTAGCCATATGTAGGAAGCTGAAACTGGATCCCTTCCTTACACCTTATACAAAAATTAATTCAAGATGGATTAAAGACTTACATGTTACACCTAAAACTATAAAAACCCTAGAAGAAAACCTAGGCAATACCATTCAGAACATAGGCATGGGCAAGGACTTCATGTCTAAAACACCAAAAGCAATGGCAACAAAAGCCAAAATTGACAAATGGGATCTAATTAAACTAAAGAGCTTCTGCACAGCAAAAGAAACCACCATCAGAGTGAAAAGGCAACCTACAGAATGGGAGAAAATTTTTGCAATCTACTCATCTGACAAAGGGCTAATATCCAGAATCTACAATGAACTCAAACAAATTTACAAGAGAAAAACAAACAACCCCATCAAAAAGTGGGCGAAGGATATGAACACGCACTTCTCAAAAGAAGACATTTGTGCAGCCAAAAAATACATGAAAAAATGCTCATCATCACTGGCTATCAGAGAAATGCAAATCAAAACCACAATGAGATACCATCTCACACCAGTTAGAATGGCAATCATTAAAAAGTCAGGAAACAACAGGTGCTGGAGAGGATGTGGAGAAATAGGAACACTTTCACACTGTTGGTGGGACTGTAAACTAGTTCAACCATTGTGGAAGTCGGTGTGGCGATTCCTCAGGGATCTAGAACTGAAAATACCATTTGACCCAGCCATCCCATTACTGGGTATATACCCAAAGGATTGTAAATCACGCTGCTATAAAGACACATGCACACGTATGTTTATTGCGGCATTATTCACAATAGTGAAGACTTGGAACCAACCCAAATGTCCAACAATGATAGACTGGATTAAGTAAACGTGGCACATATACACCATGGAATACTATGCAGCCATGAAAAATGATGAGTTCATGTCCTTTGTAGGGACATGGATGAAGCTGGAAACCATCATTCTCAGCAAACTATTGCAAGGACCAAAAAACCAAACACTGTGTGTTCTCACTCATAGGTGGGAATTGAACAATGAGAACACATGGATACAGGAAGGGGAACATCACACACTGGGGACTGTTGTGGGGTGGGGGGAGAGGGGAGGGATAGCATTAGGAGATATACCTAATGCTAAATGACGAGTTAATGGGTGCAGCACACCAACATGGCACATGTATACATATGTAACAAACCTGCACATTGTGCACACATACCCTAAAACAAAGTATAATAATAATAATAATAATAATAATAATAATAAACCTTCAGCAAACTAGGTAGAGGAAAGCTTTCTCCATTGATTAATAATATTTACAGGAAGCCTACAGTGGCCAGGCATGGTAGCTCACTCCTGTAATCTCAAAACTTTGGGAGGCCAAGGCAAGAGGGTTGGTTGAGCTTAGGAGTTCAAGACCACCTGAGCAACATAGTGAACCCTGTCTCTACAAAAAAATCAAAAAATTAGCTGAGCATGGTAGTGTGCACCTGTAGTCCCAGCTACTCAGGAGGCTGAGAGGGGAGGATTTATTGAGCCCAGGAGGTTGAGGCTGCAGCGAGCTGTGATCATGCCACTGCATTCCAACCTGGGTGACAGAGTGAGACCCTGTTTTATTTTTATTTTTATTTATTTATTTTTTTAAAGCCTACAGGTAACATCATACTTAGTGGAGAAAGTAGAAGCATTCTCACTAAATCAGGAGCAAGATCAGAATGTCTCCTTTTGCCGCCACTTTTCAACATTTGTACTGAAAGTCTTAACTAATATAGTACAACAAGAAATGGAAATAAAAGGTATGCAGATTAGGATAGAAGAAATAAAACTCTTTTTTCACAGATGACATGATCATCTATTTAGAAAATCCAAAAGAGTTGACAAAAAAAATCCTGAAACTACTAAGTGATTATCACAAGTGATTATCACGCTAGATGAAAGAGGAATATACAAGGCCCATTGTTTTTCTATACACCAGCAATGAGCAAATGGAATTTGAAATTTAAAACAGATTACTTTTTATGTGAACACCTCCCAAAATTAAATACTTAGGTAGAAATCTAACAAAATATGTATAAGACCTATATGTGGAAAACTACAAAACTGTGGTGAAAGAAATTTTAAAAGAACTGATAGAGAGAGGTTCCATATTCATGGATAGAAAGATTCAATATTGCCAAGATGTCATTTCTTCCTTACTTGATCTGTAGATTCAAAGCAAATCCAATCAAAATCCCACCAAGTTATTCTGTGGATACTAAAAAATTGATTCTAAAGTTTATATAGAGAGGCAAAATACTCAAATAGCCAACTCAGAACTGAAAGGGAAGAACAAAGTTGGAGGGCTGACCCTGCATGACTTCAAGGCTTACAATAAAGCTACAGTATTTAAAACAGTGTGGTATTGGCAAAAGAACAGACAAATAATCAATGGAACAGAATAGAGAGCTCAGTAATATAAATATAAATATAGTCAATTGATCTGTGACAAAAGAACAAAGACAAAGTAATGAAGAAAAGATAGTCTTTTCAAGAATGGTGGCAAAACAACTGAACATTCACGTGCAGAAAAACAAAAATAAAAAAGAATTTAGGCAAAACCTTACACTCTTTACAAAAAAGTAACTCAAAATTAATCATAAACCTAAACATAAAACACAAAATTATATATAAAACTCCTAAAAGATAAAAAGTAGGGAATAACCTAGATGACCTTGGTATGGCAATACCTTTTTAGATATAATATCAAAGGCATGATTCCATGAAATAAATAATTGATAAGCTGGACTTTATTAAAGTTAAAAATTTTTGCACTGTGAAAGACAATGTCAAGAGAATGAGAAGTCAAGCCACAAACTGGGATAAAATATTTTCAAAAGACACATCTGATAAAGGATTATGATTCCAAATATACAAGGAACACTTAAAACTCAAGCATAAGAAAACAACCAACCCAATTAAAAAATGGACTAAAGAGCTGAATGGACACCTCTCCAAAGAAGATATACAGATGGCAAGTTAGCACATGAAAAGATGTTCAACATCATATGTCATTAGGGAATTGCAAATTACAACAACAATGAGATATTACTACATACCTATTAGATTGACCTGAATCTAAAACACTGACAATACCAAATGCTGAAAAGAATGAGGAGCAACAGGAACTCTCCTTCACTGTGGGTGGGAATGCAAAATAGAATAGCCAATTTGGAAGACAGCTTGGCAGTTTCTTATAAAATTAAACATATTCTTACATTTGATTGATAAATTGTGCTCCTTGATATTTACCCAAAGGAGTTGAAAATTTATGTCCACTCAAAAATCTACCATGGATATCTATTGTAACTTTTTATAATTGCCAAAACTTGGAAACAACCAAGATGCCCTTCAGTAGATGAATGGATAAATAAACTAACATACATCCAGATAACATAATATAATTTAACACTAAGAAGAAATGAGCTATCAAGCCATAAAAACACAGAGGAAATTTAAATGCATATTTCTAAATGAAAGAAATCAATTTAAAAATGCTCATGCTGCATGATTCCTACTATGGAGATGATGAAAGATCAGAGGTTGCAAGGTGTTTTAGATGGAAGGAAGGATGAATAGGCAGAGTACAGAGGTTTTTTAGGGCAGTGAAATTATTCTATAGGATACTACAATGGTGGATACATATCATTTTATACCTGTCCAAACCCATAGAATGCAAAAACATCAAGAGTGAACCCTGATGTAAACTACGGACTTTGGGTGGTAATGATGTATTAATGTAGGTTCTTCAGTGTAAAAAATGTACCACTGTGGTGAGTGATGTTGACATTGGGAGAGGTTGTGCACGTGTGGGGACAGGGATGTACAAACTCTCTGTACTTTACACTCAATTTTACTGTGAACCTAACGCTGCTCCAAAAATAGTTTATTAATTTTTTTAAAAAATGAGCCTTTAATTTGCTTTACAAAACTCAAGCTATGGGTAGTTTGCCTATGGGCCTTTATTTGTACTCATGCTGACTGGGTAAAAGGTATGCTAACTTTTGAAATAATTTTTCTTTAGGAATGGAGAATGAGGAGCTCTGTGAGTAGGACTTAGCTAGTTCCTTCTTTTCTCACTTCTGTCCTCCAGAAAATCTCTACACATCCAGCAATCACAGCAATTCCAGAGCCCATTGATGGATGGAGCCACTCCATAAAGATTTGGGGCCAACTTTTTCTCTAAAGCCAGCTTTTTCTCTTTGCCAATTTGAGTTTTCATCTTGTCTGTCCTCAATGAAAACTTCAGTTTAAATTCATTCCAACCTCTGATGCGTTCTAATTATAGGATGGCTTAAAGAAATTTCTTGATTGTTCAATATTCAGAAGAAACTACTCCATACTGGAGATTGCCTTTTTAAAATAAACATCCCACCTAGCTTCAGAAAACACTTAACAAATAAAAAATAAGAGTGACAGGGAAATCAGTGTGTGGTTGGATCCAATGTGGGACACTGTGTTTAATGCCAAATTATTACATTCTTCAAAAATCCAAAGAATCAACATTGTGAGACACTTAAGGGAAAAAAAATGTAAAAATGGAAGGGTAAAAGTCAGTTGATCCAAAATAAAAAGTAATGAGTTGGAAAATAAGAAAATTAGAATGGTTTAGATTAATGTTCTCCCAAACTATTCCTCTCAACTGAATACAGATGATACCAAGAAAGGAGGATTTTTTTTTCTTTTTAATTAAAGGCATTTGGCAGGAAGTATTTCCCTAAGCTACAAATATATGAGGCGTTCCCAAAGCAAAAATGCTGGATCTGTTCAAGAATGAGCAGCCTTTTTGGTGACGAGAGATCAGAAGGCAGATCACCCTTCCAAAGAGAAATGTTCCCTCATTCTGACTTGTCTGATATTCACACACTCATCGTCCATCAGGATTATATTCCTGAAAATTTTCTTGTCAGGCAAATTTTAGGACAGCTCAATGTGTGTCAAGAAGACCGAATGTACTTTGATTCTAGCACTGTCTTTGTCCTCGAAATACAGGACCAACATGGTGAGACCCTTCTCTACTGAAAATACACAAAATTAGCCCGGCGTGGTGGCGGGCACCTGTAATCCCCGTTACGCAGGAGGCTAAGGCAGGAGAATTGCTTGAGCCCGGAAGGTAGAGGTTGCAGTGAGCCGAGATCGCGCCACTGCACTCCAGCCTGGCAACAGAGCAAGACTCCATCTCAAAAAAAAAAAAAAAAGAAAGAAAAAAAAGAAAAAAAAGAATTAGAAATACAGTCATGTGCTGAATAACAACAACTGTACTGGTGAAAAGTACCAGTGCCTGCCACACCAACCTTTGTTGAAAGTTTGGGGGTTCAAAAGTGAGTTGCCAGATCAAGCAATTAGAGGGAACTGAACTTGGCATTTGGGAGTTCCTGGATTTAGAAGACGAAAACAGTGCTAGAATCAATGTACATTTGGTCATGTTGATACAGATTGAGCTGTCCGAAAATTTGCCTGACAAGAAAATTTTCAGGAATATAACCTTCTAGGCATTAGTAGGATTACTCTTCCCAGCCTTCCTGATGTTAGACACATAGCCATATGATTTACTTTAACCAAAGACATTTAAATGGAAGTCATATGTATCTCTTCCAGGTGGAAGCCTTTAAGGGTTTGCCAGTGATAGTTTGCCATGGTCCTTTCCCCTTGTCATTGTGATCAGCAATGTTTCATTTAGTGGAGGCCCATCAGCCTAGCTCCCTGAGTGCCTGCGTGGAACAGAGGCTCCTGCTGAAGCGCAGTGGATATGTGGCCTGAGTGAGAAATGAACTTTGCTGTTTTAAGCTACCGAGAATTTAGTTTGTTACTGCAGGATAATCCATCCTATTTTATTTAGAGTAACTGATCATCAAGGCAGCAATAACTAAAGCCAAAAACTATTTCATAGTTTATTTTCAGAGAAAGTTCTTTTTAGAAGAATCAGACACTTTCCTATTTACAGGGGACCCTGAAAAGTCAATCATTTAAAAAATGTGACTCACCTACTGCAAATGTTATCAAAGTAAATGTTTATGACACCAGCTAGGCTTGTGAGACATCATGTGCCTGGTTAACTATTTCTGCCTAATCTATCTTAAATCTTGTCTGCAAAATCTTGCCTTGTTTTCGAAGTGCTTTCCTGATCTTTATTCATTGATACTATACTGTCTATTAATGCAAGAGTAACTATTTGTACCTCAATGTGTAAATATGGAAATATTTTAAAGCCGCTATAATTTTATTTAAAATGTTTTAGCCTGAAATTAACCAAATCCCCTTAGAAAGGTAATTAGATAATTAGATGGTTATCTTTATTACAGTAATAAAGATAATTATTATAGATAGTTGAGCACAAAGATATTTTCTAAATGAATGGAAATGTGGGGCTACACATGGATTACTGTCACCCATAGTAAATTTCAGGCTTGTTTACTTGTATTCAATTTAGAATTATATTTTCAATATTCAGTCAAGAATAAGTTTGATTATTGAGTTTGTTATACCAAAGTAGTCTTAATGTTGACAAATATTTGACAAGAAAGAAACTGAGCTTCATGAACTGTTTTATTGACTTTAATGTTTTTAAACAAGGAATTAAAGAGAGATGATTTGGGATTTAAAATATGCATTTGAGACAAGGGCTAAAGTTTACATACAAACTCTAATTTAGTTTCTTTCCTTTGGGAGATAATCCAGCATGCACTTTTACGTTCAATTTAAATTTCAGGTATCCCATGTTACCCTATACTCATCCATAACATGCATCTTCTGTAAACAAATGCAATATAGCATCAAATAAAAAAATTTTAAAGATATGGAATTCATATAAAATGCTTTTTATCCCCAGATTTTTTAAAGAGAAAGATGATTAAGATAGGCATCTAAGATTTTGCTTTGAACCAGGTCTAACTATCCATGTATTTTTGAGAGCTTTCCAGAAAGGAGCAGAGCCAGATGACAAAATCAGTTCCCCCGGGGCTGAGTTGACTCAGAATATCTCCATATGGATGTCCCAAAACAAATTATACTCAACATGTCCCCAGATGAACTTGTCATTTGCCTTTCAAAACCATGATCTGAGAGTCCCCTTCAACTCTCCTCATGCGTCTCATATCTAACCATTCACTGATTCCAGTTTTCAACTCTTTCCTCTAGTCCTATGATTACCCCTCTGTCCTGGCCCTCCCTCCCTGAAGGTCTTCCTGCCTCCAATATCTGCCCCCTCCCATCCTCATTCCCACTGCTACCATATTAGTCTCTGTAAAGCACAGGTCAGAGTGTACTGTTGTCACCTCTAAAATGCTGCTATCTTTTGTTTGCCTTTCAGACCCATTATGTACCCTTCTCCCCATTTTCTGTCCCGACGGCTAATCTGTATCGCATCAGCGAACTCCTTTCCCTCTGGCTACTAGTTCAGTTTTGACAATATGGAGCCCTGGAAAGGGAGAGTGAGTTCAGGGTATATATTCCTCAGCTACCTCCTTGCCTTACACACAAATCATCTGCATCTCTCACTTGAAGACACAGATCCTATCTAGAAGCCTTCCCTACACACCTGGTTTAAATGCCAGGTACTCTATACTTCTTTGCATCCCTGCCTTTGTCTTTCCTTTATTTCTCTGTCAGTCTGAAATTCTCTTCCTTCCCTTTACTGAAATATTTTCCATTTAATCCTGCATTATGCTTTGTATTGGGTTTATTAGGAAGATTCCAGAACTGCAAAATGGAAGGAGCCTTGAATTACTGCTTGGGGAGAAGATGGCCCGCAGATCAGGAACAGCCCTTACAGACTTGACATGAATGAGAAACAAACAACTTCTATTGGGTTAAGACACAAAAACGTGGGGATATATCTGCTTCAGCTGCTAGCATTACCTTAATTCATGAGTAAAATTATTTTAGGAAATAGAAAAGTTTCTCACTGAGGTTCCCAAGTGTGGCGTTAAGGTAAGTTATAAACATCCAGGCAGGAAAACTGTGATCATGAGAAAGCTATAGGAGTTCACAAAGAGTGTGTTTCCTACTGTGATAGTTTACTAGATTGGTAGAGAAAGAAAACCCAGCAGTTCTGGTCTTTCTGGACTTGCCCAAATCATTTGACAAAGCTATGATATTCTTTTATTTTAGAGGAAAAATTATTCACAAGATAAAAATGAAATTAAGTGAATTATTTACAGGTTGAATTAATTTATTCAAAGATAGTGGCTAATAGATAGGGATCAACCTGAAGAAAGTTTTCTAGTGGTAACAAGGCTTGGTTCTGTACCATGAACTTGGGGGCATTTTTGTTAGTTTTAGACTTAGACAAAAAAATAGAGTCTTGTTCATTAAATTTGCTCACATTAAACAATGACCTGAATTGAACAAATACAATTTTATAAGATAAATGGAAATTTTGATGCTTAGGCACACACACACACACACACACACACACACACACACACACACACACAATGTGAGTAAAGGATGGGGGAGCCATGGATTAAAACCACTTAATACTCTGAATTTACTTGTGGGTAAAACCTAGGAGTCAATAGTGTGATGTTATCACCTTAAGGTCTAGTGCCACCTGAAACTGCATTGACAGAAGAATAATAGCAATTGATAGGTAGATATCAGGTATTGACATCCCTTTATGCCAGGCACTGTAGTAGGCACTTTACTTGAGGCTACATATTAAACCATGTTTCCTAGAAAGGGAAGTAACTTGCCAAAGCCACGCTGCTAGTGAGTGGCAGTCTCTGAAATCAGATTTAGCAGAGTCTCTTCCCTTCTGCACTAGTTAAGTCACATGGAATTATTTCTATTCTAGGCAGCCTATTTTAAGAGTAGAAAAGTAAAGCTTCTTAATGGGAAAAGGACCAGGATAATTTGAAAATCTTATCCCATGGAAATGTTTGAAAGATTAGGAGACAGAGGCCTTGGAGAAAAGAAGACTCAGAGAACTTGGCCCCTGTCTTCCAATATTCAACAGATTGCCAAGAAGGAGGATTTGAATGATTCTGTTCTGCCTCCTGGTCTCTCATACAGGATTTATTGGAGGAATAAAGAAAAGCTATGAAGTGATAGATTTCAATTCAATATCAGGAAGAGCCTTCTAACAGAGTTGTCCAAAGACAGACTTGGCTGCATCAGAGAGACTGGACACCTCCAACCTCAATTTGCAGCACTTGGCAGGGATTTTCCTGGGCAATTGACCTCGGGTCATTTTCAAAGGTTCCTTCCAGGTTTGAGAGCCTTTGATTTTCATGCTCACTGTGCTGTACTTGGGCAACTCAGGAAATTTGCAAACCAGCTGGCAGTTGCCTGCATCATTTGTGTGGCGACTTGGCTTTGTCAAGAGATAGTTCAAGAGGCAAATAAAATCCTCCTCCTAGAGATCAGAGTTTATGTTTATAGAATGAATGAAAGAAACTATGAACCAAACATTTATGAACAATGTCTGTGAGCCAGGCACAGTGCCTGAACATCCTCCACATCTTGTGCCTTTCCTCCCACAAAGTACGGGACTGAAGTTATTTCCTTTGAGAAATAATCATTCTAGTCAAAGATAAAATGCTGTTTTTGTTTTCTGTTTCTCTTCAAGAGGTTTGACTGAAAAAAAGATCTCATCACTTCATTTTCATGCCTTATTATGATTGTGTTGATAACAATAATGGATTAATTCTTTCCAACCTCCAGAGAAGAGCTGCCAGATAATGAACATGGGGAGGAATGCTGAGAAACCATTTTCCTTTTTGAGTAGGGTCTGGATTTAGGTAGGGAGGGCAGGGGCAGAACAACCAGAAATAGAGAGATTCCTGTCTTCAAGAGGGGCTTGAAGCGGGGCACAGAGTGAACTTCTGAGAGTGCATGGCAGTCTTGATACACACACACAAATCCACTTTTAATAACCACCAAGAGCACTGGACCTCGGACAGAGCATGTACACTGTGAAAAGGTATGCTGGTGATTTTCAAGCCTTTGTTTGTCCAAAATAGGTCAACATGGTTGAATTGGGTCTCTAAAGCACCTCTGGAAAACCCCAGGGAGTTTTGAACACAGTTTGAAAAAGCACTATGATAAATAAGTCCAAGTGAATATAGGGCAAATAGATGGCAATCCCTGGGCTTGTTTATTTCTAAGCAGAGTTCTCTCCCAGGCTCTCCTAGTACAGCATAGGCTAAGCTGAAAGACAGCCTATTGGTTGTCTGTTCTTTTTTGTTTAATTAATTTTTATTTTTATTTTAAGTTCTGGGGTACATGTGCAGGATGTGCAGGTTTGTCACATAGGTAAACGTGTGCCATGGTGGTTTGCTGCACGATCAACCCATCACCTAGGTATTAAGTCCCGCATGCATTAACTATTTATCCTGATGCTCTCCCCCTACCCCACCCTCCAACAGGCCCCAGTGTGTGTTGTTCCCCTCCCTGTGTCCAGGTGTTCTCATTGTTCAGCTCCCACTTACGAGTGAGAACATACGGTGTTTGATTTTCTGTTCCTGTGTTAGTTTGCTGAGGATAATGGCTTGCAGCTCCATCCATGTCCCTGCAATGGATGTGATCTCATTCCTTTTTGTGGCTGCATAGTATTCCATGGTGAATATGTCCCATATTTTCTTTATCCAGTCTGTCATTGATGGGCATTTGGGTTGATTCCATGTCTTTGCTCTACCTGTTCTTTATTCTCTGTTTTCAGGGATAGCACTCTGGTCCTTGTCCTCATTACTACTAAAATCCCCTTGCCCTTCTCCCTACCTCTGGTCTCTGTCACTTCCAATGCATGCTGAATATAGAAAACAGACTGTTTTTTTTTTCCTAAAGTATATTTGTAAGGTCATGCTCTTGCCCAAGAATCTACCGAAGTACCCTATTACCACCACTTTATTCAGGCTTCCCCGCTTCCACACACTTGTCCTCAAACAACCTCTGTTGCAACCCACCTGTCCTCTCTCACTCTCACCTTCAGGCCTCACCCGGCTGTTCCTTGCCTGGAACACTCTCTGTAGACCCAACTCCACCTCTTCTTTCCCTGATCACTTCTGCTGCTCACCCTTCCACCTTCCTTTGGACAGACTAGGAGAAACCCACTGCCCCCACAATGATATGCACTATAATAGTACTTTATAACTTTCTATCCAAGGCAATCTAATTATAGTGCTTTTAAAGTTGCTTTATTACTTGTATCTCCTACTAAACTAAACAGCAAAAAAGGAATTTCTATACTTTATTTACTCTTGTACCTCCAGATCCTGGCAGTATAATTATTTGTTGAGTAAGTGATTAACTTCGACATAAATATTTGTTGAACAAGTAAATGAATGAATGAGTGTGTGGCTGTTGATAGGATGATAGCTGGTTAGTAGCCTTTTACAGGTGTATTTTTCTTTGTGACACTCTTTCAGGTGGTCTTTGCATTGTGATCCCCACAGTTTTGGAGTACCAAGTAAATGTTCCTTTTCTCTATTCATAGATGGGACAGCATGGCAGGAGTCATGAGTCTTCTGGAAATGAGACACTCTGAGTGTGGAGGAGGCTGTTGAACATCTATGGGAAAAAAAGAAGGAATTCAGGACACAGTCTCCCTGGTAGCTGGTGGTGGTGGTGGGACAAACCCTGGAGGAGCTGGAAAAATGGCTTTTGTGTTCCTTCTTATTTCCATGTGGTAGCAGACATCATGCCTTATCTTGTTACCCAGAATCTCCCCAGTTTGCCATTGAAGAAATCAAGGTGTAGAGAAGCATAAGGACTTGCTCAGATATGGTGGCAGTGCCAGGCCTAGAGCTTAGTTCTTGCAGCAATACTTTCTGCCACCCTTCCTCTTCTCCCCACTACTCTCTGAAAGCCCTCTTTCCTATTTGCTAACTCAGTTATGCATGCAATGCTTCCTCCACGGCACTCACCACCACTGATGTGTGATGCTGTGAAAGCAGGAGGTCAAGGCCAGGGCACTTCCTCCTGTCTAGCATTTCTTGCAGAGAAGAGCTGTTCCTGTGTGTGTAGTAGGTGGGTGGGGCAAGGACTGGGACAAGCAGCACCAGGGGAGATTGCAAGAAATCCATCCCCATTTATGCAAATCTTTTCTTCTGGGGCTTCAGTAACAGCTTCACTTTTTTCTTTTGAAACTCCCAACAGAAAATGTTGTTTTAGATGGGTGCATGTGTGCAAGTACACATAAATGCACATAACAACATCAGATACTCACAATAGGCATACTGTAGAGGATGAAAGGCCCACACCTACTTCAACCACCTTCATTCCCTCCTTCTCATGATTCATTTGTGGAGCGGGAGGCTGCTGACATCTTCAAATACAAGCCTCTCTGAGCTTGGAGTCAAGGGGCAACATTTCTGCAGAGGGCTCCTATAGACATCCATTTCCCCATGCTTTATTTCCAAGACCCTGATTTACGATGGATAAATTAAAGTTTCTTTGTTTATCACATGATAAGAAATGCAAGTTCATCTGCAAGATTCTCTGAGTTATTCCTTGCTCTGCAGATTTCATAAGTTCTGGTGGAGTTGACCTCCTTTCTGCTAAATGAGCACTGTTCCTGACCATGGATATTGGTGTTGAAGATTTCTCAAAGGATCCAGCTCTTTAATTGGAATGTCCATGAATCAGGAAGAGCAATGAATAGCTAGTTAAATGGTAATGGCCTTAAACAAGTCCTCAACACATACGAGCAACTGATTTCTTTTTCCTTTTATCTTTTTGTCCTTTCATTCCTTCAACCAATTTTCTCTTAGGGATCAAGGAGCTCACAATCTAGGGAGAGAGACAACAAAAAATTTGACCATTATTGCAAAATGTAGATGTGAGATGCTTGTATTGCAAGCAACAGAAAATCTGGCTCAATCAGGCTCAAACCAGGAAGGAAATTGATTGGCTCACATGACTGAAAACTCTCAAGGAAGGTTTGCCTAAGACAAGCTCACTCCCAGCAGCTCAGCCATTGGGTTTCTTTTCCATTTCTCTACCTGCCTTCTGGGATACTGGCTGCATTCTAAGGCTGACCCTGCTCAGAGTCCCAAAATGGCCATAAGCAACTCTCAGAGCAACATGCTTCCTTTTTCAGATCCCATGAGAAAGAATGTGTCTTTGCCCCAGCACTCCTGCAAAATATCCTGAGACTCAGTGTGGTTCAGGGTGGGGCTGGTGGCTAAGCTGAGCTAATCAATTACATGACCAAAAGATGGTCACAGGCTCCACCCTGGAGGTAGATGTGAGAGTCAGCTGCACAGGAATCCCTAAATGGAAACAGAGCTGTGGGACAGGAAAAAGCAAGATAGCAAGAAATGTTGATTTCAGGGAAAGGGCTTTCACAGGGGTATTAATGTGATTGCCTAATGGGTTCTTCTTGCTGGCTGCACAGATAAACCCAATTTACTGAGACAGCAGTCTTGCAGTAAAGAAAGAATTTAGTTAATGCAAGACTGACCAAGCAGAAGGACAGGAGTTTATTATTACTCAAATTGCCTCTCCGAGAACTCAGAGGCTAGAGATTTTATGAATAATTTGGTGGACAGGTGGGTAGGGAATGGGTGCTGCTGACTGGTTGGGGATGAAATCATAAGGGTGTGAAAAATGGTCCTCGTGTGCTGAATCTGCCTCTGGGTTGGGACCACAGGTGTGATTAAGTCATGAGTTACGTGTCCAGGTGGGGTCAGTCAGTTGCCAGAATGCAAAAGTCTGAAAAACGTCTCAAAAGACCAATATTAGGTTCTACAATAGTGATGTTATCTGTAGCAATAATTGTGAAAGTCACGAATATTATGGCCTCTGGCCACATGCTCTCCAGCATAGGGATTATAAAAACTATGCCAACATTTTAGCAGAATTCAGGCCCCTTCCATAATCCTAATCTCATGGCCTTTCATTAGTTTTACAAAGGCAGCTTCTGTCCCTGAGCAAGAAGGAGGTTAGTTTTAGGGAGGGACTATTATCATCCTTGTTCTAAAGTTAAACTATAAACTAAATTCCTTCCATGGTTAGCTTGGCGTATGCCCAGGAATGAGCAAGGACAGCCAGCCTGTGAGACTAGAAGCAAGATGGAGTCAGCCATGCTAGACCTCTCTTGCTGTCATAATCTTTGCAAAAGTGGTTTCAATCATGTGACACCTGGAAGCACAAGAGGGGGGTCCCCCTCAGCCTGAGTAGGCTCAGGGTTTTCTGAGCCAAGAATGAGCCGTGGAAATGGAGGAAATTTGAACTGATCAACTACTAGAATATATTCCTATTGTACTTGAGGT
The DNA here is from genome assembly GCF_028858775.2 of Pan troglodytes. Lineage (NCBI taxonomy): Eukaryota > Metazoa > Chordata > Mammalia > Primates > Hominidae > Pan > Pan troglodytes. The sequence goes on from NC_072402.2 coordinate 59,986,294, forward strand.
GGAAGCTACCCTAGGTTAGAAAATGATGACAGTGTGAAATCTATCTAAAGAAAAGAAGTCTGAGAACAGACTTTATGCCAGGACTCAAGAGGCTGTGTGTGTTTGGGAGTCCACATTCATCTCTTAAATTCTCAGCAAAGAGGATGAAAATATTTGAATATGTCCTAAGAGAGCTGTTCATACGCAGATTTCGGTTCCAGGGCCTGGGTAATACTGAACTGTATTACACAAGACAAGCCTAGGCTTGATTCCAACCAATCTGGGTTTGAGTCTTAGCTTCACCACTCATTGTGGCCTTGGGGAAATCACTTAACCTCTCTACTTGACCTCTTTGTATTTAAAATTTGAACAGCAGCACTTTCCTTGCAGTGATTGTGAAAAGCAGAAATAATGCCTCACAGTATACGGTGTGAAACAGGCATTAAGCAACTATGACTATTGCTATTTAAACAGAGCTGCCTCTCTGGCACGATGCAAGATCAGAAGAGGAATGTGCACTTTCTGGAAAAGCCTGGCTTTGGACAAGATCTAGGCAGTAAATACAAACATTGGGGAGCTATTAAGGACATGCTAATATGGGTGGAGTCTCTGCTGAGGTTCACGCCATGTTCCTCCTGGATTCACACATGCCTGGACATTCCTGGAAGATGGTCCTCCTTTTGGGAAAGGCGTATTTTAGGGATATAAAGCCTGGCATACTGGCTTGGTTCAAGGTAATAGACCCACATCAGAAAGTAAAACTCATAAACTTCACACTTTTCTCAAAATCAGAACATTTCTGGTCTAGCCCCCCACAGTTGGCTCCTAAAGAAGAGACGCTGTAGGAACATGTAAGACTAAGAATATGACTGTCAGGCAGCCCAGAAGGCAGGTTTTGGATGGTCCAGAGGAGAGCACAAGAAAGTGTTATGGTGCCTTCTGGTTGGGGTTGAGATTGGAGTTGTATGGAGTCCAGAAAAAACAGAATTTGCACTGTGGCCACCTCGCCCCAATCTGGGCAGAAGAAGGAGAGGGAGGCATCACATTTGGTGGGTGTGAGAGAGACAGAGAAGGGTCAGTGCCAACAGCTCCAGCAGCAGGGGATACATTTTGTGGCTTTGAAGCATAGCCATAGCAGGTTGGAGGTGTCAGTGTCCTCATTGGGGTGGGTCCATCGTGCCCCAACACAAACATCACTGCAGGGAGCTGTAGCAGGGGGAAGCTGAGTGCAGGGTCATATGGTAGCTGAAAGGGCCATATGGTGAGCACACATGTGCCATCCCCTGGGGGTTCCCAGGAGCAGCTATAGGGATTCTGCAGTGTTGATGAGGGGCAGGGCCAGACAGACCCTGCTGGTTACTCTAACTTTGCCCAGAGTAGTGTGACCAAGGAAACTCAGGCTACACAAATTCATCACATCCTCCAGGACACTACACAACTGCTTCAAAGCCGGGAGTTCATTGATTACATTGTACCTTTAAGAAACCACGACTTAATGTTGTTATGCCTTTGCCTTTTGCCAGGGATAATTGAGAATGTTTCATATATACTATAAAACTTCCTATAATGACAAATTCTATTATGATGTTTAAAACCATATGTAAAACAAACCCTCCTGATTACTTTCTCTTACTATTCTAGGAATGTTTGTCTCTCATGTTGCACTAGCACACTTCCTTCCTTCCTTTTTCTTTCTTTTTTTTTTTCTTTTTAATGAGCTAAACAATTTATGAGGTTTCTTTTTGCCTTGGCCACCAGGAGGGTAATAGTTAAGTGTGGTGCTCAGTTAGTTTAACTTTCTTTAGCATAGACAGATTTTATATTAAAACTACCTCTCACCCCTCTTGTCATCAACATGGCTCTTGTTTGGGGTGTTGTGGTTATCATTGTTGTTTTTGTCATTATTTTGATATGTCTTTTCAGTAAGCCACTTACAATACTTGTTGGAATTAGCTTGTGGATGGCCCAGAATTTATTTCATAAATGCACTAATTGCTGAGAGAATCTGTAAAAATTGAATCTTTCTCAGGGCAGAAAACTCTTTTAAACCTCATATCATTTTTCTCCTAGGCATTAGGAGTTGAGAATAATGCTGCCTTTTTCTCAGTATATTTTCATATGAGGCAATTCTTTGCTCTGTCAAATAGATTTATTTTCTTTATCAGGCAGAAATGTGGGCAAAAGAAAATGATCTCATTGCATATGATTCCTGACACAATACCCGGGACTCCAGACTGCAGGAAAATTTGGTTTCACAAATGACTTGGGAAATCTTTTTGGTTTTGAACATCTGTTCAAAGAAATCTTCTTTGGAAGTGTTCACTGTTGTTACTTCCTCAATGGCAACACAGACATGCTCTTGTCCTGATCCTTATATTACTATTGAATATGGAAGGACTAGTGTTCAGGTACTTGCTCCAGCTTTTATAAAAAGAAAAAAATGTATTCAATGATAACGTTTACTTACTGAAGTCGGTAAATTTCTAAGTCTCTATTTATAAGAATAAGCACAAACCAGCTGGGCACAGTGGCTCATGCCTGTAATCCCAGCAGTTTGGGAGGCTGAGGTGGGAGGAGAACCTGAGGTCAGGAGTTCAAGACCAGCCTGACCGACATGGTGAAACCCTATCTCTATTAAAAATACAAAAATTAGCTGGGCATGGTGCCCGTGCCTGTGATCCCAGCTACTCAGGAGGCTGAAGCCGGAGAATTGCTTGAACCTGGGAGGCAGAGATTGCAGTGAGCCAAGATCACACCATTGCACTCCAGCCTGAGTGACAAGTACAAAACTCCACCTCAAAAAAAAAAAAAAAAAAAAGGCAGAAATCAGTGTATAGCTCAAAGAGCTTTTGCTGTAAACGCACTCATAGAACCATGACCATGATCAAACAAACGAAAAGTTACCAGCACCCCAGTAGCTGTCCTCTTGCCCCGACCCCAATCCCTATATCCTCCCAAAAGGTAAACATAACCCTGCTTTCTGACACCATTATTGCTTGCCTGTTTTTAATCTAGGTAAAAGTAATCATTCAGTATTTGCTTTTCTATGTACTTTTCATGAGTTTCAGCCTCACGGTTGCATGTAGCAATTATTCATTCATTTTTATTGCTCTATATTAGCATTTAATTATGTAAACACACCTCAAGTCTTCTATCCACTGTACTCTTGGTTTCCACTTTCATTTTTCCAGTTTTTCTCCCTTACATATAATGCTGCAATGAATATTCTTGTATTTGTTTTTCAGTGAATATACACATGCATATCTTTTGTGGATAGACCTATTTGTTCTGGGCCACAGGTTTTATATATGTTCAACTTTAGTAGATACTAGAAAACAGTTTTCCAAAGCGGCTATACCAATTTTCATACTCGCTGGCAGAGTATGAGAGTTCCAGTTGCTCCACATCTTCATCAACATGTGTTACTGTCAATCTTTGTAATGTTAGTCATCTTGGTGATAACCAGTGAAGTTAGATGCCTTATCTTATGTTTATTGGCCATTTGGATATGCTTCTTTTATGAAATGCTCGTTCAAGTCTTTTGTTCATTCTTTTACCTTATAGCAATGTCACGAAGATACTTTCTTATGTTTTCTTTAGGAGCTTTGTTTATTTTACATTTAGGTTCATAGTCCAAATATAATTATGTATGAGGTACAGGTTAATATTTATTTTTTCTGTGTAAGAATACAATTGACCTAGCATTATTTATTACAAAGATAATCCTTTTGCCACTACTCTACAGTGCTATTTTTATCATAAAATCAATTGTTCATATATGTGTAGGTCTGTTTATGGGCTCTTTAATATGACCCATTGTTCTAGTTGTCTTCCTTTCATCAATTAATATAATTTTGAGTTGGGAACATTGGTCTATAAGACCTGATGCTCAGGAATGCCTGACTGTAGGTAACAGGAAGGCTTATAAAATGATTGAATGGAGAAAATCCACTGAAATATTACAACCAGAAAGAATAGTAGAGATCATTTAATCTAATTCCCTTATCTTAAAAATGAGAAAGCAGGTCTACCCAGGTGTGCTAGATATCTCTACTCCACCTGTTATTCCCTTGGAGATGGGCCTCCAAGGTTCACATCAATGGGCTCCCTTATTTTCTGATTTCTGGTTGGTTCAGCTTATAGGGAGCATTGATTTGAGGATGCAGAAGGGTGAGGGGTCAGATATTTATTTTCTTAGCTACGTCCCTGCAGGCTGCTAGTTCTTTCCATAGAAAGTTATGGCTCCTGATGGGAGGCCCTCAAAGAACACTCTTCTTCCAGATACCAATTAACGTCTCCTTTCTTTTGCCCCAGGCCTGGAGTGGTAACACTTTCTCACTGTTACTAGTCCCAGGGTACTGCACTGGGATTCTGATGACACATGACTAAAGGCATTTATGTTCCAAACTGGAAGATAGGAGACAGAATCCAAAGAAAGGGCACATTGCATCCATCTCTTAACAAAGGTTTCTAGAATCTACCACATGACACTTCCACTCAAATTTCATTGACTGTAACATGATCACTTGGCCATAGCTGGCTATAAAGCTGAGAAATGTTCCAGTTAGCTAAGTGTCAAGGTAAAAATCTTATAAGTTAAAAATATCACTAGGGAATAGCAAGCAGTCTCTGTCACCCATGCCATTTAATTCAAGTCTAGCCATTAAACACATATTCAGTGCCACTCCGGGCCATCATGATTCTGAGATTCAGAAATGAATAGTGCATGATCTTGGTCCAGTCTAATGCAGGATGGAGATTCCTACCTCCAGAAAATGACTGTGCCATACCTATGCTTTGCATTTGGGATTCAAGAGGGCACGAGACAGTGTCCCTGTCTTCAGATAGATGACCATGAAGACGTATCTGTTAGAACTCTTAGTAAATACAAGTTACCCAGGGAGACACAGACAGGAGTAGAAGAAGAAAACTGTTCTCTCAAGGAAGACCAGGAGTTTACCACAGAGACAAAGAGAAGACAGACCTTTCAGGCTCAGAAGCAGCAAGAGAAAGATACAAGGAATGAAAGCATAGTGTTTCAAGGGATCAGCAAGAATTCCAGGGATCTTGGAACATAACCTGCATAAAGGGGAGTGAGTAAGGATGAGGCTGGACAAGTCCACAGTGGCCAAGAAAGGTAGACTCTTGTGTGCCAAGCACAGGCATTTCACAAATGCCTCCACCCACCCATCCTCCAATCTCTTCTGTAGTACTTGCCTGTGGAAGATTCCCACTAAGCCACCAATGAACAGTAACGTCACATCTAGAAATAACGTCAAGCTCAGGCCCAATTTTCATCCCTCGATGAATTTATCAGAGATACAAATCTTGAAATTTCAGCCCCTTTCTTGGCTTGAACTATCTGATGGAATTCTGGAATAACTTACTTGGCCAGACTCACTCTCAACCTTGGGAAAAAAAGCAAGCAGGTGAGGGGAGAGGTGCAAGAGGACTCTTATACCCATTCATTTAAAAATTGCTCCAAATGGCTTATTTTCCAAAAAAAACAAATATTTTAAATGAAATTTTTTTTTCTTCCCACAGATATATTCTGGAAAAGAAGAGGAGGAGGAAGAAGAATGACTGTAAAGGAAGGAGCAGTACTGTTTTCATGAGGACCTACTATGTGCCAGACATTATTCTAGGTGCTGGGGCTACCATGGTGAGCAAGACAGTCCCTGCTGCCTCTAGGAGTTCATATTCGAATGGAAGAAAACTATTTAAAATTGTACTTATTATCTCAAATTTTTTCAGGTATTGATAAATACTATGAAGAGTATAAAATGACACAGTAAAGAGTGATTGAAGACTCTTTAGTTGGGGTTTGAAGAAGTTCTAAGAGGTGACAGTTGAGTTATGACCTTGTATTAGTTTCCTATTGCTGCCATGGTAAATTACCAAAATTTAATGACTTAATCCTACAAATTTATGAACTCATAATTCTGAAAGTCAGATGTCCAACAGAGGTCTCATTAAGCTAAAAGCAGGTTGTCAGCAGGGCTGCATTCTCTCTGAGGGTCTAGGAAGAACCCATTTCCCTACCTTTTCCTGCATTGAGAGGATGTCAGCAGTCCTTCCTGTGGTCCTCTTCCTCCAACTGCAAAACCAGCAGATTAGCATCCTCAGACCCTTTTGTGCTTCTGATACTCACTTTCCTGTCTTCTTACACTTAAAAGGACCCTTGTGAATACATTGGACCTACCTAGATAATCCTCCCATCTCTACATCCTTAACTTAATCACGTCAGTAAAGTTCCAAGGATTAGGACGTCATCAGGGTTCGGGGGTAGGAGGGCATGGGGGCAGAAGAGGGTTGTTATTCTACCTATCATAGATCTAAATGATGGAACAAAGGCAGCTATGTGAAGATCTTAGGAAAAACCATTCCAAGCAGAAGGAAAAGTAATGCGAAGAACCCGCAGTGAGAATGAACATAGCACTTTTAAGGGACAGAAATATGAAAACGAGGCCACATCTCTGGAATCTAGTTTTCTCTGTTATATCCTAGAAAGGAGTTTTGTTCTGTGGGCATGTCACATCTCAGAAATCAGAGAGAAGCACAGCAAAGCCCCCCAGCTCAGATAACAAGGCTGGCAGGTATTTGCTTATACACAGACTTGCTTGTAGCCTATCTCTGACACTTTGCCAAATTCTTCAAAATCTTACATTCTATTAAAAAATAACAAACCGAGTGCTATTTTTAATACATTTGAAAGTTTTCACTGGAAATACCCACCTTTTGATTTGATGTTGGAACCCATTGGCATTGATTTTTCAAATATACCACCATTGATTCTCTACCAGCACATCAGATCTCCAGCTGAAGGAAGGTAGACTCTGAAGAATAAAATGACGGCTCAGAGAAGGTTTAAAATGTCTAGAAAATAGATGTTTCTCTTTCCACATGGATATGTGGTTCTTTTAAAAAGTGAAAGCATACAGTTTGAATCGTAAAGTAAAATAAATCAAACTGTATTCTACAAATCTCACAGAATAGATGTTTTCAATATTCCACATTAGCAGGACAATGGAGCAAGAAGGTCAAAACTGAACTTCTCCAGGGTTTATTTTTTGCTGTTGGTTCTCTCACACCAACTGAGCTAATCAAGCTTGTCCAACCTGTGTATAAGTTGCTGCCCTGCATGAAATCAATTGGACACCCTGTCAGGGTGTATGGTATCAAAGGAGATGAGACAGTACATCAGGATGTTCACATACAAAGGAGTCAACTAATCGCTGATGAATGACCAAGTGAGGGATGCTGGGGTCCATTCCCGCTGGACAAACCGAGCCTCCTTACCTGCTATTCTTTACGATGTGGCAACTCTCTTTTCTTTTCTATTTTCTTTACTCGTTCATTTTAATATTTTTAATATTGCTAACATAAAACCTTTTGAAATATAATATGTAAAAGACACCATCATCCCCAATATATTCTTCCCAAAAGCAACAATTATTAACTGTTTCCTTTGAGTCTTTTCAGAATTGTCCTTCTACATAACATAATATAGTATAGTATTGTATCAGGTCATAATACATCTTATCATATCTGTTTTCCCCTGTGAATGGTGTCACACTGCACGCATTGTTGTGCAACTTGCATTTTTTTCACTTTGCTCAGTACGCTGGGCGACCTTCCATGGCAGCAAGTCAGCATTTTGAAAATGCCCCATGCAGAAATGCAGACTTCATGCTTTCTCTGTGGTTCACTGTTTGTGGCTAAAGAAGAAAGTTACTGAAATGTGTCCAGACCATCGCTTTCAAGAGAAAGGAATCTATTGTGTATGTAACTGACTTCATCCCAACGTATGATTTTGATTTGTCAGTTAGGATATTATTTTCCTTATCACATCATCTGAGATAATTAAAGGACTCTGAAATGTCGCCTTCATTCCTCTGATAACTTGTGAACAGAACTCTTGAAAGGCTTTCAAACTTGTGTCTCAGTACATATCCATTTTAACACCCCAGGTCAAGTAATTTTTCTAAGAGAATGTATTACAAAATGAGCTACAACGTGAATTCATTACCATAAATTATGAAACAAGAGGTCATCGTGCTTGTGAACTTAGAAGAAACTTTAAAAAACAGAATGAATATTTCTTCATAAATCTTATAATGTTATGATCCACTTTGCATTTAGAAGGACATAAAAACGGTATGAATTCCTCCTAGTGTATTTGGCAATTCCCTCTTCAAAGTGGTACCAGTGCCTTAAATAAGGGATTAAATTAAGATTTTTATTAATAGCACACGAAACATAGTTTTGAAAAGTGATGAATCTGGCCAGGCGCGGTGGTTCACGCCTCTAATCCCAACACTTTGGGAGGCCGAGACAGGCAGATTGCTTGAGGTCAGGAGTTTGAGACCAGCCTGGCCAACATAATGAAAGCCAGTCTCTACTAAAAATACAAAAAATTAGCCGGGCATGGTGGCGCGTGCCTGTAATCCCAGCTACTCGGGAGGCTGAAGCAGGAGAATTGCTTGAACCCGGGAGGCAGAGGTTGTAGTGAGCCAAGATTGTGCCATTGCACTCCAGCCTGGGCAACAGTGTGAGACTCCATCTCAAAAAAAAAAAAAAAAAAAGGGAAAGAAAAGTGATGAATCTAAGTTAATGTCCAAAGCACTAAAGCCACATTGAATGAATCTAAGTGAATTTTCCCCTTTCTTAAGCAAAGCCAACTTCAGTGTGGCCTTAGTGTTTTGAGGAGACAATGTTACTCTTTATGGAACTCTCATCCCCGTGAACACAAAAATGCAAAACTTTTTTTGTTATTGTTGTTGTTGTTTTTTCCAAACGCAGAACTTTTATCAGTTTGTTTTGTCAGGCCCTTAGAACTGTTTTTAAAAGAAAATTAATAAATCTCTGCTTTGGGATATATCACACTCTCTTAAAAAGGAAAAATATGACCTGAACTAACCTATTCTTCCTGCCAGCAATAGCCCAACCTAAACCAGATATATTCTGTGGTGTATGGTATATGGGCTTTATGACCAAGCAGACCTGTTTCATTTTGTTTTGTTTTGTAGCCACTTTTTTGAGATAAAATTCACATGCCGTACAATTCACTCAAACTTGGTTTTGAGTCCAAGTTTTTCAACTTCTCTAGGCTTCAGTCTTCTTATCTGTAAAATGGTAATAATAGCACAACCCTCTGATTTGCTGTGCAAATGAGATGCTTGTGTTCAGTCTATCCCATGGCTAAATAAATGAAAGCATAGCAGACAGAATAGTTTTTCATTTTTTACACACTCAACTTGGTCATTGAACTTTATAAGCAATCAGATCTCTGATTCTGATTTTCCACTTTGACAGTGAAAACCTTAATTCTGTTAATTTATGTTAATTTCAGGTACCAAATCTAGCTTAATTGAGTACTTTATCAGTCTCTGCTGATTAAACACTCGATCAGTGAAAGATTCTGCCCCTCCCCTGCCTTTGGATGGACCTGGGTTCACAGGCAGCGACTATGGCAGTGTGGCTGGTTTGCATCTGTCCACTGGTGCTGCTGCAGTGGAGACTTCCATCTGGCCTCGTGGGATGGGCAGTGCAAGGAGATGGAGGTTCCAGGGATCTTGCTGGTTTCCTCTGTCATCTTGGGCCCCAGGAGCCACTTGTTGCTGTCTCGATGCCCTCCAAATATTCAGGGCAACAGGGGGCATCTGTAGGGCTTTGTCTCTCAAGGGGCCCTGGCAGAAAATGAGGTAGAGGTCCACTGTCACTCTTTTTTTTTTTGAGACGGAGTCTCTCTCTGTTGCCCAGGCTGGAGTGCAGTGGTGCAATCTCGGCTCACTGCAACCTCTGCCTCCCGGGTTCAAACTATTCTCCTGCCTCAGCCTCCTGAGTAGCTGGGACTACAGGTGCGTGCCACCACGCCTGGCTAATTTTTTGCATTTTTAGTAAAGACGGGGTTTCACCGTGGTAGCCAGGATGGTCTCAATCTCCTGACCTCGTGATCCGCCCACCTCGGCCTCCCAAAGTGCTGGGACTCTTGAACGCCAAACTGTAAGCTCCCTTCAGCACTCGTATGGAGGTAGGAGTGGAAGCAGGGCATTTCACCATTGCACCTGACTTCCTTCTCTCTCCAAATTCTCTCTGCTCCCCTCTCTTGTTCAGGTTTGCTGGGGAGCACAAGAAGCTGCGATTTTTGTTCTGCTGATTTCCATTAACACCCCCTACCCACCCCACCTTCACCCCTGGCAAATAGACGCCACTAAATGGAGGTGAGCATGAGGAAGAAAAATGGAGCAGGCCCAGCAGGTTGACGTGTCTGATTTGCCACTACAGTCACAGTGGTATTTCACATTATGTTCTACATATTTGATGGTTATCTTACCTCTACCATCACAAAAAAATTCCGCATTTCTTTCTCTGGATGCAGATTTTGTTACTTATTTTTTTCTCTTGCAAGATGAAATCTGAAGGAATTCATGATTCTAGTTTATGACTCTTTGCCCTCACCTCTTGCCTCCACTCTTTGATCTCTGATACCCTGTGTATGAGGTACTGCCCTGTATGAAATCCTATGGGTTGAATAGACCCTTCCAGGGGTGTCCAATCTTTTGGGTTCCCTGGGCCACATTGGAAGAAGAAGAATTGTCGTGGGCCATACATAAAATACACTAACACTAGCCGGGTGCAGTGGCTGACGCCTGTAATCCCAGCACTTTGGGAGGCTGAGGCGGGCAGACCACAAGGTCAGGAGATCAAGAGCATCCTGGCCAACATGGTGAAACCCCACTAAAGATACAAAAATTAGCTGGGTGTGGTGGTGCGCACCTGTAGTCCCAGCTACTCAGGAGGCTGAGGCAGGAGAATTGCTTGAACCCAGGAGGCAGAGGTTGCAGTGAGCCAAGATCACGCCACTGCACTCCAGCCTGGTGACAGAGCGAGACTCCATCTCAAAAAAAAAAAAAAAAAAAAAAAAAGAAATACACTAAGACTAACGATAGCTAATGAGTTAAAAAATAAATCCCACAAAAAAATCTCATAATGTTTTAAGAAAGTTTACTAATTTGTGTTGGGCTGCATTCAAAGCTGTCCTGGGCCACATGCTGCTTGCAGCAGGCCTCAGTTTGGATAAGCTTGATTATATGTTGAAATCCTAGCCCCCAGCACCTCAGAATGAGACCTTACTTGGGAACAGTGTCATTGAAGATATAATTAGCTCAGTTAAGATGAGGACATACTAATATGTGGTGGGCCCTAATCTAATATGACTGATGCTTTATATAAAACAGGGAAACTTGCAGCTACTTGGGAGGCTGAGGTGGGAAGATCGCTTGAGCCCAGGAGGTCGAGGCTGCGGTGAACCAAGATTGTGACACTGCACTCCAGCCTGGGCAACAGATGCTGTGTGAAGATGAAGGCAGAGATCAGGCTGATGCTTATGGAAAGCCAGAGATTGCCAACAAACCACCAAAAGCTAGGAGAGAGGCCTGGAACAGATTCTCTCTGAGTCCTCAGAAGGAACCAACCCTGCCAACACCGTGATCTTGGACTTCTAAACCCCAGAACTGTGAAATAATAAATGTCTGATGTCTAAGCCAGCCAGTTTGTGGTAGTTTGTTACAGCAGCCCTAGAAACCTAACATATGGTACATATGGTTTTGTCTTCCCAACCCACTTATTTTTCTGGGAAATCTCTCTCCCTCCCCAACTACTGCAGGAGCAGCCATGTTGATCAACATGGCCACCTGCCACTGGTAGAGTTCATTGAAAGCTGGCATTTGAAACCAGAGAACAAGTCTTCAGTGACTAAAGCTGAAAAGTATGAAACTCAGGAACTGCCAACAACCATGTTTTCTACAGCAAAAAGAAAGCCAGTCTTCGGAAGACAAAGCTGGCATCCAGAGCGGCAGAGGTGAGGCAAGGGGAGAGAGCTGAGAGTTTCCTGCTTCAGCTCCATTGGTGCCCGAGGCCTCAGCTCTATCCAAACTTGGCTGTGACTTGAATTCCAGGACACTAAAGTGGCTGTCCAGTAAATTCTTTTTTTTTTTTTCTCAAGCCAATTCATAAACAGTCTGCGGTACTTACAACTCAGACTTCTATTTAACATCTTCTCCATAACTCACTCAGTCTCATTTTTCATAAGTGGAAGTTTGCTGCTCTAAGTAACTATGTCCTTACCAGACATGGGTGCAGGATCGAGAAAAGAGCATTAATAAAAATTAATGTTAGTCAAGAAATATGGCCGGACGCAGTAGCTCACGCCTGTAATCCAGTACTTTGGGAGGCCAAGGTGGGCAGATCACTTGAGGTCAGGAGTTCGAGACCAGCCTGGCCAACATGGTAAAACCCTGTCTCTACTAAAAATACAAAAAAATTAGCCAGGGGTGGTGGCAGGTGCCTGTAATCCCAGCTACTCCAGGAGGCTGAGGCACAAGAATAGCTTCAACCCAGGAAGCAGAGGCTGCAGTAAGCTGAGATTGCACCACAGCACTCCAGCCTGGGTGGCAGAGAGAGACTCCATCTCAATTTAAAAAATAAATAAATAAAAAGTTAGTCAAGAAATATATAACAAGTTTTGTTAAACTTTCTTTCTTAGATGAAACTTTAAACCATCATAAACTACAAGAAATTAGATTGATTTCTTTGCCTTTTAGATTAAAATCCAAAATAATTCATTAGCAAGCAACTTTTATCTTTCCTTAACAGATGGGTATGTTTTTTAACCTCTGAACACACCATAGTTCCTTCATTAAGACAAAGAGTCATTTTGCAGAGTTGATTGGGATATCTGTGAAGGAATCATTTCAACAATTACGCTTTCGTTAGCTTTATTTTTATTATTTATTTATTTTATTATTAATTATTATGAGAAATGCAGTCATACTATCGTTAACCAGAGTGGTCTCAAAGTCCTGGCCTCAAGCAATCCTCCTGCCTCAGCCTACCAAAGTGCTGGGATTACAGGTGTGATCCACCATGCCCAGCTAGCTTTATTATTAAAGGATATATTAGTCCTATGATAAGTTTCAAATGCCTGGCATTTTTCCTGAGAAAATAGTTACTATTTAGAATGTTAACAATAAGGAATTTTTCTGTCTGCCCATTACCACATTTTTTTTAAATCTCAGAAAATAAGTACTTAATCTTAATTCAGATTTACACACTTCTTAATGACTTCTGATGTCTAGAGATACAGTCTCAAAGGCTACCAGCTTCATGTCAGAAAAGAACAAGCAAATAAAAGTTGATCCTGGAGACTAGGAAATAAAATTCAGCAATTCTCATGCTATTTTGTATACTAATCAGGGAATGCATTAATTTTCTGTTGCTGCATAATTACAATTTACCCCAGAACTTAATGGCTTAAAGCAGCATTCAATATTTATGATCTCATATGGTTTCTGTGAGACAGGAATTCGAGAGTGATTCAGATGGGTAGTTCTGGCTCAAAGCTTCACGTGAGGCTGCAGTCAAGATATCAGCCAGGGGTGGAGTCTCCAGAAGGATTGACATGCACTGAGGCCTTCACTTCCAAGGCGGCTTGCTTACTCGTTCATATGGCTGGCAAGTTGATGCCGACTGTTGGCAAGAGGCCTCAGTCCCCACCACGTGGACCTTTTCATTGTGCTGCTTGAGTGTCCTCATGACATGACAGCTGGATTCACCCAGAGTAAGTGATCCAAGAGAGAGCAAAGATAGAAGCTGCAATTTTTTAATTACCTAGCCTTGTAATTAGGTGCCACATACTGTCATTTGCACAATATCCTATTGGTTATACAGGTCAGCCATATTCAACATGAGAAGGTGACAATACTGGGAGGTAAAACTCATTAGGGGGTATCTTGGAGGTTTCCTAGTCTTACTCTGGGTATTCATGAGAAAAACATTATTATGTTAAAAAGTATGGAAAATGTTTTCAAAATTAATACACCTAAGAAAACTTCAACAACATTCATAATAGAGCCATAAAATTCTAGAATCAGAAAGAAACTTGGTTATCAACCAGTGTAACTTGGTCATGGAGACTGAGTCTCTGAAAGGTGAGAATTTTTTTAACTTTATATAGCAAATTAGTGACTGGATGAGGCTTAGATCCAGGCCTCTTTACTTCTGGTTAGGGCCGGTGGTGAACAGGCTGGCTTGGAAATTAACATCCGTTCCAATCTCCTTATAGTATGGCTTCCTACTGCAGCGGCTGGAGAACCTAAACCATATGATTCGCAAACTCCCTTGCAGCTAGGGTTTTGGATATGATTTGGGTTACGGCAATCAGACTGCAGAAGTGAGATCTGGAAACTGGAAGTGATATAGCAAATAGGCTACTGGAACTTGTGCCGCTGCTGTTGGCAAAGGTGGTCATTGCAATGTTGGGTTATACTGTGGCAGAGGTAGCAGAGGTTGTGCTGCTTTGGTTACTACTGGTGACAGCCAAGAGGCAGGACTCAGAGGAGTTACTATGGACCTAGCAGGTGTTGTACGGCTTTAAAGGTAATAGCTAAAATTAGCCTGCAGTCCTAGTTAGCTACTTGGGAGACTGAGGTGGGAGAATCTCTTGAGCCCAAGAGTTTGAGGCTGCAGTGAGCTGTGATTTCACCACTGCACACCAGCCTGGGTGACACAGAAAGATGCCATCTCTAAATAAAATAACACATACAAATATAATAAATAAAACATTTTTTAAAAAGTAGGCTGGGTGCAGTGGCTCATGCCTGTAATCCCAGAACTTTGGGAGGCTGAGGTGGGCAAAGAACGAGGTCAGGAGTTCAAGATCAGCCTGGCCAAAATGGTGAAACCCCGTCTCTACTAAAAATACAAAAATTAGCCAGGTGTGGTGATGCATGCCTGTAATCCCAGCTACTCAGGACGCTGAGGCAGGAGAATCGCTTGAACCCGGGAGGCAGAGGTTGCAGTGAGCTGAGATCGTGCCATTGCACTCCACCCTGGGCAACAGAGCAAGACTCCATCTAAAAATAATAAATAAATAAATAAATAAATAAAAGTAATAGTTGCAGCAGCAGTTTCCTGATCTCTGAAGAGCAAATTAGCTAATGTGTTCCTGGAGCCAAGAATTTCAGCAGCGGTCACCACAATCACAAAGGTGGAGAAGGAATAGCTGGCAGCTCCCATGGAGGACTAGCTCTATGCAGTAGTTCTTGGAGTTGTTCCTGGATTCCAAGCCCAGAGCTGTTATTCCAGTCCAACAATTTTGTAAGCACCTAATTCCCTATATTAAGTCATGTTCTCATGAGACAGCTAGAGCGGTGTCTGTTGTCTGCACCTAAATTCTATTACAGAGCATGCTAATACATAAGAATGAGAAAAGCAGCCTGACCTCTGGAAACTGGCCTGACACTTACAGCTAGGTCTTGTTGTTGTTAGGAACTAGCCTGGCACTTAGAGATGGGTCATAGTGTTCTTCTGTTGAATGTAAACAATTTCTCAGAACATCAGGATCTTCAAGGTCACTCTGTTGACCGTGATAGATCAAGATATAAACAAGACCACTGTGTATCATGTGTGAACACAGACAAAAATATGAGCATTGCCCAAACCACAACAAGGACCAAACATCCCCCTGTTCTTACTAATCTGAGTGACTGCTGTTTCTTTACCAATTACAATCTTAGCCTCCCCTCTTTTTACAGAAGATTAAGATACCCAATCATAGAATTACCCCTTCTTCCTGAGATCATCCAACCCATACAAAAGCCCTATTTCTTTTACTGCTCCCTAAGTCACCTAATGCAAGCCTAAATCCGGTAAGTCCTTTCTAACTCCTTCTTACTAAGAGGGTTCCCCATGGTGTGTGGTTTCCTTCCCTGCAATAGTAATAAACCCAACAGATGTGTTCCTGCTGATCTTTGGCTGAAAGGCATGCTAAAGTTAAAAAAAAAATGTCTGGGTAGTGGTCTTGTGTCACCCAAAGCACAATCATATGTATCAAATGATAAAAAGAAAATTATAAAAGAAAGGATAGACAGTAACATATAAGGCAATTGAAAATTACAGGCAAGCAATTATACAGTGAATTGGACAATAATACAATTTCTTGAATGTGCATTATAGTAGCAGTCTCCAGAGAGACAGAACCAATAAAATATAGATAGATAGATAGATAGATAGATAGATAGATAGATAGATAGACATGAGAGGGGATTTATTAGAATTGGCTTATATGATTATAGAGGCTGAGAAGTCTCATGACATGCTGTCTGTAAGCTGGAAACCCTGGGATGCTGGTAGCATGGCTCAGCCAAAGTCTGAAAGCTTTTACAGAATTAAGAAAGCTGATGGTATAGTTATCAGTCCAAGATTGAGGGCCTGAGGGCCTGAGACCCGGAGGTGGGGGCCTCTGGTGTAAGCTCTGGAGTTTAAAAGCAAGAAAGGCTGGAGTTTTTGATGTCCAAGGTCAGGAGAAGAAGAGTGGCCCAGTTACAGGAAAGAGAGAGAAAACAATCACCTTTTCCCTGCCTTTTTTGTTCTATCAAGTCCCCAGCCAATAGGATGGTGCCCACCCACATTGAGGGCAGATATCCCCGACTCAGTCCACAAACACACAAACCAGTCTCCTCTGAAAGCATTCTCATGAACCTTCCCAGAAGTAATCCTTCACTGGCTCTCTAGGTATTCCTTAATTCTGTCAAGTTGACACCTAAAACTAACTGAAACACTCACACTATGGCAGGCACTCATGACAGTCATTTACGTACATCATTTGACTTAATCATCTAACTACTCTGCAAAATAGGTATTTTAATTCCCATTTTATAGGTGAGAAAAACTGAGGCTCTGCAGTCCAGTGACCTACTTGGCAGAGGCCTACCACCTACTAAATAGCGGTTCTGGTATGCAAACTCAAGTTGCTAACAACTCTGTGTTTCCACCCAGTAATAGAAATAATACAGACATTTCTGAATAAAAACAGTACTAGGTCTTCCACTTCAGTGTTATTTATCAGAATAAGAACACATCTATTCAACAATATGTAATGGGTACCTACTATGAAGGAATGTTTCAAAAAAAATCTTTGATTGGGTGCCCATTTCCTAGTTAAGGCTGAAAGTCAGTTAATAGTTTTTTGATCTCTGTTCTGGGAAAAATATAAAATCCACAAAATGAGAATACAAGTAAGCTACACAAAAATCTCTGTGCCTCTTTCTTAAAAGATAAATTTCATATGAAGTGGACAAATAATGTACCAGCTTGATACTTAACGGTAAAATTAAAGAAATGAGAGGAGTTTACTACACGGAAGAAATGTCATTAATACATACAATGTGAGTTCATGATTGAATTTCAACACCACCAGTCATTTCTGCACTAGGAGAGGTTATAAAAGTGGTTAGCTACTTCCTACATTTTGAAATAATCACGTGGTTGTAAGAAAAAGCCTCTGTGACCATCCCCTCAAGTCTAGGAGAGGGAGGAGTGTCTGGATCAGCTCAGGTATCTGGGGGTAAAAGATGAGCTTTTACAAGCAGAACAAAGAAACCAGCATAATTAATATTTGAACATTGTTTATTTTTATATGGAGAAGACTGAAAAAAGGAAGCATAGTTACCCCTTGACCTGACTCTTGTTACCCTGTGACAACAGAAATTGTTCAAGAAGCTGCCAGAAATCCAGAGTAACTAGAGGGGAAAGGAGGATGTAGGGGATTGTGGTGTATACTTTGGTTATAAGCAACAGAAATCCAACCCCCTTTGACTTAGGCAAAAAGCGGGCTTTATTGGTGGTGGAATCAATGAAAGGGTAGAAACAACTATGTTGCAAGGAAAGCAGGGATGCAACGGACTTCAGGAGTGACTGAACCAGTACCTGGAACATACTAAGCCTTCAATAAATAATGTTAAAGAATGAACTAGAGATTGGAATGAAGCTAAGACTGTCTTTGTCTGGCTTCATCCTTCTCACAGATTCATCTTCCCTGCTTGGGATAATATATGGCCACTGACTGCTTATGAGGCTTACATCCTATAACTTCTGCTGCCAGAGAGTACTAATGTCAAGCACTCTCGGTTCCAGGTGGAAAAATCCCAGGAAAAGACTGATTGGGCCAGCTGGGGTCAGGTTCTTTGCCTCCAGGCCAATTAGCTGTGGCCAGCATGGCAAGGTCACATAGTTCCTACAATGGTCATGTGAATTTCAGTGGGATGTGGGGGCAGGCTTGGGAAGTAGGGAAGGAGGAATCTGGGTACATTAGGGTGCTGTCTTCAACCTGAAAAGAGGGATGGTACTAGAGATAGCCCTTAGGAAACATATTACTGTATCTCTGTATTAGTTTGCTAGGGCTACCATCACAAAGTACCACAAACTAGGTGGCTTACACAACAGAATTTATTTCCTCACAGTTCTGGAGGCGAGAAGTCCAAAAAGATGGTATTAGCAGAGGTGATTTCTTCTGAGTCTTCTCTCCTTGGTGTCTTCTTGTCTTCACATGGTTTTGTCTCTGTGCCTGTCTATATCCTACGGACACCAGTCATGTTGAATTAGGTTCTACCCTAATGATCTCACCTTAACTTAGTTGCCTCTTTAAAGACCTTATCTTTAAATATAATTACATTTTGAGACACTGGGGGTTGAGACTTTAACATATAAATTTAGGACAAGGGGTGGGATGGGGGGAACACAAGTTAGCCCATAACAGTGTCCAATAAGAATATTGTTAAAGATGTTTATTACACAGTGTCTTCTTTAAGTTCTTCTTGATGTATCAGAAAGAGTTGTGTGGCTTCTTTTTAGATGATTGGAACTATAGTTTGCCCAAATGATCGTGTTTTTCCTTTATTACTGGCTTTTCTGAGCCTCATTTGCTGATGTGCAACCCATTTGGAGCAAGTATATAGGACTTCATGGTATGAATTTCTGTGAAGTCCTATTTTACAGCTATATTTTATGTTACTAACTTGGGTTTCCTTTTTCCTTTCTCACACATTTGTAATTTGTCTTACCTTGTTGTATGGCATAAGTATCTGTATATTTTGTGCATACCATTTATGGCAGCAGTCCACAACCTTTTTGGCACCAGGGACTGGTTTTGTGGAAGACAATTTTGCTACAAACGTGGGGGGAGGTTTTGGATGATTCAAGCATGTTACACTTACTGTACAGTTTATTTCTATCATTATTACTTATTCACCATAATGTAGAATCAGTGGGAGCCCTGAGCTTATTTTCCTATAACTAGATGGTCCCATCTGGGGGTGATGAGAGATAGTAACAGATCATCAGGCATCAGATTCTTATAAGGAGCATGCAACCTGGATCCCTCACATGTGCAGTTCACAATAGGGTTCACGGTCCCATGAGAATCTAATGCCACTGACCAGACAGGAGGCAGAGCTCAGCTGGTAATGCTCACTCACCCACCACTCACCTCCTGCTGTGCAGCCGGGTTCCTAGCAGGCCATGGATCCGCAATGGTCCATGGCCTGGGGGTTGGGGACCCCTCCTTTATGGAATAAAGTGAAATATTAATACCTAGATAAATAAGCTCTAATTCATCAACTATAGTTACATAAGTAGAATATTATCAAGAAAAAGCAGGGAAAACTTCCATGCTAATAATAAATATCCTTTGTAATAAGTCACCTCAGATCTTTTTTTGGAAGGAAACAGAACCTATAAAAGACTATATAAATCAGGAAAAAACAAGATGTGTCACAAAACATTTTTTAAAAATCTAACAGTAACTAGGCAAATTGGTGCTTAAATTAACACAAACTGGTAAAAATAAGCATCCCTAAATTGATTTTTCCATATATTTTCCTCAAGGTAGACAAAGTGTAGAAGGAGTCGGATCGTTGCCAGACTGAAAGCATTTTTCTGAGCTCCATCAACTTCTATTAATGGGCAGTGACGCCACTCTGGCCCCAAGCCAGCCACCCATCACACTTCGATTTGTTCGACAGGCTGGCTGGAGGCAGGCATTGCATCAGAAACCTGGCACCATAAACAGCACTGGTTTAAGTAAAGCACCTCCAGAGAGAACTGACTTCTTGTGCCATCAGCAGAGAGCACAGGGCTTCCTCCCAGGGGGCTGCTTGGTGTTGAAAGGCAAACTGACTGGACCCCAAGAAGCAGCACCTCCTAGGGTCTCCGTGGAGCCTCTAAGTCACTGCCCCCCAATCCCCACACTGTGAACAGCTAAAGTAGAAATTAACCCAAACAGCCTGGGAACCGTTGGTTCTATTTCATTTGGTTAATGTGGTGGTCCTCCCAAATGTATTTTCAAAGGTACATGGGCTTTTTCTGAATTATCTGCTTCATAGGCTGTCCCAAATTACATTCAGTGGTGTCTTGGCATGAATTCCAAAATGGCAGTTTAAAGGGAATCCAGCAAGTGACCACAGTGCTCCAAAGGGTGATAGAGGTATCAGTGCTCCTAATGGGGACATGTGTGCTGTGGTATCCTTTCCCAACTAAGTTGGAGCATGGGAGATAAAGAGAGGAAGGTGAGGGGAGGAAAGGGTTTGAAATATCATACAGGCTTCCTAGACCTGAAAAACTCACAAATAGATGAAGTGGAGCATGTAACCCAAGACCACAAGGACTTGTAAAGGCAGAATAAAATATCCCTCCAACAGGCTCATGCAACGCAAACAAGACATTAGGGAAAAACTGAGGACATCTGAAGAAAGCATAGACTTTTGTTAACAATAATGTGTCAATATTGGTTCACTAATTATTACAAATGTACCATCCTATTTTAAAATGTTATTAATAGGGGAAATAGAGTGCAGTAGAGAGAAATTTTATGTACTATTTTTAAAATAATTCTTTAAATCTAAAACTGTTCCCAATTAAAAAGTATTTCTAATATACAGGTACACATACATACACTTCCAATATATTTGCTTTAAAATAATCCAGGAGGCAAGAGGAGATATTGGTGGGGGCATTGTCAGAGGAAACAAGATTAACTATGACTTACTAATGATTAGAACTGGGTGACGGATACATTACATTATCCCTTCTACTTTCATACATATTTGAAATTCTCCATAATAAAAATTTCAAAAATATATGCTCCCATTGTGAACTGAAAAGATAAGTATATAGCATACATTTACGATATATATATACACATCTCTTACAAAAACCACTTTATGTATACATATACTTAGATATATACATATACTTAGACATATACAGCCAGCTCCTTCATATCTGCAAGTTTCACATCTGTGGATTCAACCAACTATGGATCAAAAATATTCGGAAAAATATACAAAACAATTAAAAATAAAAATACAATATAAATAATGCAAATAAAAACAATACAGTATAACAACTATCTACAAATCATTTATATTTTATTAGGTATTATAAGTAATCTAGAGATGATAAAAGTATATAGGAGAATGTGTGTAAATTATATGCAAATACTACACCATTTTATACCAGAGAGACTTGAGCATCCTCAGATTTTGGTATCCATAGGAGTCCTGAAATCAATCCCCCAAGGATATTGGGATGACTGTATGATATTCTGTATATTCATATATGTATATACCAATTTATATATCATATAAACCATTTATATATACATATATGTGTGTGTGTGTATATATATATACACACACACACCCCTATAAAATAGCAAACAGTAAGAAGAGCTTTAGTCCAGGCCACTTTTTTGCTATGTGAGTGTATGCATACTTTGCAGCCAAAGAATAGTGTCTTTTATCGGTGCTACAGACTGTGGACTTTTCGTTTTGCATGACACACCAATCGTATTAGCCTGTGTCAAAGAATATGCTTCAGTGGCTTTCTTTTGATTGGGACGTTAGGCCAAGTCCCAGCACCATCTTCCCACTAGAATCAATGGCACACACCAGGTTCTTCAGTGTGATGAAGTGTGACCCCGATGGGGTCAGAGCCAATGGAGCCATAGCTTTGGAAGGACATTTTTCTCTGTGGTGTTAAAGCAGGCTGCTCCAGTTCTGGGTTTGATCTGAGTGAAAACTCTTTAGCCACCTACGATGTGAAGCTGGGACTGATAAGCTCCCCTGCACTTTGCCTGCCACACTCCTCACGGCTGATAGAGCAGTGCCATCAACAGATGGAAGTCATTAATAAGAAAGAACCCGGCATTCTTTTTCTGAGAGTACCCCATTAAGCTCTTCTTCCTACATCCCTTTCAAATGAGAGGCACCAGTGAGAGGTGACAGCGTGCTGGCAGCCCTCGCAGCTCTCGCTTGCTCTCGATGCCTCCTCGGCCTGGGCGCCCATTCTGGCCATGCTTGAGGAGCCCTTCAGCCCCCCGCTGCACCGTGGGAGCCCTTCCCTGGGATTGCTGAGGCCGGAGCCAGCTCCCTCAGCCTGCAGGGAGGTGTGGAGGAAGAGGCACGGGCAGGAACTGGCGTTGCGTGCAGCCTTGCGGGCCAGAGTTCTGGGTGGGCGTGGGCTTGGCAGGCCCCCCACACTCTGAGCGGGCGGCCAGCCCGCTGGCCCCCGGCACTGAGGGGCTTAGCACCCGCCGAGCAGCTGCGGAAGGTGCGCCGGGTCCCCCAGCAGTGCCGGCCCACGGGTGCTGCGCTCGATTTCTCGCGGGGCCTTAGCTGCCTCCCCGCAGGGCAGGGCTCAGGACCTGCAGCCTGCCATGCCTGAGCCTCCCCCCGCCCCCTGCCGTGGGCTCCTGCATGGCCCAAGCCTCCCCGACGAGCACCGCCCCCTGCTCCACAGCGGCCGGTCCCATCGGCCACCCAAGGGCCGAGGAGTGCGGGCCCACAGCGCTGGACTGGCAGGCAGCTCCATCTGTGGTCCGGTGCAGGACCCACTGGGTGAAGCCAGCTGGGCTCCTGAGTCTAGCAGGGACTTGGAGAATCTTTATGTCTAGCTAAGGGATTGTGAATACACCAATCAGCTCTCTCTATCTAGCTCAAGGTTTGTAAATGCACCAATCAGCACTCACTTTTGTGTCTGGCTCAGGGATTGTAAATGCACCAATCAGCACCCTGTCAAAACGGACCAATCGGCTCTCTGTAAAACAGACCAATCAGCTCTCTGTAAAGTGGACCAATCAGCAGAATGAGGGTGGGGCCAGATAAGAGACCAAAAGCAGGCTGCCCGAGCCAGCAGCGACAACCCGTCACCTTCCATACTGTGGAAGCTTTGTTCTTTCGCTGTGCAATAAATTTTGCTGGTGCTCACTCTTTGGGTCCACATTGCCTTTATGAGCTGTAACACTCACAGGGAAGGTCTGCAGCTTCACTCCTGAAGCCAGCGAGACCACGAACCCACCCGGAGGAATGAACAACTCCAGACTCTCTGACTTAAGGGCTGTAACACTCACTGGGAAGGTCTGCAGCTTCACTCCTGAGCTTGCGAGACCAGGAATCCACCAGAAG
Source organism: Pan troglodytes (assembly GCF_028858775.2). Classification (NCBI taxonomy): domain Eukaryota; kingdom Metazoa; phylum Chordata; class Mammalia; order Primates; family Hominidae; genus Pan; species Pan troglodytes. The sequence continues at coordinate 60,009,576 of NC_072402.2, forward strand.
GAAGAAACTCTGAACACATCCGAATATCAGAAGGAACAAACTTTGGACATGACACCTTTAAGAACTGTAACATGTAATCCCAGCACTTTGGGAGGCCAAGGTGGGTGGATCACGAGGTCAGGATATCGAGACCATCCTGGCTAACACGGTAAAACCCTGTCTCTACTAAAAATACAAAAAATTAGCTGGGCACGGTGGCGGGGGCCTGTAATCCCAGCTACTTGGGAGGCTGAGGCAGGAGAATGGCATGAACCCGTGAGGCGGAGCTTGCAGTGAGCCGAGATAGGGCCACTGCAGTCCGGCCTGGTCGAAAGAGCGAGACTCCGTCTTTTTTTTTTTTTTTTTTAAACTGTAATACTCTTCGCGAGGGTCCATGGTTTCATTTTTGAAGTCAGTGAGACCAAGAACCCACCAATTCCGCACACACCAGCATTCCTTCGGGTTCCTAAATAACAAACTGGGAACCATTCACCCTTGACATCTCCATCTCCTTAATCTTCGAGAATCCGGTCAGTCTCCAAGTTCTGCAGATCCTACTCCTTTCACTTCTCTCAAATCTGTTCTCACTTCTTCATCCCTGTTGCCCGTTGAAGTTTCAAGCCTTCATTCTTCTGGTCTATTGCAATGATCTGCTACTTAGCCTACCCCTGTTTTCAACCCCTGCTGTTCAATTTGCTGCTGTCATGAAGACAAGTAAATATCACTCATTTTCTGGGAACCTCTTCAATATTGCCCCCACAGCCTTCAGGATGATGACTTTGATTCTTACATTGGAATACAGGGTTCTCTACGATCATGCCTCTGCCTACCTCCCCTTCCTCTCATGCCCCATTCACTACCAACTTCAACTGCTTATAGTTCCCAAACCATGCCAGGCTATGTAATATCTCTTTGCCTTTGCTCCACAGTCCTCTTTCCAGAATGCTCTGTTCTTTCCTCACCTCTAGGTGAACACCTCTATACTTTTCAAAACTGAGATCAAGTATCACTCGTTAAAGAAAACTCTCCTGGGTCAGGTGTGGTGGTTCATGCCTATAATTCCAGCACTTTGGGAGGCCAAGGTGGAAAGATTGCTTGATGAGATGAGACAGAGATTTGAATTTATAGCCCAGTAAGGGCAATACTGTCTTTTTCCTGCGTTTTAACTGTTGTACTCAGCATAGTACTCGGCATGTATTTGGCACTTAGTAAATGATTATTGAATAAATACAGATGTAAATGATGGTCTAATTCAGAACACTATATTGTTAAATATCCTGAATACATTTATTTAAGGCGTAGTTTGCAAACAAGCCATGTATTAGAACATCAGAATTTCACATGTGACAAAGCACGATCTGGTTCAGTGAGCCAAGTTGGTAATCTCCAGCCGATGACGAATTGCTCTTGAGACACTTGTTACAGGCAGCCTCAGGAAGAGGCACAGGCCATTTATACCGCTTCGAGCCGCCAGTCCCAGCTCTCTTGGAGAAAGGCAGCACAGTTGGGAGGGCTCACAACAGGAGGCCTGTTGAAAACAAGTCGTGGTTTCACCCTGTGTTTTGATTTCTGTTCAGGGAAGGGCACTTCCTCTTGCATTTGTAGGAGCCAAGTAACACATTCTGGGTGGAGGGAACTATGGTAGAAAGCCTAGTGTTGGACACATGAAAAGGTGGCAGCATCTTAGAACTGGCTAAACACATATCTTGGCATAAGAACTTGGGTGGCAGGCAACCAAGATTTGGGGAGTGCTTTTCCTGCATCATTTTCTGCTGGGATTGCAATATGAGGGAGGCCTTGTTGATGGGTGTAGTTTGTTATGGTTGGCAATACCTTCTGGTTAGTAGTGGTTGAGTGCTTGCTAACTTGTGAATTCTTCAGAAGAGAGTAGAATATAAAAAGCCTTCAAGCCTCTCCTGTCTCCCCCGCAATGCGGCTAACGCAGGGCAACCGGCAGCAGTGAGCTGTGGACCCAGGCACTGGCTAGAGAAGTTGACAGACCACGAACACGGGGCAAGCTGAGTCTTTCTGTTTCACTTCCGGCATGTTTTTCACCCACAGGGATATTTTGGTCTGTTTCAAAGAAGAGGAAATCAGCCCCTAGCAGAGTGTTTCAGAAAAGCAGCAGAAGAAAAGAAAAAAAGATTAAAGCCATATCTCTTGGGGAGAGAGATAAAAATCTGGATTTTGTTTGAAACAATGTTTCCATTTCCAACACCTCAGGTCCATAAAAAGTAGGAGAAAAAAAGTCTTCTTGGGGTTTCAGCATGCACAGTGCATTTATTCTCTCTCTCATTTCTTAATTTGTCAGTTTCTTTCGCCAAGTACCAAATCCAGTAAATGTTCTTTAAATGGAAAGAAAAAAGCAATAATGAATGCCAGAAAACAGTTTCCCAACCAGCCGGCCAAACCACAAGTATCCAAAAATGTGATTTCATTTTTAATAATACAGAAAACTGAGGAATATCAAGTAGAAATATAAAGAGAGGAAAAACATTGACTTATTCTAAACACCAATAAAAAGGATTTCCAACTTCAGAATGTTTGTAGAAGACATGAAGAGAAATAGCTAGTCAATGAAGGAATTCAGAACCCGGTGTTCACAAAATTAAGAAGATACTAGTGATCAATGAACTCTAAACACTCATATGGGTTTGCCTTCTCTGAATCCTTTGAAATTCACTCTCTATTCAGTGTCCAAATTTCCTGTATATGTAAAATGGAGCCAAGGAGCCCACATTGTGAACAGAGAAAGTAAAGATCGTGTAGGATGAAGACATTCGTGTTGTAACCTGTGTCTTTTATGTCAACTCTTAGAATTTAAGGAGCAGCTGGGGAGGCCAGCAGGCTGACTTAAGCCCACAAAGGATGGCCTCTGATCCCTGAAACTGGGGGAAGAAGCAAGATAATTCTTAACTACTCAGGTGACATCTCTTCCAAGAAGTTTTCTCTAACTTACTCCCTAGCCCAGGAGGGAAGGCTTAGACCCCTCATCTGTTTTCCCAGAACACCTGGGCATAGCTCTTATTGCATCCAAACGGTTCTTATAATGTAATGCAACACAATACACAGTATCTATATGTCTCCCTTGTTAGACCATGGAGTCTAGAGCAGGGTTATCTTTACTTCTCTGGTGCCAGGTATAGTGGCTGGAACATCAATTAACTAATTGACATGAATGCTTTCTTTCTTTGTATCCAAATAACTCAGGCCATTTTAGTTGTTTTATCCTATGGTTATATCATTCTTACCATGTTTTAGTACCGGCAAATAGAATTCATTATTTCCCAGGATATATCAGTTAATAATTTCATAAACAGAAAAACTAACTACATCTGGAGCAGTGCTTCCCAAACTTTACTGTGCATGCAAATCACCTGTGGATCTTGCTACAAAGCCGATCGTCACTCATTTGGCCTGGGAAGGGGCCTGAGAAGCTGCCTTTCTAACAAGCTCCCAAGTGCTGCCAATGCTCTTGGTCCATAAAGTAACAGTGGCTTGAGCCAGATAGAGTTTAATTTTGTTTCCTGAAAGTTAAGTCCAGAGATTAGCAGTCCAGAGCTTGTATGGCAGTTCTGCCACATCATCATCAGCCCAGGCTCTTCTGTCGTTCTGCTTTACTATCCTAGGTTCTGTTTACCCCAAGGTCTCCTCTTGTCCCAAGATAGCAGCTGCTACTCTAGCCATCAAACCTATATTGTAGTCAGTAGAGAGGAGGACGCACCAGGGCAAATGGCTGACAGCTGGGTCAGCCCCTTCTAAAGGAGTTGTCAGGAGGAGCCCATCTGACAACTTTCACTCCTATCTCACTGGCCAAAATGTAGTCACCTATCTAAAGGAAGGCTTGAAATGTGATTTTCCTGTTGGGAATATGTTGCTGATTACAACATATTTGTTGTAATTGAGTTGAGTTTCTCTTAGGAAGAGGGGGAATGAATGCTGGGTAGATGCCAGCAATCTCTACTATGAGTCAGATGAGATTGTTGTGGATCACCTGTTACTCACCCGTGGTTAGTAACCTCTGGATTGTGCCCCATTCCTGAAGAGACACCAGTTACTCTGTTAAGGTCCATGCGAAACATCAGCTGTCTTTGTGACAAGTTCTGTCTCATAGGCTCCTTGACTGTACTTATTGACTAAAGCTATCATCACTCTTGGCTGTGAAACTTGAAGTAAGATGAGGGGACCAGAACTTCCTACCCTCGCTGCCGCCTCTTTGGAATAACATTAATTGCCAGAGCTTAGTTTGGCCCAGGCCTTATTTGCATCCTTGGGCTCTCGGATGCCAGGGAAACATGGCTACTGTGACATCAGATGAGATCCTGGCTCAAGGATGCTGGCAGGGTCTCCAGCTTATTGTCCCTAAGGTTATGGCTTACAAATAAGGGAATGAGTCCAAAGAGATGTGCTGTTCTTCTTGCTTGGTGCCAATCAGTTCATTCCTTGAGTAACAGTGGAGTCACCCAAAGTGAAGAAACAATTCCAGCCCACTGATTTTGGCCTGAGCACTCACATTTTTTCCCTGGCTCTTTGCCCAGGATTTCCAGGGAGAAGGCAGGGGCCAAGAAGCAATATACATTCCTGAAAGGAAGGCTTCTTGAGTGATTAAAATGATGGTATCAGTCGGTGGCTCACAGGCAATGACAGAGAACACAGGCAGGGTGCCCTCTGAGATGCACCCCCTGATTTCCTGAGTCATGACGTGGAAGACAGGGAAAGTGCACATCAGCAACAACAGGAAAGGAAAAGGTAGTTGTTTGTTTTCCTTCTGTTCTCCTCCCATCTCAAGGAATTGATACCTCCAAAATTTCAATCTGAGATAACAAAAACAATTTGCAAATAGTCAATAAACAGTGCATTCATTCATTATTACTAGAACTACATTCATGGAAAAAAATTTATATAAAGTAACCAAAAGTCGCTTTTTTAAAAAAGGTAATATGATTTATTTAGATGGGTTCAACCATCAGATTTTTTGGGGGAGGAGGGTAATCCATGAATCTATTTGTGTGCTAAGTATTGCTATAAATTGAATGTGTTTTTCACATCTCTTTATTACTATTTTTCAAGTCCTATAGATGCAGTTTTGATTAGTAAAATGCAAGTTTATTTTAAGATGTGACTAAATTTTTATCTGAGAAAATACATTATGGCAAAAAGCAATCACTGGATACTAAAAATATAATGACCATTATGTGAGAGTATGTAGAATTCAAGTATTAAAAAAAGAAGTCCTCCTACCTGAACATGTTGGTGTAACTGAGCCCATATTCAGCTGCCCACTGCTTGAAAGTGAGCCACGAGAAACGAGGTTGGGAATGCCTTGTTATCCCCCCTCCCTTTATAGTTTAGACACAACAACAGCATTAATGTTAAAATAGAGATCATGAGACTGGCAGCACAGCCTGTGGCTATAAGATACCAAATTATAAACAGGACCTAAGGCCATGCCCGGCAAAGGTTAAGTCTCCACCCCAAGATAAACGTGTGTTACATGCATGTTTGTTCAGTACACATGTGTCAAGACCACCTTCATAAATATTTATAGCTACTTCTGTAACCCATTAAATATGTATGTTGAGCTGATCTATCATATACCCACAGGAGCCCTGGATACAATTGACAGTAGGGAGCAAATGTATTGATTTTCTTGCTGATATGGTAGGCCATTCCAGGTTTCTGCCCTGGTGTGAGAACCAACCGATGCTCTAAGAGATTTAACAATTGCCAAATATGTTAAGACGCTAGATATTATACTAACTTTTGTTTATAAGTTTGCTTCCAGCAGAATCATTTTTCCCATGGATATGGACCTGCATCCTTTTCAACTAAGAAATAGGTCCTCCTAAAGACCTGGAAGGAACAAGGGCCTGAACATCAGCTCACTGCCAGGTCAAAAAGTTTCATTCCACAGTTGCCCCACGTTGACCCTGTTCGGCAGGAAGTAGCCAGCTGAGAGATGACATCCCATTGTCCCTAATCCCACAGAATTGTGGAATGAGCCTTTGACAGTGGGGAATTGTAACAGTGAAACAGCAAAAAAAAAAAAAAAAACCCAACATAACTAATTCCATTTTTATTTAAGGGGCCTATACCCATTCCTGCACGTTTGCTAGGGTAATTTTAGAGCACTGAGATAATATACAAAAACAGCAATCAAATATTTTGTAAATCGAACTCTGGAATTAAAGAGGAAGTATATAAACAACTAATTATGTTTTGTTAAAGATTTACAGGAGCATTGTGACCCGACCAACGACAAAAAAATTCCCAGCCTCCTTCTCTCAGACCTTTCATGGTTCCTGATAGTTGGGGAATGATCCGCTGTGCTGCTGCTGTAGCATCAACGAATACATATACTTCATCAGCCTCCTCCATTTCTAATCTTAGTACTCAGGTCCGTCTCTCAGTCCCAGAGACACTGTCGGCCTTTTATTATAAAATCACTGTCTGATTTTTCAAGAAGTCCTTGAATAGCTCTTTAGTTAAGTAGATCTAAGGCAAGTAGCCACCAATCGTTTTGAAAGAAGTATGGAAGAGAATATTTTTGACTCAGCAAGGAACTGGGGCATGGCTGCTCTTGGTGGGAGGTGATAGGCAATGCTGCCGCGTTGCACCTGCCACCCGCACACGCATACACACACACATTCAGCACCCATGATTTTACAAGGGGCTAAGGAGCCTGCGGGAAAATGAGGTATAGCAAAGCGTCCTCCTCAATGTGACTCTATAGTTTCCCTGTCACTTACAGAATAATTCTTCTCAAGGGATAAAAATTTTTGTTGCGCTGTGGGAAATAGTAGATACTCAAAGCTCTTTGAAAACCTTTGTGGTGCACTCTCTATAGTGCACGCTCAAAACCCTGAGTGCAGTGCCCTAAAGGTGTTCTTCTCTGTGGCTGGCTAGGTTTGTAGGAAGATCCCCAGCCTTCCCTCCACCACTCCTGGCAGAATGGCTCCAGCCCCATCCCACGCCAACTTCAACCAGAGAGCTCCTGTTTATTTTATGTGCTGAGATTCCAGACATAATTCTGTCAGTTTAAAAAAAAGACCTCTTTTAAATGCATTTTTGAAAGCTGCTGGTCTCTTATATCCACTCTTATATCACACACATACACATATAATATGTAATAATACAACATCTATGTAAAAATTTATCAGGATATGACAACAATACTGAAGCAGCAGTGGGTGGTGCACAGGTCACACCTGTGAAAGGATTGTCTTGCATTGTTGTGGCCTGACTCTGGTGAAGAACAAGGTGGTATCGAACCCCTGGGTGAGTCTCAAGAAAAGAAACAGAGTTACGGGACCATGTCAAGCTCTCAGAACTTCTGTATACTCCTTCCTGATTTTTTTTTTTATTTTTATGAGACAGATTCTTGCTTTGTCGTGCAGGCTGGAGTACAGTGGCACAATCTCAGCTCACTTCAATCTCCACCTCCCACATTCAAGCAGTTCTCCTATGTTAGCTTCCTGAGTATCTGGGACTACAGGCATGTGCCACCACACTCAGCTAATTTTTGTATTTTTAGTAGAGATGGGGTTTAACCATGTTGACCAGGCCGGTCTTGAGCTCCTGATCTCAAGTGATTCTCCCACCTCAGCCTCCCAAAGTGCTGGGATTACAGGTGTGAGCCACCACACCCAGCCTCCTGATTTTTTTTTTATCAACCTGATATGGATAGATTCCCAAGTCTTGATTACCCCATCCCCTTCTATTGAAGAGCCCTAGGAGAACCCTCTTTTGAGTTGCCCCCACAAGCTCTTTTACTCATTATGATGGTCAAAGAGAGGTTGTAAAGGGTGCACGATTTTATGAATCCCTTTTTAATCTATCCAGATGATCTCTTGCTGGGAATTACTATTTCGTCTTGTAGGCCAGAGCGTAAGATGAGACCCTACTCTGGCGGGCACAGTGGCTGATGCCTTGTAATCCCAGCAATTTAGGAGGCAGAGGTGGGTGGATTGCTTGAGTCTGGAGTTTAAGACTAGCCTGGGCAACGTGGCAAAACCCCATCTTTTTTTTAAAAAAAAAGAAAGTACAAAAATTAGCCAGGTGTGGTGGCACATACCTGTAGTCCCAGCTACTTGGGAGGATAAAGCAGGAAAGTCGCTTGAGCCTGGGAGATGGAGGTTGCAGTGAGCCAAGATAGAGCTACCGCACTCCAGTCTGGGTGATGAGAGTGAAACCTTGTCTTACAAAAAAAAAAAAAAAAAAAAGAATCTATTTCTAGACAGTGATGAACTTTATTCCCCCATGTCAAGGTCCTTGTAGCTTAAGGAGGTATTTGAGGTTAGGCTTCTCTGACCCTTTGCCCATTCTGCCAGGGGATAAGATATTGGACACCACACTGAAGTTAGATGTTGAAAATTGAGGTCCATAATCCCCATATGTTCAGTCTCATTCACTTATCAAAGAATATTTCTAACTGGATCCCCAACAGAATCCTTACAATGGAGTGCCATCTCCATTGGCCTCAGGAACTGATGATTCTTTTAGTCCTTTCCTTATAGTGCGTGGGCCCACAGCTTACTTTCACTCATTGCCCACCTGGCTTTTGCTGGTATATAATACCCTTGCATAACCTCCTTGGTCAGCCTAATCACTTAACCCCGGGAGGCCCCTTCAGAAAATCTGCAAATCGCTTCTCCTCTGAGTATGCTTGAGCGTAGCTTATTCGGGCCTAGATAAGCTTTGTTTCTTCGAGACAAAGCTTGTCCCTTTTGCTTCCAGCATAGACTCAGGCCATAGGACCCAAGTCTGAATTTTGGGTGCGTAACTTACTTTGAGCAAGTTACTATTTCTGGTCCTCAAGATTCTCATGTGAAAAATAAAGATTAAAAATAGTCCTTACCTCCTAGCATTGTTTGAGAGTTAAATGAGTGAGGGCATTTTATACATTTAGACTATACTTGGCATATAATCAGCTATCAATAAATATTAGATACTATTATTTTTGCAAGAACTGGAAGTGACATTGGCTTTACCAAGTTCATTTGTCCATCTGTTCATTTGAAATGTATTTACTGATCCCCTATGATATGCCAGCTATTGTGATCAGCCACAATTAAGAATAGCCACTCCATACATTCTACAAATATATGTATGGATTCTAATGCATTGCTTTTTCTGAAAAATTTTTTTTAAAACATGATATGCCTTCAAAAAAACTGGAATTTTAAAATGCTCATGTCCCCAGATTGCTGGTTATAAACTATAAGTTCTCTGATTGGGAGAGCATTCGGTGGCCTACCCACTGTTACCTCTGAAGGCAAATTTTTACTGTCAGCCTCAAAAGGACTAAGTTAGGAAACTCATGGCAGAACATTAAAATGTTTATTTCTAATGAAGTTTTCAATATGTAGACATGATTTTTATCCACATTTGTATTCCTCTCTATTGAGATAAATACAGTCTAAAGTGAGGCCTATAGAATGAATAAAAAGTAAATAATATTTTAAAAGAGACCTTATGTCTGAGCAGAATTACTGCTCTAGTAGCTGGCCCATGGAGTGGAGGTGGGAAGGGTCCCACCTCAGGCCTTCAAAGGATGATGTTATGAGGTCATGAGGTCAGGCCCTGGAGGGGTGTGGCCAGGGCTCAGATCCAGCTTCTACCATTTCTCCTGGCTGACCTTAGGCAAGCGGCTGGCTCAACTCTCTCTATGCTTGTTTTCTTTATCTATACAGGTAGATAATAAAAATACATATCTTGTAAGATTGTTATGAGGCTAAAATGAAGTGATACATGTAAAACATTTGTACATATGCAATAAATATTAGCAGTCAGTGCCAGTCATTGGTCTATATTTTTTCCTCATGAGCCATCCTTTTAGATACCAATACCCTATGTCAGGAAATGACAAATAAAAAACAAACAACAAAGAAGATACCAAGCCCTCTTAAAATAAAATTCTTCACCATAAAATTTTTTAAAATGTAATCTGCTATTATTCAGCTGTCTCAAGTTTCATTTAAAGATGAGGCATAGTGTGACATCCATTTTATAGATACAAAAACTAAGGATCCAAGAATGGTTCTCTAAGTTTATAAAACTCAGAGGTGTCAGAAAAACATAGCATACGCTCAGGATATCTGTCTCCAAGTCCCTCCCCCTTTTTATTTTTTAGCTTCACATATCTGTGGACTGGGGTTGGGGGGAAGATCACTATCTTTCAAAAACCACAGATTCTCAGAAAGTACCATTAACTATATCTAAAAATGCACCGTGGCAGCTATTTTTAAGTTATTAAAGTCAACATACTATCTATGCAGCAGCCATTGTTAAAGAAAGCTTCATTTAGAGTTAGAATATAAATGGGGAATGAATTCCAAAAGGAATGATGGGAGCCCGCACCTTGGTGACTACTGAACAATTACATGAGTTTTGTACAGAGATTTTGAAATTGGAGAAAATGTTCTCTCTCTCTCCAGTCCAGCAGTTTGAGTTTGAAAGCTGGGTGAAGTCTTGGAGAAGCTGGAGAGCAGCCCAGGGTTTCCTGCTGCGTGAAGGCGAAAGCCTAGAGCTGGTTGGAACAAGCCTCTCTACTCTGACTTAGGTTTGCTCTTCTGGAAAGCTGTGAAAAAGAAGCCGTTTGCAAGGTCATGTAGAGTATGGCCCCTCCAGAGGGCCCGGCACCATCCCAGGCATTTCACACATCTCACCCCACGGAGTTGTTATGCAGGGGATTACCAAGAGGCCATTTTGACACAACGGTTTTAACACAGAGCTTAAAAAATAAATTATCAGGTAATGTCAACTGCCCTGTTTTGACCCTCACACCACTCTGGCGTGTCTCCTCAATTATCATTTTTGTTGAAACCTGTTACCTAGTATGTACTATTTTTATTATCTTTTCTAGCGCCCCTCTTTCCACTCCCTGTCCCTGAACCTAGCCTACCCCACCCCACCACCACTTCATTCCTCCTTGTTGGTACCAGCTGGCAAAATATATATTATTAGAAAATTTCTTTGATAAAATTGACACTAATAAAATATCTGAAAATCCACTTTTCTCATGCCAAAGGATATTTGATGAAAATGAATTATGGTAACAGTTATTCAAAATGTACAAAAGGTTGAAAGATAATATTTCATTTATGATTAATTCATAAGAAAATTATAGGAGATTTATTTCAGATATTTGGAAGTAGTTCTGTGTTTGTATTCCTTTTTCAGGTGCAAAATCGCAAAATTCTTCTCTCCATTCTGATACATTTAAGCACTTTTATGATGGCTCTCCCCTTTACATGTTCTGCTTGTATTCTTGGTCTTTTCAAGATTGAACAAATAAAATTCATTTGCCAATTGTCACACATCCACTGTTCCACACTGAACTAGAATTTGCATTTGTCAATGTGCAAACTTTGACCAAGTTGTCTATTTGGCTATTGCCTCATTAGTCTCTTAAACTTTATATTTAAGGTAAAAAAATAACATATTTGATAAAGTCCTCACCATTTGACTTGAGGACACATGTGGAGATGGCATAGTGGTTAAGAAAGAATACAGGCAAACTGGTTTTGAATCCTGGCCCCATCCACTTACACTGTAAAGTAATATTAGGAAATTCATTTAACTTCTTTGTGCTGCAACACACTGTGAGGAGTAAGTGAGTTCTAAAGTGCTTAATATCTGTGCCAGGTATTCTTTCAAGTGTTATATGCATGTTAGCAATTATTTTTACTAATTTAAAATTGGGTGCATTTTCTGTTTAGATGAACATTCCACTTAGTAGTAATAAGCAGTTTTCTTTTTTCCTTACTCATTTTTGATGCAACTCTAGGAATAGAAATTGTAGTTGTGGAAAGAGGCAGGTTTGGGGCAAAAAGCAGAGTAGGGGCTGGGAAAAGGTATAGAGGTTGAGCATGGCTCAGGCATGAACAACGTACAGGTTTACTGGGTAGTTTTGCAAAAGTGCTATTAAAAGAGAACAGAAGAGATGAGGTGATGTTTCCGTTATGCATACAACTCAATTTTTTTTTCACTGAAGATTTTATTGCTTGATTTTTCTCCCCATAGCAAAATGCTCCAGAGATAAAAAAAAAAGTTGCACCAGGAAGACTTCATCAAAATGTCATGTGCTTCATTGTTTAGCAGGTAAAGTATTGTTGGGTTGTGAAAATGAAAAAGTGAAATCAGTAGACTTAGAGGGCCTCATCCCCGTTCAGGCCCACTTCTGAATGGGCCTGATGGGGAAAGGGAAGGAGAAGAGTGGATGCCCCTGACTGAGCATCATGGAAAGCTTCAGAAGCTTAGGAAGGCTAGAGTCTAGCATCTCTTAGATCAGAACAAAGACATGAGTGGGCCCAGAGGATTGGAGCACCCAGCTAAGCCTTTCTTCTAAGCTGGTGTTTGCCCCAGTCAGCCAGTGATGGGAAGCATTTAGCATCCCCATTGCCCCTCACCTCTTCCCACATCCATGGTAGGCAGAGCCAACACATCAAAACAGTCACTCCTGATGAGCTCAGGGAACATCTCAGGTTTCCACTGCACATGATGCTCTAAGTAGGTTTCCCCGTGAGTGTGGTCATCAGGACTGAATACATAATTTGTAGGGCCCAGTGCAAAAAGAAAATGTTGAAGCCAATGTTCAAAAAGTATTACAAATTTCAAGATGGCAGCAGCAGAGCATTAAATCAAGTGCGAGGCCCTCTGAGCATGGGGCCCTGTACACAGGTTGTACCTGAAGTCAGCCAACTCTCCCCATAGTTGGTATATGAGTACCTCGTCCTGAAAGATCTGTGCTGAGACCACAGCATCCACTACATATGCTACCTCCAGCCCATAGATGGCCATTATTTTCCATTCCTGAAATCAATGGGGCAATTGATTGACCTGCTGGGACCAACAAGATGAGGTCACTTTAATAAAATAAAACAAGGCAAACAGCAAGAAGAAAAAAATGCCAGGAAATGCACCAGCGAAAATGGTGCCACTCCTTAAAGCCTGGAGCAGAAGAAGATCAGAGGCACTGATTTTACAGGGAAACATGGAAGCCCAGCAAGTATTTTAGAAACTTGGTGGCTTTTCTATTGTTTTTATTGTCTGTAAGAATTTTCTTATATTTTCCCTTTTCACAGCAAAGGGAAGCTGGCGTTTTCAAAATGAACTCTGCTAAAGACTAAGAAAGGAAAACGATATATAGTATTATAATATTAATAATAATAATTAAGGCTTGTGATTATAATAAGCACTACTTTGGGGATATTCTCCCCCAAATGGCCCAGAGCAACACAAATATATTTTGAGACTCTAGAAAACACAAAAAACACAAAATGTGTTTATGTCTACCAATAAGGAGACATAAACACATTTTGAAATATGTATTCTAGACACAAATTTCAAAATATATTTTTCTAGAAAAATATATTCTGGAGACAAAGTTCAAAAATGAATCACTATAAAATTATTTTCTGGCTGCTTTAAAATTGCAAAATTGTAAGTTCAATAGCTTGTAGTTCTATTTGTAACAAAAATTTAGTTTTTAAAGGAAATTCAGTTAGTTAATTTCCAGTGCACTGAAACAAGTATGCTGACAAACATTAATTATCCTAAAGATGCTTATTTTATGAATAAGACGCTCAATTTTTAAAAACGTTCCAAAATGGTGTATATTTATAAATGTATTATATGTCTTTCAGCCTTGTCATGAATTTTTTTAAAATTTGGGATGTTATTCCCCTATTTCAACATCATATTTGCAGGGTTTTTGTGTGTAACTGTAAGTGAAGGTGTGGTGCTCAGAAATGATTTTAGTGGGGTCTAAATTGTTGCAGCCGTGTCCAATCTTTTGAGTTTTCTGAGCCACATTGGGAGAAGAATTGTCCTGGGCCACACATAAAATACATTAACACTAAGGATCGCTGATGAGCTGAAAAAAAAATCGCAAAAAAATTTCGTAATGTTTTAGAAAAGTTTATGAAATTGTGTTGGGCCACATTCAAAGCTATCCTGGGCTGCATGCAGCAGCCCGTGGGCCACAGGTTGGACAAGTTTGGTTTACTGGCTCCTATCCACTGAGAATAACCCAAAGGGAAGCAAACACTAGACTCTGCCCCTCTTTCCTGAATGTATCAGTTCTGTGGCATGGTCCCTCGGAAGTCCTAACTTGCCCAGGACAAAGCCACACCTTGGAATTCTTCTTCCACCCCACTCTCTACACCCAGCAGGACCCTGATTCAACCATAGCCTTATAAGGAAATCCAATAGGCATGTTAGAAGAGAGGAATTCTGGCTGGAAAAAGTGTGTATATGGGGGAGGAGGGAGACCCTTAAATCAATTTCATCTGCCACCCTTGTTAGTTCCCAAGGACCAACAAACTCCTTAAGATATTAAGTATTGAAAACCACTCTTCAGAGCACTGCACATTTTGCTCAGGGCTGTTGTTTGGGGTCAAAATGAAATTATAGCCATGAAAGCAAAGCAGAAAGGATTCCAAGTACTGACAGATGCTTCTATTGTTCATAATACTTTGTATGTTTCTGGACAAGTAAGCCAACAATAAAATAAGCGTCTCCCAACAAGATGAGTAGCTCCATGAAGGCAAAGCACCTTTGCACAAGGTAGGGCCTCAGTAAAAATGTGTTGACTCTAAAAGAACATGGCTTACTATCCCAGCACACAAAGTGAAATTTATGTTCAAGCTCCATTAAGCTCTCACTAAGCTGGAAGATCTTCCAAAAGTTCATTAGTGCAATGCAAAATGCATAGTAACAGGTAACATTTGTTGAGTATTTCTACCACACACTGTTACAGCACTGTTGTAAATGCATTATACACCTATAGTACCTATGAGGTATATAATATTATAACCATTTTTAGATGGAGAAACTGAGACACAGGGGTGTTAAGTAACTTGCCCAATGTCCTACAGCTACTAATATCAGCTTGTTACTGATACAATATGGACCTGGTTCCTGGAGTCCATTCCTTTGTGGGGTCCTATGTTTAACCCAGACAGAACCAGGCACACTTTTAGTTCCAGCTTCATTCAGTCACCCAACTCTATCCTTTTAAAATGCGGAAACCAAGACTCAGGATCTAAGTATGTTTGGGGAAGTGAGTGAATGTCTTATATTCCATTTATATCTTCTATGATGCCATCACCACCTGCTTGGGATACAAAACGCAAACTTCTCAGTCCTTTGCTCTTTCTATTTGCAGCTTGAGATACGATTTCACTGATCTAGGACAAAGGACTCACTTGAGGCATTTCTTAAACTGTGTAAATTCTCAGTTTCTATCCTCCGATTCACGTTCACCAGGCAGGTCGAAAGAGGAGACCAGAAATCTGCCTTTTTAATGAGCAAACCAAATGATTCTGATATCAGAGAGATACTGCCCTGGGCGGGGCGCAGTGGCTCACCTGTAATCCCAGCACTTTGGGAGGCTAAGGCGGGCAGATCACGAGGTCAAGAGATTGAGACCATCCTGGCCAACTTGGAGAAACCCCATCTCTACTAAAAATACAAAAATTAGCTGGGCATGGTGGCGGTTGCCTGTAATCCCAGCTACTCAGGAGGCCGAGGCAGGAGAATCACTTGAACCCCGGGAGGCAGAGGTTGCAGTAAGGCAAGGTTTCGCCACTGTACTCCAGCCTGGCGACAGAGCAAGACTCCATCTCAAAAAAAAATAAAAAAATAAAAATTACTGCCCTGGGTTTAGAAGGATTGTTTCTTATCTGTGGCTTGGATAAATATAAAGAGTGTGTGTGTGAAGAAATCACAACAAATCCCCTCATCCCTCCCTGGCCTGGAGCAGACCTCGCTGGTAGTTGGAGCCCACAGCTCCCGGTGTGTGTCTATGCCCCCTTCTCAGTGGTTTGGCTGGGCTTCTGGTAAAGACCACACCACAAAAAGGGAGCCGTGCAATGTCCTGCATGCAGCCTTCACTCAGCCTGCGTGTGTGCTGGGCTGGAGGTGTGGGAGACTGTGATTTGACTGTGTCCAGGCCACCATGGTGCACAGACAAGCTGAGACTCTGTTTGCAAGGCCCAGTTTCCATTCCTGCTGGTGCCAACAGCTCAATGTGGGCAGTCAAAACTCCAGATTCCTTCAGAAAGAGCCAGTTATCTGCTAGACTTCCTTTGTTTTTCAGGACTCTGTCTTGGCATCTCTGCCAAGAACATGTTTTGGCTGGATCCACTCCCCTGGCGTCTGCACATCTCTGGGAAGCTATGCTAAGAAAGAAACATGGCCCAAGAGGTAGCAGAGGAGCCAGAGTTCTTGTCTGGTGAAACGCAGGACCCCACGTGGGAAATGGGCTTCAGAGATCAGCTGCTTATGGGACCAGGAACCAGCATCTTCCCAAGACTGCTATGCACCCCTCAACCTTTTCGGAGATCAGACTGCTGGTGGGGGCAAGGACACGCCAGGCTTCTTGAAATCTCTGATGAACTCCTCTCTGTTCCCCAGGAGAGGAGGTGCAGGGGGTGGGAGTAAAGTTCTCCTTGTCCCTGTTAAAGAGAGTCAATGTTTAGTGTAATCTGCTCTGGCCCAATTTGAGGTTTTGCAGTGGGGCTGAAACAGACTTCAGCGTTCATTGACAAGGAATGGTTAAAGTGAATGTGGCCATTCTCCAATCACTTGTACGACATAATCATGTATGACTCTTCTGATCTCACATCTACTCAGGAAAGCCTTGCAAATAAGTGTAGGTACCATTTGAATTCCCATCCTTTAAGATTCCTCCTCTTGACTTCTAGGGGATCCTTCAGCTAGTACTGATTGTCACATGGTTCATTGAGATGTTTCATATATGATGATATCTTCCCAGTCTCCTCTTGAGAGGCAAAGAATATCTTTTTCAACTTTACATTTGCCATGGTACCCAGAATAGAGGCCTACATACAGTAGATGCTCAATAAAAGTCACGTGAATAACAGCTTGGTATAGAGGAGAATAAACTCGTCATGTGGACTATGATATCCAGCATTTATTTATTGACAGAAAGAGAGGTTAAAAGAAAAAGCATTACCAAATTGTTTTATTTGAAGCCTTTATAATGATATAAGCTAAACATCTGCTGAAACAATAGCCTTGTTTAAAAGTATGCATTTTTACTCTATGATAATTGATTATCCTTGCAACCATCCTGGATTTATTTTCCTACAAAAGAGCAGGATGTTGAGCATAGTTCTATGAAACATTCCTTTAGAGAGGATTTCTCAGCACTAAATAAAAGAGTGCCTTCTAAACATTGCAAAAGAAGTCCGGCTGTTAGTTTTGGCTGGGGACAAGCACTGAGCTGTCTCCAAATGGAGATGGCAGGATGATATAAATGTGGCTGTATTATGTCATTGAAATGGCCTTATTTTCATCAGAAGCTAAATTCAAATACCCTCAGGGACATGGGTTTTTATGGTTGGCTTTGAATTTCTACAGCTTTCTAAAATTCATTTTTGCCTCTGTAGGTGACGCAAGTTCAGTGAAGAGAGGCTTGAAAACCTGGGCTCCTCTGGGTGCCTGGAAATAGAGATCAACAGTGACTATGCAGTGGCAGATTTGCAGCCTGAGCTCTGCATCCTGCACCAGATGTTGGCTGGCATGTCTTTCCATGAGGTCTCCTTTTTTTTTTTTTTTTTTTTTTTTTGACTGAGTCTTGCTCTGTCGCCCAGGCTGGAGTGCAGTGGCGATCTTGGCTCACTGCAACCTCTACCTCCTGGATTCAAGCGGTTCTCCTGCCTCAGCCTCCAGAGTAACTGGGATTACAGGCACATGCCACCATGCCCGGCTAATTTTTGTAGTTTTACTAGAGACAGGGTTTCACCATGTTGGCCAGGCTGGTCTTGAACTCCTGACCTCAAGTGATCTGCCCACCTTGGCTTCCCAAAGTGCTGGGATTACAAGCATGAGCCATGACACCTGGCTTCCATGAGGTCTTTAGTTCAAGGGCAAAAGAGTCAGAGGTTGTACTTCACTCTCAGTAGAATCAAGGGATCCAGACCAGAAGCAGCACTTTCGCCAAGATGGTGGGTCAGCTTTCAAAATGAGAAGATACTCCAAGAGCAGTGAGGGTGCAAATACTCCAAGGGGTTTCCCTGCCTGTTTGCCTCCCCTGCCTGCACCTCTGCACATGCACACGCACACACACACACAGGTACACAAGTCTACTCCATTTCTCTCCCAAACCCAAAGCCATCCTGTGTAAGTAGTCCAGGACTTCCAACTTTGGAGAGAGAGCTGATCCAGACTCTTCCATCAATTTTCCCTACCATGTTCACAGAACAGAGACTAGGGGCACTGAGTACAACAGAGCTGGGGCACATTTGTCAATTGTTCACTGCAGAGGTGGGACCTGATGCAGTTATCAGAAGCTGGCAGGTGTTGTATAGACAATGGGTAAGTCGAGAGGAACCTGACACCAAACTCTCGGTTCAAATCCCATCACCGCCACTCATCTGACTCTGCAATCCTTTAAAGTGTTTAACATGATAAGAGCTCAATAAATATCAGCTAATTATTATTTCCTACTTGTTCTTAAGGGAAAATCTAATTTTCCTCCTATAATGCAAGGGTGGATTGATCTCTCAGCTGGGCATGATCTTGCCTGTTTATGCTCCCAGTTTCTAATCCTCTCTGTCAGTAATGGTCACATTTAAGCTACTCTTTCAGTTCTAATCTATAAGAAAGACGAGATATCCACAAACTCTTCCAGAGAAAGCCAAGCCTTCTGTAACTCAGATAACAACTTTGTACAAAGCACTGTGAAAGTTGCTGTGGAAAATACACAGTAAGTACTTAATCAATGTTTTAATTGAATTATTCGTTGGCTTCAGTAGGAAGGAGACTCACCAAGGTAAATGCAGCACCCTAGGCACAATGGTTATAATATTCACGCCATAGTAGACTTGACCTGCCTTAAAGCTTCAAACAGGGGTCAGAAATCCAACTATCCATCTGAGGTATTAAGTTATATGCTTGTTATCTATTCAGATTCATTTTAAACGCTTCTACAGTGAGGCATACTCTGCACAAACAATATAAGAATCTGAGTGCACAGAAAAGTGGAAACTGAAATGTGTATTTGCCTTTCAAAGTTGGGGCTAATGATGATGAAATGTTTTGCATTTTGCCTGACAGCACTTGAACTCACTAGCATATGTAAATGGTGGCTCCTCTCCACATTCAAGAAGCAGCTGCAGGACTGTGAGAACATGGACCTCAGTCCACTAATAGCTGTGATCATACCCCGATTGACTGGGACACTGAGGTGCAAGATATCAGGAGACTTTCCCGAGAGCCAGGATGCAAGTCTCCAGGAAAGACCTTTCAAGTGAGACAGTGTTTTCAATAATGCTTTGTGAGCAATAAAGAATGAAACAGCATTCTGGCAAATCACAGGCATTTAATAAGCAGCCACTCAGCCCCAGGGGCCATGTTGGACATTGTGGGTTGAAGATCTCCCGACCTTGAAGGACTTTCCGGTGTAGGGGACACAGGTGTGCTGAAGAAGTCTGTTCAGGTTCCAGCAGGGAGCCACCAATTCTGGAAAGGTGAAAACAAAGGGTTTTCTCGAGGGGGAGACACAGGAGTAGACTTGCATGGTTGAGAAGCTAGATGCTCATCAGAAGGACAGGCAGAAAGGAGGCTAAGGCCAAAGCTGCAGCACGGGTTAAAGTGCAGAGCCATGAGGCGGCCTGGTTAATCCAGAACATTGCAAGGTATTTCCCAGGCCAGACTCCAGGAGCTAGGGGCTCAAGAGAGATCAGATAGGAAGATTGGGTGGAGGCCAACTCATAGGTACTGTCCCTGCCAGGAAATGGATGATCAGATTTGTGTTTTCACCTTCCTGGGGGCAGCTGCCTGGAGAGGGGACTAGAGGTGGGGACACACCCCATTGTAATAGGTCAGATGACAGATGGTGACCAATGGACTGAGGTGGTGAGGTTCTGAGGGTGAAGAGGTGGAGGTGATGAAGGAGGCACTAAAGAGGCACAGACAGAATCCAGTCACTCTTCCAGCTGGGAGGGAAAGACGGAGGCCAGAGTGACAGCCAGGTCTCCAACTTGAATACTGGGGAGAATGGTGGTGCTACTCACTGAGAAGGGAAACCCAGGAGGGAGAAGAATAATGCAGTGGGCTTGGAACAGCCTCTCTGCTTCATTTCTTGGATCTGGGTCACTGCAGATGACCTCTCAGACCTCACCTTTTGATTCAAAGTGGTTCCCTTTCACTCACCTTCCTGGTTAAGTGGCTTAGCTAATCATTAACTGCAGGAGGTGAAGCACAACATCCCAGTTCTACTTCCAAATGATTACCCTGCAGTAAAACCTAAAGACATCCTGGGCCTCAAGTGGAAGACACAGGTGCCTGCTCTCAGCACAGTGCCCAACTAATTTGTCTCTGGGTGTGTGTCAGGTCCTATTAAGCACCTGCCATCTTTTCCTGGTTGGGAAGTAGGACTTAATAGGGTCTTGCTGCAATGATAATTATACTGCCTATGAACCCAGATGTAGGCATGGGTAACGGAAATCTGCAATAAGGCTCCAGGAGCTCAAGAACACCTGCACACATGTTGAAAAGTCTTTGCCAAATAACCAATGGGTGTTTAGTTATGGGTTCTCATCCTTACAGGGCCTCCACTAGCCTCCACTGAAGGCAGGGCACCCTTATAGAGGGATGTAGTCCCCTAGGGAGCATGGCTTGGCCAGTGGTCAGGATCTTTGGTGAACTCAGCCCCAGGTCAAGCACACAGCTTGGAAATGGGAGCATGGGCTGGAATCTGCACCCCCGCCTCTGGTCCCCCCACGTGCTCCCTCCTGCTTGACACAGCTTTAGCCACCATGTGAGGCAGCCCTGGGATCTTGAATAACAAACCTTAACCCTCCCAAGCCCTCAGACCCCAGGAGGGCCCCAACTTATGAACCTGTTTTTGAAGATTGGAGAATCTTTTATAACAAAGAACAGTGTAAAGAGTATTGAATACTCACTATGCGCTAGGCATTCCAGGGGAATATGCAAGTGTGTATTAAATACGTGAATAAACAAATGAAATAACATGTTTCCATTAACAGCAATACTGGATGGGCCTCAAAACATATCCCCAGGAAAGGGTAAGAGGAAGGATTAGAGAAGCTAAACACCATCAGATCATGCAAAAATTAAATTTCCTGCTAATAGGAAGAGTACGATTATATTTTTCATTCCCAGTTTTTCCATTCAGATCTTAATGTCAGATTAAAATATTAATTGCTCTGCTTTTCAGCTACAACAAAAGTCCCTCATTGTTAAAATCAGGATGTAGATGTTAATTTTTATTTGTGAGCATGGTATAGAACTAGATCCCATCAAGGGGATCCTAAATCTTTTATTTTTCTTAGCACACCAGATCATCCTGAAATGGACATTGCTCTATGAGAACAGAACAGACAGCATGAGCGAATATATGTCAGAGGAATCCATCAGTGAACAGCTATTGAAAAACGTTAAGAACCCATTCTCTGTTGTGCCGTCTTCCAAGCCTTAGGGCCCACCATGTGAAGCAGAATGACAACAGATTCTCCTCCAAGCAACATGTTCTACATGCATGTTCAAGCTTGGACCTCTTTATATTATTAGTTAATCATAAACAAGTGAACACAACCTCCCACTGTAGTTTGCTATGTTACCCACAGATAATTTAGAGCTGCAGTTGTGAACCTTAGCACTACTGACATTTTGGACTGGAGAATTATTTGTTGTCAGGGCTGTTCTGCACATTTTAGGATGTGTAGAGGGATACCTGGCCTCTACCTATTAGATGACGGTAGCACACTTCCTGCTCTGATGTGACAACCAAATATGTCTCTAGACATTGCAAAATTATCCCTGGTTGAGAAACACTAATTTATGGTAACATTACCTTCCAAACCAAAGTTCATCCAGACACAAACAGCCAGCTAAGCATCAGAAGCAAAGCAGAGAGCTGCTCTACCTGGTGTTACAATGAGACAAGGACTTAGGACAAGCAAACTGAAATTCTCTTTGCTGCGTGCAGTGGCTCATGCCTGTAATCCTAGCACTCTGGGAGCCAAGGTGGGAGGACCACTTGAGCCCAGGAGTTTGAGACCAGCCTAGGCAACATAAAAAAACCCTGTCTTTCAAAAAAAAAGAAGAAGAAAAGAAATTATCTCATATTTAGGGTACCGAGTGAATAAATAGTTTACTACAATCCTAAGAAGTCATTTTTCTATCATCACTCCAATCACACCAAAGTTCTTGCTGATTCTTTTTTACTAGACAGAAATTTTTAAAAGGTAATGACATATCTTTATTATACTGTATGTGTATATCAGATGTCTTTCAGTAGTAAGTGAAATAAGCCCAGCTTAAGGTAGCTTAAGTTAGCTTAAGCCAAAAAGAGAAGTCTTTTTTATTGGATCATGCAACAGAAAAATCTAGGGATAGGCCTGGCTCTAGATATATCTGGATCAAGTTGTTCAAACAACGGCACCAGCAATATTTCATTTTCATCTTTTGGTCATATTTTCCTCTATGTTGCTCTTATTTTCAAGGTGCTTTTTCCAGATGGTGACAGAGTTGGCCACTGAGGCTCCATGCTTACATGGAGTAGTAAAGTTTACAAACTGTAGTAAAAAGAGATTTCTTTCCCAAGAGTTCCAGCCAAAGTTCCAGGGTGAAGTCTTGTTGGCCAGGTTTGGATCATGTGCCTATCCATGAGCCAATGACTGCAGTCAGAGAAATGGAATATTCCAGATGATTTCCCCTAGACAGCCTCCAAGATGGCCTCTGTTGGTTCCTGTCTCCTAGTCTCCATGCCCTTGTGTACTCATCTCTTCTGAGTATGGGCTGGACTCATTTCTAATAAATAGAATACAGCAAAAGCAATGGGATGCCACCCTCTGAGATTAGGTTACAAAAAGAGTGTGACTTCTGCCTTGCCCACCCTGTCTCTCTTTCCCTCAGAGCCTTCACTCTGAGGGAAGCCAGTTGCCATGTTGTGAACTACCCTTTGGAAAAATCCAAGTGGCACAAAACTGATAGCTGTGTCCAAGATCCAACAAGGACATAAGGGCTGCCAACAGCCATATGAGCGAGCTTAGAAGCAGATCTGCCTGCCTCTAGTTGAGTCTGGAGATGATTACAGCCCTGGCTGACAACTTGATTGCAGTTTTGTGACACATCATGAAGCAAAGGTGTACAGCAAGGCCAGACCCGCAGAATTCTGACCCACAGAAGTTGTGAGATAGTGTTTGTTGTTTAATCCACTATGTTTTGGAGGTGATTTGTTATACACAATAGAAAATGAATACTACTGTCTCTTTCCCCCTTCCCCTCATACACACTATGGCCTGAGAATGGGGAAATCATAGCCCCAAGGGAATTCTGGTACTCAAAAACACATATTCATTATAACATCCCATTTAAGCTCTTTTAACTGAATATATAAGTTTCAAAATATAAAAGGAAATTGCTCACTCTTCTGACATCCTAACCATGGAGGGAAAAAAATGTAAACTTTCATATGATTGCAACAGGAATAGATTTGTACTGACCTGGCTTCCAAGAAAGTTTGCAAAACCACATTTTATGGGGTTTGGGGGACGCTGGCACAGCGCTGACAGCTGTTTACCCTCCATTTACTCCCTGAGACAGAAACTGCTGGAGACTGAGTTTGAGTGGAACTTTTCTATTGCTTTAGACCTGTCTGCTCTGGATGCCTAGCTTCCATCATTATATTAGCTTTGACATACTCTCTATTAAAAGGGATACTTTATTTCCCTTCCCGATTGAACAGGAAATTGAACAACCTAAGAAGCAACTGAAATATCCATGAACCTTTTGCCACGGTATCATGAATGTGCAGTTCAATTTTGAAACGTTGGCTTTGAGGTCTTGATTAAAATCTGTCTTCCAAAATATCCCTGAAGTACTAAAATACGATACATGTAAGTTCTGAATTGCTTCAGGTGCTCCAAGATATGTTATAGGGAGGACTGCATTTTCCTGCTTTTGCTCACTTCTGTATCTTCATTTACTATACCTGGCTCATGGTAAATACATCAGGAAAAGTAAAATCTCTGTAAAATATCTGATCACTAGAAAGAGTTTGAAAGCCAAGTACTAAGGAGACTGTGGCTTGCTAATGAAAACCCCCTGGAGCCCAAACCCCTGCTAACTGCCCATGATGAAAAGTCATAAAGTGGTGAGAACTTGAATACCAGGAGAATTCAACATCATGATACTATTACTTAGGACCATTGAGAATACATTATTTTGTGCAGTTACTGCGTAGTGTGGTATATGATTGATACTATATAGTATGCAATTGATTGATTAATTTGTTTTTCCAGGCAGTTTGATCTCATAAGATGCTGAATGGGACATTGATGGATTCAGTCAGTATGTGCTTTCAGAGAAATAGCTGCTCAATGCGCTACTGGATAGCTGTAATCCTTCCATAAACCTTGAGATTGTTAATAACTACATTTATTTATAATGAACTGAGCACACTTTAAAAGATATGCTTACTCGTAACTGAGGTTAAGTGAATTCTATTCTGTTTCTATACCTCAAAGTTGGAGAAAGTTCCACATGCTGAAGCCATGGGGAAGAGTGATGCATCTAATGAGCCTGCTGAAGAGTGAAGGCAATGAGAGTCCACCTGTTCAGTAAGAGGCTTGTCTTTCTTTACATATTTCTCCCTTCAAAAATGCCTAGACCATCACAATCTCACTAATGGCAATAGGACAGTATTTATCTAGCTCCAACCCATGCACCCCATGCATTTTGGGGAAGTCTAGCTCCGTCAAAATTATCCCAAGTAGTTACATAAGCTCCTGGGTAGATTAACCGAGTGTGGGAATGGAGAGGACTTGCCTGTGAATAGAGAACATCACTCCTCTGGTAAGTTCTTGTAGCCGTAATGTGGTACCTGTTAGTTCCCTCCCTCCTGCTTGGAGACTGCTACCTCTCTATGCTGGATCTAGGCTAGTCTGATTCATCCACCCTGCCCTGTTTCAGAGCCATGCAGCCCTCTGTGGCCTGTGCTCAGGCAGTCCCCACACCGAAGTGCTGCAATGCTGGGCTACACTGCCTCCTGCCATTGAGCTCTTCAAGACACTAGTGAAAAGGCTCCTGGCTCTTTGAGTTTTACTAGTTCATCTCCCTGGTGCTCTGGCACATGTTCTGGAGGATTCAGAAAAAGAGCAAAGCCTGAAAGCTCTAATTGAACTCTCTTCTCATGCTGCCTCCTATTCTCAAACCAAGTTTGTGCTGATGACTCTGTCTGACCTCAGGGTGAGTCTTGCCACCCCTCTGGCCATCTGTCTTGGCCCTCAAACTTAGACATCCTCCAGTTCTCACATAAGCAGATAATCACTACAGAGACTGAGCCCACAATCTAAAACATAATGTCATGTGTTTGAAAGGGGATCCAAAATGATTTTTATTGTATTTATAAGCACTATTGATATGAATGAAAGAACACTCAAGAAATGATTTGCATTAACTATGGAGTGTAAGAAAACTAATTAAAGAATTTGATATTTATTCTTTTCTGCTTCAAACATTTCTAACTTTGAAGTATTTTAGCTTGCAATGACGAACCAGACTCTGAAATCAAACCACCACTTAGAGATTGTGTTAAATTCACCATGTCACTTAATCTTAGAGTCTCAGCTTCCTTGTTTGCAAAATGGGGATAACACCATCATTATGAGTTGGCTTCTTGTTAACGTTAGATAAATTAATAGATGTAAATAGACCACAGTACCTGGCACAGAATAAGCACCTGGCCAAGCTTTTAGCTAACAGGTGTGTGACTGTGTCAAGATTTCTTTATATTATATTTATATATTTATTTAATATATATACCTATATGTATTTATATTTATTATATATTATGTTTATATTCTAATACAGATGTTTAAAAGCATTTGCAGAGCCCTACAGTGGTCAAAGCATTTATGAAAGGGCTAGTTGCTTTTTTTTTTTTTTTTTTTTTGAGACAGTGGCTTGCTCCGTAGCCCAGGCTGGAGTGCAGTGGAGTAATCATGGCTCACTGCAGCCTCAACCTCCTGGGCTCAAACTATCTTCCCACCTCAATCTCCCAAGTAGCGGGGACTACTGGTGCATGCCACCACACTCAGATAATTTTTGTATTTTTTGTAGAGATGGGATTTCACCTTGTTGCCCAGGTTGGTCTCGAACTCCTGGGCTCAAGTGATCCTCCCACCTTGGCCACCCAAAGTGCTGGGATTATTGGTGTGAGGCACCATGTCTGGCCCTGTTGCTATTTTTCAAAACTGGCATCGAATCTTGGTTAAGGGTGGCATTTCTAACATTTTCCTCCTACTATGTAGATAGCAAAATATTCTCACAAATAAATAGCATCATTTTGTATAAACAGATTCCTAGTTTTCTTTGCAGCCAAAGGCAGCTCTCCTCAAATTCTTTTGAGAATGCTCTGGTTCGTCCCAGAATCAGCCCATGCTGAGTTTACTATTCAGACCGGATTATTACCAGGCAGTTGGAGCGGTCAAATTCCCACAGCCAATTTTCTATAAAAATCTCAAGTAATTGAAATGGGAGGAAGGTATCCAGTAAAAGTCAGGGTGAATAATTTAGCACAGCGGCTGTCTACAGCCTCTGAGACAACATATTCAGGGCGTTTTATTGGAGGGTTGACTAAGCTGCTTTTGTCTCCAGGGCATCCTGGCTTCAACCCACCCATCTCATCAAGAACAAGGAGTGTGGCTAAATGAGCAGCCAGAGGGGTCTATCTTTAACCCTTCTCTGATACCTGAGTGATCTGTGAATGCCCTTTCATTGCACTTTCTCGTTTTTCTGAATGTGAACAGTAACGTTGTTGTGCTTGATATCTTTCTAAAGGTCCCTGTTGAGAAACATCACGACTGGCTGCAGTGGTCACTAAACAGGGATGTTGTGTCTCCTCTCTGGCTCTGTAGATTCCTTGAAGGGGTAGACCTATCTGCTAGGGGAAGGGATAAGCTGTTGCTATTTTAGAAAACTAGCCTCAAATCTTAAGAATGACATTTCTAATTTTTCCTGCTACTAGAACAAAATTCTCACAAATAAGTGCCCTTTATCCCTGGTCAGGACTAGTCAGGACTTGGGGACACAAGTTGGCAAGAATCCAACTCAAATTTTACTAAATAGACTTAGTAAAAAGGGAGATTGTTGATTCACAATGCTGGCAAGAATGCAAAGTTACTCATAGGACTGAGTGAAATGCTAGACTAGAATGAAGTTCTCTGAGTTAGCACCTGGAAATCAATAACCCAGGTCAGAGTGCCTGTGGCCAGAGGGTTAGAAGTGGACATCCAATACCAGAAAAAGGAGGTTAGTGTGATGAACAGTCATACCAGAATGAGAGACTTTGGGAGTTCCATGGGCTACTCTAATTCATACTCATAGCAACCATAAAGGATTTACTGGGGGTGTAAACCTTATCGCCAATTGTTATGGACTGAACTGTGTTCCCCTTCCTAACCCCTAATGTGAATGGATTTGGAGAAAGGACCTTTAAAGAGGTAATTAAGGTTAAATGAGGTAAAAGAGGAGTGGGGCCCTAATCCAATATGACTGCTGTTAAAAGAAGAGACACCAGCAATGCATGTGCACGGAGAAGAAAAACATGTGAGGACACAGTGAGGTGGCCACCTGCCAGCCAAGAGGGAAGACTCCCAAGAAACCAAGCTGGCCAACAACTTGATCTTGGACTTCCAGCTTCCAGAGCTGTGAGAAATACATTTCTGTTAAGCCACCCAGTCTATGGTATTTTATTATGGCTACTCTGCCCAACCAATGTACCAGCCAAATTCTAGTTCTTTTCCTGTCTGGCTCCTCCTCCACCGCAACGCCTCTGTTCTTGTGTCACCTCTCATTCTTATGTCAGATATTTTCTATGGTCCCCTACAGATCTGCTGTCTGCCTGAAAGCAGGATGGGCTACATCAATGGGCTCCAATACTCTCTGCCTTCTGGCTGGGTTTGGCAAGTGGGAGGCCGCGCAGAGAAACAGAAGGAAGTTGACAGTGACCTCAGTATATTCACTCAACTGACACCTCTCTAACAGATTACCTCAGGCTGACTGCATCCCCCAGTTGAAGATGACATCTTCTCTCAAGGCAGCCTCCTCTATGTGACTCTTCTTCCAGGTTCTGGTAGCTGCTTCCTTCCCCAAAGCTCCAGACCCAGGGATGACAGCAGCTCTGCTGATATTTGCCCTGGGATAATGCACCATCTCTTATGCCTCCTGTATGTCCACAGCTCCACAAGGAGTCACTCTGTAAATAAACCCTTGCAAAATCATGCCAGTTTGCCTGTGTCATCTGCTTCCCTAACTGACAGAGCTCTTTATAAAACAGAGGTGAAAAACTGAAGGACAAAACCATTGTTAAAGGAAAGTAGAATCCCAGGACCCCAAACTCACTATGCCAGAGAAAGTTAAGCTTGGCAAATGAGTCACATAAAAACCGCCTTCCGTTTGTTCCCAAACAAATAGCTGTAATTTCACATGCTTACTTTAGCTGATGTAAAATGTAGATTTACTGGGCCCCAGATGAATGCATAATTGACTTTTCTCTACTCATGTGTAAAATGTAGATTTACCAAGCACTAACCAGAACCTCACAAGAATGTAACCACTTGCCTCATTGCTTACTTTTTTCTCTTCCCTCCTGCTTGCTCTTTCCCTTTTAAATACCGAAGTTCCCAAAACTCTTTGGAAAAAGCACAGGTCACAAATTCTACTATGAGCTGTGTTTGTTTTTCCTGGGTGCGTTCTCAGCCTTGGCAAAATAAACTTCTAATTCATTGAGATCTGCCTCAGTCACTTTTTGGTTTGCACTTTCTTCTCCTCTCCACCTAGAAAAAGAATCATAGATAGTGTATTCAAAGTGTATTGTTCCCTAACGCATAAAGTACACGTCAAATGAGAGGTTTTTACGTTTGTACGACTGATTTTTGAGACAGGGTCTTGCTCTGTCACCCAGGCTGGAGTGCAGTGATGTGATCAAAATTCAAGGCAGCCTCGACCTCCCCTGGCTCAGGCAATTCTCCCACCTCAGCCTCCCGAGTAGTTGGGACCACAGGCATGCATCATCATGCTTGGCTAATTTTTGTATTTTTTGTAGAGATGGGGTTTTGCTATGTTGCCCAGGCAGGTCTCAAACTCCTGAGCTCAAGCAATCCACCTACCTCAGCTTCCCAAAGTGCTGGGATTATAGGCGTGAGCCACTGTGCCTGGCCTTTGTTGTTTTTTTAATGGACCATCTGTCATCTGAAATTGCTAACTTAAACAATAACTTTTATTTTCTTTGGAGCGGGGGCCTTCCTTTCACCTCTGCTTTCTGATTATACTTATATCTTAGAATCTTTGAGACCACAGTGTCAGTGTCAGCTTATTAATGGAAACCTGTCTATGCCTAATAATTTTTACTGCTCAATATTACTAGCTACACCATGGTCAGCAATTTCATATGGTTTGTTTTGTTTTGCTTTTTTAGAGTGAAAAAGGTTTCCTTTTTTTTCTACTTTTCAGATATTAAACTCGAATTCATTATGCTTATGCTTTGCTTATAGAACAGGGGCTATAAAACTTGTCTCCTTTATTAACTACTGAGATGTATATCTTTTTACTTATTGATTTTTTTTAGCACACACTTTAAATTATAACTGAGTTGTCCTGTCTGGTGTATTTTAATCCTAAAAGCTTCCATATGGAGATGTTAATTTAGTCTTCTAGGAAGCAATACAAAGTTTAAACATTTGGGGTTCCCTTTCATTTTGCCAGTAACCTCAACCCCTTCTCTCACCAGTTTCATTTAGTAACTTTCTACTCCAAAGGAAAACTGCACATTTATTTAACATCTACTCTAACATTGCATGTTATTTTATTTCATTCTCACAGGAATGCTATGAGGCAGATCTAATGATCCCATTTTTGTAGCCAAGGAGACAGGCTAGAAGTGGTCTAGCATGACACAACTGGAAAGTGGTGAAGGATGGCAAAGTCTAAGTGAACCCAAAGACCATGACCTGGGACTCTGCTGGGATTTGATCTGCTTATTTCTACCTTTGTGAAACTTCACCTTACTCTGGAATACTAACTCTGTATATTGGTCCATTCTCACACTGCTATAAAGGACTGCCCAAGCCTGGGTCATTTGTAAAAGAAAGAGGTTTAATTGACTCACAGTTTCGCATGGCCTGGGAGGCCTCAAGAAACTTACAATCATAGCAGAAGGGGAAGCAAACACATCCTTCTTCACATGGCGGCAGGCGAGAGAAGTGCCAAGCAAAGGGGGAAAAGCCTTGCAAAACCATCAGATCTCATGAGAACTCACTATCATGAGAACAGCAGCATGGGGGTAACGGCCCCTGTGATTCAATTACCTCCTACTGGGTCCCTCCCATGACATGTGGGGATTATGGAAACTACAATTCAAGATGAGATTTGGATGGGGACACAACCAAACTATGTCACCCTGGAATGCTGTTCCCCTTCCTCCATCATAATCCTCGCATCCCCCAATTTAGACCTTACCTCTTCCAGCATTTTCTCCATGGTTGACCTTACCCAAAGATAGGACTATTAATAGATTAGTCAATGGAGAATGAGCATGGTGGCTAATTCCTGTAATCCCAGCACTTGGAGAGGCCGAGGCAGGAGGAATTGCTTGAAGCCAGGAGTTGGAGACCAGGCTGGGCAACATAGCGAGACATCTGTCTCTATTTTAAAAAAAAGAAAAAGAAAGAGGGGAAAAAAGAGAGATTCATCAACAGAGACATGAACAAATCCTTTCCAGAACTTCACTCAGTGCTATAATTATCTTCTTTGTGGTGTATCTCCTAATCTACAACTTGTGTTTCTTGAGGGTCGAAACCATATTTTCTGTCTCTTTAGCACACCTCTCTCCATCCCTCCCACAGTCTATTTCAATTCTCTGTTGAACACAGGACATCTTTAGTAATGCCACTGACAGACAAGGAGAATCTGAAAACTGAAAATTTTGAGAAGTTTTACTTGGGAGGGGGAAGTACACCATTTCTACCTTGCTTTCTAAGGAAATATTTTCTATAGAGTAGTAAAAAGCATGTTTTCACTTGTTGTTTTCCTGTGGAACCAAACAGGAGCTATAAGAACTACTAGTGGACAGGTTTATTTGCACTCAATGTTCTGTTCTGTTCTGTTCTGCTATGCTTTTATGAATTTTAAAGGCAAGGAATTGTTCAGGTCAGGAATTCATCTGTCAAAATGCTTTATGCTGGAGCCCATGGAAAGGAGAGGCCTTGCGGCTTCACTGGTGAATTAACTGAGAGTTGGAACACTGCTGGTGTGTTTTGCTTTACCACTGACTTTCTTTGAAGGGGCCTTTGACGAAGTTGTTTGCTCTCATTCATTGCTTCAGTGTTTATATCTCAAAATCAAGAGACCTCCTTCATGTCGAAGCAACTAGGGGAAGAAAGCTAAGTCTGTGACTCAGAGATAAAAACCAGCTTGATGTGATTGCAGGGGCCCTGGAGAGACTTCCCTGTCCCCAGATATCTCCCATTGGCTTGTCCCAGCACAGGAAAAGAAACCCCACAGTTACCTTGCATCTGAGTTTAGGCAGTGAGCACCTGGTTAAAACACAGGCAAGTTATGAAGGGAGATCTGACATTGTGTTTGCTTTTATTCTAAGATGCACATTGTTTTTTTCTTTTTTGAGATGGAGTCTTGCTCTGTCATCCAGGCTGGAGTGCAGTGGCACGATCTTGGCTCACTGCCATATTGGCCTCCTGGATTCAAGAGATTCTTGTGCCTCAGCCTCCCTAGTAGCTGAGATTACAGGCGCCTGCCACTTCGCCTGGCTAATTTTTTGTATTTTTAGTAGACACAGGGTTTCACCATATTGGCCAGTCTCGAACTCCTGACCTCAAGTGATCCACCTGCCTCAGCCACCCAAAGTGCTGGGATTACAGGTGTGAGCCACCGTGCCTGGCCAAGATGCACATTTCTTTAATCTTTTAATACTTTTGAAATCGGGATGTGGTTTTACAATCAGAGTGAATAGTTAATGTAATAATGCAATAGTCTATTTCTCCTGAAGAAGTAAGTTGTTATTAAATAGATAAGAACCACCTGGAAAATAGGGAAGCAGTATGGACACACTCCAGTGAGTGGGTGTTGAAAACTGACCCGAGCCAGATAGGTCATGTGTGGATGATTGCAACCTAGGAGTTGTTAAGTCAGAACTGCTAGCTATTCTTCTCCACAAATGTTACACAATCATGAACAAAGCAAGCCACTGGCCAAATTCTGCTGCATACACAGACACTTGTTAACTAAATATTTGTTAGTAAGCAAGCAAAAAAGTGGTTCATATAATCTTCCTTGCAAAGTTCTCTAAGACAATTTCTGGGATTCCAGAGGCAGAATAATGCTGCCAGTTTAGCCAGCATTGAGCGAACAGAATCTTCCACAGTTTATGGCTAGGCCCAAGACCAGGTAAAGGCATCATTCTAAGAGTGCTGGATATTTTATTCATGCAAGAGTGGAGAGTCTCTAAGCTCTTTTAACTAGTCTACTTATCTTTATATTCACCAAACAGATCCCATTTCTAACTTTCATCGTGTTAATCAACATGCCACTAATTTCACCTGTAAGAAACAATTCTGACATTAACTGTGCTAATTGGCAAAGCATCTGTTATTGAAGACACAAATAACAGATGTGCTTTGTCTGAGGATCATGTACATTTTTTTCCTCCAGAGCTACCCTATTAACTGAAGGATTGTGCACTCTTGTAGAGTCTAGAAACATTTGGTTAAAGCCCAAACTAGGTGGCATACCCAAGATAGGCACCGTATTTTCAGAAGCGTTTAAAAATCTTAAGATGCATCAGACTGAAACACACGTTGTGATACAATGCAATGATATCGCTAAGAGAAATATGCAGTGGGGTTTGAGAGCATGAAAGCAGTGACTAAGTCTGTCTGTCAGACTGGGAGGTGAGGGGGCAAGGGTAGAACATCCTTACAGAGGAGATGACCCAAGCTGGATTTTTGAAAGAGAGTAGGAATGCATGAGGCAGACTTGGGGTACACCCAGCAAAGGGAAGCAGTAGGGGCACAAGCCCAGAGGATGAGAAGCTAGTCTAGGGTGGGTAGACTACAGGCATGTGAGAGAGGAGACAGGCTAGAATTGTAGCTGGGAACTAGACAGAACCTTCTAGATCATGCTCAAGAATTTTCTCTTTACCTGGTAGACATCTGGAAGTCGAGAGACAAAAATATTTTACCTACTACAATTTTGGCTTGGAACATGAATGATCGTATTGTTAGACCAAAATGGATCCCACAAGGGTCAGGCTTCTCCCAAACCTCTCTAACTGAAGCTCCAGAGCCCTGAACATCCCCTCCATCTACAATGTTTTTTCCATAAAAACCAAAGCAGAAGGAGTATGTTCCCTAGAGTCATGTGCTGGTTGGGTGAGTTGGACAAGTTTCTTAATCTCTCTGGTCCTCAATGTCCTCATCTGTAAAATGTGAATAATTATACCTTTTTCTTAGGGTGTTGTTAAGAAGTTTAAGTTAGTGTGTAAGACAGTTTAAGTTAGTGCTTAAGACAGTACCTGGAATAGAATACTCAACTAATTTTATTTTTAGTGTCTATGTCTTTTAAATATTTTTAAAAGATTTAATCACCCAGGCTTGACTGATGTGATCTTGGCTCACTGTAACTTCCACCTCCTGAGCTCAAGTGATCCTCCCACCTCAGCCTCCAGAGTGAGTATCTGGGACTATAGGCACACACCACCACGACTGGCTAATTTTTATTTCTTTATTTTTTTGTAGAGATGGGGTTTTGCCATGTTGCCCAGGCTGATCTTGAACTCTTGAGCTCAAGCAATTTACCTGTCTCAGCCTCCCAAAGTGGTGGGATTACAGTCATGAGCCACTGCACCTGGCCCTTAAATCTTTCTCATTATTTTTCCTTGCTTATGAATTCTTAGAAAGAACATGTATATTATACAAGTAGTACTTTATCTCACTATAATTAGAGATTACTAATCACTGATCTTGTTCCATAAATCTTACTCTAAACTGTTTTAAAATCTAGAAGTTTAGCTCTGAGGCTTCTGAGCCTAATAAAACCCCCACAAACCACTCTTATCTGCCTGCTGATCTTATCAGGGAGATGCTCTTTTTGTTTCCAGCAGGGCCTAGTTTTCCATTTCTAGACCCAGAACCAACAACAGAATTGCAGATTCCAGCTCCAAAGTTTTTTCTCCTCCCTAAGTCTTTGAGAACCATGATGGCCAATGGGCTGGCAGGACTGCTTTCCGTTGTCTTTATCAAAACATTTTAACTTCAATGCCCTTGGCAACTTTTGTTCAGGAGAAACATTTCTTTTGCTAATGAAGAACATGCTCAAAATTATCCCAACCATATTCTTATCTCATGCAGCCCTTCACCTCAGAACACCAAACTTGGGTTCTTAAAAGAGTGCAGTGGCTCATGCCTATAATCCCAGCACTTTTGAGAGGCCGAGGCAGGCAGATCACCTGAGGTCAGGAGTTCGAGACCAGCCTGAGCAACATGGAGAAACCCCATCTCTACTGAAAATACAAAATTAGGGCATGGTGGCACATGCCTATAATCCCAGCTACTCGGGAGGCTTAGGCAGGAGAATCACTTGAACCCAGGAGGCGGAGGTTGCAGTGAGCCGAGATCGCACCATTGTACTCCAGCCTGGGCAACAAGAGCAAAACTCCGTCTCAAAAAAACAAACAACAAAAAAAGAGGGCCTTACCCTTTTACTGATTGATTAAAACAAGAAGTTCACACTTTCATCTGGGACAACAAACTATAGCCACCAGCATTTTGAATCAAATTTAAATTCCTGCTTGGGTTTGAATGTGTCCTCCAAAGTTCTTGTGTTGGAAACATCCCCAATGCAATAGCACTGAAAGGTGAGACCTTTAAGAGATGAGTAGGTCATGAGGGTGAAGAGGCAGAGCCCTCCTGGATGGATTAAGGCCTGTATTGCAGGAGTGCCTTCCTGATAAAAGCATGAGTTCAGCCCCTTCCCTCTTTCTCTCATGTGCGTGATCTCTTGACCTTCTGCCTTCCTTCATGGGATGATGCATCAAGAAGCCCTTGCCAGATGCCAGCCCTTCAACCTTGAACGTCCCAATCTTTAGAACTGTAAGAAATAAATCTCTATTCTTATAAATTACGTAGTCTCAGCAATTCTGTTATAGAAGCATAAAACGAACTAAGATAATCCCTATAGGCAGAGTTTTTGCTGCTACCCAAGTTGCCGTCAGCCCAGTATTTCCCAATTATGGCATACCCAACATCTCACATTGGTACCCACCTGCCCTTGAAGGCATCTGAGCACCGCTCCCATCCTAGGCTCTGGCTGTTACAACCCATTGTCACAATACAAGCAGTTTATCCCATTATTCAGTTACTTGGCAAGGCCAGGAATGTTTAACACACAAGATGACAGCTTTGCTGTGGGGGATGGAATGAAAAGGAGGAAGGGAAAAGGTCTCCAATTAGATGCCTTAGGTCTGGATTAGCTGCCCTAGGGTGGGAATCTAGTGTCTGGGGTGAGGGTGGGTTGAGTGATGCTGGTTGGGAGAGTGTCACTGACTCAGAAACATGACAGATTGCCTCCTGTCACTGTCTCCTGAGTCAGTGTTTGTCTTTGGCAAAGACTGTAATAGAGACCAGCTAGGAACATGGCTCGGGTGACAGTGGAGAAGGAAAAGGGACTTATGGCTGCAGCTTTGGAAAACAGATCAGCTGCACCATGCCTTGTAGCCTTCAAACTAAGTGGACAGTGTTTTGTTTTTTCTAGTGTTTATGACAAATGTAAGCCCCAGTGCGTATGCCGATAAAATCCAAGTTTAAAAATCCCACCCCCAGCCAGGCACGGTGGCTCACGCCTGCAATCCCAGCGCTTTGGGAGGCCGAAACCGGTAGATCATGAAGTCAGGAGTTCGAGACCAGCCTGGCCAACATGGTGAAACACTCTCTCCACTAAAAATACACCCAAAAAAAGTAGCCGGGTGTGGTGGCATGCACCTGTAGTCCCAGCTACTCTGGAGGCTGAGGCAAGAGAACTGCTTGAACCCGGGAGGCAGAGGTTGCAGTGAGCCAAGACCACGACATTGTACTCCCACCTGGGTGACAAAGTGAGACTCCATCTCAAAAAAAAAAAAAAAAAAATTCCCACCCTCTAAGAGGAAAATTGGAAATAATCTACTCTTTAATTGCTCCTCTGCCAAAGCAATAACTTGAATGGTCCTTATTAGGAATAGCTCATTACTAACAATAATATTAACTATTATAACAACAAGTTATCGCTTGATCCCAGGAGTTCAAGATCAGTCTGGGCAATATAGTGAGACATCATCTCTACATTAAAGAATTTAAAAATTAGCCAGGCATGGTGAAGCACACCTGTAGTCCTAGCTACTTGGGAATCTGAGGTGGGAGGATCGCTTGAGTCCAGGAGTTTGAGGTTACAGTGAGTTATGATTGTGCTACTGCACTCCAGCCTGGAGTACAGAGCGAGACCCTGTCTCTAATTAAAAAAAAAGAAGAAGAAGAAAATTCCAGAATTCACAATGTGTTGCTCCAGGCACCCTGCCTCACCCCAACACTGTAAACATCCCCCCTCAAACCAGTCAAGTTGCTTCCCCATCATTTCCAGCCCCCACCCCCACTTCTCCTTTCTTTTACCAGATAAAGGCTTATGTGAGTGGGGTTTATGCTTTCAGGAATAAGCTAAAGTAGGTGTAGACTGAAACCTCTTGGAAATATCTGGGGTTACCATTCCAGGCAAGTGAAAGACAAACTAGGAATCAGTAGACATGATTTCCTAGCTGGCATCCTCTTCTTCCTCCCCTTAAGTTGTTCCTGGAGAGGAAAATAATTTCTAGAACGTCATTCCAGACACCATTAGTCAGCAGGAGAATGGAATCTAGAAGGGGACCTAGAGGGCAACAGACAGCAGACTACCCTGGGACTCGCAGGGTAAAGTAGGAAAGAAAGGCCCAAGGGATTTTTTTTTACTGTAGAGTCAAAGTCATGGTCAGGATACAGGGCATGGTGATTCTCTCTCTGGGTGGGAAAAGGACCATCTCGGGCATACTTCCTA
Source organism: Pan troglodytes (assembly GCF_028858775.2). Classification (NCBI taxonomy): domain Eukaryota; kingdom Metazoa; phylum Chordata; class Mammalia; order Primates; family Hominidae; genus Pan; species Pan troglodytes. The sequence goes on from NC_072402.2 coordinate 60,046,683, forward strand.
CTGGGGCAGGTGAGGCCAGCAGGCTTAGGGCTACCTTGAAGATGTTCAAGGGACAGCAGAATGATCTTAAAAACCAGAAGGAAATGATATGTTTAAAATATATCTCTCAGGGAAATGCGTCTATCTTGTCAAGGGACTAGCAGCAGCCTGAGACTGACAGACTCCTCAGCAGGTCAAGCTCAGCACCTGGAAAGTAAGCAAAGATTATGGGGCAAACACCCATAAGGAGGAGATTTTTAAAAAGCAGAGGTCGAATGAACTGAATTTACATAGGATGATCCTTAAATATTCAATCTGTTCTGTTCTGGATTAGGGTAGAGGCTGACCATAGAAATCAACCAAAACATTTGTAAACGTAGCCAATAGATGATTCTGTATTTTCCTAAAGAATCAGACAATGTTAGGGAAATTTGGATGTCTGATTAAGGGTAACTTCTCAAGGACTAATGTCAGACTACTAACTGACTGGGCTCTTAACGAGCTTGTATCTATATGTTCGCCTCAGCCAGGGCTGCAACAAGGGTTAACCCCCTCCCTGTTACACCCTCCTAATTACTTCAACACCACAACAGGATGCGAAAGTATCTCAGGGACCACATTCTTCTGCTGGCAGAGGAAGAGCTGACTAATAAACATTCGTGGTTATTTAACACACTCCAACAAATAACACACCAAAGCAATAACATTATGCAAATAATCTCTTTGGTTATTTGCCTGATCAGGTTATTTGCCTGGTTATTTGTAAAAGAAAATATGGCCAAGAGGGGAAGCATCTGAATCTCCAATCTTGGCTGAGCGGAAAACTCTGCTTGTAAATCACTCTCCATCTGCCCTGCAGAGTGGCCAGCCCAGGATGCTGTGTAGGGGTGGATTCAAGTCTCACCATAGTTACAGAAATTACTTGCTTAAGCTTCTGCTAACTGCTCCCAACCTCCATTCCTTTGTGTGTAAAGTCGGAGCAATGTAGCGACATGTTCAGTGGTGTCAGGTTTGGTAAACCACAGAGTGCTATATACACATTAGACTGAAGCTCTTGACAGATGTGACACAAGGGTGGTGTCACATCATTGAGATACCTACCTAAGTTGTACTGTATTACTGTGTGTGTTAGTCTGTTCTTGCATTGCTATAAGGAAATACCTGAGACTGGGTAATTTATAAAGAAAAGAGGTTTCATTTGCTCACGGTTCTGCAGGTTATACAGGAAGCATGGTGCTGGCATCTGCTCAGCTTCTGGGAAGCCTCATGAAGCTTACAGTCATGGAGGAAGGCGAAGGGAAAGCAGGCATGTCACATGGTGAAAGTATGAGTAAGGAAGACAGAGAGAGAGAGGAGGGGAGGTGCCACACACTTTTAAATGACCAGATCTCACGAGAATTCACTCACTATTCCAAGGACAGCACCAAGCAGGGGATGCTAAACCATTCATGTGAAATCTACTCCCATGATCCAATTACCTCCCACCATGCTCCACCTCCCACCACGCTCCACCTCCAATGTGGGGGATTACATTTCAATATGAGATTTGGGCAGGGACAAACATCCAAACAATATCACCACGGCATGGCAATTTATTGACATATTGGCTCACGTTTGTCTTCCCTATACTTCTTTCTTCTCAATTTCAAGGAGGTAGCCAAATCCTTGGCATTTTTTTAATCTCAGCCCTTTTGCAGGGTGGGACAAACAGAAGGATTTGAGGCTTTTTCAGTTTTTTATGAAAGTTAAGCTTTAGGGGGCTGAGGTGGGAGATCACTTGAGGCCAGGAGTTGGAGGCCAGCCTGAGCAACATAGCAAGACTCTGACTCTAAAAATAAGATATTATAAATAAATAAGTAAATAAATAGAAAATGAATACCATCATAGAGATTGTGGATGATGTCCCCAAGGAGAGATAAGATGTGTTTTGGGGACAACAAGAAAGGAAGAGAGATTTTCTTCAGGTGTTAGAAAGCCAAAAGAGAAGGATAAATCATAACCAAGAATGTGGCAGTACCCCCTAGGCTGTACTGCCCACCTCAGTAGTTAATATCAATGTGTGGTTTTAAAGTTCTAAATTAATTAAAATTAAATATAATTAAAAATTCAGCTCCTCGGTGGCACTAGCTGCATTTTAAGTGCTCTATAGCCTCATATGTCTAGTGGCTACCATACTGGACAGAGTAGTTATGGAACATTTCCATCGTTGCAGAAATTTCTACTGGACTGTGAGAAGGTGTCAAGACCTCAGAGGCTGTGAGGAAACATGGGAGATTAGTTGCTCCCAACCTCATCACAGAGTCCTATGCTCTAAGAACAGGGAATTAGCAGCTGAGCTGCCCAGCATGAGATATACAGGTTGGGACAATGGACTGGTGCTTTAGTGGAAAACAGTGTGGACCCACAACTGTAAACTAGAGTGACAGTCTTCCCTGTGCCAGAGTGTTTAATAAGACCTAATGACCTTTACACACTTTGGAGGGCAGGGAGAGACACCAAGGGCTGAGTGTGAATTTCCCACCAGCCTAGGAGGATGGGTACTCAGATGATTTAAAGAAAATAAAGTGATGCACACTTGAATATAGGGAACTAAGATTAATACCTGCTACAGTCGTACACAACTATGCATACACATATACACCCCCACACAGACACACCAGTCATCCTTCCTTCTTTAACTGTTTATTTCAACACTGATTTCACAACACTATTTAACACTATTTAAACAGCTCAGGCTATCTCCATATCCCAGTAAGTACTTGTCAGTACACAAACAGGTCACAATCCATTATTTAAAAAGCATGGTGGCTGGGTGTGGTGCCTTATGCCTGTAATTCCAGCACTTTGGGAGGCCAAGGTAGGAGGATTACTTGAGCCCAGGACTTCAAGACCAGCTTGGGCAACATAGTGAGACCCCATTTCTATTTTTAAATAAGAAAACTTTAAAAATAATACAATAAAATAAAAAATAAAAAACACAGTTCATATTAGAAAATGAGCAAAAGACATGAAGAGACATTTCACCAAAGAGGCTATACAGATGGCAAATAAGCACATGAAAAGATATTCAGTACCATTAGCCGTTAGGGAAAGGCAAATTAAAGCCATAATATGACCACACACCTATCAGAAAGGCTAAAGAAAAAGACAGTAACAATATCAAATGCTGATGAGGATGCAGAGAAACTGGATCCCTCAAACATTGCTGATAGGAACACAAAATGGTACAACTACTCTGGAAAATAGTTTGGCAGTTTCTTTAAAAAGCAATTATGTAAGTACCATATGACCTAGCAATTGAACTCCTGGGCATTTAATCCCAGGGAAAGGAAAACTTATGTTCACATAAAACCCTGCACATGAAGTTTACAGCAGCTTTATTTTTGTTTATTTGTTTGTTTTGAGACAGTCTTGCTCGGTCACCCAGGCTGGAGTGCAGTGGCAGGATCTTGGCTCACTGCAAACTCTGCCTCCCAGGTTCAAGCAATTCTCCTGCCTCAGCCTCCTGAGTAACTGGACCTACAGGCATCCACCACCACGCCCGGTTAATTTTTGTATTTTTTTGTGGAGATAGGGCTTTGCTATGTTGTCCAGGCTGGTCGTGAACTCCCGACATCAAGTGATCCGCCTGCCTCGGCCTCCCAGAATGCTGGGATTACAGGCATGAGCCACAGTGCCTGGCCCATAGCAGCTTTATTTGTAATAGCTAAAAAGTGGAAAGGCCAGAAATGTCCTTCAACAGGTGAATGGTTAAACAAATTGTGATGCATACCTACCATGGAATACTATACAGGCAACAAATTGGATGAATATCCAAGAATTATGCTATTGTAGCCATTCTGTAGAAATAGGATAAATTCCCACCTAAACTATGGTTCAAATGATGACACCAGATAGACATCGAAAGAGTGTGAAAAGGTTTATTACGCAAATAATGAGGTTTTCTGGAGACAGCTGGGAAAGCTTCCCAAACAGGTCCAAAAACAGCGTAAGAGAGCAGGGAAAGAAAACTGACTTGAAGTTTTCTTAGGCGTTGGGGAGTGGGGCTGGGGTGAGGGTTCCTGCACACAGGCGGGGGCCCACATGGTTGGAATCTCAGTGCCAACAGAAGAACCCAGGCTTTCTTATCAGCTTGCCCAGATGTGGGGCAAAATGGGAAATGAGAAGAGTGGGGTATAAAAGCTACTAGCAAACATCAGAAAATGGAGTCAGACTCATTATTATTACACAGGAACCACACAAAGGCCCTTCTCAAAAGAATGCATACTGTATGCATCCATTTATATAACATTTTTGAAATGACAACATTTCAAAACTGGAGGACATATTTGTTAATGGTTGCCAGGGTATAGGGATGGGGTGGGTGAGGAAGGTAGGAGTGTTTGTAAATGGGCAAAATAAGGGATCCTTGTGATGTTGGAACTGTCAGTATCTTGACTGTGGTGGTGGATACACAAACCTATACAGGTGATAACATTTTATGGAACTGTGCAATTTTCACACATACACACACGTGAGTACAAATAAAGCTGGGAAAATCTGAAAAAGATGGATGGATTGTAGTAATGTCAATCTCCTGGTTGTGATATTATACTAATGTTTTGTAAAATGTTAGGAGAAACTGGGTGAAGAATACACGAGACCTAGCCGTCTGATTTCTTAAAATTGCATATAAACCTAGAATTATCTCCATGAAAATTGCAAATTGAAAAATGCTTAGATCAGAGAGGGAGAGTTCATTCGTATTACAGGACACTCCAGGGTGGGACGAAGAGCAAGAATGAGTGAATGCCTCTGAATTGAGCCAACTGACCCAGTGAACTACCTGATCTCCCAAAGTCCTCTTCAACAATCCAATGGCCAACCAGAGGTCAGATGTCTTCATTATCATAAAGACCAAAAGTTGGGTAAACGTTTAGAGGGACTAACCTGGAAATACAAAGAAAGGCAAGATAAAATTCAGAGGTAGCCTAATAACTTGAAAACTGATTATTTTTATGATAGATGAATCAATAGCAAAAGAAGATTCACATAAGAATTATCTGATAACCATTTATACAGGGATGTCATTTACAATTCAGTCATTCACAAACTTTTTTAATGAAATGTTCCTTAACAATAGATGAGAGTAGATGTATGAATGGATGGATGTCTGGTGTGTAGCCACAGGCAGGCATCCAAAACCTGAAACGCCTGGAAAATCTATACAAATAGTACATTACACTGCATAATATATCTTTATTCATTGCAATATAAAAGTATGATTTTCAATATTGAATTTTATACTATGTGTATTTTACCACCATTCAAAGAAAAGGAAGAAATGACTGTTAAAAAGTGGTGACATTTTTTTAAAGTGTCAAAATTAGGCTGGGCGTGGTAGCTCACACCCATAATCCAAACGCTTTGGGAGGCAGAGGCAGGAGAATTGCTGGAGCCCAGGAGTTCAAGATTAGCCTGGTCAACAAAGTGATACCCTGTCTCTACAAAAAAAAGTTTTTAGATTTAGCCGGGTGTGTTGGCACATGCCTGTAGTCCTAGTTACTTGAGAGGCTGAGGCAGGAGGATCCCTTGAGCCCAGGAGTTCAAGGTTTCAGTGAGCTGCGATAGTGCCACTGCACTCCAGCCTGGGTGATGGTGCAAGACCCTGCCTCAAAAATAAATAAATAAGTTTCAAAATTGATCATAAAAAATCTCAATAATTTTTATGTTGATTACGTTAAAATAATACTATTCTGGATATCTTGGGTTAAATAAAACATATGATTAAACTTTTTAAAAAACATTGTTTTCAACTAAAAATATTAGTTAAAATTATGTAAAAAAGTTCAGTAATCTGAGCAAAATTTACTCCAAGAAGATGATTACTCTATGGCCCACGTGGTTCCTGGTACGTAACACACTACTGTGATAAGCGTGGCTTTACATTTTCTAAGATCTTCAAATTAAATATTGCTTTTTTTAAAAAAAAGTCTAAACCCCTAACTCTGAGTCTCTGCTGGTACTACTCTGGAACAATTTTGCTAGCTTTCCTCCCCATGAATGTCTATGACTTAAGTCCCAGGTAAAGTGTTACCACTATGAATCCATCTAAAATTGCCCAAGACAGGATATATTTCCTCCTTCTCATGTTACTCAACTGCTTAAAATCCCCCAGAGAGTTCCTATTAAGGTAGAATAAAGTCCAGTAGAAGTCAGCCCTCATGCTGACTGGAAAGAGTCTCCTGCTTACATCTTAGATCTTACATTTTGACCACTCACCACCCCTCACACTTCCTCCACCAGAGGAAGACCAGAGGGTCTCCTTTCTGTTCCTCCAATATCCAGCCTGTGTCTACCTTCAGGTATTTGATCTTACAGTTCCATATTCGGGGACTGCTTTTCCTTCTGATTGTGCCTTACCTCTTTCTTATTCTTGACATTCAGATCTCAGCGTGGATGACACTCCTCAGAAAGGCCATCCCTAGCCATCCAATCTAAAATCAATATCCAGTCATCCTCTTACCTTACCAGCATGCCATTTTTGGTTTGTCTGTTTATTGTGGCAAAATATACATAACAAATTTTGCCATTTTAACCATTTTTTAAAGTATACAATTGGGTGACATTAAGCATATTTACAATGTTGCACAACCATCACTACTATCCATTTCCAGGACTTTTTCATCTTGCCAAACTAAAATTCTGTACCATTTAATAGTAACACCCTATTAACTGCTTCTCCCAGCCCCTGGTAATCTCTATGATACCTTCTGTCCCTATGAATTTGCCTATTCAAAGTACCTCATATCAGTGGAATGACACAATATCTGTCCTTTTGTTTCTGGCTTATTTCACTTAGCATAATGTTGTCACGGTTTATTTATGTTGTAACATGTACCAAAATGTCATTCTTTCTTAAGACAATAGTATTTCATTGTATGTACTTATCACATTTCATTTATCCATTCGTGTGCCAGTAGACACTTGGGTTGTTCCCACCTTTTGGCTATAGTGAATAATGTTCATATGAACACCAGTGCCCAAAATATCTGTTTAAATCCCTGCTTTCAATTCTTTAGGTGTTATACCTAGTAGTAGATCATATGGTAATTCTATGTTTAACTTTTTGAGAAGACACCACACTGTCAGCTGGATCATATGGTAATTCTATGTTTAACTTTTTGAAAAGCCATCATGCTGTCAGCATGGCATTTTTATAATGTGTTTGTCTGCTCTACTAGGATGAAACCTTCACGAGAGCAGGGACCACATCTGTCTTCTCCATTCCTGAATCTCTAGTACCTTGAACAATATTTGGCACATAATGGACACTCAAAAAGTTTTTGTTAGATGAAAGAATGAGGTAGATCTTCAGTAATTGTTAGTGTTCTTTCTCCTTTCCACTTTGTTCTTCTTAAATAGATTGCAAAACCCCCGACTTGAGGGCAAGCATAGCTATCATTCACCTGTGTAACCATAGCATTTAGCACATTGAAGGTACTCAATACATCCTTGTCCAGTTGAAGAAAATACCCATTCTTTGTTGTAGTCTGGTGTTCTTGGCTGAACTCAGTAGGATTGACCTGATAATTATGTGTTAGTAAGAATGGAGGACGTTTTTCAGTAAGAATGGAGTTAGCAAAGAAAGATGCCCAGTGTAGCCCCAGGACAGTTGCCTTCCAGGAAACTCTGACTTTCTTTTTTTCTTATTCTTTTTTCTTTGGCTTCTGGACTCTAGCATTTTCCAGAACCAAGACTGAAAGAAGCAAAAACAGCTGAAAAATCTCTTAAATTACATCATCTTCCTCTGGGAATTCAGGCATGTTGGCTGGGTTTGACTAAAACATAACCAGGACTTGAGTCTTGGGTTCAGATAAAATATAAGTTCAAATCTCTCAAGCCTTCTTAAAAGATCAGATAACAGTCCTTAGATTAAAAATTCTTTAGGCCAGGCATTGTGGCTCATGCCTGTGTCCCAATACTTTGGGAAGCCAAGGTGGGGAATTTCTTGAGCCCAGGCATTTGAGCCTCCAGTGTACTATGGTTGTGCCACTGCACTCCAGCCTGGGTGACAGAGTGATAGCCTATCTCTAAAAATATATATATATATATATATATATATATATATATATATATATATATTTTAAATAATTTCCAAACAACTTTGATCCTGATAATTCTGATTATTCATGCCATATAATAATAATATATTTGCAACCCTACATTATATGAAATAAATTATACACAGATACTATATGTTACATTTTATGTGTAATAATTGGTTGATGAATGCAGTTGGCAAATCCAAATTAAAGAATGCCCAAATAATACTTGGAAACATTGCCACGAGGTTTACATTGCCCCAATTCGGTTACAGCAGGTAGCTTGTCAGGTATGAGCAGGGCAGGAGAGGGCTCGATACACACCAGGAGTGTTGGGTGACCATCAGGTGATGGTCAGGCAGTTGTTAACTGCTTCTCTAAAGTAATAATTGCTCACAGCCAGTGCCAGGGAAAGGCAGTCTCCTAATGGACAGAAAACACCTGAAACTGATCAGCAGCTTCCCAGTAAGACCTCAGGAGTGGGGAGAAGTAAGGCAAGATCCCGGAAGGAGGCCAATGTATAAAACCCCAAGTCAAGAGATCAAGCTGTGTACTTGGTTTCTCAAGTCACCCACTTGGCCCTCTTCCAAGTTGTATATCCCTTCCTTTCTTTCCTCTCCTTCCTGTTCTAAAGTTTTCAATAAACTTTCACTCCTGCTCTGACACTTGCCTCAGTCTCTCCTTCTGCCTTATGCCCCTCAGTCTAATTCTTTTGGGGAAGTCCACCCTGAAGTTGCTGCACACCCTTATGGATTCGCCTCGGGTAACTCGGATCTCTGCCACCGCTAACGTCCCGTCAGTTCCTGCTACTTAGAAACACTCTTTATTTCAGCCAGCAGTGTTTGAGGCAAAGGTCAGTGAGAAGACCCTCTTAGAATCTCAACATTTGCAGGCTCCAAAAGCCTGCTAGACTATGGCCATTTTCCCAGTGACACCTACCTATCCTCCTGGCCATTGCCTGCCCTCTCTATTGGGGCCAGCTGCCTCTACCCAGCTGCTGTCTCCATATTATGCGGCCTGTGTGATTCCCAGATAGGCAGCCTCAGGTCTTCAGCCTTTGCTTACAGAGCTTCAATCACCCCTCCAATTCCACATCTCTCTGTACTTAAAAATCTCCTAACACTTTATCACTGCCAGGGCTCTGCCTTGAGGGATGGCCATTCCAGTAGGGCCATATTCTTGGAGGAGCTTTGCTTACTTAGCGAGTACTGTCTGACTATTGGGTGTAAGGAGGGTGTGTAAGATAACTGTCAAAGGAAACACTAGTTTCAGGAAGTTGGCAAGCAGTGCAACAGAGAATAGGGAATTATGAAAAACTCCAGACGTGTCTTAAAACCACACCAAAGTCTGCTCCAAATTCCTGGTTTCTAATGTGCCCTTTTTTTCTTTAAAAAATTGTTTGCAATTTTTTTCCCGATCATGTGTTGTTACCTCATGGACTGAAGCAGACAGGTGAGAAATGAGGAAGAAGGAGCATAAACCCCAGTTCATGTGATGGAACAGTGAGGAGAAACTGAGTAGAGTAAGAGAGAAGGGTCAAGAGGAGCAGAAGGCAGAACTGGAAACCAGTGGGGACTATGGGGACGATAACCTCGGGTGGAACTTCATCTGCCATCCCTCCTCCCCCCACTTTCCTGTGCTGCTGCTGGTCACTGTCCTGGGGCAAAGGCTGCCTAATATGAACAGGAGGGAAGATGTAGTTGGCTCATCCACACATGCTAGGCTGCTTCCTGCCTCAGGCCTCACGTAGTTTCTGGTCTAATCATGGGACAGAAATTCTTCCCAGGATGTACCAAAGCAAGCAGTAAAACAAAGACTCTCCTCATGCTCTCTCACTGTTAGAGTCTAGCAAACATTCAGGCTCAGAGTAGAGATACAAAGGGCCTCAGAGTGCCTGGTACATCCTGGGTAGCCAATTCATATGACTCCCATGAATGCATAGATAAATGGTTAGATGGTTACATAAAAGAGATGAATAGATAGAATCAGTGGCATGCTAGTGAATGTTTAACAACTGGATCTACAAAAAAGCCATGATTTGTAATGGTTGCCAACTTGATTTTCAGGATATTTATACTACCACATGGCCAACTTCAAGCCATTATTGGATACAGAGTTGGGAAGAGGTGTTCCAGCACATCACTACATGGATGGATGGATGGATGGTTGGATGGATGGACAGATGGACAGACAGAGGGAGGACGGGAGGGATGGAGGGAGGAATAGATGAATGGATAGATGATTGATGGACAACAAAGTTTCCATATTTCATCTTTTTTAATCATTTTTAGTTCTGGTACATGTTCTAGTACATGTGCAGGATGTGCAGGTTTGTTACATAGATAAACGTGTGCCACAGTGGTTTACTGCACCTATCAACTCATCACCTAGGTATTAAGCCCAACATCCATTAGCCATCCTTCCTAATACTCTCTCTCCCTCCACCCCACCCCGCCAACAGGTCCCAGTGTGTGTTGCTCCATTCTCTGTGTCCATGCGATCCCATTGTTCAGCTCCCAGTTATAAGTGAGAACATGTGGCCTTTGGTTTTCTGTTCCTGTGTTAGTTTGCTGAGGATAATGGCTTCTGGCTTCATCCACGTCCCTGCAAAGAACATTATCTCATTTATTATATGGCTGCATAGTATTCCATGGTATATATATACCACATTTTCTTTATCCAGTTTATCACTGATGGGCATTTGGGTTGATTCCATGTCCTTGCTATTCTGAATAGTGCTGCAATGAACATATGTGTGCATGTATCTTTGTAACAGAAAGATTTATATTCCCTTTGGTATATACCCAGTAATGGGATTGCTGGGTCAAATGGTATTTCTGGTTCTAGCTCTTTGAGGAATTGCCATACCATCTTCCATAATGGTTGAACTAATTTACATTCCCACCAACAGTGTAAAAGTGTCCCTATTTCTCCGCAACCTTGCCAGCATCTGTTGTTTCTTGACTTTTTAATAATGGCTATTCTGACTGGCATGAGACGGTATCTCATTGTGGTTTTTTGATTTGCATTTCTCTAATGATTGCTGATGTTGAGCTTTTTTTCATATGTTTGTTGGCTGCATGAATTCTTCTTTTGAGAAGTGTCTGTTCATGTCCTTTGCCCACCTTTTAATGAGGTTGTTTGTTTTTTCTTGTAAATTTGAATTCCTTGTGGACACTGGATATTAGACCTTTGTTGGATGGATAGACTGTGAAGATTTTCTCCCACTCTGTTTGTTGCCTGTTCACTCTGAGTTTCTTTTACTGTGCAGAAATTCTTTAGTTTAATTAGACCCCATTTGTCAATTTTTGCTTTTGTTGCAATTGCTTTTGGTGATTTTATCATGAAATCTTTGCCCATGCCTCTGTCCTGTATGGTATTGTCTAGACTTTCTTCCAGAGTTTTTATAGTTTTGCGTTTTACATTTAAGTCTTTAATCCATCTTTAGTTAATTTTTGTATAAGGTATGAGGAAGTGGTCCAGTTTCAATTTTCTGCAAATGGATAGCCAGTTTTCCTAGCACCATTTTTTGAATAGGAAGTCCTTTCCCCATTGCTTGTTTTTGTCATGTTTGTTGAAGATCAGATGGTTGCAGATGTGTGATCTTATTTCTGAGTTCTCTATTCTGTTTCATTGGTCTATGTGTCTGTTTTTGTACCAGTACCATGCTGTTTTGGTTACTGTAGCCTTTTAGTATAGTTTGAATGAAGTCTGGTAGGGTGATGCCTCCAGCTTTGTTCTTTTTCTTTAGAATTGACTTGGCTATATGGGCTCTTTTTTGGTTCCATATAAATTTTAAAATAGTTTTTTCTAATTTTGTGAAGAATGTCAATGGTAGTTTAATGGGAATAGCATTGAATCTATAAATTATTTTGGGTAGTATGGCCGTTTTCATGATATGGATTCTTTCTATCCATGAGCACGGAATATTTTTTCATTAGTTTGTGTCCTCTCTGGCTTCCTTGAGCAGAAGTTTGTAGTTCTCCTTGAAGAGGTCCTTCATTTCCCTTGTTAACTGTATTCTTAGGTATTTTACTCTCTTTGTAGCAATTGTGAATTGAAAAGGATGGATTCCTTTCTAACACATTCTATGAGGCCAGCATTGTCATGATACCAAAACCTGACAGAGATACAATTCTCTTTGTAGCAATTGTGAATGGGAGTTCACTCACAATTTGGCTCTCTGCTTGCCTGTTGTTGGTGCATAAGAATACTTATGACTTCTGCACATTGATTTTTTATTCTGAGACTTTGCTGAAGTTGCTTATCAGCTTAAGAAGTTTTGGGCTGAGACAATGGGGTTTTCCAAATATAGGATCATGTCATCTGCAGACAAAGACATTTTGACTTCCTCCCTTCATATTTGAATACCTTTATTTCTTTCTTTTGCCTGATTGCCCTGGCCAGAACTTCCAATACTAAGTTGAATAGGAGTGGTGAGAGAGGGCATCCATATCTTGTGCCAGTTTTCACGGGGAGTGTTTCCAGCTTTTGTCCATTCAGTATGCTATTGGCTGTGGGTTTGTCATAAATGGCTCCCATTCGTTTGAGGTATGTTCCTTCAATACCTAGTTTATTGAGAGTTTTTTAACAAAAAGGGATGCTGAATTTTATCAAAGTCCTTTATGTGTCTATTGAGATAATCATGTGGTTTTTGTCTTTAGATCTGTTTATGTGATGGATTACATTTGTTGATTTGCATATGTTGAACCAGCCTTGCATCCCAGGAATAAAGCTAACTTGATCATGGTGGATAAGCTCCTTGATGTGCTGCTGGATTCGGTTTGCCAGTATTTTATTGAGAATTTTTACATTGATGTTCATCAGGGATATTGGCCTGAAGTTTTCTTTTTTTGTTTTATCTCTGTCGGGTTTTGGTATCAGGCCTGGCCTCATAGAATGAGTTAGGGAGGAGTCCCTCCTTTTCAATTGTTTGGAATAATTGCAGAAGGAATGGTATCAGCTCCTCTTTGTAGGAGCTGAGTTCTGGTAGAAGTCAGCTGTAAATCCATCTGGCTCTGGGCTTTTTTTGGTTGGTGGGCTATTTATTACTGCCTCGATTTTGGAACTTGCTATTGGTCTATTCAGGGATTCAACTTCTTCCCAGTTCAGTCTTGGGAGGGTGTATGTGTCTAGGAATTTATCCATTCCTTCTAGATTTCCTAGTTTATTTGCATAAAACTGTTTATTCTCGGATAGTTGTATTTCTGTGGGATCCGTGCTGATACCTCTATCATTTTTTATTGTGTCTATTTGATTCTCTCTTTTTTCTTCTTTATTAGTCTAGCTAGTAGTCTATGTATCTTATTAATTTTTTCAAAAAACCAGCTCCTGAATTCATTGATTTTTTTGAAGGGTTTTTTTTGTGTCTCTATATCCTTCAGTTCTGCTCTGATCTTGGTTATTTCTTGTCTTCTGCTAGCTTTGAGGTTTGTCTGCCTGCTAGCTTTGGGGTTTGTCTGCTTTTTGTTCTCTAGTTATTTTTGTTGTGGTGCTAGGGTGTAGATTTGAGATCTTTCTAGTTTTTTGATGTGAGCATTTAGTGCTATAAATCTCCCTCTTAACACTGCTTTAGCTGCATCCCAGAGATTCTGGTACGTTTTCTTTGTTTTCATTGGTTTCAAAGAACTTCTTAATTTCCACCTTAATTTCATGTTTTACTAAGGAGTCATTCAGGAGCAGGCTGTTAAAGTTCCATGTGGTTGTGTGATTTTGAATGAGTTTCTTACTTTTGAGTTCTAATTTGATTGTGCTGTGGTCTGAGAGACTGTTATGGTTTCAGTCTTTTGCATTTGCTGAGGAGTGATTTACTTCTAACTATGGGATCAATTTTGGAGTAAGTGTCATGTGGTACCAAGAAGAATGTATATTCTGTCCTTCTGGGGTGGAAAGATCTGTAGATATCTATCAGGTCAACTTGGTCCAGGGCTGAGTTCAAGTCCTGAATATCTTTGTTAATTTTCTGTCTCGATGTTCTATCTAATATTGACAGCGGAGTGTTAAAGTCTCCCATTATTATTGTGTGGGAGTCTAAGTTTCTTTGTAGGTCTCTAAGAACTTGTTTTATGAATCTGGGTGCTCCTGTATTGGGTGCATATATATTTAGGATAGTTAGCTCCACTTTACCAATATGTAATGCCCTTCTTTGTCTTTTTTGATCTTTGTTGATTTAAAGTCTATTTTGTCAGAAACTAGGATTGCAACCCCTGCTTTTTGCTGTTTCCCATTTGCTTGGTAAATTTTCTTCCATCCTTTTATTTTGAGTCAATGTGTGCCCTTGCATGTGAGATGGGTCTCTTGAATATAACACACCGCTGGATTTTGACTCTTTATCCAGCTTGCCAGTTCGTGTCAGTACATCCTTTTTTGATCCACTCATCTGCATCTGGTCGAGAGACCTCTCTGGTCACCAGTCCCAGATACTAATCAATACCCAAGTACACACTGCCCAGGGAACCAATGTAAGAAAGGGAGGGGAAAGGGGCACATCCATTCCTACCGCAGGTTCCCTCATTCTGATGGCTGCAATGCTGTAAAAATCTATAGAGAGGATAGAGTAGGTGCTATCTGTCTCATGGACAGATAAGAAAATTGAGATCTAAGCAGAATGTGACTTGCTAAGGGTACAGAACAGCCAGTTGGTGGCTGTGGAAGGTCATAGAATCTAGGTCATCTAACCCCTAAAGTGGAACATTCTGCTACAGATGGCCTCTGCTGCTATGGTACCAGAGCTAGCAATGAGTATGAACTTCACTTCTTCATTTATTAATCATCTAGTTGATGTATTGGAGAAGAGTGCTTTCCTTCTTGTCCCAAAGTGGGCATGCAGCAACAAAATTAGCAAAGCAGGCGAACTCTGAACAAATGCCCAATGTAGATGAAGGCCTTTTTAAAAGCCTCAGCCTCTCCTAGGCCCCTTTTCCTCCATCAGGATGCTCTCATTATTCCCAAAGAGTCTGTTTTGGTAGAGATGGTGGGGAGAGCTATAGTGCTGGCCCTCAGACGGGAGGACACCACCATAAGCTCATTTGTGTTATATTATACAATTCCTTTTTCAAATAGGACTACATCATAAGAAAAGCGTTATACTCTACACATAATTTTATCCGCTTTGTCACAGGTATTTGCATTTTAAAAGGGGAAGACCAAGACTCTGGAATGGTTCTCTCCAGTAGCAATGCTGTTGGCATTATCTGGAAATGACAAGGGACTCTGGAGATCAGAGGTCTTTCCAGCTGGTGGTTGACACCCACTCTGACCACAAGGCCAGCCTAGTAGCCAAGAAGAGATTTGGGAGGGAGGAAAGGGCCAGAGGGATCCCAAGGCTTTCCTTATAAATGAAACACAGGGGAGAGACAGGCACGGAGTAAAGGAGGAGGAAATGTGACTATGGAGACAGAGATAGGAATGATGCAGTCACATGCCTGGGAAACCACCAGAAGTTGGAAGAGGCAAGGAATGGAATCTCTCCTAAAGCCTCTGAAGGGAGTTCAGCCCTACCAATATCTTTATTTTAGACTTTTGGCCTCCAAAATTGTGAGAGAATAAATCTGTTTTAAGCCACCTAGTTTGTGACAATTTGTTACAGCAGCCCTAAGACACCAATACAACGTGTGTCCCGTTGGAATGGTTATTATTAAAAAGTCAAAAAAACAACAGGTGCTGGTGAGGCTGCAGAGAGAAGGGAATGTTATACACTGTCAGTGGGAATGTAAATTAGTTTAGCCACTGTGGAAAGTAGTTTGGAGATTTCCAAAAGAACTTAAAGCAGGCTGGGCGCGGTGGCTCACACCTATAATCCCAGCACTTTGGGAGGCTGAGGCGGGTGGATCATGAGGTCAGGAGTTGGAGACCAGCCTGGCCAATATGGTGAAACCCCGTCTCTACTAAAAATACAAAAAATTAGCTGGGCATGGTGGCGCGTGCCTGTAGTCCCAGCTGCTCAGGAGGCTGAGGCAGGAGAATCTCTTGAACCTGAGAGGCAGAGGTTACAGTGAGCTGAGATTGTGCCACTGCACTCTAGCCTGAGTGACAGAGTGAGACTCCATCTCAAAAAATAAAAATAAATTAATTAAATTAAAGCAGAGCTATCATTCAACCTAGCAATCCCATTACTGGGTATATGCCCAAAAGAAAACAAATTGTTTAATCAAAAAAGACACATATATTTGTATGTTTATTGTAGCACTATTCATAATAGCAAAGACATGGAATCAACCTAGGTGCCCATCAACAGTGGATTAAATGAAGAAAATGTAGTATATATACACCACAGAATACTACACAAACATAAAGAATGAAATAATGTCCTTTGCAGCAACATAGATGCATCTGGAGGCCATTATCCTAAGCGAATTAATGCAGGAAAAGAAAACCAAATACTGCATGTGCTCATTTATAAGACGGAGCTAAACATTGGGTATTCATGGACATAAAGATGGCAACAATAGACACTAGGGATTACTAGAAGGGGAGGGAGGGAGAAGGGTAAGAGTTAAAAACTATTGAGTATTATGCTCACTACCTGGGTGATAGGATCAATTGTACCCCAAAACTTAGCATCACGTAATACCCCTGAATCTAAAATAGAAGTTGAAATTGTATTTTTAAAATACAATTTGGGTGAATTTTCTCCCCAGAGAGCCCATTAAAGACTCAGTCTCAAGGTTTTAACTGGGGGCTATTTACATAGGCACCTTTGCCTAACATGTACCAAAATTCCAGAACTTCCAGAAGGAAAGCAGATGTTTAGCATAAAGCACATTATTTGCATAAACAGTCTAGACACAGCAAACCACCCTCATAAGTTAGAGAACAGTGAGAAGACTCCAAAAATCCAAGTTCCCAGACACCATCCAAGAGCCAACCTTCCAGGCAGGCCTTTCTAAGAATAGCAGCCTCAGATTGGCTGTGTTAACTCTTTTCTGCACATAAGGGTACAGTCTCATGAGTTTTGACGATGCATATGGTCACACAATCAGCACCACAAGGCATATTTTCCAAAAGTTTCCTTATGTCCCTTTGCAGTTAGACACTTGCCCTGGCTCCATGCAAAGACTGATCTGCTTTCTAACACTATAGTTTTGCTTTTTCTAAAATTTCATACAAATGAAATAATATAGCATGTAATCTTTTGCATTTGGCATCTTTCACTTAGTATTGTGCTTTTGAGATTACCATATTGTTGCATGTATCAGTAGTTTATTCCTTGGTAATGCTGAGTAGTGTTTCTTTGTATGAACATGAAACAATTTACTTATCATTTATTTTGATGGCTCTTTTATGGCAATTATCTGTTTTATAGCTCATGCCTCTGTTGCCTCTCTAGGAAATGTTTGTCTACCAAAGATCACAAGGATTTCTTATCTTTTCTTTAAGTTTTATAGTTTTAACTCTTATCATTAGGTCTATGATCCATTTCAAGTTGAGTTTTCCATAATAGATGAAGACTGAAATTCATTTTTTTCCTATGTAGATATCCAATTGTTTCTACACCATTTGTTGAGAGGACTATACCTTCCCTATGGAATTACCTTAGCACCTCCGTCAAAATCAATTAACAATATATGAATGGGCCCAGGTTAAGAATAGTTTTTTCAGTGGTCTATATGTCTATCCTTTCACCAACACCACACTCTGTGGATTACTGTAGCTTTAAGTCTAGAAATCGGGTCATATAAGTGTTCCAAGTTCATTCATCTTTCTCAAATTTGTTTTGGCTCTTCCAGGTTCTTTGTATTTTCATATACACTTTAGAACATGATCATCAATTTCTACAAAAAATACTGCTGAGATTTTGACAGGTAATGAGTTGGATCTATAGATCATTTTGTGGAGAATTAATGTCTTAACAATATTCAATCTTCAATCTTCCAATCTATGAACATGGTATATCTGTCAATTTATTAAGTCCCAGACTCTATTCTTAACTTGCTGTAGTTTCTCCCCACTCCAATCTCCAGGATCAGTCAAGAAAGATTTTTTATTTTTATTTTTACTTTTGAGCCCCATTAGGTTCTGAAGGAAAGATTTCTTATACAGTGAATTACAGGAAAATATATTAATGATTTAATGTAAATTAAAATGTCTGCAATTAAAATTCCTTCCAGAGAAAATTGCAACTTTCACTTACCTATATTCCTGAAGGTAGATCCCTTAGAATTTTTTTCATAGAGCAGCCGACTATCAATAATATATTTGTGGGGCCAGGCATAGTGGCTCATGCCTGTAATCCCAGTACTTTGGGAGGCTGAGGGGTGTGGATCACATGAGGTCAGGGGTTTGAGACCAGCCTGGCCAACATGATGAAACCCGGTCTCTACTAAAAATACAAAAATTAGCAAGGTGTGGTGGCACACGCCTATAATCCCAGCTACTTGGGAGGCTGAGGCATGAGAATCGCTTGAACCTGGGAGGTGGAGGTTGCAGTGAGCTGAGATTGCTCCACTGCACTCCAGCCTAGATGACAGAGTGAGACTCCATCTCAAAAACAAAAACAGAATTGTGATTTTTCTAGGGTAAGGACTCAGCAAGAGGCAGAAATGAGAACAAACCCACGTCATTATCATCTTACATTGAAAATCCACTGCTTTCCTATGTTGGCAAGTGTAGAACATTTATCCAAAGGCAAAGCTCAGTCTCCCTATGTTATTTATGCATTGCCCTGTTACAGTCAAGCCAATTGTGGGAGACAGTGTCAGTGTCCTCAGATTGAATTGTTGACTGACCACAAGTTAATTTAGTCATGTTTTGTTCATTAAGCTTCATGATCATCATCTCAGTAATTTTACCAGTGAAAGTGTCCGTGGGTCCAGAGCTAACCAGTGCCAGGCAACCATTGAGAATTAGATCTGTCTTGCACATTCAGGGAAGCCATGTGTCCACAAATGGAGAGCAATTTGTTGTCCACGGGCTTTGATTTCACAAGTGCTAGGAGTTAGTCACTTCTAGAAGAATTCCTGGCACCTCTGTAACACCCATCTGAGAAGAGTGTGGTGAGGTGGAGGCAGCTCAGGTGAGATGAAGAAAAGAAGGGAAGGTTGATTCTGGAGTTGTGGAAGCCAAATTCGGCAGATCTCACATGAAGTGTCCCAGGCCACCATGTGTGGGAAGGAAGTGGGAGGCAAGGGTATAGTAAAGGGGCAGATGAAGAAAAGCAATAGCTCCCCTCTGGCACATTTCCCAAGTGAAGCCTTTTGAACAATTTTGAAAGTGATATGTTGCCATCACATTTGTTAAAGACCATAAGAGCCACTAGCCTGACTTTTGCTTTCACAGGGCACCTTATGATTAATAAACAATTGAAATATGGGCAGAGTAAGCAAAGTACAGAAGGTAGTTATATCAGCCAGGATAAGCCAAGATATTTGTTAGCAACAAACAATCTCCAAAACTCGTAGTGGCTTAAAACAACAAATATTTATTTCTTGCACATGCAAAGCTCATTGGGGGTCAGGGTGACTCTCCTCAGGTGACAGCTCAATGATCCAGGATTCTTTGCTGTTGTGGCACCTCTGTCTAAAGACACATTTGTATGCACTGCTCTGACAACTGTGACTGGGGCAAAGTGTGGAAGCTTTTAATTCTTATGCCAATGCAAGTCACATGGTTACACCTAACTTCGAAAGGGCAGAAAAGATATTTCTCTTTCTACTAGGAGGTAAAGGAGAACATTAGTGACATCTACCACAGTAGTCAAAGGGGGACATCATTTTGAGTGCTCACAGTGCCACCAACAAATGGTGCAAGCTTTCCTGCCCACCTTCCCTTGCATGGCTCTGTGCTCAGCACTTTGCAGCCAAAGGTCCAAGACAGGCTGAGCATGGTGGCTCACACCTATAATCCCAGCACTTTGGGAGGACAAGGCAGGAGGATTGTTTGGGCCAAGGAGTTCGAGACCAGCCTGGGCAATATAGCAAGACCCCATTGCTACAAAAAGTAATAATACAATTTAAAAATTAGCCAGGAGATGTACAGCAGGCCTGTAGTCCCAGCTACTCTGGGGGCTGAGGTGGGAAGATTGCTTGAACCCAGGAGGTTGAGGCTGTAATGAACTATGATCACACCACTGCACTCTAGCCTGGCTGACAGAACAAAAGCGTGTCTCAAAAAAACAAAACAAAACAAAACAAAACAAAACCCAAAAAACAAAAAAGCAAGGTCTGGGTCAAATCTCAGAATGTGGTCAAGAGTGGTACCTTTAGGTGTTTATTCCTGTAATTTATGGAAGCTGACAGTGCTTCTGAGACAGGGAGAGAGATGAGGACATCAGGGGAAGGAAGAAAAAAGGAGAAGTGAGGGGGGATGGGGAGGATGAGCTGAACTTCACTTTACTCTGTTTCTTTAGCTTTCATTAAGCCATGCCAGTGAGGGGAGAATTCATATCAAATGAACATTTACTCATCATGCACCAAGTGGCGAGCGTCAGGCGGGAGATAACCATGCCATGCTTCCTGCCCTCATGGAGCTCAGGATCTAGGGAGGAAGGGAGACCAGTAAGCAAGCAACGGATTACACACTAGCCGTGTGGACAGGATGCCGAAGCAGGGGACTGTCTGAGAAAAAAGGGCTTGGGTTTGAAACATGTCATCATACTTTTTTTCAAAAATGTATTTTCCTTCCCATTTAATGTCTGCTTAGTTGGATATCTAAATAGGTTTGCATTTTGGCAATAAAGACCAAAGATTGGGGTTGGGGTTGGGGAGAGCTAGTCAGGTATAAGCAGGGGGTCACTGACCAGGGCGAAAACCACATCACCTGCACTAGCTACACTCCTGTCAGTAGCTGTCAGATCAAAGGCAATGATCACATGGATCTGGCTTAGGGAGACAGGCCTTATCTGTTGCAGTTTCTGCTCAAAAGAAACCAATAATCTGACTTAGGCTTTAACAAAGAATGGCACTAAAACAAAAAGGGCTTAGGGAAGTGATTCAGAATAGGATTCTCAACTATTTCAGTTACTAGAAATGCCCTCCCTCTAGAACTACATAAATTAAACACCCTCTGCTGGACTCAACTCCTCACAGAAGCTGACACATCTGACAGCATTGGAAATACTCCTTTTGGCCTTACTAGCCAGCATCAGAGGGAATGGATTGCTATCTCATTTGAATTTCTAACTACTGAAACATATTGGAAGAAGTCAACTGGAAGAGGCCATGTCTACTTTACCTCAAGAGGAAAGTGGCTACAGTTTGCCTTAAGACTTGGAGAGGGCTGGGTGCAGTGGCTCACACCTATAATACCAGCACTGTGGGAGGTCCAGACAGGAGGATGGCTTGAGGCTAGGAGTTTGAGACCAGCCTGAGCAACATAGTAAATGCACATCTCCACAAAGAATTTTAAAAATTAGCTGGTCATGGTTGTGTGTGCCTGTAGTCCCAGCTACTCGGGAGGCTGAGGTGGGAGAATGATCTCGCCACTGCATTCCAGCTTAGTTGAGAGAGCAAGACTCTGTCTCAAACAAAGACGTGGAGAGAAAACTTCTCTGTAGGAGTTAGAAGAGAATCAATATCACAGGGCCCTGGTTTCCTCTAGTTTTGCAGAATCCATTGACTGGGCATTTCCCCCTCTGGCCAGTAGAAGTAATATTAGAGCAGCATCTTCACTTTCAAAGGTCAGCTTTGGGAAGGAAACGACTTCTCTTCCAAGCTCACGGCCTGTTGGGCACCCCCATAGAGTTTGGCTTTAGGTGCTTGCCGAAGGTTAAATGATTTTCATACCTGACTAATTCTTTGTACTTCAAATTCTTTCTTCATTTTGAAATATACCTCTTAAGTGGTTTAGAGGACTCAACCTATCGTGCAACCAAAACTTTGCTTTTTACCCCGCTTCTTTAATGTTCCCTGAAGGGGAATGGAATTTTTTCCCTTAAGTTAAGAAGGCATATGTGTGGTGAGGGGAGAAAAGCTGGCCCTCATGCCTCAGGGTTTGCCACACAAGCAACTATATCTCCTTCAACAAGGCACAGCTTGGGCAGAGACACAGGGGTCTCTGGAAGAGAAAGGCCACAGGGATCATGGAGGGCAGCTGCCCTGAGAGCCGGCAGCTAGTGAAATGGAACAAATTACCAGGCAGGAGGAAAGAAATGAGAGGAAAAGGGATGCAACTTAGAGGACTGGCCTGGGGGAACAGAAGGTGACCGCAGGGCAGGGGGTTGGGGGTGTCAATGTATATGTGCAACTTTCAGGTTAAACTGCCTAGTCATATTTTCACTTTTGTCTTAATAGTTTCAACCTTCTATTAGATAAGATTAGTGTGCTCTTAAAGCTCTGAAATCATAGTGGTTTAAAGACAATAGAAGTTTATTTTTCTCTTATATAAACAGTCCAGAGCTAGTATAGTTGCTCCACAGACATGGTTCCCAAACTATGCACCCAGGCACCACAGGATACCATGGTAAATTTTTCTTATTCAAAGAAAATTCAGTGATACCTTGACATTTGTCATATTACTAGCTTGAGGTAGTTCAGAGTTCAAACCTTAGATCTTGTTACATTCTCTTTGATGATATCATACCTTTGCAAAGCTGGGTTTTCAGTGGTTGGTCTGATAAAATGCAAGTAAATGACAGTACTATTACCCAATGTGATCCCAAGGTTTGAGAAGTTGTACAGTGCTCAACAGGTGCACGCATCCCACTAGTAAGTGATTGTGGTTATTTAAGAACAGAAATAAGAGCTGGGTGCGGTGGCTCACGCCTGTAATCCCAGCACTTTGGGAGGCTGAGGTGGGTGGATCATGAGGTCAGGAGATTGAGACCATCCTGGCTAACATGGTGAAACCCCATCTCTACTAAAAATACAAAAAATTAGTCAGGCGTGGTGGTGGGTGCCTGTGGTCCCAGCTGCTCGGGAGGCTGAGGCAGGAGAATGGCGTGAACCTGGGAGGCAGAGCTTGCAGTGAGCTGAGATCACACCACTGCGCTCCAGCCTGGGTGAAAGTGTGAGATTCCGTCTCAAAAAAAAAAAAAAAAAAAAAAGAATAGAAATAACAGTATTTTTTCTTTCAATGTATTTGAATTATTTTTTTTTCAAATGACTTCTAAGTTGTTAGGACATAGCAAATTGCTTGGATACAACTGCCTAGAAACAGAATTTTTAGGCATTCTTTTGGCCTAGGGTCAATATGAAAAAATTATGGCGACACTATACTATGAAACGAGAGTGTTCGGGAACTTCTGCCACTGGGTACTGGTGTCAGAAACCCAGATTTCCTTGATTTGGTTGCTTGGATTCCCTAGAAGATTGGCTTCTTCTGCAACTTGTCCTCCTTCTATGAAAGGAGAAAGGGCAAAAGCGGTGTACACCTTCCTCTCATGGACACAACCTGGCAGATGGCCTCATCACATTCGTTCACAATCCATTGTCCAGGATGTCATCTTATGCCCACATCTAACTGCAAGGGAAGCACAGACAGTCACACTGTATCCTTGACGGCCACGTGCCTTAAAAAATATTGGGGATTTTGGTGCTGTGCACAAAAGTGAAAGAATGGAAATAGGTGACCACTTGTAGTCTCTACCACAGACCATCTGAATTGAAAGCAATGGTGCTGTACCCCTCTGCTCTTAATGAATGGTGGTGTTTTCAACATCATATTAACTGCCAAGTGAACTAAAGAAGAGCAGCAGGCTTTGAGGGCATTGCAGGGTTCAGTAGAAGGGATTGGAACACTGGCAGCACCAACAATGAGTGCATGCCATGTGCAGGTGCAAGTAATTGGGCACCACGGAGAGAAAGGACATTAAGGAGTTTTTTGCTTTTGGAAGTTATTGACAGTTTTTAGTCTATAGAGATGAAAACATTAATTCACCTTTGGAGCACAGTCGTTTATTCTGGTAAGAGCAATTCTCTTTTCCAGCAGAAGACGCAATAGATTATGTCTTTGCCTTGGCCAGGGACTATTATTTATATGCTGTTGATGTATATAGTACTTAATAGGATATAAATAACCACTTGTTTACAGAAAACCACTTGTTTACATACCAACCTGTTTATAACCTCTTGTTTACATACCAACTTTTACATAAGGACAATTCCCTTCTTTTTTTGAGATTCAAAATTATTAAAAGATATTGGATGGACTAGGGTACTCAAAATAAGACTTGAATGGATTCTCAGATTTAAATAATTTGCCATGAGATTAGAGGTTCACTGTTGAGCTGGCTGTTCCCCAAAAGCTGAATATCCCAGGGGAATA
This sequence comes from Pan troglodytes, assembly GCF_028858775.2. NCBI lineage: Eukaryota > Metazoa > Chordata > Mammalia > Primates > Hominidae > Pan > Pan troglodytes. The sequence goes on from NC_072402.2 coordinate 60,070,946, forward strand.
TCTGTTCAGACCTGTGAGGCTTTAACTCTGCCATCAGGAGTTGGGAGTAATAGACTTCCTCCCTAAAAGAGGGGCTGCTCAGAAAAAAAAAAAAAAGGAAATAAATTCCCATTAACCTTACAGAGTGCTCACCTCTTTCTCCAGCAAGGGTTCCTTCCTCTGCTGTATTTGTGAGACATATCTATATTTATATACAAATGCCTGTTCATGAGTCAGGCCACTCTCCTCTGTATCATGGGCTCCTTCCATCCTTGGCTTGCCCTGACTTTGCTGCTGGCTTCATAGCAGGGTGACATGGAGCAAGCTATGATCCTACTATGGTCTGAATGTCTCCTCTAAAACTCATGTTGAAATTCAATTGCCATTGTGATAGTATTAAGAGGTAGGACCTTTAAGAAGTGATTAGGCCATAAGGGCTCTGCACTCATGAATGGATTAACGCTGTTATTAATGGGTTAGTTATCACAGAAGTGGGGTTTTCATTAAACAATGAGTTCAGCTTGATTTAGTCCGTGTCTTGCATGCTCATATTCCTTCTACCCCTCTGTCATGGGGTGACCCTTGCCAGATGCCAGTGCCATGTTCTTGGACTTTCCAGCCTCTAGAACCAGGAGCCAAATCAACATTTTTTTTTTCTTTTTAAATTACCTACTCTGCTGTATTCTCTTATAGCAGCAGAAAATGGACTAATATAGCCCCCATGGCCAGCTCTGCTCTGTCCCTCATTTCCCCACAGCATCATCACGCCAGGCTGCAGGTGTAAATAGTTGCTAGTGAAGGACTTGGGGTGGCTAGAGGATATAATACACAGGAGAAAAACTTAAAACCTGGCACTAAATTGGGCCATTTCCAGAGTCCAAGGTAAAGGAAAACAAAATTTACATAATTCACACCCAATCCCTAATTCTGCTTCCTGTCTTGAGGGCCATTCTTCTCCATTTTTCCCTTAGGAAGGTTTACCTTTAGGAAAAACCCATCTTCTTTCCATAGGGGTTAGACTTCCCTTGGCCTGTGGAAACATACAGCTGTGTGTTACTGATAGTGTTGCTGGGGAAGGAGTATTTTTTTTTTTTTTTTGAGACGGAGTCTCGCTCAGTCGCCCAGGCTGGTGTGCAGTGGCACGATCTCAGCTCACTGCAAGCTCTGCCTCCCGGGTTCACGCCATTCTCCTGCCTCAACCTTCCTAGTAGCTGGGACTACAGGTACCCACCACCATGTACGGCTATTTTTTTTGTATTTTCAGTAGAGACGGGGTTTCACCGTGTTAGCCAGGATGGTCTCGATCTCCTGACCTCGTGATCTGCCCGCCTCGGCCTCCCAAAGTGCTGGGATTACAGGCGTGAGCCACCGCACCCGGCCGGGGAAGGAGTATTTAAGCCACCTCTGTTGGAAGGCGCTTCATCAGCCAGGGCTCTTTGTTTATGCTCCTGCTACAGTCACCACCTTACTGTACAATTTGCTCTCACTCTGACTCTATCCTACCAATCCACACAAGCTGGGCCCAGCAAATCAGTCACACTGGTCATCTAACTCAGGGGAAGTCCCATGTCCCTTCATTCAAGATCACAGAAGTCAGTGTGACAGAAGACCAGCAGGCTGGAACCAGGCCTCTGTGACTCTCAACCCACCCAATTCAAAAGGCTGCTTTATAAGTATAACCATGGATTCTTCCTGCATGATTATGTGTTGCCAATTCCTCCTCAGTCCTCGTAAGCAGAAAGCAGAGAGTTTGTCAGGATATGTACATTGTGATACTACTCTGTTTTTTTTTTTTTTTTTTTCTTTTTGGGACAGAGTCTCACTCTGTCACCCAGGCTGGAGTGCAGGGGCATGGTAACAACTCACTGCAGCCTTGAACTCCCAAGCTCAAGCAATCTTCCCACCTCAGCCTCCTGAGTAGTGGGGACTACAGGTGCATGCCACTAGGCCTGGCTGACTTAAAAATTTATTGTAGAGATGGGATCTTGCTATGTTGCCCTGGCTGGTCTCAAACTCCTGGACTCAAATGATCCTCCTGCCTCAGCCTCCCAAAGTGCTGGGATTACAGGTGTAAGCCATCATGCCTGGCCTGTGATCCTACCTTTTGACCTTCTGTTCACATTTTAACCACAGAGTGAGTGGCAAACACGTCGGCCACATAGTTAAAATACGTGTGTTGGCCAACCAGCATGGCCTGTCTGTCCAGGAGATTCAGTCTAGGATAACACTGAGGCATTTCCACAGGACAGCTCGGAAGAGGTCTTGGTACTCCAGGTTTGGTCTTCCAAGACCAGCCATCTGTGTGAGGCAAAGCTATGCCTCCTCATTCTTCTGGTGGTCAAGGATTGCAACACACACACAAACCCCAATCTTAAGGAAAATAAACATTGTGCCTAAATGCCATGTAATCTATAATTATTCCCCTACCTGCATTTAAGCAAGATAGAGACAAATGGTTGTTGTTGTTGTTGTTCATATTTTTTTGTATTCAGAACCATCTCCCATAGGCCTTCAGTGCATAGAAACCTGGCTTGTCATTATTAATCTTTTCGAACAACAAGGCCACACTCCACCTATGCAAATACCTGATTGAAACATTTTTACCTTAGGCCAGATCACACTTTTAGCTGACGTGTCCTCCCCATTAGTCTCCATAAGCACATTGGGGGTAATATATGAATTTATTATTGCTTTTAACCCAAAGTAAACCCAAGCAGCCATGGGAAGTTCTATTAAAAAGCTACACACTGGTGCCTGGACGCAGTGGCTCACACCTGTAACCCTAGCACTTTCGGAGGCTGAGGCATGCGGACTGCCTGAGCTCAGGAGTTTGAGACCAGCCTGCAACATGGTGAAACCCATCTCTACTAAAATATAAAAAATTAACCAGATGTGCTGGCACATGCCTGTAGTCCCAGCTACTTGAGAGGCTGAGGCAGAATAATTGCTTGAACCCAGGAAACGGAGGTTACAATGAGCTGAGATTGTGCCACTGCACTCCAGCCTGGGCAACACAGCAAGACTCCGTCTCAAAAAAAAAAAAAAAAAAAGAAAAGAAAAGAGCTACACACTGGCAACCCAGAAACAGCCTCCCTCCTGGCCTGAGGAGCCACTGCAGGGCAGTCAGTGTCAAGGGCTCTGCTGTGGCTCGCCAAGCTGCAGCAGGTTTAGCAGCACCATCAGGCTCTGGCAGCAATGTCATTACAGCAGAGGGCATCTGGGGAGCTTGGAACACCCGGCAGGGTGAGAAGATCTAGGACTGACCCTTGAGACCAAATAAGCACTTCTGGGTATCCAGGCTGGACCCTGGAAGGAGGTCCACAAAGAAGGGACAGGATTATGAATTTCCTAATCTGGGAATATTACATTACTTACATACCCAGCTGGGGAAGTGGGGCATATGGTTCTACATATCTTATTTTATTTCTCCAAAACATGCTAAGTGGTAGGTACTATTTTGATCTCCATTTTATACATAAGGAAGCTAAGCATTGGTAAAATAACTTGTCCAATGCCACATGACTAATAGGTGGGAAAAGTAAAATCTGGGCCCAGGTTTGCTGACCCCAAGGCCTTTGTTCTTAACCAGAATGTCCACTGCCACTCATGGCTGTCAATAACAAGTGACTGACTTTATCATGACACAGCTTCTCCACATAGCAAGGCCTGGGTCACACTGAGCCTGAGCTCTTCTTGTAGTGAAGGGAAGACCCAGAGCCAGATCTGAAATGAGCCCAACTTCCATGCTCAATGTTTTCATTCAGTAGGTGTTTGTCAAATACTATGTTCTCAGAAGGAAGCTTGCTTTTAGGAAATAAGAAGTCTAGCAAGGCCAGGCACAGTGGCTCACACCTGTAATCCCAGCACTTTAGGAGGCTGGGGTGGGAGGGTTGCTTGATCCAAGGAGTTCAAGACCAGCCTGAGAAACATAGTAAGACCCAATCTTAAACAAACAAACATACAGAGTCTAGTAGGATCCTTGCTTTCTAACATATCTTACCATCTGGTTGGGGAAACAGGAACAGCACATACAATGGTGAATAATACAAGGACATTTCCAATGAAGGACTAAATTGTATAGTACTGTCACTTTTACAGTAGCCCAGAGAAGAGGTGACTATGGGCTATACTGACTCAGGGAAGGTTTTATAAAGAATAAGCAACCTAAACCAAACACCCAAGAATGGGTGGGATTTGATTTAACACACTAACCTTCTCCCCAGAACCAGCTCTCATGGTTGGTTTGCTTCTTTTAAAGTCAATGATGGTAAGTTACGTGTTTAACTTTTCTTTTTTTTTCAATTCCGAACAGATTCTAATTTATTTTTCTCTTTGAGACAGGGTCTTACTCTGTTGCCGTAGCTCACTGCAGCCTTGAATTCTTGAGCTCACGTGATCCTTCAGTCTCAGCCTCCCAAGTAGCTGAGATTACAAGTGCACACCAGCATGCCTGGTTAATGTTTTTTTTGTTGTTGTTTTTTGTTTTTTTGTTTTTTTTTAGTAGAACAGAGGTCTTGGTGCACTATGTTGCCCAGGCTGGTCTTGAACTCCTAGGCTCAAGCTGTCCTCATACCTCAGCCTCCCAAAGTGCTGGGGTTACAGGCATGAGCCACCACACCCAGCCCAAACAGATTCTACATTTAGGAAAGAAAAAGATATAAACACAACATTAAAAAACATGTTATAACTGAAAGTATCTAACATTGCATCATGAGCTTTTCTAGTCAATGCTCATGGGATGTCTTATGATTTCCTAAGAGTATTCTGGCCCAGACACAAATAATTTCAGTTTAGGATACAGGCATCTGCTACCATCTGAGATATTTCAAGAAATATAATAGAGGAAAAAGGAACAAGATGCCTGGTGCCAGGGGCCTATACTAGCCAACCGTAATCTGTTTTTCTCTCTTAATTTCTAACAAAATGACCAGAATCCTTTAAAGGAAAACAGAGTTTTACCCATGAGGTTAGTTTTTCTCCAAAGTTCTCCACTTCTCGTTTCTAGGGAGGATCCGTTCTGTTCCCAGGCCTTGCCAGGGTATAGAGGCGAATTCTCATGGACAACTTGAACACAATGGCTTTCTTGGCACTCATATCCCAGATGAAACTCTGCAAAGGGCTGAAGTGAATCCCCCAAGCTCAGTCTGGTGAGCAAATCTCAGCTGGGGAGGGGTGCAGGTGTCTCTGATTCTGGGTTTGTCCACTAACACAGAGGGCTCAGCAACTTCAGATCTAAACTGGCATTGACAATCAGATGTTTTGCTTGCTACATTGCAACAATTTACTGAACAGAGATTAGGTTCAATAAAACCAGCACCACCCACGTGGAGGACTTTGATAAAGAGGATGATTTGAGGGAGGCTCTATCTGGACAAGAAACCCCAGAACTAATCAGTTTCCAGCAAGCCTTGTTAGTCTTTGCTACATTCGCTAAAGGGAAGTATTTCTTTGCTGACTGTTGAATGATGGTAAACACAAAGCTGCAGTGCCCAGAACAAGGGAAGAAGGGAGGGGAAACGTGGGAGCAGGCAGGGGTAGACCCACAGAGAGAGCTGAGCCCAGGGAGAAATCTGATGGGAACGCCAGACGTCTATCCTCATTCCCTCCCAAGTGAAACCTAGATGTGGTCATTTTCCTTTTTGCCGGGGGAGTCATATTTTAAAAACCCTCATTTCTGCTTGTGTAGTTCTGGAATCTAAAACCCCAGAGCAATAGCAATCCCATCTAAATTCCTAAAATTCACATTGTTTTCCTAGACAATTGCTTCCTAACTTGTTGCCTCTAGTTTCTTGCTCTCTCTCATCTTTCCCACACAGTGGAACCACATGAATCTTCCCAAATATAACTTGGCATGCAACTATATTTATTCAGGATCTGTTCATGTTACCCCTTGACACAGAGAGGACATGGAAGAGGATCAAAGTAGACTGCAGTCACAGAATTCAAAGGTGCAGCACAACCTGGCCAAGTGGACCTCTCCAATCTCATCTCCTACAGGGAGGGCTCTTTAACTGGCCCTCTGCTTCCTTGCGACCAGGGGTCAGCCTTTGCCCTTTCTCTCTGCTCTTCTAATGCCAATGCTTCCTCAGCATCCTTTTTGAGTCCTACCTCCTCCATGAAGCCCACCGTATTGCCCTTCTCTGAGGAACCCCTGACCCCAGCTTCACGCCACTTCTGACACTCAGTATTCATGAGCAAAGTTTCCCCGAAGCAAAGGTCAAAATTTCTAAGCTGTCTACTACTATGACATGTAACATTAATTTTTTAATTTACCCAAGAAACATACTGTTTTCATCCTGGCAGGAATGCCTCTGTTTATGAGTTCCTTGCCTTCAGAGATTGTGTTTTATTCTTCTCAGAGATTGTCTTGGACAGATGGGTACTTACTATATAGGTTTGATGAATATTTTCAGGAGAAAATGAAAAGGAGGATCCATTTTTCTCTTTCTGCACTAGTCATTTGCAGACAAATCTAGTTTTACACACTTGCAAGGAGTCCTGGAGATGATACAAAACTTGGCTTGAAATCTTAGCACACTCCAGAAAATATATTCCCAGTCTTTAGCTAAATAGAAGATACATGTCTCACCTAGCTACTGAATGAATAAAGTAACTTAGGGCTAGAACTTCTTGGCTGTTAGGAACCTTAAAATAATAAGTGAACCATAAAATTTTAAAAGAAAGCACAAAAAAATGAGAGAGCAAGAGAAAGAAAACCTCGTTCTTAGTTAATAAATTTCATGCTTTTTAAAAAGTACCCTAAGAACATACTTTTCAAGGCATTCTGCTAACTGTGGCAATCATACAAAAGCATAAATAAAACACCATTGTAAACCTAAACTTAGTGAGAGGAAATGACAGAGACTAGTATTTGTTAAGGCCAGCTGTAGTAAATGCTTTTTATTTTATTGACGAAGTTGAAAGTCCCTATCAGGAAGTGCTTAACTGGGAGCTCTCTCTCTTGCTCTTTCTCTCTCTGTCTCTCTCTCTCTCTTTGTTACACACACACACATGCACACACACACCCTCTAATGCACTTCAGCCAGTGTAACCTAAGCCAGACTGTATGGACATATTAAATGTGTCAGTACTTAAAAAAAAAATTACAGATAGGCAACTATTGGGTACAACAGACAAATGCAAAAACATACATTGCATATATTGTACCCAAGAAAAATATATATTTTTGGTTCAACTCCTATATTTAGAAACTATTGTTTATTTTTCAAGAGAAAAAGTTTCTTGAGAACTCGAGAAGGAGGAAAATGCACTTTGCAATATTCCTAAGGCCAGCCCCACCCTCCTGTGGACCTTGCTATGCCTATCCTCTTGGGAACCTTCTAAAATTTGTTCCCATCCTTGATGAGCTTCTCTTTCCAATCTATGATAATTCTAGTCACTGAATGCTGTTGACTTTACTCCTAAAAGCCTCACATGTATACTTCTCTCTGTATTCCTGTTTACTAGACTCTCACATCCCCTTACATATGGGTGAGTACAAAAAGCTCGAACTGTTCTAGCTTCTCTCCAACTGCAAGTGAACCAGTGACTCTATAAATAGATGGATGAAGGAGGTCATAAATGAAATTTGCATTTATTAAATCAACATGTTGGCTCATGATTCTATATTTACATCCTTTTCCATTTAACCAAAAAAGTTAATATAATTATTGGCTAAAATATATCTGGCACTGTTAGGGGTTGCAGAAAATATATATGATGTGGTTCTCATTATTACTTTTTTTTTTTAAACAGGGTCTGGCTCTCTCACCCAGGCTAGAGGGCAGTGGTGCAATCTTGGCTCACTGCAGCCTTGACCTCCTAGGCTCAATCAATCCTCCTGCCTCAGCCTCCTTAGTAGCTACAACTATAGGTGTGTGCTACTATGTCCAGCTAACTTTTTGTATTTTTTTGTAGAGACTGGGTTTCACCATGTTGCCCAGGCTGGTCTAGAAACTCCTGGGCTCAAGTGATCCTGCCACCTCAGCCTCCCAAAGTGTTGGGATTGCAGGCATACGCTACCACACCCAGCCTATGGAATGGTTCTTGACATCAGGGTGTTTCCAGCCTAGTTAGGAAAGATTAACAAACTTTGACTAATTAGCCAATACTTAAGTGCTTAAACTATCCGATAAGTGTAGGTGTAAGTATGAGGGAACAAAATACATGGGAGGTTATTTCAAAAGGATGAAGCAGCTCCTTGTTGTTCTACATTCCTGCATCTCCCCACCACCTAGGATTGAGTCCAGTGTGTATCTTAATCAAGAAAAGTGGTTGTAAGAGATAGAAATCCCCTACGCTCACAGAAGTGAAGGGGAATTTATTCTAAGGATCCGGGGACATCTCGCAAGACCAGAGCAGGTGGTACACCTGGCCTCAGGCAGACAACAAGAAAGCATGTGAAACCAGCTCACCTATTGTCTCTTTGTCACCATCTCTCCCTGGGGCAGGGGGACCTCTCACTGCTGCTGTACAACTAATTGATTCTGGGCTGTCAGGAGAGAAGTTCAGCTCCCCACGAAGGCAGCTTCTGCTCCTCTGTCTTCATGACCTTTAATTAACTGATGGTGCCTGCCTATTCCCAAGTACGTAGCTGGACTCATCATGGGCTGACCCCAGGCTTCCTTGGAGGCAGGGCCACTAAGGCCACAGGGCCTCTGCTGAAGGGCTGTGAGGGGCAGGTGTGTTGGGGACGGGGGAAAACAGTTGGCATCTCCAGCACAGAAGATGGTAAAAGCACATTCAGATTCTATCTCCTGTCTCTGGTCACACAAAGGGAGAATGCCTTTGTTCAGCAAAAGGTTTAATTCTTCTCTGTTCTCCAGAGGTAATTCCCCTGGGATTTGGGAAGTAGAACTGTTTGTGATGGATCACATTGTAAGTGGCACATTCATTTTCAAAGTAAATTAAGTCATCAGATCTGATTAATGGGCCAAGGCTGAAGATTTGTGTTCATGGAGCTCACCTGACATCCAGAGATAGTGCATTGATTTGCCTGGAATCTTCCACAGCTATAGGACAAGCCCTCCACCTTGAAGAGCTATAATTGCAGATGAGAAGGAGGTGGGGCCTGGCCAGTCTGGGAGCAAACTGGGCATTTTTGTGCAATAATGAGCAACCTAACTTGCAGATCTGCAGAATTCTTCTTGCTTTGAGTCAGGCTTGGATCTGACTTAGTTTACTTCTTCACACGGTGGACCCTCCTGATTCTTGGGCATTCCCACAACCACCATGTGGTGTTATAGCCACTTCCTCCATTTCTGCACACACAACCCAGAACTGGGTGGAAGGAAACAACTGTGAGGAACTCTGGTGGCTTTCCTGGTGTCCTTTCCAGAGCTTCAGCCACTCTCTGTTTGCACATGCCTGGGGAAGGCCAAACCTCAGCGTGTGCTGGACCCCACCCCTTCCCTACATCTGCTTTAGCCTCTAGTGTCCCTCTTCCTGAGTTACATTGTTCATCTTGATGTGGCTGGAAGAGCACAGAGACTGACAAACTAATCCTCGCTCTGCCATAAACCAGCTATGTGACTGTGGGCAAGTTGCATAAACTCTCTCTGGGCTTCAATTTTCTCCTCAATTAAAGTAAGCCCTTACCAAAAGCAAAAGCCGTAGACCTAGGATTCTGCTCAGTCTCCCCTGAGCTGGCTTTAATTTGTACTTTCCAGAATTCATCCCTTCTGATATTTTCTCCTAACAGCTGCTGGAGCAGTTGAGGTGAGAAGAGGGGAGGGGGGCGGGGAGTGGGCCAGAGGTGATATTTTGATATGCATTTATGAAACATCTATGCTCCTCATCCTCCATACTCCTATGACATATTCCTGTGACATGGGTTTTCTCATCTCCCATTTCATTGATAGTAAATGCTTTGAGAGAGGATAAATGACTTGCCAAGGTGTCATGGCTAAAAACTGATGGAATTAGAGTTTTGAAAGTTTGAACTTCAGCTCAAAATCCAGTCGTCACTTAGAACAATCCACAGCTACTTATGGCCGGGCACGGTGGCTCACGCCTGTAATCCCAGCACTTTGGGATGCCAAGGTGGGTGGATCACCTGAGGTCAGGAGCTGGAGACCAGCCTGGCCAACATGGTGAAACCCCATCTCTACTAAAAATACAAAAATTAGCTGGGCGTGGTGGTGGGCGCCCGTAATCCCAGCTACTCAGGAGGCTGAGGCAGGAGAATGACTGCAACCTGGGAGGCAGAGGCTGCAGTGAGCTGAGATGGTGCCACTGCACTCCAGGCTGGGCGACAGAGTGAGACTCTGTTCCAAAAAACAAACAAGCAAGCAAACAAACAAACAAACAAACAAACACAGCTACTTGCTTTATGCCAAATAAACACCAGGCCTTCAAGGTTTCTGTGTCCTCTTCAGGAGGCTGGGAATGATCCTTGTAACATTCAGCCATGGCTTGAAGTTCACACTGCTACTGTAATAAAGTGGGTGAGGACAGGAGAATGAGGAAGGGAGGGGTGCACATAAGAAACGTTGACACCATGAAGATTCAGAGTAAGACATTCTGTCCTTAGTCCCCACCAGTGCCGTTAGGGCAAAGGCTGTGGGTCACAGTGGGTGGAGATGCCCTGCGATCAACCCAACTATGTACTTCAGATTGGGATTAAGATGCATAAAACTCCCCAGGTGCTTCATTCCCATTGGTTGCTCTGCTGAAAAGGATCCAAACCACTGCATCCATAGGTCTCTAAGCCTTGGGGAGACCTGCCACGTACCATAGCCTTGGGTTCCTTGCTACTCTCTTTACTGTGGTTGTATAACTTGTCACCCAAAACTTAGTGGCATAAAACAACCATTTATTATGCTCATGGATTCCGTGGGTCAGGAATTATACATAGGGCTCCAGGGATGGCTTGTCTGGGGCCTCAGCTGGAAGACTCAAAGGCTGAGGGCTGGAATCACACATGAAGGCTCACCCACTCAGATGTCTGGCACCGTGGCTAGGGCTGGGGAGAGAATACGCTCTCCTCTACCCCTGTGCGATCCTTGGGTCGATCTAATAAACTGACATAAGATAGATTAATAGGAGCAAAGCATATATGTTTTGATAATTTCTGCATGTATATACTTACTGTCTTCAAAAGAGTATAGAGACTCAGAGAAGTGGCCAAAGTAGAATGCTTGTATGCCTTTTAGACAAAGAAATGATAAGTTTATGAAGAAATAAGAAGACAAAGGGTCTGGACTAGTGGCAGGAAACTGAGGGGAAGCCACTAGGGGTTACATGGGGGTGAAGGATGTAAAACTAATGGCAGACAAGGGTTTCCTTAGTAAGCTTATCTGTACAGATTTGTTGATTTCCAGGCTTTGGTGAGAAGGGTGTTCTCTCCTGGTATGGTGGGGTGGGGCTAGTATCTTTCTCATGGAAAATTGTATGTCCTGCTTTAGGTTTAAAAAAAGGGGGGTCTGCAGGATGTGGTTGCTCATGCCTGTAATCCCAACACTTTGGGAGGCCGAGGCGGGCAGATCACGAGGTCAGGAGTTTGAGACCAGCCTGACCAAGAGTAGTCGTCTCTACTAAAAATACAAAAGTTAGCCAGGTGTGGTGGTGAGCACCTGTAATCTCAGCTACTCGGGAGGCTGAGGCAGGAGAATAGCTTGAACCGGGAGGCAGAGGTTGCAGTGAGCTGAGATCACGCCACTGCACATTAGCCTGGGTGACAGAGCAAGACTGTGTCTCAAAAAAAAAAAAAAAAAAAAAGCAATGGGGAGGCACATCTGTTGTTTCTCAACTGCCTTCAGCTCAAAATAATTCTTATTCTGAACTGGCATATTTTGGGGTGGCATGTTCTTAACTCCTTCACTGGGAAGACTCAAACGCTGGGGCTCCTTGGGCATTTCTTTCTCTCCGGCGTGGTGGCTTTGGGGTAGCTGGACTCCTCCCAAGATACGTCAGGAGTCCCAAGGCACATGTCCCTGTACAACCAGAGCCAAGTGGAAGCCAGAACACCTTTCTGACCCAGTCTCAGAAGTCATGTAGCATCTGTTCCTCCACATTCTATTCTTCACACAGTCAGAAGGTTGACAGGAAAGTGGCAAGGTGCAACAAGAGTAGATTGGACCAAAAACACTGCTGTGGCAGGTTTTGAAAACTAGGATCTGCTGTACTTAAGATCAAGATACTTTGGAATCTGGCCTAGAGCTCTGGAAGGGTAATTCTTGGTCATCTTAGTCTTGATGAATGTCTAAAAAATTCATCTGGTATCAGACTAACCTTGGAAATGCAAGTCTTTGGCTCTGCATCTCGCTGGTAGTCTCTAGACAGCTCTGGTGGTTCCAGCCCTTCCTACATGTACACCCTTACCCGCTCCTACACACATCCCCAAACATGGCAGCCCAAGTCATCTCAGAGCCTGCTGGTTCTCGTTCCTTAGCATCTCTCACACCCCCTTCCTTTCCATTACCATACGTGCCACCTGAGTTCTTGTGTTCAAGTCACTTGTGGTTTGCTGTCAGCAGCAAAGACTGCTAACTGTCCCTAATAACCATTTTCTCCTTTTTTCCATAGTAATAAATGTCTCATTTTTAACTGGGCATAGAATCCCCCTCCAGAGTAAAGGTTACATTTTCCAGCCTCCCTTGCCAATAATAGTGATTCTGACACTGGTTCTGACTAATGACATGCATGTTCAGTGGTCCTACCATTGGGAGCTGGGGTCTTTGCCAACCCCTGAATATAGGCACTGTGATTACTTGGCCAAATGTGATGCTCTGCCCACTCCGGGATCTAAGGGTTAAGAAATGGGCAGCTTCTGCTTCCTACTTCTTGAGATTCTCCTCTTAGCGCCCAGCCACTATGCTGTGAGGAAGTAGGGCAGCCTCATGGAGCAGCTGCCCAGACATATTTCCAATCACAGCCTTGTGAGGTCCCAGGTGACAGCCAGCATTCACCATCAGGTGTGCAAGTAGCCAAGCCTGTAGGTAATTCCACACACCAGTTGTCTGGTCGAGTTCTCAGCAGCCTTTGGGCCACTTAAGCTGATGCCATAGGGAGCAGAGATGAGTTGCTCCCACTGTGCCCTGCCTACATTGTAGATTCATGGGAAAATGATTGCAATTGCTTTCAGCTTCTGAATGTGGGTGGTCTGCTGTGTAGCCATTGGTAACAGGATAATGCTAAGTGGATATGGGCCACCTTTCCTGCACTGGACTGCTGACTTCCGAGCTACTCCTTAACTCTTAAGTAAATAATAAAAATCTATTTTGTTTAAGCTGCTATTTTGCCTGTCACTTACAGCTGCACTGAGTCTACCAGATGCACTACAATATCTCTTACCTGCTTTTCCTGTGTCTAGTCTTGCTCAGTCCCAAGCCTACTGCCACACCACTCTTCCTGAAGTGTGGCTTTTCAGAATCTCCCTGATGTGTCTTCTGTGGGGTGTCCCATTTCTAAAGGAATTTAATCCAAATCCCTTAGCCTGACACCCCACAGCCCTCATGATCCCAGCTCTACCTACCTCTTTATCTCCATCTCTGCTACTTCTTGTATTCTGATTTCTCAAATCATGGTATTTGTACCCCTGAGAGGATGGGCAATGCATCAGGGGATACTCAAAGCCCCAGGAAAAAGCAAACTGCCTCTTCCCAGAATATGCAATTTGAGGCCGGGTGCAGTGGCTCACGACTGTAATCCCAGCTACTCCAGAGGCTTGTTACAGGAAAGGGGTCCCAATCCAGATCCCAAGGGAGAGTTCTTGGATCTCGCGCAAGAAAGAATTCAGGGTGAGTCTGAAGTGCAAAGTAAAAGCAAGTTTTATTAAGAGAGAAAAGTAGTGAAAGGACAGCTACTCCATAGACCGAGTAGGATGTTCCTGAAAGTAAGGAGGAACGCGTCCGCCCTAGTTACAATGCTTGTATATATGGGAAGATGTGCTCTGCTACAAGGGTTTGTGATAAAGGATTAATTTTCTTAATTACTATATTTTGCAAGAATCGATATTATTATCTTTAAAGTGAAATTTGGAATGCCTTTGCTCTCAAGATATCAGGATATTAGGACTCTCCCAAGTCTGGGTGTGTTTAGCAAACATTACTAATCTATTCCCTTAACCAAAAACATCGGGAGGCTATTTCTGGGGATCAGCCCAGCAAGTCCCAGCCTCATTTTCCTAGCCCTTACTCAAAATGGAGTCACTGTGGTTCAAACGCCACTGACAGGCTGAGGCAGAAGAATTGCTTGAACCCGGGAGGCGGAGGTTGCAGTGAGCCGAGATCATACCACTGCACTCCAGCTTGGGTGACGAAGTGATACTCTGTCTCAGAAAAAAAAAAAAAAAAAAAAAAAATATATATATATATATACACACACACACACACACACACACACACACACAATTTGGAGGAGAAAGTGTTTTAAATATTTTTATGGCAATTTAAATATTTTAATAAATTAACATAAGCATCAACATATTATGAAATAGAACACAACATTTATATATGTGTCTCAGATAAAATATGAGGCCATTTCTTGCTGGTAGAATATCAATTTGAGCTATGCCCGAGGCTGCAGGTCACTACACCTCTAGTATTTGGCATAGTTTGGTATAAAATTTGGTATAAAATTTGAGAAGTGTGCATTTGACTGTGTGGTGATTGTGAGTCAAGAGTAACTTAAACAGCAAGAAGTAAGGAGTTAGGCAGTTAATTGCCATTGATTCGGGTGCCCCATGACCTCAGAGCCAGTGATGGTGGGACTCTCTCAGCTCTTTATTCATGCTTGTTTACACACCATTCCCTTGGCCATTTTATCCCTGCTGTCACAAAATGGCTGCTTACAGCTCCAGACATCAAGTCTATGTTCCAAGCAGTTAAAAGACAGAAAAGGATAGAGCTTTGCTAGCCTCATATTCCATGTATATTAGACAAAGTACAAGCCTTTTCCAAGACCCCAGGAAAACTCCACTTAGTTCTCAATGGCCAGAACAGTCATGTGGTCACCTCTAGGTGAAAAGGAGGCTGGCACCATGAGTAAATCAATCATCTAGGGCTGAGCAGGTGGCCCCACCAATTTAAAAAATAAAAAAATCAGAGTTCTAATAACAAGATCTTGGGGAAGCACTAACAGTGATTGCAACAGTATCCTTCCCTTCAGCCAGGTTTGTTTTCTGGTTGATCATAGAACTGATACATGGTAGGGGGTGCCACAAAAAATTCACTATCATTTACAGGGGAACAGAAATGGCCATTGTGCAGCACACACAGTCTCCCCCGAAACCCCTGCCCCTTCAGACACCCTAACACACATGCAGTCTTCATGGAGTACCTCCAGCCTGCTGAGACCATACATAATCATGAGTCCAGGGAAAAGCCCTGCCCTTCCAGGCACAGAACCCAGCTCAGGGAGTGGCAGAAAGAATTCTCCATCCAGGTAGGAAATACCTTTCCATTCACACCAAGAGAAAAGGGGAAATTCTTGCAAGGGCGTTTCCCAAGGACACCACCTCCCAAGTATTTGGAAAATGCGAAGATCTCAAGTCATTCCAATCCGTCAGTCCTCAATGAGCCCCTATTCGTGGAGCACAGTTTTCTTGGGATCTCTGTAATGAAATTGAAACGAAGACTTCAGAGAGCAATTCTTACCACAATCCAAATAGTCTCTAGACAGTTGTGTCCAGAGCAGGTAAAGATCCCTTGAAAATGGCAAAAGCACTGCCAAGCGTCTTAGAATTAGAACAGGCTTTATTCTTCCTACGGGCACTTTTTTAGAAGATTCATGGACTATAGAAGAAAAAAACCTGACAAGCCTGGAAGGCTTGCAGCCTCGTAATTTACAGAGTGGACAGCCTCGCCTGCTGCTCCTTTCCCCTCCCGAGAGACTGGGAGGGGTGCCCTGGCTCCTTTCCCCATGTGCCCATGTCTGCCCTTCTGCGTAGGGGAAGTCACAAATGGGGCCAAGGAAAGAAAAGAGAAAACTGAACTTGAGAAAAAAAAAACACAGGAGGCCTCCTCCAATCCAGAAATCATAAAGGGACAGCAGAAAGGGACCGAGGGATGCAAGGCCTATAAGGCATAGAGTATGTTTCCATGGTCGTCTGCCAGCATTACATTTCTGACTCATTTCTTAACACTTGGCAAGAGGCTTGAGTGTTTAATACTTCTTTTGTGGCTGGAGAACTGGAAGCATTACATCTGTAAAGAACAATGGATTTTAACCTTTTTGTACTATAATCACTTTCATTTAAAAATACTTAAAGCCTTACTGAATCGCTCTTTCAGACTGAAGTTTTTAACTGTTCTTTGTTACCTAACCAACCAGGTTTCCAGAAGAGCCAAGACTCTCTTAAAATCCTTAATATCCTTAATATTTGGAATCCTTTAATTTAATGCTTAGGAGCTATACGGGATCAGTCTTTGTATGTTCTGATACTCTGGCTGGTGGTGACAAGTTACTTGATCTTTGCTGAAGCTAACTCCATAACTGTGCTAGGCTCTGTGGAGGAAACAAAGGAAGTCTATGAGAGAGATTATGAGCCATGTACTTAATTGCATAGAATATAAGCTCATGCTAATTATTGGGTTACGTGTCTTAGGCCTATTTAAGATTGATTAAATACATGATGTTAAGCATTCAATGGATACTGTGCACTTATGAAATGATGGTGCAGACCTAGGCACATATGGAAAACCGTGTTTGCCTCCTGGGGCTGCCTTAACAAAGTACTTGCCACAAACTTAAGGCAGCTGAAAACAACAGATATACATACTGTTATAGTTTTGGAGGCTAAAAGTCTAAAATTAAGCAGTCAGCAGGGGCACGCTTCCTCTGAAGGCTCTAGGGGAGGGTCCTCCTTGGCTCTGCCTACCTTCTGGTGTTGCCAGCAATCCTTAGTGTCTCTTGCCTTGTAGATGTGTGACTCTAATGTTCACCTTCCTCATCACTTGGTGCTCTCCCAGTGCATCTGTGTCCAAATTTCCCTCTTCTTATAAGGACACCAGTCATTAGATTAGGGCCCACCCTATTCCAGTATACCCTCATCTTAAGTTGTTTTCATCGGCAAAGGCCCTGTTTTTAAGTAAAGTCACGTTTACAGGTACTGAGTGTTAGGACTTGGACACATTTCTGCAGGGGACACAACTCAACCCAGTACACTGTCCATGTTATATATATAAAAAAATAAAAGGTTGTCAGAGTTTTAAAACACAGTTGAAAGTCCTTTGGTACTCCTCTCTTAGAGAGTGGGATCTTGCCCCCTCCCCATGAATCTGGGTGGGCTTCCTACTGCTTGGACCAATGTAGTAAGAGAAGTGACACTATATGTCTTCCAAGCCTAAGGCTACCCAACTTCTACCTTATTCACTAGGTAGAACACTCACTCTTAGAGCCTTGAGCCACCATATAAGAAGTCCAACTGTCCTGAGGCCACCATGTTGTAAGTCCAAGCCACATGGAGATATTACATGCAGGTACTCCAGTCAACAAACCCAGTGAGCTCAGAATTCCAATTTACTCAACCCAGGTGCCAGCCATGAAAGTGAAGAAATAAGTCTTCAGAAGTTTCCAGATCCTAGATGCTCCAGTCATCCCTGGCCATTTGAGTTTTCCCAGATGAGGTCACAGACTTCGTGGGGCAAAGGAAAGCCACTGTGCCCTGTCGAACTTCTCAACCACAAAATTCATGTGATATAATAAAATGGTTGCTATCTGATAGCTCTACATTTTAGGTTGGTTTTGTGTGGCAATAGATAATGGATCAAAGGCTTACAAAACATCATGAATAGTGCACTCAACTTTTTGCAAAAAGTATAAGTGTATTTGCATGCACAGGGAAAGCATAGAATGTTTGACCTGAAACTGTGAATGGTGATTAACCCTTTTCTTTATACCTTCCTCTAGTTTCTGAATTCTTTACAATAAGCTCATATTACTTAAATAATCAGGAAAAAACTAAAGCAATTTTTATTTGGAAAAAAAAAATGTGGTTGGGCGTGGTGGCTCATGCCTGTAATCCCAGCACTTTGGGAGGCTAAGGTGGGTAGATCACCTGAGGTCAGGAGTTTGAGACCAGCCTGGCAAACATGGCAAAACCATGTCTCTACTAAAAATGCAAAAATTAGCTGGGTGTAGTGATGTGCACCTGTAATCTCAGCTACTCAGGAAGCTGAGGTAGGAGAATGGCTTGAACCCAGGAGGTGGACCTTGCAGTGAGCCAAGATCGTGCCACTGCACTCCAGCCTGGGAGACAGAGCAAGACCCTGTCTCAAAAAAAAAAAAAAAAAAAAAAAAAAGTACCACTGAAATATAGTGGTTGTGCTTCCAGTTGCAAGAACTAAAGCACTCCTAAAAGCAAAAGTAGTTGAGGCCTCTCTGTCCTGCAACCATAATCAACACACAAATGATTCTTCAATTAAAGCTCATTTTAGCTAAATAAGCCCACTAGGGCTCAGAGGGCTGAGTCTAGTCTCTTTAGAGTTGAGTCACATGGAAGCAGCGTGACTGAAAAGGAGGTTCGGGCACTTTCTTTGGCACTGTCTTTGGGTGGCCAGGCCAGAGCTCGAACAACCACCCCTTCCTTTGGAAATGGGGGAAGGCAGTGGTTTTGCAGCAGTCTGGGGAAGGGAGATGGTGGAAAGAGCAATGAGTCAAGTAGGGGTGCCCATTGAGGGCCTGGAATGTGGGGACCAGGGTGCCGTTGCATCCTTGCCTGGCAGGGAGCAGAACATCTATGCATCCCTATAGCTTGGCAAAGGAGTGTGCGTCCAAACCATAGATTTGGGCAGGTGGACTGCCAATGTTGTTTCTACCACTGCTAGCGAAGTTCCTACCATAAAGTGTGTCACTAAAGCACATCCTTTTCCTTCAGAGACATAGTATTCAAAGGTTAGCAACACATTCTGCCAAGAGCACAAACACAAATCTTGGCATGACAAATGAGGTCTTTGCCCTCTTGAATGGTCAGACTTTAGAAACCAAGGGAAAGTGGGGAGAAGCGAGGCCATAACTGAAAAGAACAGACCTTGTGACTTGCACACACACACACAAAAGTGTTTGAATAGAGCCAAGGGTGAGTTAAGCATGATATACATGGTTTATAAGGAAATTTTAAAAACAAGTAGTACATCAGTGAAGAAGACACTCATTAAACTGGATAGAAGTTCCCAAACCCAGAAACCAATGCTTTCCCTTTCAGCAGCAACTTCTCAGTCCTACAGAACATTCCAAATCAGGAACCCCAGGCACGATCAGCACCAGTGGGCTCTGAAGGTGGAGGGAGTCCCCAGAGACTAAGCAAGCAGCAGGTGACAGGGTGCTCTGGGCAATGCTGGGTCGAGGTGAGGTGCCTTCCAAGTATCCTCCAGGGCACCATCACTGTACTTACATCCCATGGCCACTTGTGTTAAACTTGTCATCTTGCCTTGTAACCAAACTGCTCATCAGCAGACACTTGGGTGCTTCAAGTTAATGACTTAGGTGGTTCTGGATTGTATAAGGGGAGTAAGGCATGCAGTGAAAATCATGCAATTCCTTCCAGCTCCCTCCTCTTGTTCTTCCTGCCACAGCGCCCTGATGTTTTTGTAAGGACAAAATGAAACATCTTCGATTCCCAGGCCCCAAACTTCCAACTTTAGAATTTCTACAATACCCACAGCCTGTTTCAGGTCTCCTTCTTCCTTTTGTCCCCCACAATCCCCATCTTGGGTGCAGCAGGTCCTCTTCTGATTGGCCTTTCCTGTGGATACAGCTTGCATAGGATCCTTCACGCTCCACCTCTCACCAACCTTTCCTGGGCCAGAAAAAGCTCACTGTCACTCATTTACCTTTGTCCTCACACACAATTCCTGAGGACCATGACATACTGGGGACATCATCCTCCCATCTCCACACACACACGCACACACACACACACATACACACACACATACACACATCCATGTCTCTGCTCTAAATGGCTATATTTAACCTTAATGACAAAGTCACCTTTGCTCCCAAGGTAGCAAAATTTGATTGTAATAACACAAATTTGATGAGCCCAAGGAGAGTGGGGGTGGGGAAGGGTACATTCTCAAATCCTAGAAAAGAAGAGTACTAGAGAAGCAAAATTTGGCCAAATCCACTTAAGTGCTGACAGGAAAGGTGAGGCCCAGCCAATGAACTTCAGTGATTTCTGGCCATAAGGCCCAATGGTGAGACTTTCTCTGAAGTCGGGATGGGGAGTCGTAATGAACTTAGACTATTTCCAGTCCTGTTGGCGAGACCAATTGTGCTGGAGAAGCATAGCTGTCCACCAACACCAGTTCTTTCCTTCCTCCACAGTAATGAGTCCCTAGCTGGGGGACCTGGGGTAATGCCTCTGTTTTCAGGCATCCCTACAGTTAGGTGTGGCCATATGCCTCGGTTGCCAATGGAAGGTGAGAGGCAATTTCCCACTTCTGGCCTAACCCTTAAAACAATGCACATATACATGAACCTGGGACAGGTGGAAGGAACCTTGGATTCCCAAGTGACTGTGTGGAGCAGAGGAGTCCCTGAAGCTACATGAAGAAGAAATAAACTTCCATAAGTCACTATATCATGAGGTCTCTTTGTTAGGGGAAAAATCTAAGCTTCTGTGACCAGGGCTCCAATGTCTGTTGCATCCAGCCAGCTGCATATACTTTGTCCACACAAGCTGAAGTAGAAGCAGTGGCGAGATGCCCTGTACTGGCTGGCATTTAATCATTAAATGCTTTAAGTTCATCATCTCATTTACTCCACACAACATCTTAGGAGATAATTTTAATATCCTACCTTTCTTGTTGAGAAAACTGAGATTCAGAGAGGTTCAACAACTTGTCCATTCTATACCACAGTAACTGACGATCAGGATTTGAACTCAGGCTGTTTATATTGGACATCAAAGTCTGTGCTCTTAACCTCATCTTTCTGAAGATTAGCCTGGTGAAAGAGAATTCTAGGGCAGAGCAAACCATTTCAGTCTCTGTGACTATTATTTATTTGTTCTGATTGTAGCCATTGGACCACCTGAGTTTGGTTAATAAGACCACATCCAGGTTTCTGACTCACAAGGCCGAAGGACGTGGACACAGCTGATTGATGCGGGTTGAGAAGGACTATGGTGAGCACCCTCAAAAGACAGTCTGCCAGGCTTTTCTCAGGCAACAGGCACCCTTCTGCATCTCCACATATGGCCCAGAAAAAGTCAGTGGGTTCTTTTGTCTAAATGGGAACATGTTCATTGGTTAATTTTTGTAATAAACACGCAGCTCATTTGATGAGCAAAATCTCAAACAAAGTTGAATTGTATAAAGTTGAAAGTACAAATTTACCCCTCGCCCTATCCATCCCCAACTTTCCAACCTTCTCATTCCACTGCTGACAAATTCAAGTCCCTACTGATAACAGTTTGAAATATGACCTTCTAGGCCCCTTTTAAACAGGTACATAAAGTTTTATTTACACAAAATGATATTCTTTTTAAAAAGTAGGTTGCAGAACAATATCATGAATACCTGTATTTATAAAGAAAATACTTACTGTACTTTTTTTTTTAAGACAAGGTCTCACTCTGTCACCCAGGCTGGAGTGCAGTGGTACAATCATGGCTCACGGCAGCCTCAATGACCTGGGTTTAAGTGGTCCTCCCACCTCAACCTCCCCAGTAACTGGGACTATAGGTGCATGCCACTGCACCCAGTATTTTTTTTTTCTTTCGTAGAGACAGGATCTCAGTATGTTGACCAGGCTGGTCTCAAACTCCTGGCCTCAAGCAATTCTCCTGTCTTGGCCTCCCAAAGTGCTGGGATTATAGGCTTGATTCTTTCTATGGGATGGACTCCTAGAAGCAGAATTACTGTGAGTGGGAGGCAGAATAATGGTCCCCCAAATGGGCTCCCACGTCCTAATTCCAGGAACCTGTGAACATTTTATGTTATATGGCAAGGGGAAATTATGTTGCATGAAATAGAAGTTGCTGATCTGGTGCCTTTGAAATGAGATTATCCTGGATTATCCAGGTAGACCCAAATTGGGTCCTTACAGGTGAAAAAATGGCATAGGAATCAGTGTCAGAGTAATGCCATGTGAGAAGGACTCAGCCATCACTGGCTGTGAAGATGGAAGGCAGCCATGAGCCAAGGGACATGAGCAGCCTCAAGAAGATGGAAAAGGGAAGAAAACGAATTTTACCCTAGACCCTCCCACATGAATTCGGACCAACAACATCTTTTTTTGTTTGTTTGTTTGTTTTCGTTTGTTTGTTTTTTGAGACGGAGTCTCTCTGTTGCCTAGGCTGGAGAGCAGTGGCACAAACTTGGCTCACTGCAACCTCTGCCTCCCAGGTTCAAGCAATTCTCCTGCCTCAGCCTCCCAAGTAGCTGGGACTACAGGCACGTACCACCGCACCCAGCTAACTTTTTGTATTTTTAGTAGAGATGGGGTTTCAGCATGTTGGCCAGGGTGGCCTTGAACTCCTGACCTCAGGTGATCCACCCATCTCAGCCTCCCAAAGTGCTGGGATTACAGGCGTGAGCCACTGCGCCCAGCCTAACAACATCTTGATTTTAGCCCAGTGAGACCTATTTTGGACCTCTGGACTCCAAAACTACAAAATAATACATTTATGCTGTTTTAAGCCACCAAGTGTATACTAATCTGTTACAGCAGTAATTGAAAACTGATAAACTTAGTCAAAGAAGTAGTCATTTATGCAAGTAAAAATATGGAAAGAATCTAAGTGTTCAATTATAAGGAAATAGAAAATAAATTAGGCTGTATTTATTTGGAGAAATATTATGGAATCAATAAACCCTTTATAATTTTATTTTGTTATTTATTTATTTATTTATTTTGAGATGGAGTTTCATTCTTTTTGCCCAGGCTGGAGTGCAACGGTGCGGTCTCGGCTCACTGCAACCTCCGCCTCACAGGTTCAAGCTATTCTCCTGCCTCAGTCTCCCAAGTAGCTGGGACTACAGGCGCCCGCCATCACGCCTGGCTAATTTTTTTGAATTTTTAGTAGAGATGGCCACACTGTCTTGAACTCCTGACGTCAGGTGATCCTCCTGCCTCAGCTTCCCAGAGTGCTGGGATTACAGGCATGAGCCACCGTGCTCAGCCTTGATTTTAAAATTTGCAAAATGTTTACAAGGAAATGTTAAGTTGAAAAAGAAATGTATAAACCTTTATCTGACTTCAATTATAAAAATTATATACATATATTACATAATTATACACAACATATTCCTATATATAAATAATATATATGTTATATTAGGGTTCAGCTGCAGAAAAGAGCTCCACTCAAGCTATTTCAAATAGAAGGAGAAATATAACCATACAAAATCATGGAGAAAACTGTAGAAGTGGGTTCTCCAGGGGCCTCTTTAGAGGTCAGATCAGACTGCCAGAGTCACAACTACCCGTACCTGGATCAGAAAGGTGGAGCATCAGGTGGGGCCACTAGACTGAAAACATACAGTCATGTGTCATTTCACAACAGGAACACATTCTGAGAAATGCATCATTATGTGATTTCATCATTGTGTGACCATCACAGCATGCACTTACACAAACTATGACAGAACAGTCTACTGCACACCTAGGCTATATGGTGGAGCCTATTGCTCCTAGGCTACAAACCTGTGCAGCATGTCACTGTACTGAATACTGTAGGCAACTGTAACACAACGGTATTTGTATATCTAAACATAGAAAAGGTAGTGTAAAAAGACAGTATAAAAGATGAAAAATGGTACACCCATATAGGGCACTTACCATGAACAGAGCTTGTAGGACTGGAAGCTGGTCTGGGTGAGTCAGTGAGTGAATAGTGAGTGAATGTAAAGACCTAGGACATTACTGTACACCATGGTAGACTTTATAAACACTGGACTCTTAGACTACACTAAACTTATTTTAACATTTTTTTCTTTCCTCAGTAATAAACTAACCTTAGCTTACTGTAACTTTTTTACTTTATTTAAACTTTTTTTAACTTTTTGAATCTTGTAATAAGACTAAGCTTAAAACACAGATTGTGTAACTGTCCAAAATTATTTTCTTTTTTAATATTCTTATTCTATATGCTTTTTTCTATGTTTAAAATTTTTATGTATTTACTTTTTAAACTGTTTTATTAAAAACTAAGACACAAACACACATTAGCCTGGCCTACACAGGGTCAGGATCATCAATATCCCTGTCTTCCACCTCCACATCTTGCCCCACTGGAAGGTCCTCAGGGACAACGACACGCATGGAGCTGTCATCTCCTGTGATAACAATGCCTTCTTCTGGATACCTCCTGAAGGACCTGCATGAAGCTGTTTTACAGTTAACTTTCTTTTCATAAGTAGAAGGCGTATACTCTAAAATAACCATAAAACGTATAGTACAGTAAATACATAAACCAGTAAACATAGTCATTTATTAAGATGATCAAGTACTAGGTACTGTACGTAGTTGTATTATCCCTTCACACGACAGGCAGTGCAGGAGGTTTGTTTACACCAGCATCACCGTAAACACAGGAGAAACGCGTTGTGCTGCATTACCATGGCTATGATGTCACTAAGCTAGAGGAATTTGTGGGCTCCATTACAGTCTTATGGACCACCAACCTACATGGGGCCTGCTGTTGGCCAAAACATTGTTATTTGGTGCATAACTGTGCATTAAAAAGGTGATGGAGATGAGATGGTCCCTTTTCTTACCATTCCTTTCTCATACTTATATGGTATAAGGAATATTTAAATCTAACCACCACATTTTTCTGCCTTCATATTTTTAACATTTTTAGAAGAAACCCAGAATCCATCGTCATTAAGAAAAGGTTCTGAAGACTTAAATCCAGCACAACCTCCCCCTACCATGGCCCTCTGGCAAGTCACCTCCTCTTGGTGTCCAAACACCTTCATCAGTAACAGGGAGTGATTTTGTGCCCGCCCGCAAAGAGCTGTCTGAGGTTTGAAAGAGCTAACGAAGGCTGTGCACTTAGCAGGGAATCCCATTAAGTAAAATGTCTCAATAAGTGGTAGTGAATGTTATTAGAATACTTCACTACACATATCAAGTATTACTTATCATATATTAATTTTATCATCAGAAAAAAACCTCATTATAGAAAAATCCAAGCTGGATGTTAATCTTCCTCAGAAAGTAAAATAATCATAGTCTGATGAAAAAATATCAAACTTTAACACTTGTTGCCTTGCATCAGGTTCTGCCATTGTATATCTGCTTCCTGTTGATAAGAGGAATAATAAAGACAAACAAGCTCTATTTAAAAGTAGAGTCAAAAGGCCCTGCATATGTTCATTCTCAAGGCCATTATTTCTACATAACAAACATCACTCTTAGTCTGTTGTACACATAATGTATATTTCAGCATCTAGCAATGAATGAATAAAATGGCACCCCAAATGTTTTGGGAGATGAAGAGGAGCATTTATGATAATAAAAGGGGGCAAGCCAGGTGTGGTTGTTCATGCCTGTAATCCCAGCACTTTGGGAGGCCAAGGAGAGAGGATCACTTGAGGCCAGGAGTTTTAGACCAGCCTGGCTAACATGGAGAAACCCTGTCTCTACAAAAAAAAAAAAAAAAAAAAAAAAAAAATTAGCTGGGCGTGCCGGTGTGTGCCTCTAATCCCAGTTACTTGGGAGGCTGAGGTGAAAGGACCTTTTGAGCTCAGGAGGTTGAGGCTGCAGTAAGCCACTGCACCCCAGACTAGGTGACAGTGTGAGACCCTGTCGAAATAAAAATTTAAAAAAATAAAAGGAGGCCGGGTGCAGTGCCTCATGCCTGTAATCCCAGCACTTTGGGAGGCTGAGGCGGGTGGATCACCTGAGGTCAGGAGTTTGAGACCAGCCTGACCAACATGGAGAAACCCCATCTTACTAAAAACACAAAATTAGCCAGGCGTGGTGGTGCATGCCTGTAATCCCAGCTACTTGGGAGGCTGAGGCAGGAGAATCGCTTAAACCCAGGAGGCAGAGGTGGCGGTGAGCCGAGATCATGACATTGCCCTCCAGCCTGGGCAATCAGAACAAAACTCCATCTCAAACAAATAAACAAATGGACACAGAATAGACGTTTGACTATTGATTTGACCATAGAGCTATGTAAAGATAGACATTTATAACTGATCAAATGTAACATCTTAGATGTCATCCCTTTGGTGGTGGCTACTCAATTTCCAGCCTGGTTCCCTCAAGAGGAACATGGATTTGGGTGCCACTCTCTCTCCTTGTAGGGCTGGAAGCCTGAAGGATCTGCTTGATGGTTCCAAGCACTTTCGCAGACATGATTGTCACCTGGTGCCATGGCCTCCCCTTGGCTGTGCTGGATTCTGCTGCCAAAATAGGAATATAAGTCCAGTGCTCTTTTCAGGGTCCCACACTGCATGGGACATCTTTCAAAGTGCCACACAAAGTGATTTAGTTTATAATGATAGCCACTCTTTTCTTTTATTTTTATCTTTAATTTAGCTTTCATTTTAAGTTCAGGGGTACATGTGCAGGTATTTACATATAGGTAAACTTGTGTCATGGGGGTTTGTTGTACAGACTATTTCATCACTCAGGTATTAAGCCTAGTACCCATTAGTTATTTTTCCTGATCCTCTCCCTCCTCCCACCCTCCACCCTTCAATAGGCCCCAGTGTGTGTTGTTCTCCTCTATGTGTCTGTATGTTCTCATCATTTAGCTCCCACTTACAAGTGAGAACATGTGGTCTTTGGTTTTCTGTTCCTACATTAGTTTGCTAAGGATAATGGCCTCCAGCTCCATCCATGTTCCTGCAAAGGACATGATGTCATTTTTTATGGCTGCATAGTATTCTACGGTGTGTATGTACAACATTTTCTTTATCCAGTCCACCACTGATGGGCATTGAAGTTGATTCCATGTCTTTGTTATTGTGAATAGTGCTGCAGTGAACATATGCGTGCATGTATCTTTATGACAGAATGACTTACATTCCTTTGGGTATGTACCCCATAATGGGATTGCTGGGTCAAATGGTATTTCTGTTTTTAGGTCTTTGAGGAATCGCCACACTGTCTTTCACAATGGCTGAACTAATTTACATTCCCACTGAGAGTGTAAATTAGTTCTCATTGTGGTTTTGATTTGCATTTCTCTAGTGATCAGTGATGATGAGCTTTTTTTCATATGCTTGTTGGCTGCATGTATGTCTTCTTTTGAAGTGTCTTGTTCATGTCCTTTGCCCACTTTTTCATGGGGTTATTTTTTTTCTTGTAAATTTGTTTAAGTTCCTTATAGATGCTGGATATTAGACCTTTGTCAGATATATAGTTTGCAAATATTTTCTCCCTTTCTGTAGGCTGTCTGTTCACTCTGTTGATTCTTTTGCTGTACAGAAGCTCTTTAGTTTAATTAGACCCCATTTGTCAATTTTTGCTTCTCTTGCAATTGCTTTTGGTGTCTGTCATGAAATCTTTCCTCATTCCTGTGTCCAGAATGGTATTGCCTAGGTTGTCTTCCAGGGTTTTTAGAGTTTTGGGTTTTACATTTAAGTCTTTAGTCCATCTTGAGTTGATTATATGATGTAAGGAAGGCGTCTAGTTTCAATCTGCATGTGGCTAACCAGTTATCCCAGCACCATTTATTGAATAGGGAGTCTTTTCCCCATTGCTTGTTTTTGTCAGCTTTGTTGCTAATCAGATGGTTGTAGGTATACAGCCTTATGTCTGGGTTCTCTATTCTATTCCATTGGTCTATATATTTGTTTTTGTAGCAGTACTATGCTGTTTTCCTTACTGTAGCCCTGTAGTGTAATTTGAAGTTGGGTAGCGTGATGCCTCCAGCTTTCTTCTTTTTGGTTAGAATTGCCTTGGCTCTTTGGGCTTGTTTTTGATTCCATATGAATTTTAAAATAGTTTTATCTAGTTCTGTGAAGAATGTCATTGATAGTTTAATAGGAATAGCATTGAATCTACAAATTGCTTTGGGCACTATGGCCATTTTAATGATGTTGATTCCTCCTATCCATGAGCATGGAATGTTTTTCCATTTGTTTGCATCATCTCTGATTTCTTTTCAGTGTTTAACAGTTCTCCTTGTAGAGCTCTTTCACCTCCCTAGTTAGCTGTATTCCTAGGTTTTTTTTTTTTTTTTTGGTAGCAATTGTGAATATACAGTCACTCTTTTAAGTTAGTTTTAAAACCTCCATACTAGTATGATTTTGGTTTTACTTATTCCAAATCTTCAGCAAGTTTACGGGTTGGAAATACATTCATTAGAACATGGGTACCAGGTAAACCATGACTCTCACTGAATTTCGGCATGGCATGTGTTATAATTTGTTCCTTTTTTACATCGAACAACCTGTAGTCCCCAAATAAGGAAAAATTGCCCAAGTACATGAACTTTAAGGAGCCTAAATATAAAACCCAGTAGGAAGTGATTTTACTTTTATTCCCAAATTCCATACACACAAGTAAAGGAAGTAAGACTATTAATTTAGTCAGCATTAGAGATAAGGACCAAGCAGGAAATGACTTTTTATATGATATCATCAAGGGCCCAAGTCAGAGGAGGAACAGGTGGAGCATTTCCTTTGTCCAATCCCTTACAGATCTTTCCCAGCCCTCTGAATAGTAATGTATGGTCAGGGGCTAATTTAATAAGTTACCTCAACATGGGTTGTACTGCTCTACGTGACTGTGATTTAGATATTACTCTAATCTTGAAAGAAAGAATGAGAAAAGAATGATGGAATGGAGAGAGGGAGGGAAGGAGGAAAAAATAAAAGTCCTAATTATTTAGTAAGATAAACTTTATCTGGAGAAGCCAGTAAATGTTTCCAGGAATTTTATATTCTAGCTAAGTAATTGTGCCCTTGAGTCATTTCTAATATGGGTGTTTCTACTTTAAAAAATATTTAGGGTGATGTTTACAGTGAAAATCCCATGGATCTTACTTATGTACCAGGACACAGGAGAAAGACAAGTTGGGCTCAAATCCCAGTTTGTGTGACTCTGGGCAAGTTACAGAGTCTTTTTTACCTGCAAAATAGGTCAATTATATCTGCCTCATAGAGTTGTTGGGAGGACTAAACAATACCCAGGGCACAGCACTGTGGCTCACACCTATAATCCCAGCACTTTGGGAGGCCAAGGCAGGAGGATTGCCTGAGCCCAGGGAGTTTGAGACCAGCCCGGGCAACATGGTGAGGTTCTGTCTCTATTTTAAAAAACAAATAAAAATACATTTTAAAAAAAGACAATACATGGGAGTGTCCAACACAGTTGGCACTCAATAAATGTTTGCAGTAACTTTCTCCCATGACTGCTTAGAAGATAACTATTTTTTCAAATTTTTTATAAATTATACACAACATAAAATTTATCATCTCAATCATTTCTAAGTGCACAAGTCAGCAATATTAAGTACATTCATGTTGTACAATTGAATTTTTGTCATCTTGCAAAACTGAAACTCTGAAAATCTGTAACATTTTAACAACTCCCATTCTCCCTTCCCTCCAGCCTGGGGCAACCACCATTATATTTTCTGTCTCTATGAATTTGACTACTGTAGGCACCTCATATAAGTGGAATCAAACAACATTTGTCTTTTTGTGGTTGGCTTATTTCAGATCATCGATCTTTTAGATTCCTCTTTCAGGCTTGAGAAATTGTTGCATTCAAACAAAAGTTTTGGCAACTGCATGCTATGTTGCCATATCGTATGATTATCCAACTATTTAGCTAAAAACATGAAGTTTTCCAAAATAAAGGTGATTCATTGCAACAAGTTACAATCACATAAGTTGCAATGGATGGATTTTATGCAAATACAGTCAACTCTCAAATCCCCTGCCATGCATTCTGCACTTGTGTCTTATTCCTTTTACTGCTTTGTAAATTTCTGGAGGTCAGGTGGTGCCTGACATGCATTGGGTGTATGATAAATACTAATGAACTAATTATTAAGTTAATCGGTGTATTAGAATACTATTTTATGAATTGCTAGCAAGAAAATGTTCATCATAAGGCATTTTCCTTGCCATTGATTCTGTGCTGTATCTTTGCTGATCAACTGATGGTCCTCAAAGAAACGCCAAATTATTTAAATATTAACCTAAGCAAAACACAGTTTGAAAGATAAAACAGATGAAAAATGCTGCTTGTGTCCTTTGAAAGGCAAACATGATTGGCTTTTGGATCATGGACAATTCAGTGTCCTATCAGCTTCTTAATGTAAATGGACATGCCAGATTTAAAACATTAAAATATTCAAGACGGGTCACAGTGAGGAAAATAAGGCCTGCCACACTGTGCTGGTGGAAATCTAGACTTTACAAGGGCAGTTGAAGTTTTTTGTGCATACCCCCCAATCCTGCAAGTTCATTTCTAGTCATCCTACACAGATAAGCATGCAAGTGTTCAAAGATAGGACTGCAGTAAGCTGCATACGAACCCCCTCCCCAGCCCCACCCAAAGATGTCCATATTCTAATGCCCAGAACCCAAGAATCTGTGAATAGGCTATGTTCATGGCAAGAGAAAATTAATGTTGCCATATGGAATTAAGATTGCTAATCAGCTGACCTTAATATAAGAGTCTCCTAGATTATACCAGGTGGACCCAATGTAATCCCAAGAGTGCTTTAAATGTGGACAAGAATGTTTTGTGTCAGAGTGATTCAATGTGGGAAAGATTCCATGAGACTTTGCTGACTTTAAAGATGGAGGGGAGCCATGAGCCAAGGAATGAAGGTGGCTAGAAAGGGCAGGGAAATGGATTCTCCCGCAGAGTCTCCACAGAGGAATGCAGCCCGGCCGATGCCTTGATTTTTAGCTCAGAAGTCTCTTTTGGATTTCTGACCTCCAGAACTGCAAGGTAATAAATCTGTGTTGTTTTAAGCCACTGAGTTTGTGGTGATTTGTTATGAAAACAATAGGGAACTAACATAATGGCTAAGGATGTTCATTGCAGCATCATTCATAATAAAAAATTAGAAGCAACCTAAACACCCACTAATAAGAGGCTGATGAAATATTGTGTTAGTACTATGGATGTTGAAGATTTTAGGCTTTCACCAAAGAGCTGCTGGTGGTACCCTCCCTTTTTATTGCTTTTGGTGAGGGCTGACCAAGCAGTTTAGACTAGAAAGGAGGGAAATTATAGCAAGGAAACCTCAGTTAATAAATCACCCTGCTTATAAATGTATAGCAAATGTAACACAACACTGAGGCTTTAATACTTTTAAAATACTTTTTAATACTTTTACCCAATCTTTTTTTCTTTATTCTTCTTTCTTTTTTTTTTTTTTGAGACAAGGTCTCACTCTGTCGCCCAGGTTGGAGTGCAGTGGTACACTCTTGGCTCACTGCAACCTCCGCCTTCTGGGTTCAACTGATTCTCCTGCCTCAGCCTCCTCAGTAGCTGGGACTACGGGCATGTGCCACAATGCCCGGCTAATTTTTGTATTGTTTGGTAGAAACAGGGTTTCACTGTGTTGGCCTTGAATTCCTGGCCTCAAGTGATATGCCCACCTTGGCTTCCCAAAGCGCTGGGATTACAGGCATGAACCACCACACCTGGCCTCAATTTCATTCTTACAGTAAATCTATAGATATGCCAGGCATTAGCCAGGTGGCATGATGTGCATCTATAATCCCAGCAATTTGGAAGGCTGAGGGTTGAGGATCACCTGAGGACAGGAGTTTGAGACCAGCCTGGGCAACATAATGAGATCCCCATCTCAAAAAAAAAAAAAAAGAAAGATATGCCGGGTACTATGCTGAACACTGGAAAATGGAGAGAAAAGAAGCCAACTGACTAGAGAAGGAGGAAGAAGGAAGGCAGGAGAATTATACCAAGTGCAACAAATGTCAAGGTAGCAGAAAGCATCGGGTACCCCGGGTACAACAGAGGACACCTAACCAAGACAGGGTGGGAAGATGGGACAGGGACAGCTGCCAGTAGCAGGTAATGCCTGAACCCCGTCCCAAAGGAGGAGTAGGATTCAGCCAGACAAAGAAGACTTGGAAGGCTGAACCAGCGGAGGAAACAGTTTACAAAGGGCTGGCTGGCGTGATTTCCAGTGTGGGTGTATGGCTGTATGGCTGGGGTGGCATGAGAAAGCCAGCAAACTGTGCAAAGGACTTTTACACAATTATCTTTCTGAAGTTCTCTGAACCTCAGTTTTCCTACCTTGACAATAAATGAATCATAAAATCTTCCTTTTGGAGGAGGGCTTAAGGAATCTGTCCAGAGTCTCAGGACTAGAAAAAGGAAGACCCCGATATAATCTGGAAATCCCTGCTCGATATTATTTTCCCCAGGCCATGGCTGCTCCTCAGAAAGTCTTGCCCTTCCCATGCAGCCTGGGATGACTTCTGGTTTTTTAAAGCCATGATGCATTAAAGAATGGAAAACATTTTATTATAATCACTTAAAATTAACACATCATTGCTTTTAATACATACACACAAAATACAATGAAATATTGTGCTATTCAAAATGGATTATGGACTAAAACTATATTAACTCATAGTTCATTACAGGCCATGTGTTCTGGTAATGAAACAGAGAATTTAATTCATATAATGAACGTTTTCATGTTTCAGCCCCTTCACTGACTCTCTGTGACTCTCTAAGGCCTCATTTAGAGATGAACCTTTGAGTTGGTGAACGAGAAGCCTGAACAGCCTGCGGAGCTAGGCCCTGTTTATGTCTACTTGTAGCAAGAAAGTGAAATTGTACATCAGAATCATCTGGGGAGCTTTTAAAACATAGTGAAGCCAAAGCCCCCCTTCACGTTCTGATTCAATGGGTCTAAAGTGGGGTCCAGGCACTGTAATATTTTTAAAGCTCCCCAGGTGATGCTAAGGTAAAGCCAGGGTCCAAAAATACCATTACCAAAAGTAGGAGAGATGGAGGAAAGAATTCTTTAAAGTTTTATCAGCTCATTTGCAGATATTTGTTTAGAAGACAAACAATGGTAGCAATAGATGAACAAATGGAAGCAGAAGAAAGGTTCAATACAAGCCTCGCCAAGGGCAATCTGGTGGTAAAAGAGCAGCAGAGCCCTGGTGAGCAGGCAGAGCATGGGAGCTCCACGGAGGCCCAGCCATGCAGAACAGCGAATCCAGTGTTTGCACATTAGGGCATGGGAAGGAATCCAAAAGAATTGTGAACAGTGTGCTAAAGTTTGCTGATTCAGTTTGCAAATGTCATGTGGCAGCACCCTGACTGGGCAGTTATAAGGTCCCCAGAGTGCATGGAGAGGCAACCACTGGGCCTCAACCCCCATGTTGGAGATGCTAGAGCTAATCAGAGGCAGCCCCTATGGGAACCAGGCAGATGTAATTGCACCGAGAGAGACAAGGTTCTCAGGCCATAACCAGGATGGCTGCTAATCTACTGCTGACATACAGATGTGTGCACCCAGAAACTTAGAAGGCAGTTTTCTGCGTCTGACCTCAGTCAGTCTGTTACATCTCGGGACAGCAGTGAGGTGGCCCCAAGAATCTATAAATAAAATTATTATCTGAGAGCTAACTCATAAAATAGTACTTAATAGATAATAAGAGTCACTCTAAGGAGAATGTCCCTTGCATCACACCAAGATGATTGTTAATTAAACTAGAAATTATTGATCAAAAGCAGGTGGCTGTCTGCTGTGGACGCACAGAATACAGAGGAGGGACCTGTTGCTGTGCTTGCCAAGACTGGGGACATGGTGGCCATCAGCTCCCCGACCTGTTGCTGTGCTTGCCAAGCTCTATACTGGGGACATGGTGGCCACCAGGTCCTCAGCCTCCACTGCCAGTGTCTTGGTGTGGGCCACCATGTCTCGCTTATCACGAAGCCTCCAATGTGGTCTCTGCTTCTGCCTTTGCCCAAAGTGCCCTTGTCACACAAGGCAGATCATGTTCTTTCCTGCTCAACGCCCCTGGGAGCCCCACATCTCATTCAGAGAAAAAGCCAAAGTCCTCAGAGCAGCCCGTAGGACCCTCTAAGATCTGGACCTTCCCCACTCACCTCTGGGTGCATCTCCTCCTCACCAGTCTGCACCCCCATCCCCTCCCACCCTTCTCCCACTCCAGCCATACTGTCCCCAGCTGTGCTCCTGCCTCGGGGCCTTTGCACCAACTGTGGAAGCTCTGGAATGTTCCTCCCAAGGTCTTCCACATACTTCACTCTCAGTCCTTCAAGTCTTCAGGTTCGGAGGCCTATCCTGACCACCTCAATTAAAATAACAAATTCTCCTCACTCCTCATACTCCCTCCCTCCTCCCCCCTTAGTTTTTTCCCCATAGCACTTACCACCTTCTACATATCATCTAGTTCACTAATCTATTTCATTATTATTGCCTCACCTACTAGCTAGAAAGTAAATTTTTGTTGGCTTTGTTCACTGCTATATTCCTAGTGCCTACAACAGTGCCCGAAGCACAACAAGCATTCAATAAATATCTGCAGAACGAAGGACTCTATCGGTCCCAGCGTCCAGGATGTCTCCACCGTGCCGATGGCATCATCAAGCTTTTCAAGCAAAATGACTCCAATGTGTGCTGGCACTGGGGTGACTACCTTTCTCACAGCAACCTTTAGATAACGATGATTTGGTTTCCCACAGGGTCTGTCCACAGGACAGAATATGCTGGTCCGAAGTCTGGTCTCATTGAAAGCTTTTGTATTGAAAGAGTAAAAGAGCCAGCATGATGATTTATTACTTTTTCATCTTATTAAGGGCTTCAGAATCCAAAAGCTCTGATGGTGGTGAATTCCTTGGTCTTAGCCTCTTTAGACCCCTTGGGCCACCCCCTCTGAGGCCAGCTTTCTTCACGAGGAATCAGCCTGAGCCTCTTTTGAACTCTGCTAGATGTGTTTAAGGAGAATAAATGGCAGCAACTTGGCAGACGCAGATTTGACAGTCAAAACACCAGCCGCTCATGAATGTCTCAGAAGGGTGTGATGCGTGGTAATGGGTCACGTCGCGGAGGCACAGATTTGAATTCCGCAGGCTGGTGGACAGACGCGGCACCCACAGCGGAACAAAGCCAGCACTGTGGCTGCTCTCTCCTCCTGGAGCCAACTCCTCCATTCTCCTGAAACTAGCACAGAGGTCTTTGTGAAAAGCTGCCTTCCTAAGAAGGCTGACTGCTGGTGCTGGTGATGCCAACACTGAGGGCTAGCATATCACTATTTTCTTTCTTTCATAAAGGGCAATTTAGGATTGTGCACACAGAGGATCACAAAGGTCTCTGTTTCTAAAACCACAGTTCTGCTGTATTTACTGCTCTGGGCCCAGTGTGCTCCAGAGACCCCAGAGAAAGTGTAGGATGGGAT
Source organism: Pan troglodytes (assembly GCF_028858775.2). Lineage (NCBI taxonomy): Eukaryota > Metazoa > Chordata > Mammalia > Primates > Hominidae > Pan > Pan troglodytes. The sequence continues at coordinate 60,106,204 of NC_072402.2, forward strand.
AGGCCTTGTCCTCCAGGAGACCACCACATCACCACTTAATCAGGGCTTGTATGTTTGCCTGGTAGTCTCAAGTAAATTGGAAAAGAATTAAGATCACAAGCTGTGGAGTCAGGTGACTGCATTCAATTCCCAGCTCTGCCGCTTTACGTGACCATTATGGAATATCTATAAGCCTGTTTCCTTCTTTGTAAAATGGTTTTATAGGAGAGTTCTGTAGATCAAAGAATGAACGTAATGGCAGTATCATTCCTAGAGCAAAATAAACACTCGATGTGGTAAGAAAAAGAAACGATACTAGCCCAGGATCTTACATAATTAGTTGCAAAACACCATCACAAAAGTGATCCGAGTGCAGAGAAGGGACAAGACACTGGGATTAGAGTTTCATGGAAGGCTTCACAGGGAAGGGAGGAGGAGAAGGATTTTTGGTTCAGAAGACAAAAGAATACCCAGTACCATATAAAACAACAGACTATGGTCCAGCGACATTTGTCTTTACTGCCTACATTACACATTCTCTTAGCAGTCCGCTTCCCAATGCTGTTGAATTTTCGCAAAGTAACACAATGAACATTGACTTGATCATTGAGTCCACTGTCCAAACAAGATAGTTCTTCCTGTGCCTTGTACAATTCACTTCCAGGTCTCGAGGGGGTTGACACAGAGCTGCAGCTCCACCCACCTTTTGACATCTTTTTTTTTCTTTTTTTTTTTGCTAGTCCCCTTGTCAAATTTAACATTCATTTCGTTATTTTTAAAATAGGAAATACATTCAATCGTTCATATTCAAAAGAGATAATAGGGAATACAGTAAGTTTCTCTCCTGCCCCCCATTCCCATTCCTGAAAGCAAACAATGTTGCCTTGCTACCAAGTTGCTGCATTTACTTTCATAAATAATCTACACATAGGCCAGGCGCAGTGACTCACACCTGTAATCCCAGCACTTTGGGAGGCTGACGCGGATGGATCACCTGAGGTCAGGAGTTCGAGACCAGCCTGGTCAACATGGTGAAACCCCATCTCTACTAAAAATACAAAAATTAGCCAGGCATGGTGGCAGGCACCTGTAATCCCAGGTACTCAGGAAGCTGAAGGCATGAGAATCACTTGAACCCGGGAGGCGGAGATTGCAGTAAGCTAAGATCGCACCACTGCACTCCAGCCTGGGCGACAGAGCAAGACTCCATCTAAAAATAATAATAATCATCTACCGCATATATAAGCAAACACATTCGCTTTGTTTTGCTCAAAGGGTAGCGTACAAATATTTCTCTGCCTCTTTTTCTCATTTAATTTTTCTTAGGAAAATTCTGTATTGGTATATGAAGAGCTTCCTCATCTTGTTTTTTTTAAAAAATGATAGATACCTACAGTTTTTAATCCTTTGGATAGCTGAGAAATTTGTTATGAGACCACCTGTCAGCATGAATACCTAAAAGGTCCAATTTTCTTTCTATTGATTCTGGGATAGGAGCCACTAAAAAGCAACATTTGTGAAGAAAGCTCCTTTTCTCTGGAACTACAGGTTTCACTTTCCCCATAGGTCCTTTGTTTCATACAGAGAACACAGACTTATGGACTTGACACTCTCAGGAGGTTATAGCCACATGTGAATATGTAGTTAGCATCTGGGTAACTCAGTTGGCTTACAAGAGTTCACAAACAGGAGCCAAGTAATTTTTTAAAAAGTGACTAAAAATACAGATTCTGAACAAACACCAACAGAAGCACCATCAGCTTTAAGCTGAACCTTAATTTGGTAAATCCTGAACTGCACTCCAATGTTTTTAAGATTTTTCAAGCAAAGGGAACCATTTTGAACTAAGACTCTGCATTCTTTTAAAACTGCTGGGTTGAACAAAAGTGGAACAAACAAGTTGCCTAATCAAACTTGGTCTATACTAATATTTTGATTCAGGGCATGGCTGCCCCAAAAGCCACTCAGAGGCACTAAATTCAACTTCCCAGAGTGACACATTGACCATCATCTTACGATGTCTGTATGTAACACGAGGCCAGGGTTGGGACGTGAACACAGAGTAGGCTGCCTCTCTCTGTCCTAGGTCCCAAGTACATATTTTCAGGATGTGAAAAGAATTCAATAAAACCACTATTAATTTGGTGAATAAAGACAAGTTCTGAGCTGTCTTTTTCAGATCTTCCTAGTTAGAGCTACAGGACAAATTCTTAAACATATTAGCACTTAGCTTTTGGAGACCAAGGGCTCCTTTGCCTTGCTGCAAAGGGCCATCTCTGGAGAGCTGAGCCTCTCCCCACCCTAACAGGAGGTGTTGGTGGGTCTGAGAAGCAGTGGAGAAGTAGGTTTCCAGGCAGAGTAAGAAGGATGCTGTGCCAGGGCTCTGCAAGACAAGAAGCTGGAATGGGGTTCGGTCCTGTGACCCAGGTGGGCAAAGTGGGCAGAAGGTGAAGTTACCAGGGCTAAAGCAGGAACCTCTGCCTACCTGGGACCCAAGGGTGAACTCCTTAATTTTCCATAGTACAGGTGACACAATGTTCTTACTATTTAAATACTGCAGCTCTTCCTTTCTCACATAACCACAGAGGGTCTTTACTCTATCCCTCCTGTCAATGCCTTGGGCTCAGGGCTTTCCACCTGCCATTCATTTCTCACAATATGTCCACAAAGGGGATTCTATAGTTGGCCCTCAGTATCTGTGGGTTCCACATCTGTGGATCCAACCAATGGACGATTGAAAATATTCCACCTCAAACAATAAGAAATAACAATACAAAAAAATACAAATAAAAATATAACAGTGTAACAACTATTGACATAGCCCTGACATTGTATTAGGCATGACAAGGAATAAAGAGATGATTTGAAGTATACAGGAGAACGTGCATAGGTTATATGAAAATATTATGCCATTCTATGACTTGAGCATCTACAGATTTTGTTATCTGCAGGGAGTGGGGTGGGATTGAGGGTGTCCTAGAACCAATGCCCTGCAGATACTGAGGGATGACTGCATACCCCATTATAGATAAGAAAACTGACTCACGTTAAGTGACTAGCCCATGGTCACATGATGTTCAGGAATAGAACATTTATTAAGTATCTACTTCTAAAATTGTTATCATCTCCCATGTCTGTCATGGAAGGAGTATTGCAAAATGGTTAAGGCTTCACATGGTGGTTTATCTAATACTCTCAATAATTCAATACAATCTAAGTCAGTCAATCATACAATTGAGGAAACTGAGGGTCAGAGCTGGGTTAGTGAGTTGCCTGAGGTCAGAGAGTGGAGCAACTAGGATCTGACCCAGGTCTCTGGCTCCAAATTGCTGCCTTTCTCACTGATATGCTGGGTCAGCTTGCAGAGAAGCTCAACAACTCAGCAATTCCATCCTGAGAGCCATTTCCTGGAGTGACAGAAAATTTAAACCACTGCAAAAATAAGGTCTGATGCATCTGGCCACTTCAGACTTAGAGATCAATTCCAGGGTAGGCTGATGGGACACACAGCAACAAAATACCACACACCTTGTTTTTAAGCTCCCTTGCAGGTGGCTTCACATGGACAATTGGTCTTGCCTTTGGCATGCTTCTGGTACAAGTCACTCAATGAAGCTGAAATGGCCTTTAAGACAGGCAGGCAGTTTGAGAAGCTCTGACACAGGGATGTTAGGATTGAGACATCCTGGGATCAGGGCCAAGTAGGGAGGACTTGTGATCCCTGGAAAGGCTATAGCCATGAGCCAATCCCAGATTAACTTCCCCCACCTCAGAGGCCTGGCTTCCACTGCTGGGTTTTTCTGGTTTCCTGCCCATGGAGCCCTAGCACAGCAGCATCCCTCTATACGCTGCCTAGAAGTCTACCCCACCACTCTTCAAACTCTCCAGAGCTTATTACTCAGCAAATTCTGTTGCTCTCACCTGAGTCCCACCTGTGACCAAGTGGTACTCATGAGTAACCCTGACTCTGACCAACTGGAGTTCAAATTTTTGACTTGTGGTTCTGCCAAGGCCATTGTTATGGCAACTGGAATGTGCTTCTATTGGCACTGCATGGAGGTGAAAGTTGGAGAGAAGGGGAAACAGTCAGTTTTGGACCCTTTCTCTCACTCTTCGTAACAATACTGGAAGGTAACATCTGGCATGCTTCCCAGTCTATGTAAGACTGCAGTCAGCCCTTCTGTTGAGAGACCAGACATAGCAGCACAGACTCTCACCTTTCCCAGCAGAAATGGGTGCAAACAGCAGATTCTGGGAAGTTCCCTTTGTACTTTTGTGCCCAGTGCCCAAAGAATGATGGAATCTCTATCATTCCAGGAGTGGAGACTTGGGAAGATGTTAGGGATTTCTGAAAAGCAGAGAAATCGCATTCAGTGTAATCTAGTTTAAAAATAATAGGCTTGAGCCAGATCCCAATTTGAATCTCAGCTCCATCATTTAGTTTGTGTGATCTTGGTCAAAAGAAATTAGACTTCACTGATCTCTTTAACTCATCTATAAACTAGAGATATTATCTTCCTCATAGGTTCATTGTGAGGACAACCAGATAAAGGTCCTTTCTTCTCTTGCATACTTTTAAGTGTAGCTCTCCTTCTCACAGCCTCCCCAAACCGTAGGTGATTTGTCCAGATGTCCATCACTGGTCCAAGTATATTTGTGAAGTAAAAGATGGCTAGGCCATTCTAGACATTACAAGATGCTAAGAAAGGCAGGCCAGGAGAAAAAACATATATGTAAAACAAATCTGTAAAGATAAGCAGATACAAGACTACAAAGCCCCACAAAGAGGGCAAGCTTTGCCAAATGGGACTTTGGCCCCTTGCAAGATATGCCAGGTCCCGTAGCCATTATATTTTGGCTTATGTGTGTTGGAGTTCGCCTATTTATGGCAACCAACAGACAGTATGTCGAGTACTTTACTTAAGCACCTGCTTCTGTCTCAGGTATTGGACTCATGGGAGCTATTATTTCAAAACCTCTCACTCACAACTTACTGCTATGTGCTTAATTCCTGATGTCACTAATGGAAGCAGATACTCCATGGGACTGTCTGAATGACGATGGTTTTAAATTAATCAAATTAGCTACAGTGTTTGATGAATAATTTCTATGGTAACTACAGATGAAGCTCAAGACAGAACATGCTCTTCTATTTTTCTGTGCAATTCTTCACATTAAATAAATGCCTCCTTGATGAGTGGAGAAAAAATAATTATATTCCATTGAAGCTAAGAAATAAAGCAACCTGTTTATTTTTTAAAAAGATAAACATGGCTGATCTGCACTAATCATAACATTTTGAAGGAAATAAAACAATATTCAACATTTCTAGACTACAAATAAATAATACCCTGTTTTACTTATTCTGTTAACCAAAGAAGAAGTTGGAAATAAGAAAATTGAATGCTTATGGACTTAAAGGTATCAGACATGGCATTTGATTTTTGGAAAATGAAGACATAAATGGAAAATGGCTATGGCAATGAACTTAAGAATGACATTTAAAAGTTTTTACACAAACTTTACATACTTGACAGACTAAAACATTTTTCAAGTCCTTAATTATGAGAACAGCAGCAAAATTTAAGACAATTAAAAATCGGCATTTAAGAATCTGCTGTATTATTATGAATAAATGCAAAACAACTGTATCAGTGAAGCCTGGGAAAATCTCAATTACTATAATATTCGTGCACTGGCTTTACATTTCACTTTCGAATGCGTTCCCTCATCCTGGGTGCAAACTGGGTACCTTCAGATACAACAGCTTGGACGGGGAACGAGGTTACGACACATGGCTGTAGAACCAGTCTCGCTGCGTTACAGTTACAGCATATAAACAACTCTGTCTAATAAAAACAGTAAAACCAGGCTCAAGTGCACACCCTGTGTTACAAACACATCACATGTCAGGATTATAAATCATAGAAATAAAGACAAATAATGGCATGAAGGGCATGATAGTTTATTTTTAAAAATTGTACCACACTGATCATGATGACCAGCATACACATGATAATGGCTTTTCTCTTGGGTTTAACATTGCAGTAGTTTTGCATACTGCAATGTTTCAATAGGACCAAGAACGTTAGAGAATAAAGATCTTAGATGAAAATGAACACTAATAATTCTAGTGTCCTCCCCCATAGAATTAATGTAAATCCCGTATGAATCAGTGGCATTATAATGTTATGTGGTTATGAAGAATGAAATTTCTCTTAGAAGTAGGCAGCATGAATTTATACTTACATAAGTATAACTTATACTTCCTTGTACTTTCATCTTTAGTTTTTATAATTTAAGCTATGTCCACCCTGGCTAAAGTACAATCATACAATATACCTCAGATAATTTCCATGCTACCATTGCACAAGTTTAGTGATTTTACTATTAAAAAAAAAAAATCCAACCACCATCAGAATAAAGAGGCAAATAAAAGTAATTTTTAAATCATTTGAAAAGCATAGTGCTTATTTGTCCAATACAGACTCAAACTTAAATGCTATAGTTATAATTTCCAGACTTCTGCAAAATTAACATTTATATATACATATGGGTTTTGTTTATAGAACTGTATTTTGCAATCAACAAGTTTTAGAGACGACATATTTGGTTACAGTTCCACATATCTGTAGTAAAGACAAAGCCACATAATGTTCATGATGTTAAATCTGGCTCTAAGTAACCTAAGGTACAAAATTTTGACCAAGTATCAAAATGATAATCTGATCTTAAAAATACAACCCATATGAAACTACTTTTTAGAGAGAAAATGTGCTGTTCAGTAATTATTTCAATAACCTTTTCTGAGTATCTGCAAACTGATCCTTTTCTTTAATCTTTGTGACTCACCAATATTTCAAAGTGACCTCTTCACTTCCATGTTACCATTTCAGTACCCAGGGATTTCTGAGGCAGCATAAGTTTGACTTCATAAAAACAGTAGATACTCTAACAGTGACAATTTTTAAATCTGTAAACTCAATAATCACATTAGTTAGCTCAGCAACTATAAAAACATTGAGATTGGGGCACTGTAAGCCAGAATCTCTTTGTGCTTTTTAAATCAAGCTGCTTTTGAATCTTTTTGGTATTTATCAGCCATCTGTATTTCCCTTATAATAATAAAAGAATACATTTAAAATAAATTTTAAGGTTAAATGTCCTGGGGGGGGCTCATCAATACCTTTTTTTTTTAAACATAGTATAAATCAATTATCTTTTTCCTTCAGTATTTGGAATAGCAAAAATTATTTCTGGTCCCTCCTTAGATCAATCAACACCACTTTTCATGACATATTCACACTGAAATTTACAGACATCCCTGAAAAGTTTTTAAGTAAACGAGTGAATCACAGTGGAGTCTCAATCAGTTAACAGTGTAGATCCATTTTTTTCAAAAAACTGAATATTAAAAGAAAATCTTCAACCTAAACACAAAAACAAAAACAAAACCCTCCTAAGAACTAAAGCCAAGTGTGTGTTGTCAATGATTCGATACTTTTATCCCCTGACTGATTTAGACTCCTCCTCCTCATGTTGTAAGACATGTTTGCTGAAATCTTCACGCCAAGCTTTTGGGACGCCTGGGTGAAGAGGCTATGCTACTGTTGCATCTAAGGGAATAGTGGCACCGTTTCTTCCCTAACAGACTTCATATCCAAAGATAAGCAATGAATCTCACTCCCCTGCATTCACCAGCATCTTATCAGGAGATAATACTTGCTGTGCAAATTGATGACAGCTGATCGTCCCACCCCACCGCCCCCCCGACCCCCTACTGCCAATATGAGGTTATCATCAGTTTGTCATTATATGCACTGGCCTTTCACTCTTTCAATCAGAAAAGCTGTGGCTTACTTTGAAAAGGTGGGGAAGGGACGGGGAGAAATGAAAAACCAAGAGTCTAAAGGCACAAGGTCGCATAGCTGCTCTAGTTGGAGTTTGTAAACAGAGAACAGGTTGAATTTAGGTAATCCCAATCTATGAGAGTAAAAAGGCATCCACAGCAGGCTTGTATCCAGCCAGCTTCTTTGAGACCCTTCATGGGTTTTGAGGTCTACAAAGTATGCACTAAAATACCCATACTTCAAAAAGCAATAAGGCAAATAGTATAATCATTATTCCAAAAGTTACAATGGTAGTGTAGGCATACATAGTATAATTTAGTTACAATGTGTGGTACTGTTTCTATTATATAACCATATTAACTGTTTATTTCCTACATAATTATAAATTCAGCTGGGTTTCAGATGAACACAAAACCGTCCTTGTACCACCACTGATAGCTGGCAATAGCTCTTTGACAGCAGTTTTTATTCTGCTGTAGAAATTATCCTTGAACTGAAAAAGTCCACAATCCAACGTCCAGTCATTAAACACTATCATATTTGTGAAGAGCTTCTTCCAACTTCTGGGTAACTTTTTGGAAAAATATTATTTGTTGTTGTAAGAAATGCTGCATCTGTGATTTAAAGTCTCTTACTCGAATTTGATGGAAGTGGTGAATTTCAGCCAAAGTGGCAAAAGAAATAGTGTTACAGCGATCCTGAATGCCGTCAGCCTTCTGCACCTCCATCTTCCCTTCCTCCACATGTCGCCTACTCTCCTTGACTTTGGTAAGAGCTCCTGTAGTTAAAAATAACAATTAATTAAAAACCTATATATCCACATACCCCAAGAACATAACTACATATTAAACAGAATCTTGGGCATTATAAATAGTTGCCCAAACTATTTTCAATACCTTTGAAATTTAAAGTGAGGACCATAATTACTCATTTTAAAAAAAGAAGGAATCTGGTAAAGTTTCTGAAAACACTCCCTTTGTTAAAATTTCTCTTCAAAAACTAGTGTTTGTTACATTGACCAAGAATCTGTAGTATCCCATCTCTTCCAAGTAGAGATGCTATACATAACTGATAATAAACTGCAAGGAAATGTCCTTAAAAAGACACAACAAGAAACTGCAGTTTTCACATGCTCAAAAGGTGTGACATCATTATTTCCACATATATTAAGAGAATTATACTGTTTATAAAAACATCCCATAAAGGATCCAAACCCACTTCCTCAGAAAGTCTCACTAAATAATTAAGACTCTAGAACCAGTCTCTAAAACAAGTTAGTACCAACACAGGTTGTGTTTTGGAATCATGTCACAGTCAGGGAGGGTGCCTGGCAATGTTGCCAGTCTACAATTGGAGGTCACCCTCATGAGGGTTGGCCTAGCCCATTATCTTGTCATCCAGAGTAAACACCTAGCTGAAGTGCTCAGCACACAGAAAGTGCCTGGTGAAGGGGTGAATTGCGAACACATGTCTGATTCTGACTTCACGTTGCATCGGGAGACCCACACCTGGAGTACAAGGGCTTTAATAAGAATTTGCCCCTTTTTTGGGACTATAAGGATCAGTGAGTGTTAACTCTGCCCTAATGATGACTTAGGAATGATGCCAGCGGTTCCATAATCTCATGCCTAGAAGTATCAACAGAGGGTGTTGCAGGGGTGGGGGTGAAGGATTGACCACTCCGGCAGGTGCCATACGAAGGCAGGCACTCCCTTGAAAGCACAGTCATACAAAGACACAAAAGTTTGAGGATGTTTAGGGGTAGGAAATAGGCTATTCCTGAGTTCTTGGGAATGAGTAGTAATAAAGCTCAAATCACTTGAACAAAGCCAGCTTGAGAATTCAGATTTTCCGACTGTGCCTAGCACTCATTACACTAAACCATACTGAAAGGCAAGACAGAACACAGAGACAAACAGCTAGAGTGCCTGGCTTGGCAGTCTGAGAACACAGTACTACTGAGGAGGGAACCAGGAACCTTGAGTAGGAGGAGGTACAGAAACTGAGAGACTTTGTTGCGGAAATGTTGTTTTGCCCAATAGTGAAATATACAAGGGAAGATGCCCTATTTCTAAATTTCTTCAAATCTCCTACAGAATAATATAATATTAAACAAAACCCTTAAATGTAAAGCAGTATGCTTTTTTGGCATAGTTCAAAGACCTGAGAAATGAAAAAGCACCAACAGCAAATTTCATCCATATATATGTACGTGTAGGTGTGCACATATGTACACATTTATTTTCATTGATTTATTCTAAATGAGACCTTTAAGTGAAAAGCAGCAAAGTCCTGAAACAAGAACACATGTACTGCAGGTGCACAGAGCACACATGCCCCACCCACACCACTTCCACCTAACCCATGGCAGAGAAATGCACTCTGCTAGACAGAGGAAGACCCCTGTCCCAGTTCTACTAAAAAGCCATCACTCTGAAAATAGGGCCCTTTAAACATTTCTACTGTGGCTGACAGTATCAGCAAAGCACTAACATTTGCCTGCTTGAAGAGAAAGACATCTCCCCAACATAAAAAATTAATAATAATTTATTGCAAAACATTTATCTTTGTTATATTTGTACAGGCTTCACAATTCATATACAGAAATTGAAGTTGAAAAGACCAGGAGGGCCGGGCGCGGTGGCTCACGCCTATAATCCTAAGACTTTGGGAAGCTGAGGTGGGTGGATCACCTGAGGTCAGGAGATCGAGACCAGCCTGGCCAATATGGTGAAACCCTGTCTCTACTAAAAATACAAAAATTAGCCGGGCGTGGTGGCGGGCACCTGTAATCCCAGCTACTCGGGAGGTTGGGGCAGGAGAATCGCTTGAAGCTGGAAGGCAGAGGTTGCATTGTGCCGAGATTGCGCCACCGTACTCCAGCCTGGGCAACAAGAGCGAAACTCTGTCTCAAAAAAAGAGAGAGAGAAAAAAAAGAAAAGACCAGGAAAGTGTAACAGGTAAAACTAAAGGAAAAAAAAATTCAGAAAGACTGAGAATGTGTAGTGATAAAATACATGTTTTATAATGATAAAGAGAATAGGAAATTAAAAGAGAAAAATCTCAAGTGATTTGACTATATTTTCATCTGATTTCAATCCAAGGTACTGGAGGAAGCCACAGTCCCATGTTCAAATGCTAAGGACCAGTACGCAGGATCCTTCCCTGCTCAGATCCTGACCTGTCTTAACAGTTGTTGCCTGCATTGGTAATATTCTGCAAGTATTACTTGCTCTAATTACTAGAGCCCAGCTTTTCATCATAGAGAACAGAGTCCAGTATAGAGAAGCTCTGAAACCTGGCCTTGAATTGGGTGAATGTCAACTAAGTTGCAGCTTGTCAAACTCCAAATTAGTTCACCATATTTTGACAAACTGCACTGTGTTATATAGAATTACAGATGTGCATCCGTAACAACCAATTTAAAAATCAACAAGTCCAGGGCTTGCCACGGTGGCTTATGCCTAAAATCCCGGCAATTTGGGAGGCTGAGGCAGGGGGATGGGTTGAGGTCAGGAGTTTGAGACCAGCCTGGGCAACATGGTGAAACCCCATCCCTATGAAAAATACAAAAAATTAGCCAGTCATGGCAGTGCACGTCTATAGTCTCAGCTACTCAGGAGGCTGAGGAGGGAGGATCATCTGAGTCCAGGAGGTTGAGGCTGCAATGAGCTGTGATCACAGCACTGCACCTCCAGCCTGCTGGGTGACAGAGTAAAACCCTATCTCAAAGAAGAAAAAAAAAAAAGAACAAGTCTAAAGTTTTTACAACTTATTAAATCAGCATACATTTTCCAAAGTCTCAGATACAGCAATAAGTATTAACATCTCTTTGAGGCCCCAGGATCTGCCAGCATGTAATATCTTCAAGCTTCCTAAGCATACATACTAGAGGAGCCAAGAAGAATTTGGGACTCATTTTTAGCCAGGTGTGGTGGTGGGCGCCTGTAATCCCAAGTACCCGGGAGGCTGAGGCAGGAGAATCACTTGAACCCGGGAGGTGGAGGTTGCAGTGAGCCGAAATCGCACCATTGCACTCCAGCCCGGGCAACAAGAGCGAAACTCCATCTCAAAAAAACAAAACAAAACAAAACAAAACAAAACAAACAAAAAACAAGAAAACAACAAAACAAAACAAAAAAACCCAAAGACTCATTTTTTTCCCAAGTATGAATTTATTAAGTGAATAATACAAAATGTTGCTATTTTTAAAAGTCCCCAAAAGGTTGGGCTCCAGGGTGAGAATTTTAATGTGAACATTTATGGAAAGGCTGGCATGTATAGAGCACACTGATAGAACAGGGAGATTCAAACAGGAGACACACCGCAAAGCACCGTCAGGGCAGGCACACTACCCTGACGCAAAGTGAAATAGGTCCATGAAGCACAATTCTGCATGGGAGTTGAATATGGCTTTCTCCAAGATAACATGTGACCAATGTGACAACGGAAAATGCTCAGAGGGCCTGCTACATGCCCAGCACTGCACTATAGATGGTGGCAGGGTGGAGGGCAGGGAATAGAATATCTGAACAGTAAATGGTAGCTGCTAGAAATAGTAATAACATATGCTAGGCACTTTCCATCTACTGTTTCTAATCTTCACTACAACTTTACAACGGACATTACTCCTAGTTTTACTACAAGGAAATTGAGGAAGTTACTCAACATCTTTGAGCCTGACAGTCATCCAGGTAACCCAGCAGGAGGCTGAGATGGGATCTGAATGCATAACTGATTTCAAAGCAAGCACTACAACTATTAAGAAGAGAAACTGTTAGCCAGGTGTGGTGACGCACACCTGTACTCCCAGCTACTCAGGAGGCTGAGGCGGGAGAGTCCAGGAATTCCAGGCTGCAATGAGCTATGATCGCACCACTGCACTCCAGCCTGCGTAATAAAGTGAGACCCTGTCTAAAAAATTAAAAAATAAAAACTATATAAAATGGTAAATGAAGGTATTAAATAGCATACTTTAAATGTACAAATTTAAAGAGTAAGGAGAGCTACGTGTAATCAAGGAAGATTATGTCTCCATAAAATTGTACCCACAAATGTAGAACAAGTTTAAAAAACAAAAATAACTTCCTTTAACTGAAATGTAACTAAATTGATTTTTTCCCAGATCCACCTTCAAAAGAAAGTTAAAAGATGATTAGCAATAAAACAAGTTGATAGTAATATACTTAAAACAAATTAAAAATCGAGAGTTCCTGATTATATCCTGAATTGAAGCGAATGGCTGTTAATGTTCAGAATGGCAATGCCAAGGGTCTTCCAACATCTGAAGCCAAATAAAAAAAGTTGACTCTTATAAAATACTTTGCAAAGTTTTAAAATATATACATCTTTTCCCAAGAAAGTAATTTGTTTTTTAAAAAATTCATCTCACAACTTTCCAATTAGTTTTTTCTGTACACCTTTTAACAAACAGTAAAGGTATCAGTGCTTTCCTCCCTATGAAAACGGTAAGCTAATTATGGAAGTCAATTGACTAGTTCTGACTAGAAGTAAACAGAAAAAAAAATATGACATCTTTTAAACAGCTCAAGTGATCCACAGACAGACAGCATGAGTGTTTAACACTTGGGGACTAACACGCAGAACCACTTTCTGGGGTTCCCAGGAAGCTTCCCTCTACCCACCTCTGCCCACTGAGCTCCTAAGCTCTGAGTTCACTCGAAAAGAAAGTGGAAACATATTTTTCCAATAGAAACAATATTACAAGTGTTGGCTAGATGTGAGTGAAATAGTATTATTATTAGAAGTAGAATCTGGGTTTTGTTACAAATGATTGGGTTCTTACAGTTGATCTGACACTGCTCAAACTGGGAATTATGTGTACATATTTTCAGGCTTCACAATTATCTTCATATTCAAAATTTTAAATATCACAAGAAAGGCAGAGAGCAAAATTTTCAGCTCTAGCATGTTGGAAGCGGAAACTACTGGAGCAGAGTTAGATCATCATAGACTTGCTACTTCTAGGATAGCTTTAGAAATTAAGTAATTTGTAGCTGCCTAAGAAACAACTGCAGAGGTACAATACAACCAGCTGCAGAGCTGTAACAAAGTATGACAGCATTTTAAAGCATTCTCACGGCTGGGCTGTACTGCATTGTTTTTTAACCAAACCCGAGGAGTGTAAATGAAAACTAAAAATGCTGCCCAGAATCTAAATAACACAAGGACTACACATTTTTATGATGGAATCAATATGAAAACAGGCAATAGCATCGAAAGCTCTGCTTTTTAAGTGGCTAATTTAGGAGGAACATGCCCCCTTGCCAGCCCCCTCCCCTCATAAACATCATATTGCCACCACTCTGCTTTCAAAACAGAAGAGGGAAATGAAAGAATGGGGGAGCAATTATATAATGAAGTTTAAGGTCAAAAACATCACTGTTAGAACAAACAAAAGATCCCACAGTACTCATAGTTAGGGGAACAGCTTTAAGATGAAAGAAAATAATAAACAGGTATAATCAGAGGGAAAAACATTTTCCAACGAAAATGTCACTGTAAACTGAAACTGCTTCATTAGTTAGCTGCATCTGGAATAGCATGAGCATATTACGATTTTATTATGAAAAGAAAGTGCAGGTGCACATTAAATAGAGATTAAAAAAGCGGCTGACAATACAGACCAGTGTGAATATACTCTTTAAAAAACCTAACAATTAAGTAGTACCGTTTCCAATTCAGAAGAAAACACTATTCATACATGAAGTAGTGCAGCCTCTCCAAGTTACACAACTGAAAAGAAATTTTCTTCTCTCTCTCTCTCTTTATTTAATTTAAACTGTAGAGACAAGGTTTCACCATGTTGTCCAGGCCGGTCTCCAACTCCTGAGCTCAAGTGATCCGCCCGCCTCAGCCTCCCAAACTGCTGGGATTATAAGCATAAGCTGCAGCGCCCAGCCTGAAAAATACATCTCAAAAGAAGACATTTATGCAGCTGACAGACACATGAAGAAATGCTCATCATCACTGACCATCAGAGAAATGCAAATCAAAACCACAATGAGATATCATCTCACACCAGTTAGAATGGCAATCATTAGAAAATCAGGAAACAACAGGTGCTGGAGAGGATGTGGAGAAACAGGAACACTTTCACACTGTTGGTAGGACTGTAAACTAGTTCAACTATTGTGGAAGACAGTGTGGCAATTCCTCAAGGATCTAGAACTAGAAATACCATTTGACCCAGCCATCCCATTACTGGGTATATATCCAAAGGATTATAAATCATGCTACTATAAAGACACATACACACGTATGTTTATTGCGGCACTGTTCACAACAGCAAAGACTTGGAACCAACCCAAATGACCATCAATGATAGACTGGATTAAGAAAATGTGGCACATATACACCATGGAATACTATGCAGCCATAAAAAATGATGAGTTCATGTCCTTTGTAGGGACACGGATGAAGCTAGAAACCATCATTCTGAGCAAACTACTGCAAGGACAGAAAACCAAACACTGCGTGTTCTCACTCATAGGTGGAACTGAACAATGAGAACACTTGGACACAGGAAGGGGAACATCACACACCAGGGCCTGTCGTGGGGTTGGGGGAGGGGGGAGGGATAGCATTAGGAGATATACCTAATGTAAATGACTAGTTAATGGGTGCAGCACACCAACATGGCGCATGTATACATATGTAACAAACCTGCACGCTGTGCACATGTACCCTAGAACTCAAAGTATAATTTAAAAAAATGAATTTGAAGTACAGGAAAAATAATTATTTAAAGTGAGGCAATCGATTTCAACCACATCCCAATACAGTGATACCGAACAGGCAAAAGGAGCCCAGAGTGCCCCCTAGGCTGAGCCTCCAACACACTGCAGCTATTTCTTCTTCAGGGGATCTCTGTGAAGGAGGCAGGAAGGATCCTAGAGTAAGCTCTAGGTTTACCTGTTGAGAGTGAAGTTTTGGTTGAGAGTTCAACTTAATTACTGAATTAGTTTGGTGGATTACTCGAATTCTTCCACAGGACAGAAAGTGCACTCAGGAACTAATAACCCTGAGGTCTAATTCCTAAATGAGAGGCAGGAGCCCAAGGGCACCTTCCCACACTCCAGTCCTGGAGATGCCCTCTGGGGAAGGCAAGGCAGAGCTACCTCCCAGGTAAGAAGGGCAGAGCTGGCTCTCAAATTTTTTTTTTTAATAAAGCTAAAAAGGTCTTAGAAGAGTTTTTATACAAGTCTCTCCATTCTACAAACAAGAGGGTGAGCTACTTGTTCAAAGTCCCACAGCTAATTCATGGCAAAGACCCCACCTCCACATGCCTGCCAGCCCTGGCACGTCCCATTCTCCCTTCCAAGCAGGGCATCCTCATTCAGGAGACCTATTACCCTCTTTGTGGGCACAGATTGAGTGGATTAGTGTATTGAGGCCTGAGATGGAGACTTGACCCTACTACATTGTTGAAAAGGGTCCTTTCCTTTCTATGTTTTGAGAGTTAAAAGGAAAATTAAACCAATATTTTTACTTTGCTTTAGGATTTGTTGTTAACAAAACCTCCTAGATTCCCACGCTGATTCTGTACCTGGAAAATTCCCAACAGGGCTCATTTTCATATCAGTGCAATTTCCCAAGCTCAGAGAAAGGTACTTTGCCCCACTTCTCCATCACCAGTCCTAGCTCCAGAGAAATCGAATGTCCTAAATTCACTTCTATCCCCTCCTACCTTTTTTCTTTGTATCTAACCAATGTAAGCCATCTCGCAGTTCTAAAGGATGCTCAGGCTGAAAAGACCAAAGCAAGAAATAACTATGTCTTTGTTTATAATACATATATTCTCAATTTTAGAGGAATTATGTTACTCATGTTTGCAATGAATATAAAACAATGAAAACAAAAGAATTTAATCATGTGACAAGGTTCATTAATATTACCTTAAAAGGCTCAAATTTTTAAAAATCATTTATAAATTATGAATTAGAAATCAGCACCATTTTCAAAAGCATCACAGTATTTACACAGCATATCATTAAACTATTTCCATCAGTAAAAGCTAACACGATTTCAATGCCAACTTTTTTCTAGAATGACAGTATGACAGTAGTGAATCTCTCTAGTCATGTAGCCCATGAGCACATATTAAGAACACACTGCAAGCTGAAACTCAACCAGCACACTAGCAGATGCACTTGCACTGCACTAAACTTCTCTGTTCCATGTTCCTCTGCTTCTCATTTGCAGGGAGAACAACTTTCCTGGAAATTTCTGACCCATCAAAGTGAGACAGAGGGAAAAAAAAACAAAACAAAAAAGCAAATCCTCATACACTGTACTGCCTCAGGCATTTTAACCAGAACTTTCCTGGAAACTTCTGACCCATCAAAGTGAGACAGGGGGAAAAAAAAAGAAAGAAAGAAAAAAAAGCCCTCATACACTGTACTGCCTCAGCCATTTTAACCAGGCAAGGCCCTGCCCTCCCTTTAAAGAAGCTGTCTGGCCTCCTTACCGTTTTCCCTCTTTCTGCCTGACCCCAAACTCAGGTCCCCACAGGGCTTGCCATGGCTCCAAGAGCTCCCAGTCCAACCCCATCCAGTCCTTGTACCTGAACTTTGCCTTCCTTTCCTCAATCCAATCTCTTATTCTTAGTATGTTTTGTCTCTTCTAAGACTAATTATACAAAAGGCCCAGTCACTAAGCAACAGGAATCCAAAGGCTACATTTTCTCCCTTAAAAAAAAAAAAAGAAAAAAGAAAGCACCTTATTTAATTTTGAAATCATGAATGTGCCAAAAACATTAACTCGATTTCTGTCTTCCAGGGGCCCTTCCCCAGGAAACAGAAGCCATGGTGTACGGGAAAGAACAGGAGACAGGCTGAAGGGCAACAGGGACAGCTGCTTAGAAGTCGCTCAAGACTGGACTCGGCCTGTTTTTCTTCATTCCCTGGCACACGTAACATGCTGAAAGAAAATGCTAATTTGGTCAACGTGGCCTATTGGGTTCTTATCCTCTCATTGCTGGGATCCACACCCTGGCCTTCCCTACTAACTCCCCATTAACTTCTTCCCCTCCCCTTTCCTTCCTCCCTGTTGGTCTCCACCTACTTGTTGATTACCCTTCCCCCTCTCTGCTCTAATATTTACTTTTTCATATTGTTTTGAGCAAAATGTCTCAAAAAGCAAAGGCCAGCATCCACTTAAAATAGAGAACTAGGGCAGCCGTCCAGCCACTTGATCATCACAGAGAAGCGCCTGCACTGTGCACACCTGTGCTCTGCACTTCGCATGTCTCATTTTCTTCTCTTTAACCCTGAAATAAAAGTAATCATTGCCACCATTTTCAGAGGCAGAAAGTGAAACTCAGAGAAACTAAATAGTTTTACTCAGTGTCCAGCTGCATGTGAACCTGGGTCTGCCCAACTCAGGCAATTCCCTTGTATGTGGCCCAAGGGGGGATGCCCTACCCATGGCGATCGCAAAGCCCCATAGATCGGCCTCAAAGCACAGCACACTACACCAGTACCCAACGCCTCCTAGGAGCCTATGCCACCAACATAGGGATGAGCAACCCACAAACCACCTCCAGACCCTAAATACTATTCCTGCATGGATTCATACTAAGTGGGTTCAGGTTTAGACCACATTAATAAACCCTGGAGAGTACAAAATTAATACTGAACTCAAGTCAGGGAAAGCAATTTTCTGAATGGACTAATGAAGGTCCCTAAAGCTAATAACTATCAAAATTCAAAGGTAATTTAAAATTCACTTTTTAATTCATAAATATAATAAATGACAAAGAGAACTTTTGAACCATTTTGAAAAGGAGGGAAGAGGATCAAGACAAGCATAGTCAATTGCAAAAAGAAAAAAACCTGGTCACTTGATGGAAAAAAAATCACTTAAAGAATTCAGGCCTCTAAGCTTGATTTCATCCTGAAAATATCATTAGTCTGTTTCAGGTAAAAGCATTGTTATAATATTCTAATTAAGTAGTTCTTATAGCTTCATTCAGCAATCACCTAATGTCTAAAGGCAGAATGACATTCAGTTTGAATACAAATATTCACTTGCGTATAAATACCTTAAAAGATGATTATTTTAGTTACTATGCATATATAGTCATACAGTTTATCTCATTCCAAAAATGAAGAGAGAAATCACATGATTGTACCTCTTGTGGTTTATTTGGTAAAACTGTTTCTTGCTGCTAATTTTATATACATAAAGGTTCTTGTGTTCCAGCCCATAATGAATATTAAACGTGATAAAATTACTAGGGTGATAGTTTCAGGAGAATTCTGAAAACACAGTGTCTTTATTTGAGAAGTGTTTTTGGGTATGGTGGCAATGTTGATTTGCCTGTAGCCAAGCAAATATAGATGAAGACTTTAAAATTTGAGAGTAAGAAAGAAAACCATGTATTGTTTCTTTTCTTAAAGATCTGATACCCATAGACTCTTAATAAAATAAGGTAGACATACTATCCTTGATAATGCTGACCATACAATGAAACTTTTAAAAAACTGACTTTGTAAAGTAAAACCCATATAATGGTTCAAATTCAGAGAACACAAATAGGGGCCTCAGGTCTGCAGTGCCCAGTTCTTTAATTACCTGAGGCATGTGCACGCATACTGGTCTCTACAAAAAAAAAAAAAAAAAAAAAAAGCAACAATAGATATGTTTGCAAGCTGCCAACACTTTCGACACGTGACATACAACAAGCATATCCGTACCAAAGAGTGAACTTGGGAAAGTACCTTTAATGAAAGGTAAAACCTTATTTTCTTTTTTTCTAGAAAGATAAAGGGAGACCCAAGCCAAAATAAATCTAAATAGAAGCTGCTAAAATAAATCTAAACAGAAGTCCCTCTAGATGGGGCCAGGAAGAGAGTAAAGTGGCCCCTGCTCTTTACGAGAGAAGCCAAGGCAAGGCAAGATAGGGCACACACGCAGAGCCAGGGCACTTATGGGACCCTATCTGAGTGCACTGTGGTTCATGCTGGAGTTAGCAGAATATCTGCAAATAATGCATTTCTCGTTTTCAAGTAATTTTCCAGTTTTTGTCTGAAATTGTAAACTCCATTGTCCCAATTGCCATGTATGCCATGGTGGTACCGACTGGTGAGCAGCACAAGCACTCTTCGTTATCCTGAGTGCTGCTTCACATCCCTTCACGATCACGAGGCTGTGGAGATAATTCCTAACTCAGCTGTTTCAAATGTAAGGACATGCCTCACTCCTGTGGTTTTCCCGCTGCCTCGCACTGGCAGGGCCCAGGTGTCCGGTGGCTGTGAGTCTTTACTCTGACCACATCCGGACATCCTTGTATGAAATCATAAATAACCAACTAAAGACAGAACAAAGCATCTAAAATTGTATCAAGTTTTAAAATATACGTGAAATACAAATCATAAAACGTGAAAATTTACAGATTATCCACACTAACATCTATCAGCATTTAGTTAAAAATGTCTTGCTGTAGACAACACGTGGCTTTGATGAAAATCGCAAATGTCAACCTAACTAAACACAATAAAAACACAATAAAAGAAAAAGGATTTTCTAAGACTTCCTTCAGCCCCATTCCTTGTCTTTCCTTTTAGTCCTGCTCCTCTTCGCAGTCTGCCTACCTCTTCTATCACTGGCTTCACTACTTTCTACCACCCAAACTTAAAACCTCTAAGGTAACACTAGATTCCTCAGGAGAGCCAGCGCCTCACCAGGTTCTGACATGATACCTGGCAGGTGTCTCGAGTTCACCTGTTCCTTTCCAAAGCCAACTCTTCCCCTGGAGTACTCTAAGAGCCTCCTCATCTCTGCCCAACCAACAGGAGTAACTTCCAAAAGCCCTGCCTCAGGGAGCCAGGGTGCACCAGTGAAGGATGCTTCCAGGAACTCGCAGTTTAAATTTCTGTGGTTTGGACGGGCAGGGTGACTCACACCTGTAATTCCAGCACTTTGGGAGGCCGAGACGGGTAGATCACCTGAGGTCAGGAGTTTGAGACAAGCCTGGCCAACATGATGAAACCTCGTCTCTACTAAAAATACAAAAAATTAGCTGGGTGTGGTGGCAGGCACCTATAATCCCAGCTACTCAGGAGGCCGAGGCAGAAGAATCGCTTGAACCCAGGAGGTGGAGGTTATGGTGAGCCGAGATCACGCCACTGCACTCCAGCCTGGGCAACAAGGGCGAAACTGTCTCAAAAAAAAAAAAAAAAAAAATTCTGTGGTTCAGCTCCTGTCTGCAAAATGGGTATAAGAAGAATATTTACCTCAGCTTTTTTGAGGTAAATACTTTTTTAAGCTCCTATGAAGCTTAAATAGATATAATGAATATAAAACACAAAGCACCATGCCTGGCACTCAGGAAGTCTTCAAAACATGATAGCTACTTTGATTATGACTAAACGTCACTCTTTGGTTTGAAACCTTTAGTGGCTGCTGACTGCCTGTAGAATAAGTCAATTTTCTAACAAGCATGTTATATATTGTAGCGTAAGAAATACCAGTCTCAACTTAAGGCAAATAATGCACTCAAATCCTAGCTCTCCTCATTAGCTCTGTGAGCCTGGAAATCACTTAACTTCCCTGAGCCTCAGTTTTCACAGCCACCAAATGAGATGACACCACTTTGGGGGAGTTAAAAACTGCGCTGTGTTCAATAGTGTCCCCCTAAAATCTACATGGAACCTTTGACTGTGACCTTTTTTGGAAACAGGGTCTCTGAATATGTAATTAGTTAAGGTAAGGTCATTCTAGGTTAGGGTGGGCCCTAAATCTAGGACAACGGGTGTCCTTAAGAGAAGACACAGAGACAGACACACAGGGAGAATGCCACGTGAGGAGGGAGGCACGGACTGAGGTGATACAGCTGCAGAGCAAAGAAAACCAAAGGCTGCTGGCAACCACCAGAAGTTGGAGAGGCAAGGGAGGGGTCTCTCCTAGAGCCTCTGAAGGGAGCATGGCACTGCCACACTGTCCTTCCAGACTTCTCGTCTCTAGAACTCTAAGAGAATCCATTTCTGTTGTTGTAAGTCACCTAGTTTGTAGGAATTTGTTACAGCAGCCACAGGAAACTAATACAATAGCTGATAATTAATGCTGAAAAATATTTTTCAGCATTATCAGCTATTGTATTAATAACATAGTTACTCCATGTTACACACGAGGAAACAGAGGTTAAGAAGTGTGTGGCCCAAGATTACATAGTGAAGCTGGCAGGAACTCAAACCCATCTGGTTTTAGCCCATGCCAACAACCACACTGCTGTCATACCCACTCCTGCATAGAATTAAGACAATGTATCACTTCTGAATTTTCTAGTGGAAAAAAAAAAAAGGACATATATAAAATGCTTGGAATACTGCCTATCACGTAGTAAGTACTCAATAAAGAGTAGCCACACCCACTCCCCTAACCTGCTTGTCATCCAAGTCAAGGGTCAGCAAACATTTTCTTTAAGGGCCAGACAGTAAGCATTTTAGGCTTTGCAGGTCAAGAGGGAAAATTGAGGTTATTATGTAGGGACTTATACAACCATTAAACACAGAATCATTTAAAAATACAAAAACCATTCTTAGCTCAAGCACTGTAACAAACAGGCGCCTGGGTGAATCTGGCCCGTGGGCTGTAGTCTGCAGACCCCGCTCCAGGCCATCTCCAGGCATCTCTATTGGTGACCCAGAGACTCTAATCTGCAGGCCATTTTGTACTTCTCCCTATCCCTTACCCCACTCTGCAGGCAAGCAGCCCCTTCTGTGTTCTCCTCCCACCGCCACGGACACTGCCCCCAATAAGATGTTATCACGTCTTGTCTGAATTACTGAATTACTCTCCATTTCACTTAACCCCCAACCATGTTCTACACCTGCCACCAGGACCTGTCCATCTTAAGTGCAGGCCTGACCATGTCAGCACCCCATTTGATCTTCCGTGTTTCCACTATCACCTCCAACAGCAGCTGTAAACCCAGCAGCACATCAAAAGCATGTGAGGAGCTTTTCAAAGAACACCAATGTCTAGGCAGCATAGACATTCTGATTCACATCCAGGGTGGGGCCCCATTTTCTGCTGTATCCCCTCAGTGGCTGGTTCTGAGAGGCAGCCAAGACGGATCCCATATGGTTCGGCCCAGAATGCCCTTCCCCGACTCTGCCGGCTTGGCAAACTTCCACTTGTTTTCAAAACTCTTCTTAGACTGAGACTGGCAGAAGCCACCTCTGAACCTTCCTATCCACTGCCCAAAATTACTCCTCCTTCTGTCCTACTTCACATCATGGTGCATGTCCACGACTGTGTGTCACACGGTACAGTGACAGCTCCTCACTTCAGTTCCCTTCACTGACCTGAGCACTGGGTACCTTGCTTATCAATTACAGTATGCTTATCAAACCTATCCTAAAGCATTTCAAGATCAGGAGTGCGCTTTCCACCTACCCTCCTCCAAAAGTCACACTGTGACCATGTTTCAAAGGGGGAATTCAAATGCTGGCCACTCAAGCCTCTAACACAAACTGACAATTCCTCTCTATCCCCTGGACTCCCATGCACTGTCTTATTCGCAGTACTAAGTTAAATCTACCTTTTATTTCAGTCCTCTGTGCACACATTCTGCCTCTCTCAAGGAACTGAGTGGGCCTTCCATGAGGGCAAGTACCTACTGCTCTACACATGAGCTCAGTGCTCCGTGTGTATCCAAGTCAAGCAACAAGGTGAATGTATTCTCTGGATCTTGTGCTCTGAATTAAGCAAACGAGACCCCAGTAAAAATGTTATAACTAAAACTTACTAATGAGGAAAATGTGTGTGTGTGTGTGTGTGTGCGTGCGTGTATGCATGCGTAAGTTTAAACACCAAGAATCAATATAAAGTGAAATCATGAGGTATACAATATTAATTCTCTGGCACTTTAAGCATTTTCAAACTTCCCCTCCCCTCCCCAATGAATTATGGAAAGTCATTTCATAAACACGTAACTCTAAGACTTTTAAATCACTCACATGTTAATGACTTCATCCATAAAATACATCTAGATTCTATCTTTATTTCCTGTACGCTTTAGACTGTTATCCATCATCATATAAATGGAAAAACAAAAACATCTTATAAATCTATTTCAAGATCAACCAAGTAGCTACTGAGTGCCTACTTCATTAATTCAGCAAGCATTCATTAAGTACTTGCTATGCATGTATAAAACAGTAGTTAACAGCTATACAACACAGGAACATAAAAGCATAACCCACACACTAACAATTATTCACAAAAGGACTACAATCCAAGGGGGATACTCCAAGGAAGGGGACTAGACCTGAAGCTAGAAAGTGCTTGTGTTGGGGTGGGGAGACATGGAGCAGAATGCATGAGCCTGATCTACCTAAAAGGAGAAAACTCAAGTCCTGATTGCTGCTCCCCACCCCTGTTCTGACAATTCTTATTGTAGGCCAGGCCAAAATTGCAGTCACCCTTGATGACTCCTCTTTCTCTTGCATGTCACATCCTTCACAATCCCATCCCTCAGGAAAACCTGTTGATTCTACCTCCAAAATATAGCTGGAGGGGGACACCCCCCCGGCTCCCCGACCACCACCTCTGTTGTCTCCACTCTGGTCCAGGCCACCAGCATCTCTCACCCGGATTACTGGAGTATTTCCTACTAGCTCCCTGCTTCCATCCACCTTTGACTGCCGCACGCCATTTTATTCTCATTGCTCTGGACTAAGTCTGTTAATATGTCCAGTTGGATGTCATACCTTGGCTCAAAATCCTGTAATTGCTTCCATCTGACTCAGGCTTTCATTCCAAGTCCTAACAGTGACCTGCAAAGCCTTACAAATCTGACTTTCCATGACCTCATCTCCTAGGATCCTCTTAACTTCAACCACCTGGCCTTGCTGTTCCTCAACCTGCCTGGCACATGTCCACCCCAGGGCCTTACTTTAGCTAAACCCTCTGCCTGAAAAGCTCTCCCGAGATACCTGCTTGGACGACTCTCCTGACTCCACAGTGATTCAGGTCTCTGCTTAAATCTCACTTTCTCAATGAGACCTACTTTGAGCACTCTTACTAGTACTTCATCCTGCCTCCCATGCCCTCTTTCCCTGCTCTACTGTTTTCTCCTAGCACATACCAAACTCCAACATACATCAAAACTTACCTCCTGTGTTTGTTTTTCATTGAGTGTCTCCACCCTGCTAGACTGCAAGCTCCACAAGGGTGGGGATCTTTGTTTTGGCTGCTGATGCAACACTAGCATCTTGAATAGTGCCTGGACGATGATGGGTACATACGTATTTGTTGAATAAAATCTAGTTTATCTTTTAGAAGGTCCTATGAATAAATCTAATGATTTTATCTCCCCTTCCTTCACTGTCCCCTTACCTGCTAAATAACAATTTATTTAGCAGAAGAGGAAAGTCAAATCACAGTGACAGTTAAGTCATAAGAAAAGGTACAGAAATGACAAGTGAACTAAAACTCATTCAAATTAAAGTTTAATCAAGCTATAAGATCAATATCAGAGGCTGGGCACAGTGGCTCACACCTGTAATCCCAGCACTTTGGAAGGCCAAGGTGGGTAGATTGCTTGAGGTCAGGAGTTCAAGACCAGCCTGGCCAATATAGTGAAACCCCGTCTCTACTAAAAAAAATTAAAAAGTTAGCCAAGCATGGTGGCACATGCCTGTAATCCCAGTTACTCGGGCGGCTGAGGCAGGAGAATCATTTGAACTTGCGAGGCAGAGGTTGCAGTGAGCCGAGATCGCATCACTGCACTGCAGCCTAGGTGACAGAGCAAGACTCCATCTTAAAAAAACTGTCATAATTTATCTCTTTGGTAGTCCTATTAATTTGGGTCAGAGAGAAGTCGCTTCAGCTGTCTACCATACCACAGCTTCCGAACACCCGGGAACCCTCACCAGGCAGCAGCAGGCCGGGTATTGATCACTTTTACATTTGAAGTTCCTAGTGAGGTAAGCCTGCAATGCATGTTTGCTGATCTGAACTAAACGTGCATAAATGTTCTTTCACATCAACTGATAAGGGCTTTTCATGCTCCCATAAAACAGTCACATAAGCAGACAGAGAACACTGTTAAAATCAGCCTGAAACAATGTCTAAAAGTTTCCTGGATACTTAAGACTACTCTTATTTTTTTAAAAAAGTCAACTAACAAAATGGTACCTAGGAAATAATGAACCTCACTTTTACAGATGAGGAAACTGAAGCTCAGAAACATTAAGTGATTTGCACCAGAACACGTGATTTGGGTTAGAGGGGAGCCAGCAGGAGACAGTTTACATACACTCTTCAATGTGAACAACAACAAACAATTGACTCCAAACAACATCTACATTTATCCCAGTTACCATTACTTCCGGTGTGCAATACAGGGCAAACTGATTAAAGCAGATATTTAATTGCTAGACTGAAGACTCCTTGAGCTTTTGTACTTTTGCCTACAATTCGGGTGGCAATAGGTTGCCAGGAGGGATGATAAGATTACTGGAATTGTCCTTCAAAGGAGAGTGCCCTTAATATTTTTTTTTTCTTTTCTTTTTCTTTTTTTTTTAAAGAGACAAGGTCTCACTGTGTTGCTCTGGCTGGATTTGAACTCCTGGGCTCAAGTGATTCTCCTCCCACAGCCTCTCAAGTAGCTGGTATTAAAGGCGTGTGCCACCATGCCTGGTTGTCATCTCCTTTTAAATTCACCCATCTATTTTTCAAAAATAAACATTTAGTGACTAGCTATTATGAACTATAACATTTAATTCTCATGCTGACCTTGTGAGGAAGTGCCCCCACTTGGCCAAAGATAACTGAGTGTTACGCAGGTTAAAATAGCTTGTCCAAAACTCCTCCATGCCCACACACTGGCCCTCCAGAGCCCATGCTGGTCCCGACAGGCCAGCTCCCACTGCGATAAGGCTCTGCACCCACGGCTTCTTGGCTTGGCATGCTGCCCCTTCACTGGCACAGCTTCCTCAGCAGACCCAGCCCAGTCCCACCCCTTGGTGCAACTCCTGGGGCAGACTGGCCCATCCACCAGGCTCTCAGAATCCTGGCACAAGGAACTGCCGAGGCTGGCTGATCTGTCTCTATAGCTAGTCAAATAACTCACTGAAGACCAGAGGCCTACCCAGCCCTCCTGCAGACACCGGCAGAGCGGCCAGATTCTAGTCTGTGTTGTATAAATAGGAGATATGATACACGTCTGCCTTCCGGATATAATCTTGTCAAACAGAGCTCAGCATTACTCTGCCACTTTATAATCCTTTAGTTAATGATACAGAGCTTCAAAAATATATGGCAAATTAAATCTAACTTGATATTTAAACTTTGATTTAAAAATACATGGGGCAATACAATAATAGTTTTTATTCAGCCCAAAGAGAAGGAACATATTAAATAGTCCAAGGGAAGTGTATGTAAGTGAATCACAGAACTTCTCACTTGTTTGGGTTCTGGCATCATGCTTAGAAGTCCTAAGATGGCCAGACAGGACAACATTTCTGAACAAGGAAACCTCATAGGCTCCCTGAGTTACTGGGAGGAGGGTGGGAGTGCAGGTCCTCTGCCTCCCTTCAGTCCCACTGTGGTCGGCGTGACTCTGAAGGCTATGTGGCTCAAAAAAGAAGTCTGAGAAACCCCTGACGGGGTGGTATGAGCGGTGCCCACACCCAGTTTCGTGCCCAAGACTGTCCTTGGGCAGTCACATTTATATTTTAACCAAGGAACTGAGTCATGTATTTCGAAAGCACCAACAGTCACCTTATTTTCACTAAGAAAACACAAACTGGGGCAAAGGGTAAGCCCCAGACCTGTTCTCTTTTTTTTTAGAGACATAAGGTCTTTTTAGAGAACAGCTGGGGGTAAATGCAGGGGAGAGGAGAAATGGGTTCAACTAAAGATGGAGTGAAAACAAAAAGAATGAACAGCCTCAATTTCTAGCCCGGAGGTTTCAAAAATAAGGATGAATTTGCAAACAGCCCCAACTTCTTAGAGCTTTTCTCTGTATTCCTGGCACCACCCTTTCGGGGCTATTTTTAGCTACAGGAGAATGGGGAGCAGACAGGGAAGGGTCTCCGTGTGGCCCAGCCTTACCTTGTGTGCCCTGCTGGGACTCCAGCTATCTTTAATTAATGTCTGAAGGACATCAGGCCAACTCTACTAGTGGTAAAAGGAAGCACAATGGTGAAATTCTACCCAGCAAGACTGATAGGCCCACTACTGGTATACCATTCCTGAGGTCCTGGGGCTTTTATTGAAAAAAGGCTCCATCTGGAACATTTAGAGAGCAATGAAGTAGAGTCTGTATATTTAAGAGTACAGAAAACAGGACTGCCTATTTACTTATCTAGTCCTGCCTCCCTGCTTCACACAGCCCAAACCGACAAATCAATTTAACACTATTTTACACCTTTTCTCTAGAAGAAAGACATTTCACTTAAAGGAACTCCCTCTAGCCATTTTTATTTAGTCCAAATTCCTAAACAAGGATGAAACCAGTATTTATCATAATCTTTTACAGTCTTCCTTTTAGCAATAGTCCCAAGAGGTAAACCTAAAGCTTTTAAACCTCAACTTGCTGCCACCTAGATTTAGCTTTATTAAATATTAGAGATTGATCATATCTTTGGAAACAAAACTGAATATGCCAAGAAACTAATAATAAAATATATTCCTCAGTACTACCCAAACTCATCAACATCAACACTATAAAGGTATACTGCAGACAGGCATGATAAAGAGGGAGAAGATAAAATGCTATCACTTAAGAAAAAAAAAATCAAGACCACAGGGGTTACATGTCGGTGACAAACATCTGCACACTGCCTAGTCAGGGATTGATGAGCTACCTATGAACAAAGAACTTAAAGGACTCCTGTTAGGTCAAAGCAAAACACAAATAAAATTCCGATAGATTCTGAATTCCCATCTAATGTACCGCAGACTACAGCAAACTACCGTCTTTCTTCGCTCAACTCCATTAACCTAAATAGTTAGACTCCATCCGTTGATGGAAAAAAATCAAAATTCCAGAATTCTCTTTTGGCTGAAGGAAGTATATCGCTTTCTTCACTTTTGCAGAAAGTACGTACACTAAAACCATTATTAGTTTAAAGAATGGGTTCAGTATTTAGTATAGTCAGGAAAATTTCAGCCCACCAACATTTAAGAGTATTTGAGTTTTCCACCCTCATTTTGCAGCTGGGTTCTCACCAGGATGGCCTCAGACATCCGTTCCGTAACCAACGTGTTTTCTGAATGGGACATAAAGGCACACTGCAAGAGATGCTCACACTACTGAAATGTCACTCAGGTTGAGTGCTTGGGAAATTCAGCAAAGAAGAATCTAGCAGGACTTGCTTCCCCCTTCCCAGTTTTTATTAATTAAGCCTATAGGGGAAGGAGGAGGTGCAATGAGATGACCAAGTAAAAATAAAGCTATCAGGAAAGTATATTAAAATATAATAATTTGCTGGAGAAACTTACGATGGGGTTGATAGTTAAACTGCAGCCAGCAGTTTAACACAGCACTGTCCAATAGAACTTTCAGCACTGATGGAAAAGTTCTATCATCTCTGTTGACCAATATTCAGTTCCTTAGTCACATTAGCCATATTTCAAGTGTGTAACAGTTGGGGTTGGGGAGGTGATGGAATTGAGATGCTCTTTACAACCACAAGTCCTGAATACGCTCAGAAAGCTTTTATCCTGGCTTATGATGTTTGTCTCATCTATACTCCTAAAAATGGCCTACACTAGCATCCTTGATAAACACTGGTTATAGGCAAATGCTTTTAGCCTTATGTATCGCACACTGTCACTTTAAACGGTAGTACTTTCTAAAGATGTGTCATCTAGGGACACAGGTTCACTGTACATTACACACCAAGGTTACAGCAGAAACAAACTATACTGAATATCAACTGCTGTTCTTTCCAAAGTTCCTAGAGATTATGTTTAGTGCTCTTGAATCTGTTAAGCCACATAAAATGATACTGGTTTTAATGAAGGAAGTTTTTCAAATCCCAAGTGACTAGAGACAAATCCAGTTCTATAATTTAAAAAAGATAAACTAGGCCGGGCATGGTGGTTCACGCTTGTAATCCCAGCACTTTGGGAGGCTGAGCTGGAAGGATTGCTTGAGCCCAAGAGTTAGAGACAAGCCTGGGCAACATAGCAAGACACCTGTCTCTACAAAATAAATAAAGAAGTAAATAAGCTATATATTTTTTGTTTTGGACACAGGGTCTTGCTCTGTCACCCAAGCTGGAGGGCAATGGTTCAATTATGCCTCACTGCAACCTCAAATTAACTCCTAGCCTCAAGCAATCCTCCAGCCTCAGCCTCCCTAGTAGCTAGGACTATAGGTATGAGCCACCATGCCACGCTAACTTCTTTATTTTTTGTAGACACGGGAGTCTCCCTATGTTGCCCAGGCTGGTCTCGAACTCCTGGCCTTAAGGCAATCCTCCTGCCTCGACCTCCCAAAATGCTGGGATTACAGGCGTGACCCTGGCCATAACCAGATGGTTTAATAGACTAAGTAGACCATTGCTGTAAACTCAAAATAGATATTAGAACACACACCATACCTTTTCTAATATATAATTTCAAAAGCAGGCCATTTGACAAAGGCTGAGTGCATGGTGTGATTGACAGTGAATGAACTGATGCCAAGCTAAAGTAGACAGACACCAGCGGCCCAGCACACATGTCCAAGTGTCTGTACTTGGTTCCATCCTTTCAACTGTTCACCAGTAATTTGCACAAACTCACAGAAATGTGTAAAAGGGCAGCCAGCATAGGTCCAGAATGATGTAACACAATGGAATTTAAATGCTAAATCCCTCCATTAAAGGCTCACAAAGGCAGTTCCACCAACACCAGTCAAAAAAGTCAAAGATTCATAACAATTTATGTTTTAAAAAAAGGCATAGGTAATGTAAATACAGGTTTAATACAGGCCAACAGCAATATGATTGCACAAAAAGCGAATTCAATATTAGACTGCATTTACAAATCGCAAATTGCCAAGAAGTTACTACTCTCTACTAAAATTAGTACTGATGTCCAGGGTACTCCCTTTCAGCGGAAGCAACAAGACTGAAAACGTTAGATCATTCTCCCAGCAAGCCCCTTCCCCCATAGGAGTCAGAAGACCAGTCACGCATTTGGAAGGGGAAGGAGAGAAGCAGAGAGGAAGGAAGCGAGACTGCTGTCTCCAAAAGTCTGAAGGCGGTCCCAGGGAACAGAAAGACAATCAAGGGAGGCAAACTTCAGTTCAATACAAGAAAAGACATGCCAGAGATCAGGGTTGCTCATAAACGGACTGGCCCACCAGAAAGGCAGTGAGCACTTCATCAGTAAAGGCCAGACCCGCTCAGGAAAACAGGGACAGTAGGTTTCCCTGCTCAGGAGTAGGTTTCCCTGCCCAGCCGCCCCTACACTGGACTTTCACAGGCAAGACTGCCTCCCTAACTCCCACACCTCCCCATTCCCTCAATCAAGGCATTATATGAGAATGCACATTAGTAAGAAATGTTAAGACAAGCACTACTGCTTTTTTTTTTTTAATTTGCAAATTCTGGTGCTTTAGCAAAGGTCAGAGACACTAACAACTATTAATAACTCATGAACTCTGATAGCTGGACAGCTAACTCACTTGGATACCAGCAACGCTGCTCTCAGATCCAATACTCAGATTATATTCATTCTGTGTAGTTTCCCTAAACAATTTTCCTAAACAACGTTCTCAATCTCAGTACATTAATAGATTTCAAACTCAAAATGAGTACGCTTTTCCTGAAATTACTTCACTTCGTAAAGATTGCAGGCAAGAATTCTTTGCAGGAAGTTCTTAAACTCAGAGAATTGATCTTAATTCCTCTACCAAAGCAGAGATTGAGAGGTGTGGAAGGGTGAAAGCAGATTTCTCTCTATTTACAGACATCCGTTCTTCTCCATTATTTCCTCACTTTTTGAAACTCACCACTAAGTGACAGTGCAGTGTTCAGATACCTAACATGGTTTGGGTCCCCTTCTAATTCTACCCTCGTCTCAAGATTACAGATTTGAGCAGCTCATTACTCAACTATTCAAACTCTAAAATGATAGCACTGTCATCAAAGGTACTCTTTGAACCTTCGAGAAAGAGTACTCATTCCCTAATGCAAGATACTCGAGGAGGAAGCTGCCTGTCGAGCAATCCAACTTACACTCTAGGGAAAAGACCCAGGCGTCCACGTCTCTGCTCGCTTCCTCACCTGTAGAATATGAGTCTGAAACCCACAGTGGTACTGCTGTCAAAGTCGCCCCTTTCAGCCTGCACAATACACTCCATATCACCTGCTCTAAGGGCCAGGCTTTACCTTTCTGAACGTGGATGATGTCCGGGAAGTTAGCCAGATGCCCCTGATACAGCGCTAATAGGTCCATGACGGGATCCAGGTCCTGCCTGGGCTGCTCCGCGAAGAGCTCGCCAATGGCGTCATAGGCATCTCCGGTGAAGGCGATAGCCTGGTTCAGGCCCACCGAGAAGGCCTGCTGGTCCAGCTCAAAGGCCTGGCTGAGGCCGCGGAAGGACTGGCCCACCTTCTGATACTCCTTTTTGAAGCCGGTCACCTGCTTGCGCGCGAACTCGTTGGCAGTGTGGTTGAGCTGCAGCGCGCTGTCGTCCATCTTCTTGGTGAAGCACTTGAAGCCGTCGATCTTGCTCTCCACCTCCTGCAGGTCAAGGGCAGCGGCGGGGGGCGTGCTAAGGGTCAGGAAGAAGTTGGCACCCACCATCTCGTCTTTCTCGGCCTTCCTCTTGCCCTGCTTCCAGGCTTTCTCGTCGGTGCTGCTGGGGCACGTCAGGAAGTGCTGGAAGACGTCGCACTGCGCCAGCACTGGGTGGCTGGCCATGTGGTTCATCCACCAGATCAGGCCCTTCCTGCGCTTAGAGATGAAGTCCTCCTCGAAGCGGCCGGTGGCCTGCTTCTCCGGCAGGTGGGGCACGGAGATGACCGGGAACTTCTCGGCCAGGCGCGCGTACAGCCAGTCGAAGTGCTTGTAGCGCCGATGCACCGGCACCTGCGTGTGCGTGGGCACCAGCTTGTAGGAGATGTAGCTCTTCATGCCCTTGAACTTGGTCTGCTTGGTGGGGTCGTCGATGGTGCACTGGAACGGGTAGGGGTTCTCCTGCCACTCGGGGCCGTAGGGCCCCAGCACCACGCACAGCTTGTCCCCGTCCTTCACGAAGCCTGACGCTTCCCCCAGCACGAAGGCCTCCCCGCCGGACTTGACGAAGGTGGAGAAGCGATTGAGGTTGCGGCTCACGGTGGCCGAGCTCTTGGCCCCGGACGGGTGGTGCTGCGGGGGGACCGAGCCGCCGCGGGAGCCCAGGGACAGGTCGGAGCGCGTGGACAGGCGGTAGCGGCCGGCTGCGCCCACACCCGCCGAAGACGAGCCGTCGAGGTCTGGGTATGCTCCGCTGCCCAGAGCGCCCGGCTCGTCCGCCACCGTGGAGCTGTCGTCCCACTCGTCGTCCCAGTCATCATCGCTGCCTTGGCTGGCCTGGTAGCCGCCGTAGAGCTGCTGAGGCGACGGCTGCAGGGCGCCCCCGCCGTACGGGAAGCCCGCGCCGGGCGGCTGGAAGGTGCTCGGAGGCGGCGCCTGCTGTGGCTGCAGCAGCGGCTGGAAGGCGTCAGGCGGCGGCTTGAAGGAGGCGGGGGGCGCGACGGGCAGGGGCTCGAAGCCCCCGGGGGGCACATTGGCGTAGCGGGCCGGGGCGCCCGGGCCGCCGTCTCCCGCCGGGCCAGGCTCGGGGGCGCGGATCACCTGCACATAGGAGGCCGGGAAGAGGCCGCGGTCGCCGCGGCTGTTGACCCCCTCGAGCCAGCCCTCGATGTCCTGCTCGCTGCACAGGCTCAGCACCTCGTGCTCTCGCAGCGAGATCTCGCCTGGGTTCTCCGACCTGAAGTCGTACAGCGCCCGGGCGCGCAGCGCCATGGTCCCGGCGCCCCGACTCCCGGCGTCCCGAGCCGAGGCCCACCTGAGGGGCCCGCGGTGCTGCTCGAGCCCTGGCGCGCGGACTGGAGCCCCGAAGGCGGCAAACCCACGCTGCCCGGACCCGCCGGTCCCGCCCTCCGCGCGGCTCCGCTCGCAGCGCCTCCACTTCCCAGCGCCGACTGCCGCGCTGGGCCGCCGCAGCCGCCGCCGGTCGGGGGCGGGGCCCGCGGCCTCCCACGTCTCCAGCTGCGCTAATCCACGGCCGAGAGCCCCTTGCCAGGCGAGAGCAAGCGATGGCCGAGCCGCCGAGCCCACCGCCCGCCTCGGCTTTGCGGCGGCCACTGCCCTCTAGTGGCCGGTGCCGCGAAGCCGGGCGCCGTAGTGAGCGCGGCTGAAGGAGGTTTCTACTCCGAAGTGAATTATCTGAGATTTCTTTAGGCTTTTAAGTTAAACATTCTCTAGAAAGTAAGTTAGCATTTGCATGCCTGATAAACGTTCCCACTCTGAGCGCTCAGTGAATGCTCCTAGAATGGCTTAACCCACTCATGTGATAAAGCATTTTGCAATGCGAATTAGTGATTGCACTAAGAAAACAGGATGCCTCCGCGGAGGAGCTGTTCACCTACGGAGCAGGCTCCCTTCCCTCTTCTGCTCAAGGAGAGGAGATTGGCAAGAACAAAGTAAGGGCCAGGGAAGGTGCTGTGATTGACAAAATTAGAAGCAAAGGATCGTGTAGAGAGGGAGGAGCTGGAGAGTTTCCAGTACAATAAATGCTCACACATTTATTACATACATGTGTCGCCTATCCTCCCATAGATATATGTAGTGCGGTGAATGAGAGCTCAAACTTCGGAGCCAGGCTTCTGAATTTCAATCTGTGTTCTGACACTACCTAGCTGTATGACCTGGAACAAGGCACTTATATCGTACCTACCTCCGGGGGTTGTTGTGGGGATTCCATCATAAAGTAATCCCTATTTTACAGATGAGGAAAGTGAAACAATATCTGGCAGGGTAAGCAGATTTGAAGGGTTTGTTGCTGCTTTTGCTGCTGTTACTGTTATTTGGGGGAAGCAAAATCCCTGGCCTCTTTCACAAAGGGAATAGGGTTACTAAATTCACAATTGCAGGGTACATGCACCAGGAAGCGTCCCAATGTTCACATTGCCACTCCTAGTAAGAGGTCAGTGACCATCCATCCATCTGTTGTCTCTATGTCTCACTATATTTATATTATTTTTAAGATAAATAGAACAAAAATCACTTCCTGAAATAATCAGCTCCAATCTATCGTTGCCTTGTTTCCTATCTTCCTTTCCTTCAGTGTATAATTTGCCCAAAGCTTTTTCTTCTCTTAATCCCCTCTTATTAAGTCTAGCCTAATTATTCCTTTGAAGACACTTCTAATTGAGGTTCTGCATTCATGTGTCATTAATTTCAGCCTGTCCTCTGACCCTTTTCAAGGAAATCTGGGAAACGGGCCAGAAGAGTGTACAATTATTCTAAGGGCTGTGGTATTGTAAGCATCTTGCACAAAAACACAAACCCACTATACCAGAATCACTCCCACAGTGTTTATCCTAATGCAAAACCTTAATTCAATTCAGTAAGCATATTCTAAATTACATTTTTAGCTGAAAATTCTGGGTTTTGACTATTCACACAGTAAGCAACAGGGCTCATTGAATTTCAATGCCAACATTTCATGTGGTCAGAAACATGAAGTCCACATTAACTAAACCTCTAGAATATGACTCATTTTACTTCTGAAAAGCTAACCTAGAATATGTAAGATAAATAAATTTAGTTTCGCCCCTTCTATTCGTTTAGTAGTTACTTTTTAGATTAGAGTTAAGTACAGTAACTTTGGGCTTATTTCAGGTGTGAAAATTCCAGGAGTTTAAGGTGATGATTTTTTACAGACTGGTTGAGCTACTCTGTAGAAATGGTGGTTGAGGAATTATTGGGTGTCCAAGGTTGTTTGTAGCACTGGGGCATGGGCGTCTGCAGGTGCTTACTTTGTAGGAGTCCAGTGGGAGGCCTCTGTGCTTGCCGCGCATCAGGCTTCCAGAAGGATGAGGACAGGCTGTCATGATGTTTGGCCCTATGGCCACTAGTGGCAGGAAAACCCCTACCTCTAGAGGGTCTTAGATATGTAGAAAATTGTGCTCCAGTATTAACAACCTATAACCGTTCACTCAGGGAAATAGATACAGTAACACATTTTGTAAAGATTTCTCTAGAAAATAGAGCATATTATTCACAGTTTAGTTTACACAATCATTATAACCACCCATATGCTTCTGTAAAGTTTTTAGGGGACACTAAATGACCCCAAACAATTGCATTTTCTTACTTCCTCCCTTGGCCTGAGAGGCCTTAGATAGCCTGGCCCTTGGCTATCTTTCCAACCCCCTTTTCCACTGAAAGAAGCCACAGTGGTTGCTTTGCTATTTTTGGGACAAGTCAAGCACGTTTCTCGCTGAAGTTTTTGCCTTCGCTTTTCTCTCTCCCTGGAGCCCTCTTCCCCTGGAGATCCACCATGCCACATCATCGCTTCATTCGGTCAGAACCATGGGGCTTTCCATCCCTCCTTTCTTCTCCTTCCTTGGAGATACCGGAAGACAGAGGGAGCCTGGGTCCCTGAGTCACCGACCCCAATCATACTTTGTGAGAGA
Organism: Pan troglodytes; assembly: GCF_028858775.2. Lineage (NCBI taxonomy): Eukaryota > Metazoa > Chordata > Mammalia > Primates > Hominidae > Pan > Pan troglodytes. The sequence continues at coordinate 60,142,694 of NC_072402.2, forward strand.
AAAATCCTTTGTCCGACTAAGCCACTGAAATTTCAGAGATTGCTGAGGCAGCTGGTACTAATTATGCTAATATACTCTCCCTCCCTCCCTCCCATCCCCTGTCCATCCCACAGTCTCACTTTTCTTTGTAGCACCTATGACCTAAGATAAACACGTCTATACATTAACTGCCTCCCCTATTACAACATAAACCTTTCCAGGGCAATGAGGTTTTCTGAGCACTGAGGATATAGCAATGAACAAAACAGACATGTTAGGCAACCAGTTAGTATTTGTTAGATGAATGAAAGAATGTCCACTTACATCCTCCCTAGATGAAGTCAGCTCTCTCCAGTAGCTCTTATTGTGTCTGGGTCAGCTTGCCTGGTGCCCTCTGCCACCCAGCTGTAACTGTTTCTAAGGCAGCTAAGTAACACTCCTCTTTAAATCAACAACGTTAAAGGTAACACAACCACCCAGAACACCACTGCAAATTTTCAGATTGTTAGAAATTTCACTATTACAGAGTGGGTCATTATTACAATTAACACTATATTTTACTTGAAAACACTCATGTAATGCATCAAGCATTACACAAATATGTACATATGATTTTAGATGCACTTACACCTTTCCTGTGTTATTTCCTGCCGTATTTTCACACCAACTCATCCATGCATGGAGCAGATATTGCCATCCCCACTATCCCAGATCAGGACAGCCAACTGCAGAGAGGGTCGTCTGCTGAGGTCAGGTGACTGGGGAATGACCCAGCAGCTACTCAGCTGTCCTGAGAACTTCCGTTCACTGTGTCACAGGTCTGCACTCTGCTGGCGCCTCAAAACTACTACTATTATTAAACAGCATCCAGGCCCAGCACAGTGGCTCACACCTACATATATATGTTTTATGTATATAAAAATTTATATATATAATGTTTTATTATTTATATATTATATATTATATATATTTTATATATATAAAAATTTATATATACTATATTAACGTGTGTATATACTATATGCACGTGTATGTGTGTATATGTGTGTGTACACACGCGCGCGTGCCCACACACGTGCGCGCGCCCCCACACGTGCGCGCGCGTGTAATATTGTTTTATACATTTATATTTTTATATATTATAAATAAAGTAAAATGAAGAGCATCAGCCATTTACTAGAAGGTTTGTAGCTAGGCTTAATAGAAAGCCTGGCTCAAGCCTGCACTCCCAGCACTTTGGGAGGCCAAGGTGAGTGAATCACTTGAGGTCAAGAGTTCGAGAACAGCCTGGCCAGCATGGCAAAACCCTGCCTCTACTAAAAATACAAAAAAATTAGCCGTGCATGGTGGCGCACACCTGTAGTCCCAGCTACTCAGGAGGCTGAGGCACGAGGATCGCTTGAACCCAGGAGGTGGAGGTTACAGTGAGCCAAGATCATGCCACTGCACTCCAGCCTAGGCAACAGAACAAGACTCTGTCTCAAAAAATAAACAAATAAACAAACAAATAAATAAAAATTAAAAATAAAAAAATTAGCCAGGCATGGTGGTGAACACCTGTAATCCCAGCTACTTGAGAGGTTGAGGCATGAGGATTGCTTGAACCTGGGAGTCAGAGGTTGCAGTGAGCTGAGATCATGCCACTGCACTCCAGCCTCAAAGAAAAAAAGAAGAAAAGAAAGAAAGAAGGAAGGAAGGAAGGAAGGAAGGAAGGAAGGAAGGAAGGAAGGAAGGAAGGGAAGGAAGGAAAGAAGGAAGGAAGGCAAGCCTGAATTCAAAAACAGTGCTGCGTCTGAAAGGAAGGCTATTTACTGTATCTGTTTACTTGGTTTCACCTGGAGTTTAAACTCCATGAAGGCAGGAGGTTTGGTTTGCTTTGTTCACTACTGCATACTAAATTAAATATTTGTCAAGTGAATGAATGAAACTTTTCCAAACCTTAATTTCTTAGCAAATGTGGGAATACAAATAATCTACTTCATTGGGTAATATCAGGACTTAATGAAGTAATAAGTTTGTATGGTATTTTACAGTGCTCAAGATGAAAAGTAATTTTAATATAAAAATATAGTCCAATTATTAAAATCGGGTCCTCAACTTGTGCAATTGATTCTTGTAGTGAATACTTAGCATGGATAAATTTTCATATTTGGATTTTATGATGTTAGCTGCTTCTACAGGGGTATTTATAGCTGAGAATGCATAAGTACCTACAAAATTATTCACCCCTATTGAAGAAATCTCCCATTGTTTTTATTACTGGACCTCCTTCATACATAGCTCATTTCTGCTTCAAAATCAAATCAAGGACCTGATTCAATATTTATTACCTGACACTTCCCTTAATAAATTTTCCTCTTTTCTCCAATGTGTATTTAACTAAATTAACTCAGCTTTTGATTGATGAGTGTGTTCTTGTAGATATATTTCGCCATTTGCTCTGCAACTGTCCCATTTTGTTTTGTTTTGTTTTTTGGAGACAGGGTCTCACTTTGTAGCCCAAGCCAGGAACTGGAGTGCAGTGGCATGAACATGGCTCACTGCAGCCTCGACCTCCCAGGCTTAAGCAGTCCTCCTACCTCAGCCTCCCCAGTAGCTGGGACTATAGGCACATGCCACCGTGCCCAGCTAATTTTTGTATTTTTTGTAGAGACAGGGTTTTGACATGTTGCCCAGGCTGGTCTCTGACTCCTGGTCTCAAGCAATCCACCTGCCTTGGCCTCCCAAAGTGTTACGATTACAAGCATGAACCTCTGCACCCGGCTCACATTTTTATAGTTTTACAAATCAACATTCCTCAATGTCTTGTACCAGAAAAAACAAATTGTCAAACCAAAACCAGAATCTAGCCTAATGTTTAATGTGACCAATATTTAAAATGTAGGAGATTTCGCATTCTAAAATATTGATTCTGACTTCTTTGGGGGAAAAATACAATCAGTATTAACTGATTAAAATAATGATCAAAATTTTTTAAAAAACAGTCAAAAAAGAATCCAGGCCAGGGCTGGGCGTGATGGCTCACGCCTGGAATCCCTGCACTTTGGGAGGCCGAGGCGGGCGTATCACGAGGTCAGGAGATTGAGACCATCCTGGCTAACACGGTGAAACCCCATCTCTACTAAAAATACAAAAATTAGCCGGGTGTGGGGGTGGGCGCCTGTAGTCCCAGATACTAGGGAGGCTGAGGCAGGAGAATGGCATGAACCCGGGAGGCGGAGCTTGCAGTGAGCTGAGGCTGCGCCACTGCACTCCAGCCTGGGCGACAGAGCGAGACTCCATCTCAAAGAAAAAAAAAAAGAAGAATCCAGGTCAGGCACGGTGGCTCATGCCTGTAATCCCAGCACTTTGAGAGGCTGAGGCGCAGATCACTTGAGGTCAGGAGTTCAAGACCAGCCTGGCCAACATAGTGAAACCCAGTCTCCACTAAAAATACAAAAATTAGCCAGGTGTGTGGCACACACCTGTAGTCCCAGTTACTGGGGAGGCTGAGGTAGGAGAATCACTTGAACCTGGGAGACAGAGGCTGCAGTGAGCTGAGATCATGCCACTGTACTCCAGGCTGGGTGACAGAATGAGACTCCATCTCAAAAAAGAAAAAAAAAAATCCAATCAGAAGGTCTGGCCACACAGGGCCAGCATTTCTGCATAGCAATTATTAGCTTGTTCCCTTTAGACAGAGCATTTCCTCTCTGTCTGTTCACCACAGTCCCCACTACTTTTTGGTGCCTTATACCTAAGACTACCTTCCTTCACTGTCCCTGTAGGCGTAAGAGTTTGCCCTGTACACATCTTCTGGGCCAAAGAGCCATCACCCTGGGGGCATCACCATGGGTAATTCACATCCCTCTCTGCCACAGCCCTCGGGATATCTAGACACTGCTCTCAGAATGTCTGTCAGCATCCCTCTCTCCCTCCCTTCCTTCCTTCCCTCTTTCCTTTCATCAAACAAGTAGGCACCAAAATCTAAAGAAGATACCTGCTTTATCCCTTAAGAAGCTGGTGGGTGAAACTGACATGGAAACCATATGCTATGTGGTATGGTTAAGGTGTATGCAGCGTTAAAGCTAACTAAATATGGCCTGAGAAGGACTCCGTATTTCTTTTTTTTCTTTTTCTTTCTTTTCTTTCTTTCTTTTTTTTTTTTTTGTTTTTGAGATGAAATCTCACTCTGTTGCCCAAGCTGGAGTGCAGTGGCATGATCTCAGCTCACTGCAACCTCCACCTCCCAGGTTCAAGCGATTCTACTGCCTCAGCCTCCCGAGTAGCTGGGACTACAGGCACGCACCACCATGCCTGGCTAATTTTTGTATTTTTAGTAGAGACGGAGTTTCACTATGTTGGCCAGGCTGGTCTCAAACTCCAGACCTCATGATCCGCCCGCCTGGGCATCCCAAAGTGCTAGGATTACAGGCATGAGCCACCCCCACCCAGCCAGGACTCTGTACTTCTATATTTGAGTCCTTGTGGATGAACTGTAACCTAGCTTAATAATCAGACAAAATTGAAAACCTAACTTAGTTGTATGCACCTGTAACAACAGCTGAGTTTTGGCCAATCCCAGAAGCCATACTGCAACCACTCAGACTGCTAAGTGTTCAAATAAGGCAAACACCAAGCAGTAACCAATCTCCATGGCTATCTTTATGGCAGTGATATTCAGGGTTGTTCCAATGTTTCATGTTGGAAGTGATCAAAGGTGTAGTAGCTATAGGAAACATTAAGCATATAAATGTGGACATTAGCCAATCTGGGAGAAGAATGGAAGGAGGTGTTTGGGGATAAATATAGTGAGTTTCAGTTCCTGGATATGGAAGTAGAAAGAATCTTCTGTTCTCATCCTTTACTTTGGAAAAGAAAAAAAAAATCACTTGTAAAGTTAGAATATGGAGGTCAGGAAGAGAAGAAGGAAAAAAAAAAAAAGAAGAACCCAGTTGTTCTAGCAAAGGAGCCTTGTACTCTTGCTTTCCTTATTGCTAATGATGGTGGCTTTCCCTGGAGCAGCTGTGTCTCTTGGATGAATTCTATTGAGCCCTTTATCTCACTAATATATCAGAACTCCATTCATCCACCTTTGCCTGGAGGTCAGAAACTACAGAAGAATCTAAAATTCAGAGAAGTAAATCAGCAATCAAACCTAAAAGAATAAACAATCAAACAAAACCTAAATGAAAATTTACTAAAGATTAATTTTCACAGTATACTGATACCCATTGAATAGCAAGTAACTAATGTGTCCCTAAGACAAGGAAATCACTTGGAAGAGAAATGAATATGTATATAATAGAATATTTATCACATCAAGAACTTAATCCACATAGTATTCTAGGAGAGTATAGCAAGTTACAAAATAGATTTTTTAAGGGTAAAACTATACAAATCCAGTAATCTAAGTTGCATGAGGTGGGTACCAGCAGGACTACTATTTAAATATGAGAGAGGGGCACTTAAATAGGAGAGATAAATAGCATGTTAAAGAAGCCATTGCCTGGGCACAGTGGCTCATGCCTGTAATCCCAGCACTTTGGGAGACCAAGGTGAGAGAATCAGAGGCTGAGGAGTTTGAGACCAGCCTGGGTATCATAATGAGACCCCATCTCTACAAAATTTTTTAAAAATCCGCCAGGTGTAGTGGCACCCACCGGTAGTCCCAGCTACTTAGTAGGCTGAGGTGGGAGGATCTCCCGAGCCTGGGAGGTCAAGACTGCAGTGAGCCATGTTTGTGCCACTGCACTTTCCTGGACAACAGAGCAACACCCTGACTCAAAACAAAACAAAGCAAAACAAAACAAAACAAAACAACAAACAGAAGCCATTACATTAGTTCAAATGCCCTCATTGGATATAAGGACTAAACTCTTGATTTTTTATCTTGCCCAAATTCCTGCCTAAGGGGTCTGGGGAGTCATGACCTACAAATCATAAATTCTCATCAGATGGGTTTTAACTCTATATATCATGACTTACTTTCCAAACTGACTCTGGCATCATAACATTTTGAGACACGGAAGAAAATCAAAATATTTTACCCCAAAACATGTTTCTTTGCCATATTTTGAAATGGTCCTGCAAAGCTGTTCTTTGTGGGGGAAAGTTTGGATCTGTAAAGAATCTCTTAACATAGCTAGATCTTTTTATTGCAGACCCTCCCAATCCTGAAGAGACTAAGATCTGAATAGGAAACATTTGTCATCTATCATCTCTTAGGGCAGCCACTATAAGATTTCAAAAGAACTTTGGTCTCCACAGTTTTTATCTTAACCTGAACATTCCCTTTCTATCAATCCCAGGTCTTTAGATAAACTCAACCAATTGTCAATCAGAAAATGTTTAAATTCACCATAGCCTGGAAGCCTCGGCTTTGAGTTGTCCTGCCTTTCTGGAACAAACCAATGTATTTCTTAAATGTGTGTGAGTGATGTCTCATGCCTCTCTAAAATGTGTAAAACCAAGCTGCGCCCCAACCACCTTGGACACATGTTTTCAGGCCCTCCTGAGGGCTGTGTCATGGGCCATGGTCCCTCATATTTGGCGCAAAATAAATCTCTTCAAATATGTTACAGAGTTCAACTCTTTTTATTGACAGGTGACTATTGTGTGGGCCTGGTGGAGGGGTAGGGAGTGGTAGGGAGGTGGAGGCCTTTGGTGAACTGAGGAGCACTTGCCCCATTTAAAGGGGACACTTGGACTGAACCCCTGCCCCTATGGTTTTATGCAGGATTATGGACCTTGTGTTGTCATATAGCTTGATATTCCTAAGAAGCCAGAAATTCTGTTTGTGTATAAAAAAGTAGTATTAAAAACATTATGTGCGCCAGCCAACATGTATCTAATGGCAAGATTTGCCCTCCTGGCCTCCAGCATGCCACAGCCATTTTTGAAAGACCAAGTTATTTCCTACCTGTCTTAAATCTGATTGTAGAAAAAATACCTGAGATCTGGGAGGTGATGCTGTGTAGCATGCACTATAACTCTCTTGGAGATTACATTTTCTTTGTTCTTGAGACAGTCTCACTGTGTCACCCAAGCTGGAGTGCACTGGTGCCATCTCAGCTCACTGCAACCTCTGCCTCCCTGGTTCAAATGATTCTCATGCCTCAGCCTCCCAAGCAGCTGGGACTACAGGTGCATGCCACCATGCCCAGCTAATTTTTGTAATTTTAGTAGAGATGGGGTTTCACCATGTTGGCCAGGCTGGTCTTGAACTCCTGACCTAAAGTGACCTGCCCACCTCAGTCTCCCAAAGTGCTGGGATTATAGGAGTGAGCCACCACGCCCCACCTCTCTTGGATGTTTTGAAAGATGTTTCAGGAGTTCAGGCCATAGGCGTGGCAAACACTTGGACAGATTTTCCCCAGAGCAGTTGTAGAAAAACCCCTCCTTTAGAGAAAATCTCTGTTCTCTTTAACATGAATTCAAATGTTCCTTCTCATAACAGGAAAAGATGGGTTCCTTGTGCTTGAACATTTTCCCCATCTCATTATATGTATATTAGCCAAACTAAGAGAACATTTTTATAAACATCAGAGGAGCAGTGGAGAAATGGATCAGATGATCTTTCAATGGCATAGATAGCACTGATGTCAACAAATTTCACATAAAGATCTACGTATGCACCAGGCATTATTGTCACAATTTTCCAAACCAACTCAAAAATAGACCTAGAGAAGGCCAGGTGCGGTGGCTCACTCCTGTAATCCCAGCACTTTGGGAGGCTGAGGCAGGTGGATCACCTGAGGTTAGGAGTTCAAGACTAGCCCGGGCAACATGGTGAAACCCCGTCTCTACAAAAAATACAAAAATTAGCTGGGCATGGTGGTAGGTGCCTATAATCCCAGCTACTAGGGAGGCTGAGGCAGGAGAATCACTTGAACCTGGGAGGCAGAAGTTGCAGTGAGCCAAGATTGCGCCTGGGCAATAGAGCAAGACTCCATCTCAAAAAAATAAAATAAATAAAATACACACACACACACACACACACACACACATATACCTAGAGAACAATTAACCAGGGTATCACTCCCACCCTAGAGATGCTGCTTTGATATAAAATAAATAAAAAAGATTAAAATTCAGTACCATCATATAGTATATGAGGGACATTAAAAATTTTTAATTAAAATTCAGGAAATAAAACATTTTAAGTGAACATGGGGAGTTTCCTTTTTAAAAAAATCTTTTTAAAGAAATTTTATCAGCCTGGTACAGTGGCTCATGCCTGTAATCCCAGCACTTTGGGAGGCCGAGGCAGGTGGATCACCTGAGGTCAGGAGTTTGAGACCAGCCTGGCCAACATGGTGAAAACCCATCTCTACTAAAAATACAAAAATTAGCTGGGCATGGTGGTGCACACCTGTAGTTTCAGCTACTCAGGAGGCTGAGGCAGGAGAATTGCTTGAACCCAGGAGGCAGAATTTGGAGCTTTTTCCAAAAACAAATTCCCTTCTTGCCTGGGGACCAGACTGCCTTTGTAGGACTAACAAACTAGCCACAAGATTTGCAACTTCCCCAATTACTCCTGCAGATAACATCACTATTGTTGAACTGAAGATTGGCCTTTTGAGATATATTTTCAGGTTTTTACCTTTCTGATGACTGATGGCTCCATTCAGACCCACCAACCTGTCCTATAGCTCCACCCAGAAACAGACTCAGTGCACCAAAAGAGGACCATTTTCCACACCCCTATGATTGCACTCACCAACCAATCAGCAGCACCCATTCCCTAGCCCCTACCCAGCAAATTATCCTTAAAAAACCCTAGTCTATGCATTTTCAGAGACTGGTTTGAATAATAAAACTCTAGTATCAGCTGGCTCTGCATGAATTAAACTCTCTATTGCAATTCCCCTTTCTTGATAAATTGGCTGTATCTGGGCAGTGGGCAAAATGAACCTGTTGGGCAGTTACACTTTCACCTCTACAGAGGTGATACCTCAAAATATGGCTCTGCAAAATATCTCAAGCAGTGATCTTAGGCCTTACAATAGTGATGTTATCCCCAGAAACAACTTGGAGAGGGTCAGAATCTTGCAGCCTCCAGCTGCATGATTCCTAAACCATAATTTCATATCTTTTGTCTAATTTGTTAGTCTTACAAAGGCAGTCTAATTCCTAGTAAAGAAAGGGGTCTGTGTTGGGATCAAGCCCCCACAAAACTGGCCATAAACAAAATCTCTGCAGCACTGTAACATGTTCATAATGGCCCTAATGCCCAAGCTGGAAGGTTGTGGGTTTACCAGAATGAGGGCAAGGAACACCTGGCCCACCCAGGGCGGAAAACCACTTAAAGGCATTCTTAAGCCACAAACAATAGCATGAGGGATCTGTGTCTTAAGGGCATGTTCCTGCTGCAGTTAGTTAGCCCAACCTATTCCTTTAATTCGGCTCATCCCTTCATTTCCCATAAGGGATACTTTTAGTTAATTGAATATCTATAGAAACAATGCTAATGACTGGTTTGCTGTTAATAAATATGTGGGTAAATCTCTGTTTGGGGCTCTCAGCTCTGAAGGCTGTGAGACCCCTGATTTCCCACTTCACACCTCTATATTTCTGTGTGTGTCTTTAATTCCTCTAGCGCTGATGGGTTAGGGTTTCCCTGACGGAGCTGGTCTCGGCAAGTGGCGTCCATTCGTGGGGGCTTGAATCCAGGTCGAAGGGTTGCCAGAGCAATGGTTGGAACAGAAAACTAGCTGGAGGACACCCAAGTACTCTTAAAGCAATCCGCATGTTGAGTAAGAAGGGGAGCTCGGAAGCGTCAGGGTAACAATGGACAGATATGGGGTCTGGTTCATTTCACCTTGGAACTTTTTCACACTGATAATTAGGAGGAACAAGAGTATAGTGAAGTAACAGAAGAGGTTACAGAGCAGGTTTATTTGCCAGCTAAAGCCAAAGTGGCAGGTTTATTTGCCAGCTAAAGCCAAAGTGGCAAAGGAGGGAGAGGTTCATCCCTACCCTTCTGCACCCCCTCATTATTATTTTGAAGAAAATGACCCCCCAGATCTTTCTTTTCCGGAGGACACTGGGCAAAAAGTAGTTGCCCCAGTGACTGTTCGAGCAGCACCTCGAGGGACTGCTCTTAGTTCTATTCAGGCAGGCATTCAGCAAGCTAGACAAGAGGGTGATTTAGAGGCTTGGCAGTTCCCTATTAGAATACACCCCCCAGATCAACAGGGAAATATTATAGCTACATTTGAGCCTTTTCCTTTTAAATTACTCAAAGAATTCAAACAAGCAATAAGTCAGTATGGACCAGGTTCTCCTTTTGTAATGGGACTGTTAAAGAATGTTACAGTTTCCAGTCGGAAGATTCCTACTGACTGGGACACTCTTACTCGAGCTTGTCTAACTCCTGCTCAGTTCTTACAATTTAAAACTTGGTGGGCAGATGAAGCCTCCATTCGGGCTGCTCGCAATGCCCAGGCCCAACCTCAAATTAATATAACTGCAGACCAACTTTTGGGGGTTGGCGGCTGGGCTGGTTTAGATGCATAACTGTCCATGCAGGATGATCTCATAGAATAGCTTAGAGGAGTGTGCATTAGAGCTTGGGAAAAAATCACTTCAGGTGGGGAACAATACCCTTCCTTTAGTGCTATGAAACAGGGACCAAGGGAAACATACGTTGATTTTATAGCTCGGTTACAGGAGTCTCTTAAAAAGATGATTGCAGATTCGGCTGCTCAGGAGATAGTGTTGCAGTTATTAGCTTTCAACAATGCTCATCCCGATTGCCAGGCTGCTCTGTGACCTATCAGAGGGAAAGCACATTTAGTTGATTATATCAAGGCCTGTGATGGTATTGGAGGTAATCTGCATAAAGCTACTTTGTTGGCACAGCCAGTGGCAGGACGGAGAGTGGATAAAGGAAATACTCCATTTCCTGGAGCTTGTTTTAACTTTCTTGTGGGAAGCATGGTCACACTAAAAAGGAATGTAGAAAAAATCAGCAAGTCAGGCCGCCAGATAGGGGAAAAAAGAAAACTGTTGAGCCTGAAATATGTCCAAAATGTAAAAAAGGAAAACATTGGGCTAGTCAGTGTCACTCTAAGTTTGATAAAGAAGGGAACCCAATTTTGGGAAACGCCATGAGAAGCCCGTCCCAGGCCCCATTCTAAACCGGGACATTTCCAGCTCAGGCCATCCCCTCACCCCTGTACAATGTCTGTCCCCTGCCACAGCCGGTAGTGCCACAGTAGATTTATGCTGCACAAAAGCTGTCAGCCTTCTACCTGGGGAAGCCCTGCACAAAAGGTGCCAACAGGAGTCTGTGGACCCTTGCCAGCAGGGATAATGGGATTACTTTTAGGAAGGTCTAGTGTAAATTTAAAAGGGGTACAAATACATACAGGAGTCATTGATTCAGATTACATTGGGGAAATTCAAATTGTTATATCTACTTCTGTTCCCTGGAAAGCAGAGCCAGGAGAGCGCATAGCACAGCTCCTGATTGTGCCATATGTGGGAATGGGAAAAAGTGAAATTAAATGAACAGGAGGATTTGGAAGCACAAATAAACAAGGCAAAGCAGCTTACTGGGTAAATCAAATTACTGATAAATGTCCTACCTGTGAAATAACTATTCAAGGAAAGAAATTTAAAGGTTTGGTAGATACAGGAGTGGATATTTCAATCATTTCTCTACAGCACTGGCTGTCCAGTGGCCAATTCAACCCACTCAATTTAACATAGTTGGAATTGGTAAAGCCGCTGAAGTATATCAAGGTAGTTATATTTTGCACTGTGAGGGGCCCGATGGACAACCTGGGACTATTCAACCAATTATAACGTCTGTACCTATAAATTTATGGGAAGGGATTTATTACAACAATGGGGAGCACAAGTTCTAATTCCAGAACAATTATATAGTCCTCAAAGTCAATGTACAATGCAGGAAATAGGGTATGTCCCTGGTATGGGACTAGAAAAAAATTTGCAAGGTTTGAAAGAACTGCTTCAAGTGGAAAAACAAAGTTCTCACCAAAGATTAGGAAATAGTTTTTTTTTTTTTTTTTTTTTTTGAGATAGAGTCTTGCTCTATTGCCCAGTCTGGAGTGCAGTGGCATGATCTGGGCTCACTGCAAGCTCCACCTCCTGGGTTCACACCATTCTCCTGCCTCAGCCTCCTGAATAGCTGGGACTACAGGCGCCCGCCACCACGCCTGGCTAATTTTTTTGTATTTTTAGTAGAGACGGGGTTTCGCTGTGTTAGCCAGGATGGTCTCGATCTCCTGACCTCGTGATCTGCCTGCCTTTTGATGGTGGCCATTGTTAAGCCTCCAGAACCTATACCTTTAAAATGGTTAACAAATAAGCCAATTTGGATAGAACAATGGCCACTAAGTAAAGAAAAACTGGAGGCTTTAGAGAAATTAGTTGCCGAACAATTAGAAAATGGGCACGTAGCTCCAACATTTTCTCCTTGGAATTCTCCAGTTTTTATAATTAAGAAAAAATCAGGTAAATGGAGAATGTTAACTGACTTAAGAGCCATCAATTCAGTTATACAACCTATGGGAGCATTACAGCCAGGATTGTCTTCTCCTGCTATGATTCCAAAAAATTGGCCTTTAATAGTCATAGATTTAAAAGACTGTTTCTTTACTATCCCTTTAGCTGAGCCAGAATGTGAACGGTTTGCATTTACTGTTCCTGCAGTAAATAACCTGCAGCCTGCTAAGCATTATCATTGGAAAGTGTGGCCACAGGGCATGTTAAACAGCCCAACAATTTGCCAGACGTATGTGGGGCAAGCAATTGAACCCACTCATAAAAAAATTTCACTTTGTTGCATTATTCGCTGTATGGATGGTATACTTTGTGCTGCCCCCACTCGAGAAATATTACTCCAATGTTATGATCACTTGCAAAATTCAATTTCTCGTGCTGGTTTAATTATAGCTCCTGACAAAATTCAGACTACTACTCCTTACTCCTACTTGGGGACCTTAGTAAATGACACCACCATTGTGCCACAGAAAGTAACTGTACGTAGGGATCAACTAAAAACATTAAATGACTTCTTTTAAAAATTACTAGGGGATATTAATTGGATACGACCTGCTCTAGGCTTTCCTACCTAAGCCATGAGTAATCTGTTTTCTATCCTTAGAGGAAATCCTAGTCTCACTAGCCCTCGGCAATTAACAAAGAAGGCGGAGGCAGAGTTACAACTGATTGAGAAGCAAGTCCATAAAGCTCAGATAAATAGAATAGATCCAGAGAAGACTCTAGATTTGCCAATTTTTTCAACTCAGCATTCACCTACTGGTGTTATTGTCCAAGAACAGGACTTAGTAGAGTGGCTTTTTATTCCACATACTAATTCATGGACTCTAACTCCTTATTTAGATCAAATCGCTACTATGATAGGGATTGGGAGAACTTGGATTGTTAAATTACATGGATATGATCCTGGAAAAATTATTGTCCCTCTCATAAAGGCACAAATACCACTAGCTTTTATAAATTGTCTTACTTGGCAAACCCATTTAGCTGACTTTGTGGGTATTCTCGATAATCATTTTCCTAAAATGAAGCTGTTTCAGTTTCTGAAATTAACTAATTGGATTCTCCTTAAAATAACTAAATTTAAACCAATTGAAGGTGCTGAGACTGTTTTTACAGATGGGTCTAGTAATGGTAAAGCTTCTTATTTTGGCTCAAAAAGTAAAGTTTTCCAGACGTCCTATACTTCAGCTCAAAAAGCAGAGCTTGTAGCTGTAATTGAGGTATTGACTGCTTTTGATATGCCTATTAATGTGATTTCCGATTCTTCATACGTGGTTCATTCCACACAGTTAATTGAAAATGCTCAGTTACGATTTCATACAGATGAACAACTGATGACTTTATTTACCCAACTGCAAACAGCAGTTAGGAGTAGAATGCACCCTTTTTACAGCACTCACATTAGAGCTCATACACCTCTTCCAGGACCTTTGACTGAAGGGAATCAAATGGCTGATTGCCTAGTTGCTACTGCAATATCTAATGCTAGACACTTTCACAATTTAACCCATGTTAATGCTTCTGGTCTCAAATGCAGATACAGCATTACCTGGAAAGAAGCTAAAGCTATTATCTAGCTATGCCCGACTTGCCAAATGGTACATTCCTCATCTTTCACAGGAGGAGTTAATCCTCGAGGATTGGAATCTAACTCTATTTGGCAAATGGATGTCACACATGTTCCCTCGTTTGGGAGACTAGCTTACGTACATGTATGTGTGGGCACCTTTTCTCACTTTGTCTGGGCTACAGGCCAAACAGGAGAGTCTTCTGCCTGTGTTAAACGTCATCTTTTGTGGTGTTTTGCGGTGATGGGCATTCCAGCTTCTATAAAAACAGACAATTCCCCAGGCTATAATAGCCAAGCTCTAGTTACATTTTTCTCTATGTGGAATATTAAACACATTACTGGTATCCCATACAATTCTCAAGGACAAGCCATAGTGGAAAGAATAAATCTCTCCCTAAAACAGCAGTTGCAAAAGCAGAAAGGAAGAGACAGAGAATATGGAACAGCACAGATGCAACTGAACCTAGCATTATTAATTTTAAATTTTTTGAGCCTGCCCAAAGGCCAGATGTTATCAACAGCTGAACAGCATCTACAGAAACCAGCTGCAAAGACAGAAACGGAACAACTGATTTGTTGGAGAGATCTGACAACAAAAAGTTGGGAAATAGGTAAAATAATAACTTGGGGTAGAGGTTATGCTTGTATTTCTCCAGGCCAAAATCAACAGCCGATTTGGATACCATCAAGACACCTGAAACCTTATCATGAGCCAGATGCTGAGGAAGAGATTCCGGGAGGATCCCAAGGACCCCTCGGTTGCAGCCATGTCGAGACTGATGCTGAGGAGGACCCCAACTGACACAAGCAACACCTGTCGAACACAGCCACCCATCTGGGGGCAGATCAAGAAGCTGTCACAGATGGTGGAAGAAAACTTGAGGAAAGTGGGACAACCAGTCACAATGAATAATTTAATGGTAGCTATGATAGTGGTTATCACCACTACCGTGAGTATTCCTTCAATAAGGGCCGATAATAATGCCTGGATGCAATCACTGTATGAGAGTTACACATGCTTTCTGGTCTCAGTATTTACCATAATAAATCTGCTCCTATAATTGAGGCATACTGCCCTCAAAAACCTATTTGTAAACAGGATTGGACCCAGTTAGAAAAAATGAAAGTAGTTGTTTAGGAAGATTGCTTTTCAGAACCAGCAGAGGTGCTACACAACAATTCCTATGGAATCATTATTAATTGATCCCCTAAGGGGATGTTTAGCTTGAATTGCACTCTCAGGCTGCGTGCCACGGCCACACTGTGTTCAGATGATCTGAACAAAGTGGTCAGATGGTAGAAATGATAAGAAGTATGGCAAAAGTTCCTATTATCTGGAAACATGGCGGTATAGTGGCACCTCAAACTCAAACGATATGGTCCGCTGTAGGAGCTAAACATAAGGATTTGTGGAAACTATTAAATGCTCTTAATAAGATCAAAATTTGGGAAAGAATAAAAAAGCATCTAGAAGGAGACTCTACAAACTTGTTTTTGGATATAGCAAAATTAAAAGAACAAATATTTAAAGCATCCCTGGCACACCTGATGTTAATGCCAGGAACTGGAGTGCTTAAAGGAGCTGCAGACAAATTAGCAGCTAGTAACCCATTAAAATGGATAAAAACACTTGGAAGCTCTGTGATTTCAATGATGACTGTGCTTTTAATCTGTGTTGTTTGTCTTTGTATAGTCTGCAGATGCAGATCCCGACTCCTGCGAGAAGTAGCTTACCGTGACAAAGCTGCCCTTGCTTTTATCTCTCTGCAAATCAAAGAAGGGAGACATGTTGGGAGCAAGCCCCCCCAAAACTGGCCATAAACAAAATCTCTGCAGCACTGTAACATGTTAATAATGGCCTTAACGCCCAAGCTGGAAGGTTGTGGGTTTACTGGAATAAGGGCAAAGAACATCTGGCCCACCCAGGGCAGAAAACCACTTAAAGGCATTCTTAAACCACAAACAATAGCATGAGCGATCTGTGTCTTAAGGGCATGTTCCTGCTGCAGTTAACTAGCCCAACCTATTCCTTTAATTCGGCCCATTCCTTCCTTTCCCATAAGGGATACTTTTAGTTAATCGAATATCTATAGAAACAATGCTAATGACTGGTTTGCTGTTAATAAATATGTGGGTAAATCTCTGTTTGGGGCTGTCAGCTCTGAAGGCTATGAGATCCCTGATTTCCCACTTCACACCTCTATATTTCTGTGTGTGTGTCTTTAATTCCTGTAGCGCTGCTGAGTTAGGGTCTCCCCGACCGAGCTGGTCTCAGCCAGGTCTGTTTTGGGAAAGGGCTTTTATTGTCTTTGTTTTAAATTATAAACTAAGTTTCTCCCGATGTTAGTTTGGCCTACACCCATGAATAAACAAGGACAGCTTGGAGGTTAGAAGCAAGATGGAGTTAGTTAGGTCAGATCTCTTTTACTGTCTCAGTTATAATTTTGCAACAGCAGTTTCAGTATGACAAGATGACCAGGAAAAGCACCATAAACAAAGGTAAGTTCTGCTATGCAGATTTAAGTCAATACCTTCTCCATTGATTAAGAGTCTAGTGATCTAGTGTCCTCCTCTTCCTGGTGTAGACAGGGACACAGTCTCACAAATGGAGATTTCTTTGATAGATGTAAATTTCTCTCACACAGGATAACTTTTCAGAGCCTCTACTGTGTCTATAATTTCTCAAAATAACAGCTCAAAATAATCCTTATGTTAAAGAGACATATTTTGGCCTGGCATATTCTGGTCTCCTAAAGTCATATTTTGGCGTGACTTGTCCTGAACCCAATTAATAGAGTGTTCCCATTTTTTATAGCAACATAATATCCCATTATGTGGACATACTGAGGGAGCACAGGGAATTTCACCCCAAAATATGGCTCACTGCAGCCTGAACTCCTGGGCCCAAGCAGTTCTCCTGTTAGAGCAGGCAGATACCTAGACATGAGCAGGAGGGGGAGCCTGAAGAAAGGGAGGTCTGGAAAATCTCACACCTCAGAGACCACTGGAAATCTGCATGCTAGATATGAGCAGAAAGGAGGGAAAATACCTGTGCACGAAGAAACACCTCAGAACAACTCTTAAGATGCCCAGTAATCACTCACTCTGCAGCTAATCTGTCAGAATGGAGCTAGCCACATGCTGATAAGGAGGGGATGGCTGGGCACAGTGGCTCACGCCTGTAATCCCAGAACTTTGGGAGGCCGAGGTGGGTGGATCACCTGAGTTCAGGAGTTCAAGACCAGCCTGGCCAACATGGTGAAACCCTGTCTCTACTAAAAATGCAAAAATTAGCTGGGCATGGTGGCAAGTGCCTGTAATTCCAGCTACTCAGGAGGTTGAGGCAGGACAATGGCTTGAGCCTGGGAGGCAGAGGTTGCAGTGAGCCGAGATCATGCCACTGCACTCCCGCCTGCACAATTGAGACTCTGTCTCAAAAAAAAAAAAAAAAGGGCAAAGGGGAAATTTCTAAGAGTCTGAGAGATACGCAGGGGTAATATGTACACATATAACTGCTATATGACCTTCCTAGAGTGGCAACGCTAGAGGGTAATAAGCAACGCTGCCATTAGGATTGTACCCAACACCAGTCCTTGCACGTGCCTTAACTACCAGTAAAGGAGAATCCCATAAACCTAGAGCAGGAACTAGGCAGGAAAAAAGCAGGGACTTAATGCAGAAGGGGGAAGCTAGATAAAGATAGAGGTGGAGACTTGAGACAGAGGTGGGAACTTAAAGAAACAGTCCCAACATAACAAAAATCTCAACGCAGAACCCTAGGGGCTGCTGGCTCATTCTCTTTCCAGCAGCCCACTCTGACTTTTCTTTCAGAGCATACTATCTCTTTAAACAGACTGCTACTACTACTGCTCCCAGCAGGGTCAGCCCACTCCTCTCTTGGAGCATATTCTTATTTCCTTAATATGTCTTTGTTTACTTTACTAATTGGTCTCTTGGCCAAATTTCTTCTCCCAAGAAGACTAAGAACAGAGGACTCCACACATCCTGGTAACACTCCCACCTCAGCCTCCCAGCTGGCTCGGACTACAGGTGTGCACCACCCTGCCTGGCTAATTAAAAAAAAAAAAAAATTGTGGCCAGGCATGGTGGCTTACACCTGTAATCCCAGCACTCTGGGAGGCCGAGGCAGGTGGATCACATGAGGTCAGGAGTTCGAGACCAGCCTGGCTAACATGGTAAAACACCGTCTCTACTAAAAATACAAAAATTAGCTGGGCGTGGTGGCGCATGCCTGTAATCCTAGCTGCTTGGGAGGTTGAGGCAGGAGAATCGCTTGAACCCAGGAGGTGACGGTTGCAGTAAGCTGAGATCTCACCACTGCACTCCAGTCTGGGAAACAGAGCGAGACATTGTCTCAAAAAAAAAAATTTTCGTGTAGAGATGGGGGTCATGCCATGTTGCCAGGCTGGTCTCCAGTTGATCTTCCTGCCTCAGCATTCCAGAGTGCTGGGATTACAGGCATGAGCCACCATGTCCCATGCTGATCAAAATTTTTAAATGAGTTGGAATTAGTCAAAGACAGGATTGGTATTCCAGGTAGGAAGAGCATCAAAGACACAAAAAATGTTAAATGCCATGGTGGATATTAGGAAATACAAGAAATAAGTAATATTACAGTGTAAAACAACACAAGGTGAGATGTAGAAGGAATTAAGGCAAAAACATGTGTAAGGAAATTGGACTGTATGAGGATGAAAGGTGTTTGAAATGAGAGAAATGACAAGCTGAGGCAGTAGTAAGACATCATAGAATGGTGGCCAGCATGATGCTAGAAGCTACTTCAGGGAACTACTGGATTGACACATGATAAAGATAGACAATGGCAGTTGGGAGGTCAAGAAAAGGGCAGAAGAACAATGCTTAGAAGGTAAAACTGGCAAGCCTTGATGCAAAGGTATGAAGAGGAGGAGGTCGGGATGGATGAATGGTGACTGTAACAAGTAGAGAATTCAGGTGGGGAACAAGTTTTGGGGAAAGGAGGAGAAGCTTGACTTTCAAGAAGATTATTTTGAGTTACATACCCTTCACTACTACACTCCTGTAAGGGAAAAAATAAAAGGCACTATGTTATTCCAACTTTACTACTTGAGTTGGCTGATGGGAGTATTGGTTTCTTATTTGGCAAATGGTAGAGCTTGAATGTGAATCCAGCTTTTTAAATGCCAGAACCAGCCATCATTCCACTATGTATGCTGCTGTCAAAATAAGCACTGCTCATAAAATAACATAAGTGAAAACAAGCACAGCTGGCTAAAATGAGGTGGCAAATGTCAAGAGAGAATAATTAATAGAGGAAGTATGCTAGAGATAGGTGGACTGGGATCCCATATGTAGCAGAATCATGGGGTTTGGATCCAGCTAACCCAAATTTAGAGAATACAAATGGAAAATGCTAATTTTTAAAGATTATGCACACTTTAAGTCACCCCCTACTCCATCTGTTGAGAAAGGTAATCTACTATGAGCCCTGAACAGCCCTATACATTCTTGCTGGATATGCTAGAGAGACTTTCTTGCTGGCTTTGAAGATAGGAACTGCCATGTTGTGAGAGGGTCATGTGGCAAGGAACTGTGGGTGGCTTCTAGGAGCTGATGGCAGCCCCAAACAACAGCCAGCAAGGGCAGGGCACAGTGGCTCACGCCTGTTAGCCCAGCACTTTGGGAGGCTGAGGTGGGAGGATCACTCAAGACCAGGAGCCAGCCTGGGCAACATAGTGAGACCTGTCTCTACAAAAAGTACAAAAATTAGCAGCAAGAAAGTCTCTCTAGTTACTTTAGACAGTCTTCTATAATGAAATTGATCAAGGGAATGATATCCTGTTTGGAAAAATCTCTCAAGCCAAACTCCTCTACTCATATCAACACAATAAACACAGAAGACTTCTATGACCCCGAAATATGTGGGGATTTCTCTCCACCAGCAAGTAAACAATAGATTCTGCAGTGGACACCAGCTGAGTGTCCTCCAATTCAGTTCTGACATTGTCTACCTGGAGATTGTGTCAGATCCCACAGGTTGAGGGCTCAGTCCCACCAATTGCCAGTTCAAGTGTCTGGAACTTCTGGCTGACCAGATTTAAGTTGGGGTTCCCACAACCCCCTCTTTGGTTTCAATTAATTTTCTTTCTTTCTTTTTTTTTTTTTTAAGATGGAGCCTCGCACTGTCACCCAGACTGGAGCGCAGTGGCCCGACCTCAGCTCACTTCAACCTCCGCCTCCCAGGTTCAAGCGATTCTCCTGCCTCAGCCTCCCAAGTAGCAGGGATTGCAGGGGCATACTACCATGCCCAGCTACTTTTTGTATTTTTATTAGAGAGGGGATTGCACAATGTTGGCCAGGCTGGTCCCTAATGCCTAACTTCAGGTTATCCATCCACCTTGGCCTCCCAAAGTGCTGGGATTACAGTCGTGAGCCACTGAGTCCAGCAGGATTCAATTAATTTTCTAGAGTGGCTCACGGAACTCGGGGAAACACTTACTTGCATTTACTCATTTATTATAAAGGATATTACAAAGGATATAGATGAAGTGTGTAGGGCAAGGTATAGGGGAAGGGGTACAACGCTTGAAGGCCGTCTCCAGGTATACCACCCTCCAGGAACCTCCACGTGGTCACCTCTTCAGAAGCTCTCTGAACCCTGTCCTCTTGTGTGTGGTGGAGTTGTTGGCGGGGAACGGTTGTGGGGTTGTTTTTTGAGACAGGGTCTCACTCTGTCACCAAGGCTGGAGTGCAGTGGTACAATTATGGCTCACTGCAACCTTGACCTCCTGGGCTTAAGCAATCCTCCCACCTCAGCCTCCCAAGTAGTTAGGACTTACAGGAGCCCGCCACCAACACCTGGCTATTTTTTGGTAGTTTTTGTAGGACCAGGTTCCACCTGTTGCCTAGGCTGGTCTTGAACTCCTGGGCTTAAGCGATTCACCTGCCTTGGCCTCCTAAAATGCTGGGATTACAGGCATGAGCCACCGTGCCCGGCCCTCTTGTGTTTTAAAAGAGAATTCATTACATAGGCATGATTGACAATAGTGCAGAAATGTGATTGGACAAAAAGGGTATGACTGCATACAAATAGGCTGAGCGGGGAAACCCAGTAAGACCCACTGTTGAGATGCTTCCTGGCCTCTGTGCAGCATTGCTTCCTTCAGAGTATGGGGCACACTTTCTGGAATGAGGGTCTTTTGACTTGCCTTGGACAGGTAAAAGGAGGAAAGAAGTTCAGAGAGACAGAGAGAGAGATTGTTTCCTGAGGCCTGTTCCTGAGGCCTAAAATGCCCCAGCCAATGTCTTGTTATAGCCAAAAAGGCTATAACAAGAGGGTTATGGGAGTTATGAGCCAGAAACTATGACTTTCATGCTATATATATATATATATATATATATATATATATATATAAAATCATATCACACATCTCATCAACTTTGCCATATTCTTGTGGTTAGAAGCAAATCACAGATTCTACCAGCACTCAGGGGAAGGGACTACACAAGGGCAGGACTCCCTGGGGGTCACCTTACTGTGTGTCCACCACCCTGCCTGTGGGGTGAGCAGAAGGCCAGCAGATGCACAAAGTAACAAGTCTGCAGACACAGCTAACCTTTTCCAAGGTAATTTGGGGGTGGCAGAGTAGCTCTAAGGAGCCAGAGGGGCAAGGAGGAGAGGCTAATGCTTCCTGGAAGGAGTGCGACAATCCAGACTGGGGTCGGGCAGGAGCTGAGAGAGACATGGGGCAGGACCTCTCTTGAAGGTCACAGCTGGACAGGGGTGGTCGCCAGGAACTGAACTGCCTGTGACATGGGCAAATCCAGCTGACAGCAGAGGGAATATCAAAGATCAGGAGAGTAGGAGGCGTGCGAAGAGCCCATGGGAGAGGGCTAAGGTGTGGTGCCAAGGAGCCAAGCCTAATGCATAAAAAGGAATTCCAATTTTGTAACTTGAGGACTCAGTTCCTCACTCCCATGCCCATCCCAGCCAACTTGAAAGGGGCCTTATGTCCCGGGAGGGTGGGAAACAGTGAGGAGGCTCACATAAACCAGACATGCCTTTTTTTACCCTGTGCAATAGCATCATAAGGGCAGAGCCAAATTTCATTTCCTCTCTTCAACATTCTTAGGCTCATTGTTAAATTTCCTGGCTTCATCCCAGTTCTCATCTTCTACCACCTCTTTGAAGTAGCTGACTGGGAATTTCTTAAATTATGCAGAGTAACTTCCACAGCACCGTGCTGTCCATATGCCCTCCTCTGTTGGTGTTTCTCTTCTGCTTCTTTAGTGACTTTTTTCCCAGGGAGTTTAACATTTTGTGGTTTCAGCTCTCAAATATAGGTGAAACCTCAAATTCATACCTCCAGCCTTGTTTGTCTTCTAGGCAGGTGCTTGGAAAAAAAGGACAAGAGAACACGTTTCCACTTTCAGCTACATGCCTTCCCAGCAGCAGCCCAGGGGATGCATAGAGGGTCCAGTTCTGTTTTTGTTTTACCCTCTTCTCATATGTACATAATGTCCAGTCTACCAAACTGGAACCCTTGAAATCTTTGGAATTAATGCAATGAACAGTATGGAATTGTTCTTGGTCAGGAACACAGAAAGATGAATCTTCTTTTTCTTTCTCCACAGCCAAGTTCCTGTGCTTGGCTTTCCAAACCCTCCATTGATGAGCCCCCGCTACCTCCCAGCTTTATGTGGCAGCCTCCAAAGTCCAAGCCATCACTCTGGTCTCTTCACTGGTTTCCTTCACAAGAGAGACCACCCAACCTCTTCCCTTGGACTGAGAAATCGTAAAGCTGAATGATGCGAGAGAATGGGATGCAGGTCAAACTACCTGGGTTTGAACCCCAGTTCTGTCTCTTACTGGCAGTGTGACATTAGGCTGATAACTACTCTCTATGCTTCAGTAACCTCAGTTGTAAAGTGGAGGAGATGATGTCTATGTCATACAGTTGTTGTGAGGAGTAAGTGACTCAATATGTGCAAAGTGCTTAGAACATTCCTGGTAATTGGGTCACATAATACTAAAAAATCAGGCAGCAAGGACCTATGTCACCTATTTCTCTACCATAGCCTGGCTAGGTCACCATGTGTCATCAAACAGGAATATAACTAATTTTAATCAATATTTTATATATTTCAATTACATAGAAGTACAAACTTCAAAAAAATTGCTTTGCTTGCAGAAGGGCTCTTGCTTTTCCTCCTTCTCCCCATCCAAATTCTATCTCATTCTTCAAGAACCAGCTTAAGTCCCACTTCCATGAAATCAATTCCTGTTGCTTCAGTCTACACCAAATTCTCATTTCTGGGAAATGCTTTTATAGTAGGTTCACACCATAGAAGTTGGCGCTGAATGGCTCTCGTGTTTTGTGGGGTCTCTAAGTGTCTCCTCAGTAAATTGTTTGCCACTTCTGGCTGAGTTCTGAAAAAAATGAACCACAACCGGTAGTTGACCCCCAGAACCCAGGTTATTACCTTTATTATTGATGGAGGCAAATTGTAGGATATACTATAGAGTAAGGGCCAAACATACTTCCTAACTGCATTCAAAAATATGTGTCCTTTTCCTTGTGGGACTGCACCCAATGCCACTTCACTCCAAGAAAGTTGCTCCACATCTTGCAGGCGAACAAGAATAGGGACATAAGAAGCCAGGCGTATGTTTAAAAAAAAAAAAAAGTCCTCCTCCTGCAAACCAACAAGTGGAATGAAGGCCCACTCCTCTAGCAAGATCTTTCCATGTCAACTATAAATTCTTGAGGACAGGACCTGGATTTTCAGCTTTGGATGCATTCTCTATAGTCCCTAGAATGGTATAGGTGCATAACATCTGCTCAATAATAATTCCAGGCTCTGTTCTAATCACTGTCTATATATTAGCTTAATCCACCATGAGAACCACCTATAAGGTAGCTGGTATTAACACTGATGTTTTATAGATGAAGAAACTGAGGCATCAAGCTCACATAGTCAACAAATAGTAAAGCTGGGATTTAAACCCAGTCTGGCTTCAGAGTTCATGCTCTTAACCACCATCCTATACTGCACTGATTGAATTTCAAGAGCAGTAATGTTGGCAGAAATGGAGATTGTAAGAGTTCAGAAGCTGGATGGGAACCAGCCCTGCTAATGTCCAGTGAAGGCAAGCTCTGTAAGTAATAACTAGTGCTTAGACAATGTCATCAGTGAAGATCCTTCAGCACATTTTCTTTTTACGACACTATCAGAAATTCTGCAAAATGATCCATTATGAACTACTCTATGTACTTGGAAAGAAGTTTATAATTCCACTTAAGGTACTACTGAAATAAATTTTAATGTAACATCTGGTCATTTGTGCAAAAATGAATCAAAATGGCTCATATTTGTCGAAAAAATCAAATATAATTTGATTTTTTTCTGGCTCTGATTTTTTTTTGAGACAGGGTCTTGCTCTTTCACCCAGGTTAGAGTGCAGGGGTGTGATCATGGCTAACTGCAGCCTCAACCTCCCAGGTTCAAGCAATCCTCCTACCTCAGCCTCCCAAGTAGCTGAGACCACAGGTACATGCCATCATGCCTGGCTAGGCTAATTTTTGTATTTTTGGTAGAAACGGGGTTTCACATGTTGCCCAGGCTGGTCTCAAACTCCTGGGCTCAAGTGATTTGCCTGCCTTGGCCTCCCAAAGTGCTGGGATTACAGGTATGAGCCACTTTGCCTGGCCCCGATTCTTTTGTTACTCATATAATTAAACTGCAATTTTTGGCATAACAGAAGGCAAGGACATTTTCCTTTATTTCATTGTTTTACAGAATGGCATGAAGGCTAAATTCTTATCCAAGTATTAATTACATTTGATCTCATAGCTTTACATTGCACTTCTGTGATCAATTTCAGGCTGAATCCTTATAAGTAAGGGAGAAAATGTATCAATCGCCTTTAGGCATTTTGTCTGTTTACCACTAGAGGTCACTACCTAGTCTTTTATCTGTGAAAACCAAGGCCTAAATGTTCGTTTTGCTTCATTCATGTCATTCATGTTTATCAAGGAGAGGCATGAAAATTTGTTACAGCATGTCTCAGACTTATTGTGAAATTATCTAAAGTAGAAATAAGTTTCAAATCAAGCTGGTTAATCAGCTTTATTTGATGTTGACTACCACTGATTTAGGGCATACTGTGGGCAGGTTCTGTGCTAGGTGCCTTATATATGTTGTCTCTGAATGCTGCAACATTATCCTCATTTTACAGATGAGGAAATTGAAGCTCAGCAAAGTCATAACATCACACAATTGCACAACAAGGACTTAATTCAGGTTGTGAACCCAGCTCAGGACTGGTAAATAAAAAAGGGAAACTTAGGCCGGGAACAGTGGTTCATGCCTGTAATCCCAGCACTTTGGGAGGCCAAGGTGGGCGGATCACATGAAGTCAGGAGTTCGAGACCAGCTTGGCCAATATAGTGAAACCCCGTCTCTACTAAAAAAAAAAAAAAAAAAAAAAATTACCTGGGTGTGGTGGTGGGCGCCTGTAGTCCTAGCTACTTGGGAGGCTGAGGCAGAAGAATCACTTGAAATCGGGAGGTGGAGGTTGCAGTGATCCGAGATCGCACCACTGCACTCCAGCCTGGGTAACAGAGTGAAACTCCGTCTCAAAAAAAAAAACAAAAAAAAAAATTAAAAGAAAAGAAGAATGAGCCAGGCATAGTGGCGCACACTTGTAATCCCAGCTACTTGAGAGGCTGAGGTGGGAGGATTGCCTGAACCTAGGGGGCAGAGGTTGCAGTGAGCTGAGATTGCACCACTGCACTCCAGCCTGTGTGAGACTCTGTCTCAAAAATAATAGTAAAGTGAAAAGGAGAAATTTCCGATGATGCCTGACCTGAAAAGAGGTCCAAGAATATTTATTCTACCTTGTAAGACATTTGGCAATTCACCATGATGATAGGTGGGTTAAACAGAGTTGAAGAGAAATACTATTAACAACTCTAAATGGAATTTACAGCTAAACAGATTCTAGCAAAACAGCAATCTAGCTGCACTAGAAATTTCATTTTAATTCGATTAAAGCTAATTTGTCCCCACATTTTTTATTTAAATGTAATTAGTGGATAATTTAAGGCGTCTGATGTTACAAGACGTTTTAGCTAATAAAGGAGCTGTGTTTCTGCCTTAGACCTTCATCTTTCTTAGGTGATAAAGGTATAAGTGTCCATGCCTAGGAAAGGGACCATGTTTACATATGTCTATGGGTCTTGATAGTACATTTTCTGGCATAAAATTTTGTTGTAATGACTTTCTAGTTATTTTTTATTTTTTCTATTTATTTATTTATTTTTGTTACAGATGTGAGGTCTCACTACGTTGCCCAAGCTGGTCTCAAACTCCTGGGCTCAAGCGATCCTCCCACCTTGGCCTCCCAAAGTGTTGAGATTACAGGTGTGAGCCACTGCTCCTGGCCCTGTGACAACTTCCTGTCTTTCCACAAACATGGCTGCATTTGGCAGTGCCGTGTCACACTAAATAATGACTCCATTGAAGTGGATCAGACATGTACTCTGTGCCATCAGTGTTAATAAACATCAGTTCTAGTATTGTGCTGAATCTGAACCTGTTCACTGAGATCATAATGAGCTTAGAATTATTCATTATAATGCCCTCGTATTTCCTGGTCTAGGGCTGTTTAATAAGATACTACTTTCATCTGAGGAGACGAATAAAATTTCAGTCCTGACTACACCAATTACATGCTTTTTAAAAAAAAGACATTAAAATTAATGCTGCATGAAACACATCCTACCCTAAAATAAAACTACTTAAACCTTGATCTTCAAGGATTTGAATAAAGAGCATACTATCACTGAGGGTTCTTTTGTATACAGGACCAAGAATTATATTTGTTCTGCAACTTTAGCCTACCAATGTATTATTATTATTTTTATTTTTAAAGAGATGGGGTCTCACCATATTGCCCAGGCTGGTCTTAACTCCTGAGCTCAAGCAATCCTCCCAACTTGGCCTCCCAAAGTGCTGGGATTACAGACATGAGCCTCCACTCCCAGCCCCATGTATTAAGTTTGTGAAAAAAAAAAATCTGGGGGTAAAAACATACCTGGAGACTTTACATATTCCACACATTCATTTTATTTTATTTTATTTCATTTTTATTTTGTTTGTATACATTTTTATAATTTCAATTTTTTTATTATACTTTAAGCTCTAGGGTACATGTGTACAACATGCAGGTTTGTTACATATGTATACATGTGCCATGTTGGTATGCTGCACCCACTAACTTGTCATTTGCATTAGGTATTTCCCCTAATGCTATCCCTCCCCAATCCCCCCACCCCACAACAGGCCCTGGTGTGTCCACAGGCCCACCTATGAGTGAGAACATGTGGTGTTTGGTTTTCTGTCCTTGTGATAGTTTGCTCAGAATGATGGTTTCCAGCTTCATCCATGTCCCTACAAAGGACATGAACTCATCCTTTTTTATGGCTGTATAGTATTCCATGGTGTATATGTGCCACATTTTCTTAATCCAGTCTATCATTGATGGACATTTGGGTTGGTTCCAAGTCTTTGCTATTGTGAATAGTGCTGCAATAAACATATGTATGCATATGTCTTTATAGCATCATGATTTATAATCCTTTGGATATATACCCAGTAATGGGATGGCTGGGTCAAATGGTATTTCTAGTTCTAGATCCTTGAGGAATTGCCACACTGTCTTCCACAATGGTTGAACTAGTTTACAGTCCCACCAACAGTGTAAAAGTGTTCCTATTTCTCCACATCCTCTCTAGCACCTGTTGTTTCCTGACTTTTTAATGATTGCCATTCTAACCGGTGTGAGATGGTATCTCATTGTGGTTTTGATTTGCATTTCTCTGATGGCCAGTGATGATGAGCTGAATTCTACCAGAGGTACAAAGAGGAGCTGGTACCATTCCTTCTGAAACTATTCCAATCAATAGAAAAAGAGGGAATCTTCCCTAACTCATTTCATGAGGCCAACATCATTCTGATATCAAAGCCTGGCAGAGACACAACAAAAAAGAGAATTTTAGACCAATATCCCTGATGAACATCGATGCAAAACTCCTCAATAAAATACTGGCAAACCGAATCCAGCAGCACATCAAAAAGCTTATCCAACACGATCAAGTTGGCTTCATCCCTGGGATGCAAGGCTGGTTCAACATATGCAAATCAATAAACATAATCCATCATATAAACAGAACCAAAGACAAAAACCACATGATTATCTCAATAGATGCAGAAAAGGCCTTTGACAAAATTCAACAGCCCTTCATGCTAAAAACTCTCAGTAAACTAGGTATTGATGGGACGTATCTCAAAACAATAAGAGCTATTTATGACAAACCCACAGCCAATATCATACTGAATGGACAAAAACCGGAAGCATTCCCTTTGAAAACTGGCACAAGACAGGGATGCCCTCTCTCACCACTCCTATTCAACATAGTGTTGGAAGTTCTGACCAGGGAAACCAGGCAGGAGAAAGAAATAAAGGGTAATCAATTAGGAAAAGAGGAAGTCAAACTGTCTCTGTTTGCAGATGACATGAATATATATTCAGAAAACCCCATCACCTCAGCCCAAAATCTCCTTAGTAAGCAAATCTCCTTCAGCAAAGTCTCAGGATACAAAATCAATGTGCAAAATCATAAGCATTCTTATACACCAATAACAGACAAACAGAGAGCCAAATCTTGAGTGAACTCCCATTCACAATTGCTTCAAAGAGAATAAAATACCTAGGAATCCAACTTACAAGGGATGTGAAGGACCTCTTCAAGGAGAACTAGAAAGCACTGCTCAACGAAATAAAAGAGTACAAAAACAAATGGAAGAACATTCCATGCTCATGGATAGGAAGAATCAATATTGTGAAAATGGCCATACTGCCCAAGGTAATTTATAGATTCAATGCCATCCCCATCAAGCTACCAATTACTGTCTTCACAGAATTGGAAAAAACTACTTTAAAGTTCATATGAAACCGAAAAAGAGCCAGCATTGCCAAGACAATCCTAAGCCAAAAGAACAAAGCTGGAGGCATCACGCTACCTGACTTCAAAATATACTACAGTGCTACAGTAACCAAAACAGCATGGTACTGGTACCAGAACAAGATATAGACCAATGGAACAGAACAGAGCCCTCAGAAATAATACCACACATCTACAACCATCTGATCTTTGACAAACCTGACAAAAACAAAAAATGGGGAAACGATTCCCTATTTAATAAACGGTGCTGGGAAAACTGGCTAGCCATATGTAGAAAGCTGAAACTGGATCCCTTCCTTACACCTTATACAAAAATTAATTCAAGATGGATTAAAGACTTACATGTTAGACCTAAAATCATAAAAACCCTAGAAGAAAACCTAGGCAATACCATTCAGGACATAGGCATGGGCAGGGACTTCATGACTAAAACACCAAAAGCAATGGCAACAAAAGCCAAAATTGACAAATGAGATTTAATTAAACTAAAGAGCTTCTGCACAGCAAAAGAAACTACCATCAGAGTGAACAGGCAACCTACAGAATGGGAGAAAATTTTTACAGTCTACCCATCTGACAAAGGGCTAATATCCAGAATCTACAAAGAACTTAAACAAATTTACAAGAAAAAAGCAAACAACCCCATCAAAAAGTTGGTGAAGGATATGAACAGACACTTCTCAAAAGAAGACATTTATGCAGCCAACAGACACACACTCATTTTAATTGAATTAGTCATCAAGCTTCTGATCTAGAACTATCTTTAGGATTGGGTGTTTTAACACCCTCTTCTCCTCTGTGATCTTGGAGCAGCTGTTGTTTCCCCCAAATAGCCCATTAATGTAGATTTATTTTTTAAATTACTACTTTGTTCTAATGATACATGAGCTAGTTAATTCTAAGAACCGAAAAGCCTGTTCAAGAACAACAGCATGTAAGTTCTCCAAATCTGTCTGTAGGAGAACAGCACACCATGCAGAGGAGTTCTACCACAAGATCAACAGGAGAGGTAAAAGCCTGTGTGCACATGAGGCAGATCCAATTACGATTTTGTTTACTGGCTTTGCAAGGTCTCAGGCCTCTCTCCCGGGCTTTGGATTTATTCTTCCTATTCAAGGCAACAACAGCCGAGTTTGACAGAAATAAAATTCAAGTCATAGCAGATCAAGTAACTCAAAGATTTCATTCCGGTAAAATTAGAATACTAAGTAGTTGAGTTATTACTGGGGAACTCTACATCGAAGTTTAAAGCCTCACATTTAATTATCATAAGCGTGTAGGGAGAGTAAAACTTGACCTCTGCTTTTTTAGGGTTTTTTGGTTGGGCCTAGGAATTAAGTTGACAGAAGACAAATTCATAGGAGAAAAGCATACAAATGTAATACACATGTTACATGGCTAAGGAAATGAAGATTCAAAGATGCAGAATTGAACGCTTATACTGAATTAGACAAAGAGTCATGAATTATTAAAATGTGACAAGGTAAAGGAGCTTGGGCTAGGGTGGTTAACTGGGTAGAGAAGTGACTAGGAAAATAAGGATTAATTTAACAAGTTTCATTAGTACAAATCTCCTATCCTTGACGATAAGAATAATATCTTCTTTCTGGTATAAGGAGGGCATCTTTCACATGGGAATTTCATCTCTTGCTTTCAAAAAAATAAAAGGAAGGGCTGAGTGATCCTCTTGTCCTGCTGTTTTATTCAGTCCCTAAACACAAAATAGCCAATATACCAGAGCAGCATAGTTTGGAGTAGCATGTTCTTAATTCCTTCAAGTAGAATAAGTGAATTAATTTTTAATTACATTTTTAATCTTGAGATGATTACAGATTCACATGCAGCCGTAAAAAATAATACAGAGATAGCTTGTATCCTTTAGCTGGTTACCCCCAACGGTGACATCTTGCAAAACTGTAGTACACTATCACAGCTAGCATATCAACACTGACACAGCCAATTACAGTGTCCTAGGGAACTTTATAATTTCCTAGGAAAGTAATACTCCACTGAATCAGACCAGTGGTCTCTTTAGCTAGGATCTGTCAGCGGCACCAGGAATACTTACAGATAAAGAGTACTAGTTTCTCTGATATCATCCTTAAAGTTTAGGAGTGTACCCAAACATTCACATTTTAAATTGCTATTAAAAGGGAGATCAGTCGTGAACTTTTTTTTTTTTTTTTTTTTTGAGACGGAGTCTCACTCTGTTGCCCAGGCTGGAGTGTAGTGGCGCAATCTCGGCTTACTGTAATCTCTGCCTCCCGGGTTCAAGCAATTCTCTGCCTCAGCCTCCCAAGTACCTGGGGATTACAGGCGCCCACCACTATGCCTGGCTAATTTTTCTGTTTTTAGTAGAGATGGGGTTTCACCATATTGGCCAGACTGGTCTTGAACTCCTGACCTCAGGTGATCCACCCACCTCGGCCTCCCAAAGTGCTGGTATTATAGGCGTGAGCCACTGCGCCCGGCCGAACATTTCTAACTCTTGTCTGCTGACTCCCTTTCATTCTTGCCCTTGCAGATGAGCTTCCTGCCCTCCTTCACCCTGCCGTGTGCCCCGTGAGGATGACTTATGGGCAGTACCAACCTTCGGTTGCCTGTGTTCCTCTCTGAAGGCCATGGCTTCATCCGACAGTCAGATTTCTCCATGAAGATGGCCCTCTCCAAGTGCTGGCACCCACTCCATGCTCTCACCCCCCCCAGGCCTAGAGGAGGGAAGAATCCTGTGGTCCCTGTTGGGGCCCCTCACCCCTGACCTCAATTCTGTAAGGAGTCCCTTTGTTAAGCTACTTTCTGCCACTCGCCTTGTGTGTGCTGTCTGGTTTCACCTTAGACCCCAACCAATACATTCAGCAAACACTCACTGACCACGACTGTCTTCCTAATGCCCTCTTCTTCCTCAACCTGATGGACACTGCTCTCCCTACATCTCCTCCTACAGATGTAGGAGGGAGTCAAGGATAAAGCCCAGTGAAACACCACCATTAAAAAATAGAGCAGTGGTCAGGAGGAAAGTAGAAGACGAAGCATGGCTCCCAGGCTCCTCAAACTCCAATTTCTCCCTTGGCTGGTGACATCTTGGGCTAAGGTGGTTAATTGGGTAGAGAAACTTCTTTCAGGAGACCCACAGGAGCCTCCCACTAACCACTTGATGAACTGCCCAGATCCCCCCTCTTTAGCAATAAAGGACTTGGTCACCCAGCTGCTGCGAATGTTGCCCGAAAACAGCCTTCAGCTGACTGCCTTCTGGGGGGCTGCCTTGGCTGAAGAAAACGGCCTCGTCCAGAGTCATGCTTCCTTCCGGCACAGCCTGCATCCAACAACTAATCAATGAGTCTGATGTAAAGGTCTGGTCCCCTTGGCCCAACTCAGGACAATTACTGGTTATCTATTGTTGCATAACAAATGACCCCAAAACTGGCAACTTAAAACAACAAACATCTATTATCTCTCAATATGTGGGGGTCGGGAATCCAGGAGTATCTTAGCTTCAGTTTCCATCTCAGGGTTTCTTATGCTGTTGCAGTCAAGCTGTCACATCTGAAGGGGCTGGGGTCCACTTTGCTGTTGGTAGAAGGCTTCAGTCTCTCACTACCTTGGCCTCTCTATAAAGTTGCCCACAACATGGCAATAACTGCTGGGTCAAAATCCTGTTTTCTATGTAAAGCAGACTTCCTTAATAATTTCAGCCCCATATCACGTCTTGGTCACTTTTAGTCATTAGAATAGTTACTACTAGCTGTTAAAAAAAAAAAATGGCCATGTGTGGTGGCTCCTGCACTTTGGGAGGCTGAGGCAGGTCACCAGCCTGGCCAACATGGTGAAACTCCATCTCTACTAAAAATATAAAAAATATTAGCTGGGCATGGTGGTGGGTGCCTGTAGTCCTAGCTACTTGGGAGGCTAAGGCAGGAGAATTGCTTGAACCCAGGAGGCGGAGGTTGCAGTAAGCTGAGATCATGCCACTGCACTCCAGCCTGGGTGACAGAGTGAGACTGAGACTCTGTCTCAAAAAAAAAAAAAAAGACTCCCTATTCTTAAGATCCACTGATTTTATTTTAAAGCTTTAGTTTCATATCCAATGCATGGCTCTCTCCTCCTCTCCTATGCCCTACAGAATAGAGATGTGGTCTGGGTCACACACAACTTGTAAGTCTACCATACCTCCTGCTGGTAATGACCAGGGAGGAGAAAAACGGAAGGGAGAGGTGCCCCGTGAGACCCAGCTTATTGCCATTGTGTTAGTGTGGACAGGTGAAGGAAGACAACATCTTCAGACAGGGGATTTGCTCCCAACCAGTAATTCTAGATGCTAGGGGTTCCTTATAAGAGATTCATTCTCAACTTCAAGCCCAGCCCTCGAGCTGGTGGCCTTATGTCCCATTCCTCTGATGTGTGCCCCTCTTTGCCCAATATTGCAGCATAGCCAAACAAGACCAAGACTCCAAATATGGTCTACTCACCACAGCCAACTCCTGGGTCTTCAGGCTTTTGTGGAATCCACCTTTCAAGCCTCCAGGACACCATGACTTCAAGTGAAGACAGTTTTGACCCCTGCCCTGCCTGGCAGCCCCCCATCATGCCATCTCTTCCCAATGTATTTTTTCCTCTACTGTGGTGGCACAGGGGCTGGACAGTGAGCCTAGCATCCTTCAGCTGTTCAGACAGGTAGCACATATCAGATACTTACAAACCTGTGAGTGGTTCTCTCGACAGCTCTTACCCTTGGCTTTGAGGATGGGAGGCAACCCACCCCCTACCCTTGTTCTCGGGAGTAAATCATCCTAAATGAGCACTGTACTTCTGCAAAAGGCAACGGTCTTCTCCCTTTCAGTCTCACTTTATATTAGGGTGAGAGGTGTTGCTGCTGGTTCTGCTTCCTGGTTTCTCTTAGCAAGCCTTGTCAGGGTGTGGCTGACCCACTCCAACAGCTGTGGTTCTAGGAATTTAGAATGTGGGGGATTTAACTCATTTGATCCTCAGCTGTGAGCTTAGAATGGCCTTAGTCACCAATACTTAGCAGCTGTTACATGTTTAAAATTAATCACCTTTCCCCCAACCACACTCTGATCCTGTATTGCCTATCTTGGTGAATGGCACTACCATCCTCCCTGTTGTATTAGTCTGTTTTCACATTGCTGTAAAGAAATACCTGAGACTGGGTAATTTATAAAGAAAAGAGGTTTAATTGGCTCAGGGTTCCACATGCTGTACAGGAAGCATGATGCTGGCGTTTGTTTCTGGGGAGGTCTCAGGAAACTTACAATCATGGTGGAAGGGGAAGGGAAAGGGGAAGCAGGCACGTTTTACATGACTAGAGCAGGAGGAAGAGAGAGAGGAGGGAGATCAGACCTCATGAGAACTCACTCACTATATAGTATCAAGGGGGGATGGTGCTAAACCATTAATGAGGATTCTGCCTCCATGATCCAATCACTTCCCCCCAGGCCCTGCCTCCAACATTGGGGATTACAATTCGACATGAGACTTGGGTGAGGTCACAGATCCAAGCCATGTCAGTAATGAACTATTGCAGAATGAGAGATCTTTAGTAAGAGAACCGTGATAGTCCCTGGCAAAATGGGAAGGTTGATCACCCTATTTCCGATTTTCAATGACTCCAATCAGAACTTGTGAATAATTCAATTCCTCCCCTTTCTTCATTGGCCCTGCTTTGTTAGCTAGGCATGCTGTCCCCTTACCTCTAACAGCCTTTGCATCTATAGCCCCCTTTCCATTCTGCAACTCTCTTAATTCACACTAGTGATTATCAACCTTGGTTTCTCACTGGAATCATCTGGAAGGATTTAGAAACTACTGATGCCTAGATCCCATCACCAGAGATTCTGATTTAAATGGCCTGGGGTGGGCCCTGGACAAACACCAGGGGATTCTTAGGTGCATTCTCCCACCTGAACTACTACAGAACTGAATGATCTTCTTAGCTCCAGGGTTGCCCTCTGTAGTCAATCCTTCACACTGCAGCCAGAGCTTTCTAAAACACAAAGCTTGTCACATCATGGCCCTGCTTAAACTTCTCCTATGGGTCCCCACTGACCCAGGATAAAGCTCAAACTGTTCATCATGGCAGAAGGGGAGCAGTGCTTGGGAGATGAAGCTGGCGAGGGAATCAGGGCCTGATCATGCAGGATCTTGACTCTTGGGCTAAACTGCTTACATTGCTTCATGTCCACCATGCCCTCCGACAACATCAGCTTTTGCTCATTTAAATACTACTATTTGCAAGATGGTAGAGATACAATGATGAATAAAGTGACCACAGTCATAGACTTTACCCTCAAGATATAGTAGGCTAGATCATTAAAGAGGCCACAGCCACCCTCCCCTGGCTCAGAGAGAAGTAACCATTGTGGAAGACAGTGTGGCAATTCCTCAAGGATCTAGAATCAGAAATAGCATTTGACCCACCAATCCCATTACTGGGTATATACCCAAAGGATTATAAATCATTCTACTATAAAGACACATGCACATGTATATATATTGCAGCACTATTTATAATATCAAAGACTTGGAACCAACCCAAATGACCATCAATGATAGACTGGATAAAGAAAATGTGGCACATATATACCATGGAATACTATGCAGCCATAAAAAAGAATGAGTTCATGTCCTTTGCAGGGACATGGATGAAGCTGGAAACCATCATTCTTAGCAGACCACACCTTTTTTAGTACCTACGTTGTGATCTGAATATGATTATACAATAGCACTTGTAACCCTCATTACGGTTCTTTGTTTATACGTATGTTCCATTCTAGAAGTCTTAGCATAAGTGCCTTGAGGTCAAGAATCATACTGTTTCCATCTTTTTATCTGCAACACCAAGCAGGGTGCTCAGTACATAGTGAATGCTCAGGGCAGTTTGCCAAATGAAAAAGGCAAGGAAGAATGGCTTAGTCTGACTTTCCACATAACTACTTGGGAATCGTAAATTCTACTTCCTTTATCCATTGATAATCTCACAGTTCTATGCTTTCCATTAGAATGGGTGTATTATGAAATAATTTCTCATGTATTCAGAATGGTCTTAGTAAATTTGTCAAATGGCCATTGTGTGTCTCTGAAAGCAGGACATACTCTCTCACAGGGCAAGTGAAGGGACTACTGATCCTTTCTTCATATGACTTCTAAAAATAGCTTAAGTCATCAATTATCAGCTATATGGGAGACACACCTGACAGCAGTAACTGAACTTGAGAATACCCTGAGAATGGCCCTATGGTGTAAGAAGAATGTGTGTTCAGAGTTCCAGGCTAAGGAATCTGGGAGCGGCCAACCTAGAGATTCACTCCTTATCCATGAAGGGCATCTCAACCCCTAGCCCCTCCCTTGGAATGCAGGCCATACAGGAGATGG
The DNA here is from genome assembly GCF_028858775.2 of Pan troglodytes. NCBI lineage: Eukaryota > Metazoa > Chordata > Mammalia > Primates > Hominidae > Pan > Pan troglodytes. The sequence goes on from NC_072402.2 coordinate 60,179,174, forward strand.
AGGCCCTTTGTTTTGGGTTACCTGGAGGTTGCAAACTGGAGGTTGCTAGGTAGAGGGTACTAAGTGAAAATGCTATGGAAGCTGCATGCTTTTTACATATGGTAGTAGTTTTCCGGTCCAGCTCACCACAACTGGACCATCCCTGTATGTAAGTCCCCTATATAAGCACTATATCTCATTCACTGTCTCTTGGTCTCTTTTTTTGGTCTCCAGGACATGGTGTTATCTCTATTGCAGTCAATAGGGGTCTGGCCTAATAACATCTTAGCAGGGATTACTTATATTATAGCATCACCTCTTACCAAGGAGACTGGCATGTCCAAAGACAATCTGAAGATGAAAGAGGAATAGTCCTTTTATTTTATTTTATTTTTTATTTTTTTTATTATTATACTTCAAGTTCTAGGGTACATGTGCACAACGTGCAGGTTTGTTACATATGTATACATATGCCATGTTGGTGTGCTGCACCCATTAACTCATCATTTACATTAGGTATTTTGCCTAATGCTATCCCTCCCCCTCTCCCCCCACCCAACAGGCCCCAGTGTGTGATGTTCCCCACCCTGTGTCCAAGTGTTCTCATTGTTCAATTCCCACCTATGAGTGAGAACATGCGATGTTTGGTTTTCTGTCCTTGCAATAGTTTGCTCAGAATGATGGTTTCCAGCTTCATCCATGTCCCTACGAAGGACATGAACTCATCCTTTTTTATGGCTGCATAGTATTTCATCGTGTATATGTGCCAAATTTTCTTAATCCAGTCTATCATTGATGGACATTTGGGTTGGTTCCAAGTCTTTGCTATTGTGAATAGTGCTGCAATAAACATGCATGTGCATGTGTCTTTGTAGCAGCATGATTTATAATCCTTTGGGTATATACCCAGTAATGGGATCGCTTGGTCAAATGGTATTTCTGATTCTAGATCCTTGAGGAATCGCCACAGTGTCTTCCACAATGGTTGAACTGGTTTATAGTCCCACCAACAGTGTAAAAGTGTTCCTACTTCTCCACATCCAAAAAGGAATGGTCCTTTTAATGGTCGAATGAAAAGGGTAGTGAAGCCTGTGTTTTCCAAGGATTATAGCCCCTTACTTCCCTAATAAGTAAGCTCTGTGCAAGAAGACAAGTGACAGCCACAGACTGAGCCCCGGGTAGAGCTCCCACTCAGCTTCTGGGGGAATTCCCCAATGCTGTAACTCAAACTGGTGCAACTACTCAGCTTTGACAATGCTTCTCAGGAGAAGGAAGAGCCATGTTGTTATGTCCTCAATGTCTCCCCCTGTTTTGTTAGTTACTCTGGAGTAGACTACATTGTCAGTACAATGTTTTTTATCCAAGCCAAACTCCTCAGTGCAGAAGGCATCCTATTTTCTCCTGAGTGCAGCACACAGTGGTTCAGGCTGCACACAAACTTTACAGCCGATGGCTCTAATGACCAACTCAGTCTCTCACACTCATCTTCAAAGTCTGTTTTACTCACATACTTAGTTTCTGTGGTCCCTCAGGTCATCAGAATCTTGCTAATAATCGGTTATAACCCCTATTTGTTTTATTTGCATTTGCATTCTCTTCCAACGATTATTCACTAAAAAGCAACAGCAACTTAGTAGGATGCTACTGATTCCAGTCACTCATCCTCTCTACATTAGTGTCAATATATTATTTCCCCAGGTAACTTGTTAAGTAGAGTGATCAACCAGCCTAGTTGGCCCAGGACTGAGGGGTTTTAGTGTAGGGCTAACCAGATGGTTGGTCACTCTACAACAGATCCTAGATCATACAGCCAAGAAATAACACAAGCACTGAAGACTGTAGATCAGAAAACTGGAAGGAAGTAAATGCTAGAGAGAAAATGAAGGAAAGAGAAGTAGGTTGACAGAAAGTAAGCATGGTGGGGGGAGGGAGGAATGAAAGCACACCTGTGGAAGAGGAAAATACAAGAAGAAAAATCAAAATAAAAGAAGACATAACCCTGGGCAAATGAAAACTTACAGGTATAGAGAACTAGTTACAAATATCTAGGAACAGTCCTAAAGGGAATAAAAATAGAAATAGGAGTATACATGCCATGGTGATGAGCAGTGAGTCAGAAGGGAATAAAGAAGTCCTGTTAAAATATATCCTTCTACACATGGTGATTTCTTTTCTTTCAAAATGTACCTTCTGAAACAAACAGTACATCTTTTTCTTCGTGTTACTTATAAAACATAGCATTGTATAATGTTTGGAGAAAATAACAGGAATAAATCAGATAAAAATGATTATTACTTGTATAAATGTAGTTTTCCCTTGTCTCTCAAAGAGAGTGATACCATCATCTGCTGGAAAATTACCGGGTCAGCCTGTATTTAGTCTGGCTCCTTTGGGATATCTGTAATTTTGTTAAGTCCTATAGTTAACAAATGTTAACGAAGTGTCTAAATGATATATGGAATTTTGTTGAATTCAGTAATTGTCCTATTTCCAGTGTTTGGTTTTGTAGCCTCACATGCTTTTCTATTTACCACTAAGGAGGGATAGAATTTGATTTTCTTTGCCCTATAAAAGATCACCTGAGTGGCCTTTTCAGTTTGTACAGCTTTAGGGTAAGCAGGCATTTGTGGAAGAAAAAAAATACAAAAAGAAAAATCAAAATAAGAAAATACACCACTTCATTGGTGGAAGAATGTGGATCCATCTGCACAAGAAACGGGCCTATAGGGTGGTAGTGGAGGGGATGGAGGATGGGAGTGCACATTACAGAGCACCTTTTGCCAGGCTGAACACTGAGTGGACACATCCTCCCCTTAAGAGAGGTGGAGGCCCTGGCCAATGAGATGCTACAACAGAATGGACCAGCTGGCCCTTGGGGTGAAGAGCACCCATGTTCTACAACATTGGATGTAATTATAGGAGCTGATCTACACATGCGGAACCCAATCATCATCACTTGTTGAAGCCAATGCAATGCAGGGACGTTGTGATAACTTTTTGTGAGGCCATGTTGAAATAATTACAAGGTGCAAGTGATTTTCAGGGCAAAGGTTCCCACTCATTCATCCCACCCACATGTCAGACTTTCACCCATTTAAAATAGAAGAATAACTTGAACTGAGCCAAATATACAAGGCCATGTATTATATGAATCCATTTATATGAAACAACCAAAATAGGGAAATTCGAGAGACAGAAAATAGACTGGTGGTTGCCCACGACTGGGAGGTAGGGGAGACAGGGGAGGTTGAAGAAAGATGGAGTGATGGCTAGTAGGTCCAGGGTTTCTTTCTGAGGCAACAGAAATGTTCAGAAATTGATCGCGGTGATATTGTACACCTCTGTAGATACACTAAAACCCATCAAATTGCAAACTTCAAATGGGTAAATTATGGTATGTAAATTATATCTTGATAAAGCTATTTTTTTTTAAAAAGAATAACTTGAGGCTCATTGTCTGTCTTTCTTCATGAGTTTATACTGGTTTGGAGGAAATCTTTAGAGATGTGTAGCATGTGAGACAGAACATGCTAAACATGAGATTAAGCTTCTGGAGTTCAGGCTGCTTGGGCAGTACCTTAGAAGTAAAGAATTCTAACCCAATTATCTTGTTAAGAAACTGAGCTGGTCTTTCACGGTGTTACAGGTTGAATTATGTCCCCCAAAAAGGTACGTTGGAAATCCTAATCCTGAGTACCTGTGAATATGACTTTGTTTGAAAATAGGGCCTTTGTAGATGTAATAAAGTTAAGATGAGGTCACCCAATTAAGGTAGGCCCTAATCCAATGTGACTGGCATCCTAATAAGAAAACAGAGACACAGGGAGAGAACACTTCATGAAGACACAGGGACAGACAGGGAGAAGGTGGCCATGCAAAGACAGAGACAGAGCAATCAACAAAAAGACAGAATTGGCGGGGCACAGTGGCTCACGCCTGTAATCTCAGCACTTTGGGAGGCTGAGGTGGGCAGATCACTTGAGGTCACGAGTTTGAGACCAGCCTGGCTAACATGGCAAAACCCCGTTTCTACTAAAAATACAAAAATTAGCTGGGCATGGTGGTGGGCGCCTGTAATCCCAGGTACTCGGGAGGTTGAGGCAGGAGAATCACTTGAACCCTGGAGGTGGAGGTTGCAGTGAGCCAAGATTGCACCACTGCACTCCAGCCTGGGCAACAGAGCGAGACTCTGTCTCAAAAACAAAACAAAACGAACACCAAAAAAGACAGAATCATAGAATTTTAGAAATAACCAAATAGACGTTAGAAATGAACAGTGATATTGATTCACTAATGAAGCATTTTATTTTTTAAAATTATGTTTTAGTCTTTAAATAAGGTAGAGATGTACCTAATTAAACTACATAAAAAACATGACTGGGAATTTGCTCAAATACATATTTGAAATATATAAAATAATGGCTAATATTTATTGAACTCATATTCTGTACCACGCTTTGTGCTGAGTACTTGACATCTTATGGAGTGACCAACTCTCCTAGTTTGCCTGGGATGTCTCAATTTTAGCACTGTAAGTTTTGTGTTTTGAGAAACCACTCAGGCCTGGACAAGCCAGGCTTATTGGTCACTCTACATCTTCATCTCATTTAGTCTTCCAAACAACTGTATGTGATGGTACCATAATTACTCCCATTCTACAGATGAAGAAACTGAGACATAGAGGGGTTAAGCAAACTGATCAAAATTACCAGGTGTGGCCAGGCGTGGTGGCTCATGCCTGCAATCCCAGCAGTTTGGGAGGCCGACGCAGCGGATCACTTGAGGTCAGGAGTTCGAGACCACCCTGGCCAACATGGCAAAACCCCATCTCTACTAAAAATAAAAAAATAAGCTGGGCATGGTGGTGTGTGCCTGTAATTCCAGCCACTGGAGAGGTTGAGGCAGGAGAATCACTTGAACCCGGGAGGCGGAGGATGCAGTGAGTTGAGATTGCACCACTGCACTCCAGCCTGGGCGACTGAGCAAGACTCTGTCTCGACAAAAAAAAAAAAAAAAAAAGGCCCTGCATGGTGGCTCACGCCTGTAATCCCAGCATTTGGGAGGCTGAGGTGGGTGGATCACGAGGTCAGGAGATCGAGACCATCCTGGCTAACATGGTGAAACCCCGTCTCTACTAAAAATACAAAAAATTAGCCAGGCATGATAGTGGGCGCCTGCAGTCCCAGCTACTCAGGAGGCTGAGGCAGGAGAATGGCGTGAACCCGGGAGGTGGAGGTTGCAGTGAGTCAAGATCATGCCACTGCACTCCAGCCTGGGCGACAGAGCAAGACTCAGTCTCAAAAAAATAAAAAAAAAAATTTTTTTAAGTTTCCTTTGATGTTTTGCTATTTTTTTGTTGTCTTTTTGTTTGTTTTAAAAGTCTTCCCTAGAAGAATATATAGGTAGATATATCACCCTGAGTACCGAAGGGAAACAAAATGCATATTCAGCTTGGATTTTAAAAAGATACAATAAAGTGATTATTTATAGAGATGTGGGCAGGACTGAAGGATGAACAAAAATGGTGAGACACCCAGAGACCTGTAATAGGGGGGATGCCATTACCCCCCAGAGCATGAAGGAATAAGGGAAAGAAAATGGAACTACTTGCCCAGTGTGGGCTGGAGCCAGGAGAGAAAGTCTCGTCAGAGAGGCAGTCACTGCAGGAGGCAGCCCCTGCCAGAACCTGGACCTGAAGCAATGAGAGTTGGAGAAGAAATTTCCTAAATCCTCCTTTCCTTCCACCCTCTGCTCTCTTGCTGGTGCCTTCCATTGAGTGAATCCAGCCTGAAGCCAGAGGACAGACCCCCAGAACACAGAACAGGGCAGAGAAGATCAGAGGTCAGGGGTGGGGATGGAAGAATAAGAACAACCAGCGCAGCAGACATGCAGGGCTTTTTTGTTTGTTTTTACATTTACTTTTTAGTCCATTTGGAATTTTTCTTTTTGAGATATATATGATAGGGATGAGCTTTTAATTTCATTTTTCTAGACAGGTCTACAGTTACCTTAGGTACATACATTGAATTGTTATGTCTCACCAATACACCACAATGTAGCAGTCTCTCATAGCCTGACATATCACCCAAAGTTCTTTGTCTCAAGACCAAGAAAGTTAAGGAGCACAGGTGCCAAGGGTAACACTGGAGCAAAAGTTTAATAAGTGAAAGAAGAAAGCTCTCTCCTGTGCAGGGGGGAGCTTGAAGAGGGTTGCTGTTTTCACAGTTGAATGCAGAGGATTTTATAGGAAACTGATGAGAGCTGGGCATCTCATTTGCATAAGGTGCAAATCTGTGGTAGCTCCACCCCATCCTCCTAGTGCACACGTGGGCCCTTAGCTTGAGTTACTCCATATTGCTTTGTTCCCCTTACTGTGCATGTGACAGGGGACAAAATTTTTCATTGTGGGCAAGTCTGAGAAACTGAGCTGTATAGCCTTTCTTATCTGTGTGGCTGTGGGCCTGTCTTAGGCAATCTCCCATGCAAGTTCCCTTATCTGTGCCGGTAGCTTGATGTTTTGGGGTGTTCTTTTGTTTGAAACAATTCAACAGAAGACTCACCCTAACTGCTTGTGTGACCAGTTTCTTCCTTTCTCCTCTCTCAGAATCATGTTAACATGTATTACAACTGCAACTGCTACTATTATCAAACTAAACTCTAGGATGTGATGGGGGACACTGATCAGTGTCTCCTACTTGGTTCTATTGATTTACTCTTATGTTAACATTATTTTAATTACCGTAACATTATGTTTTAACATTTAGTAGAGCAGCTCCCATGTATTCTAAAGTTCTGGTGAAAAACTAATAGGGAATCAATAGCTTTGAAAACTGGGGGGAACTGTCAAATACGAAAAGGTTTCTTATTCAGATATATTTTGAAGTGATATGTACAATTAAGAGATATGTACAAATTCTAATTAGTTCCCTAACATAGGAACTCAATATATATTACTAGATTGTACAAGAAGAGGTGGAGTTTTTTTGAAAGATAAACATAGGAATATCTGATAATTAGCCGTATAATTTTGCTTTGGCAAGATACCAAAGTCACTAGAATTCGTTTTCCTCTTGTTTTGATGCAAACCACACAAAACTCAGTGGCTTAAAACAACCACAATCTGTATTTTCTTACAATTCTCTGTGATAATGGGCTCAGCTGGGCATTCCTTCTGCCCCATATGATCTCATCTGGAGGCTTGCCTGGGCTGAAATGTCAAGGAGGGGTATTTAAATAGCTAATAGCTAGGACTGCTTGTTGGATAGGAGCTTAGCTGAGAGAGCTCAGAGAGAGCTTTGGTTCTTCTCCAAGGAGTTTCACCATGTAGCTTGGGTTTTAAAAGGGAGTGTATGGAACAGTGTGAATAGGAAAGCTTTAGATTTCTTCAGACCCAACCTCAAAAGTTACATAGTGCCCCTTCCTTCTTATTCTGCTGGTCAAGGAGGGACACAAGGACAGTCTACACCCCAGGGGAGAGCAAATTGCTACTCTTGTCATTAGAGGTGGAGTCTAAAAATGTTTGGCCATCTTTATTCCAACACACCTCTATACTTATTTGGAAATATTAAAGAAAAGAGTTCTATCAACATTTCCAAAGACCTTTTATCTTCTGTCTCTTGATTCTAAATGTGGTTTGCATTTGCATTGTGAATCATGTGCGTTATGAACTTAGTTCAAATATGCATGTAATTGGAAAAGAATGAAAACAAAAATGAGATATCATTTTGTCCAGATGATCTGCTCCAGGAATGAGAAAAGTTTGAAATGAGTTCTGAAAAAATAAGTTAAGTCTTAAGCATCTTAAATGCAGCTGCATTACTCTATTTTTAAAGCATTGGAAAATGAGGGAGGAAGGAGGGAAAATAGCTAATTTTAGCCACAGCTGCCACCGATGGGAGACAATTTGCAATGAGAAAGGAGGGGTTCATCAATGCTTGAACTTACTGTATTCTTTACTAGATATCTAATCTCTCCTTTCCATCCCATCACTTGACATATTTCATGAGAAAATTTAGAATCTAGTAGAACACTGTACTGCCATAACCCTTGGCGATTATAAATAAAACAGAAAAAAACAAAAAGACATAGCCAGTCTCAAAAATAAGATAAACGGCTCTGTAGACTCAAACAAAACAGAAACAGAAAGCAGTGGATTGACACCGTGTGCCTGCTGGCTTTCAGGCAGAAATGGACAGTGACAGGGGAACTTTGGGTCTTGAAAAGTAATGAGAATCAAGGAATTCAGAGGACAGGAGACAGATTCACCGTGTGAGACTGGGAGCTGTGGTGTGTGGAGATCCTCCTGCCCAGTAAAGGGAACTGAAACCACTTGCAGGCTTTCTAAGAAGAAAGAAGAAAATCACCAAGCCTCATGCTTGTTTGATGACCGAATCTGCAGTATTCACAAGGTCACTTTGAGGCAGAGATTTCTAAAATCCTCAAGTTAAAGTCTAGAGCAAAGTTAACAGCAAATCCTCTAGATAGGGAAGGTTGATTATGGGATAGAGGGAAGACAACAACAACTACTGTTTCACACAAAACAAGCCTGAAAACCAAAATTCCCAAGTACTTCAAAAAACTTAATGCTAAGAAAATCAAACTAGTCCATACTTTGAACTTGAATTCTCTCCAGATAAAATTAATATATAGAACAATCCAATAAAGACTTTGAAAATAATTATGTTTAGGATGCTCAAAGAATTATGTCTATTTAAAAAGAATAAGAAATTATGAAAGAAATGGCAGGCAGAATAGTTTCATAGGCTGGGTGCAGTGGCTTACTCCTATAATCTCAGCATTTTGGGAGGCCAAGGTGAGTGGATCACCTGAGGTCAGGAGTTCAAGACCAGTCCAGCCAACATGGTGAAACCCTGTCTCTACTAAAAATACAAAAATTAGCTGGGCATAGTGGTAGGCATCTGTAATCTCAGCTACTTGGGAGGCTGAGGCAGGAGAATCGCTTCAACCCCAGAGGTGGAGGTTGCAGTGAGCCGAGATCATGCCATTGCAATCCAGCCTGGGTGACAAGAGTGAAACTCCATCACAAAAAAAGAAAAAAGGAATAGTTTGATAAAAAATGTAATTAAAACCATAGCCATTGAGAACACACATGAGATAAACTCAGTAACATGGTAAAAATGAGACTTCGTATCTCTCTGTGCTTTACATTATACAGTGCTAGGGTTTGAATGGGTCCTCTCCAAAATTCAGTTGTTGCCAATCTCATAGTACAAAGAGATGGGCCTTTAAGGGGTGATTAGGCCACAAGGGCACCTCCCTCATGAATGGAATTAGGGGTCCTTATATAAGAACTTGACAGAGAGTGTTGTTTGTTATCTCTTGCACATCTGCCTTTCACTATGTGAGGAAACAGTAAGAAGGCCCTCACCAGATGCCAGTTCCTTGATCTTGGACTTCCCAGCTTCCAGAATTATAAAAGATAAATTTCTGTGTTTCATAAATTAGCCAGTCTCAAGTGTTCCATTATAGCAGCACATACAGATGAAGACAATTAGACTGGCAAAAATTTAAGCCTGAGTATGCTAAGGTTTGATGAGGATTTAGGATAATTTCAAACCCTCATATAATTCTAACAGTAACATAAATTGTTAAATCACATTGGAAAACGCTGGTATGATTTATTAAATGGAAGGTGGCCACACTCAATACTTCATCAGTTTTATTCTTAGGTATATACCTTAAAGAAATTCCTGCACATTAGCCAGGTGAAGTGGCACATGTCTAATCCCAGCTACTAGGGAGGCTGACGTTGGAGGATCGCTTGAGCCAAGGAGTTTGAATCCAGCCTGGGCAACATTGACTTTGCTTCTAAAAAAAGAAAGAAATTCCTGCATCTGGAAGCCAATAGACATGTACAAAAATATTCATAGTGGTATTGTTCTATAGCTCTAAATTAATAATAAAATGTCTATTATTGTTTGAGCATGAAAGCTTATGCCTATAATCCCAACACTTTGGGAGGCTGAGGCGGGAGGATCGTTTGAAGCCAGGAGTTTGAGACCAGCCTGGGCAGCAAAGCAAGACTCTCTCTACAAAAAAATTAAAAGATTAGCTAGGCATTGTGACATGTACCTGTAGTCCTAGTTACTCAGGAAGCTGAGATGGGAGGATCACTTGGGCCCAGGAGTTCTAGGCTGCAGTGAGCTATGATCACACCACTGCACCCAAGCCTGAGCAACAGAGCAAGATCCTGTCTTTTTTTTTTTTTTTTTTCTATTAACCAGGCTGGAGTGCACTGGTGCAATCTCAGATCACTACAACCTCTACCTCCCAGGCTCAAGCGATTCTCATGTCTCCTGAGTAGCTGGGACTACAGGAATGTGCCTGGCTAGTTTTTTGTATTTTTAGTAGAGATAGTGTTTTGCCATGTTGGCTGGGCTGGTTTTGAACACTTGGCCTCAAGTGATCCACCCACCTTGGCCTCACAAAGTGCTGGGATTACAGGCATGAGCGACCACACCTAGCTTAAGACCCCATCTTTAAAAAATTATTTTTTAATGTTTAAAAGAGAATATCTATTATCGCCCCAGTATGGTGGCTCATGCCTGTAATCCTAGCACTTTGGGAGAAAAGGTAGGGGGATCCCTTGAGCCCAGGAGTTTGAGACCAGCCTGGGGAACATAGGGAGACCCTGCCTCTATAAAAACAAAATATATTTTAATATCATAAAGGAATGACTATTATCAATAGAATTCACAGATTGGTGCATTTATTCAATGAACTATATACATCAATAAAAATGAACAGAGTACTGTTCTCTGTGGATGGCGCTAAAGCAATCTTGAGTAAAGGAAGTAAGTCACAAAAAATACATAGGCTATACTTCCAGTTATATAAAGTTTAAACAAGTAAAAACTAAACTACATTGATTAGAGATGCAAATACAGGTAGTAACATTTTTATCTTTTCTTAATCATCACATAGGACAGGATGGTGGTTGCCTCTGGAAGGAGAGTAGCCTCTGGGTGCTGTCAGTGACCGATTTCTTATGCTGGGTGATTTATTACATGGATGATCTTTTAAAAAAACATATGAACAATAATAATTAAGTTTTTCTATATGTATGGCATATTTCAAAAGGAAAGAAATAACGAAAGGACTGAGGAATTCAGCTAGAAATAGAGCACAGAAAGACCAAGGGCTTTTGAGAGGCTTCAATCTATATATAGTAATAGTTCTAACTGAAGGGAATGGAGGCTTTGTGGAGAGCATGTGAAGAAGAAATAGCCATGAAATGTCCAGACCTTTAAAAAAAGATATTTGTTCAGACTGCATATTAAGCAGCACAAACAAATCCAGATCCAAGCCTAGACAAATCACAGTGAAACCGCAGAACATCACAGATAAAATATCTGAGACTACCAGAGAAAACAGATTATATACAAAGGAACGATTATGTTGCTGCTAATAAGAACTCCACTCTAAGTGGAGAGGACAACAGAATAATTATAGTGTTGAGGTAAAAATTACCATTCATCTAGAATTTTATACCTTGCTAAATATCATTCAAGAGTGAAGCAATGTAAAGACAGTTTTCACCTACAGACCCTCAAAATAACTAGAAACCTTAACCGGAAGAGATAGGAACCCAAAGTTCAGCTGTGGAAAACAAGAAACAAAGGTGAGCACAGAAATTCGTACATTTTCTTTTAATAGTAGGATTTTTTTTTTTTTTTTAGATGGAGTCTCGCTCTGTCACCCAGGCTGGAGTGCAATGGCATGACCTCGGCTTACTGAAACCTCCTCCTCCTGGGTTCAAGCGATTCTCCTTCTCCTGCCTCAGCCTCCTTAGTGGGTGGGACTACAGGCACACACCACCATGCCCGGCTAATTTTTTGTATTTTTAGTAGATACGGGGTTTTGCCATGTTGGCCAGGCTGGTCTCGAACTCCTGACCTCAGGTGATCTGCCCGACTCAGCCTCCCAAAGTGCTGGGATTACAGGCATAAGCCAGCGTGCCCGGCCAATAGTAGGATTTTAACAGTCAATATTTAAAGGTAAAACTTTTTTTTTTTTCCGGCAGGGTCTTGTTCTGTCACCCAGGTCGGAGTGCAGTGGCACGATCAGAGTTCACTGCAGTCTTGACCTCGTGGCTCAAGCAATCCTCCCATCTCATTTTTGATTTTTTTTTCTCTTTTTTTGTAGAGACAGGGTTCTCATTTTGTTGCCCAGGCTAGTCTTGAACTTCTGGGCTCAAGCAATCTTCCCCACTCAGTCTCCCAAAGTGCTGGGATTACAGGTGTGAGCCACCGTGCCCAGCCCAAAACTAAATTTAATTTTAAAAATGTTTTAAATAAATAAGAGGTGGGGTCTCACTATTGTTGGCCAGGTGGGTCTTGAACTCCTGGCCTCAAGCTGTCTTCCCACCTTGGCTTCCCAAAGTGCTAGGATTACGGGCGTGAGCCATTGAGCCCACTCTAAAAGTAAAATTAAGAATAGCAACAAGATGGAGGACAGTAATCAGTGGGTAGTAAGGACACAAATGACCTAGTCACAATCAAGAGAAGGATGTTGACAGTTTTTTTGGTGGGGTGTGGTGGCTCACGCCTGCAATCCCAGCACTTTAGGAGGCTGAGGCGGGTAGATCACCTGGGGTCAGGAGTTCGAGACCAGCCTGGCCAACATGGTGAAATGCTGTCTCTACTCAAAATACAAAAAATTAGCCAGGCGTGGTGGTGCGTGCCTGTAGTCCCAGCTACTAGGGAGGCTGAGGCAAAAGAATTGCTTGAACCTGGGAGGCGGAGGTTGCAGTGAGCCGGGATTGCACCACTGTACTCCACCCTGGTGAGACTCTGTCTCAAAAAAAAAAGACAAAGAAAATGTTTAAATTTTTATACTTGTATTATTTTCCTTCAAAAATGTATATTAGCCTATAAATTTTCAGGCAGTATTTAAGTTTTAACATCTTAAAGATCGGTAGAAAAAACAAAGAAGTAAACCGAAAATCTGAAAGGAAAAAAGCAAAGAAAAGCATGATAAACAGAAATATGAAATAAGAAATAAATTCAAATATTTAATTCCAATAAGTAAATGGATTAAACTTATCTACTAAAAGACAGATGATCAGACTGCATTTTTAAAAATTCAGCTATATGCTACTGCTTTTAAGAGACACATTTAAATACTGTAGTGTATTCAATATATTGAATATAAAAGAACAAGAGTTGCCATGTAAATAATAAAAACGGGGTATTTTTCAGGCAAAATAGAATTTAAGGCTAAAAGCATTAAATAGGGATAAAAAGTGGGCCTACATAATAATATAAGAAACAATTCGATAGAAAAAAATTACAATTTTAAACTTACAATTAGGAAAGTTATATAAGTTTATACAATAAACTTAAAAGTATAACAACATAATCTAAAAATATACAAAGGAAAAAATGGGCCAGAACTTTTTTTAAAAATGGAAAACTGCCTTTTTATATTGAGAGATTCGAAGACACCAATCTGTATGTTTTCTAGTATCAGGGGAAAAAAGGGAAGAACATAGAATATTTGAACAACACATTACAAAGAATTGTATCATACAGATCATTTGATCTTACCACATTGCACATTCTTTGTATTTCCTTGAGGTTAGAAAACATTAATAAACAGGATTATATTTTTATATACACACACACACTGTGTATTAAACAACACAGGAAATGTAAACAGCAGTTTGAATCATTTGCTTTTCAAATTAAAAATACTATCTCTCTTATTTTGCAGGGGGTCAGGGGTGGAGGTGGGATCCGGCCCACTCAACCACTAAATAAAGTTATTTTCAAAATGTAATATAAGAGCTGTACCAAACCAACATTTTAATTTTTAATTCTTCTTTGTGACTAACTATTTGACAGGCTCTGAAGAGAACAATGATCATTAGTAAAAAGTATTTTTGTTAAACTAGTGGAAATCATGGGTTTTTAAAAATTTGAGGTTGTATGCTAAATTCCCTCTATTCCCTTAATTTTCCTGGGGGACTTTTTTGTTTTTGTTTTTTATTTTCTTGGGTTTTCTTTGTTGTTGTTGTTTTGAGACAAGGTCTTGTTCTGTTGCCTAGACTGTACTGCAGCCTCACCCTCCCAGGCTCAAGCTGTCCTCCCGCCTCAGCCTGCAGAGTAGCTGGGACTACAGGCACGTGCCACCACTCATGGCTTATTTTTGTTCTTTTTGTAGAGATGGGGTCTCGTCATGTTGCCCAGGCTTGTCTGGAACTCCTGAGCTCAAATGATCCTCCTACCTCAGCCTCCCAAAGTGCTCAGATTACAGGCATGAGCCACCGCAGCTGGCTAGGACTTCTTTAAGATTTGTTTCTCCCTGAAGAGAACTTCTCCATGGAGCGGTTCCATGTGCTGAGCCAGCATCCCTACCCACAGACCTGCCGAGCCTCTTCGCAGCTCCCTGTGACATGGTAACCAGCACAGTGACACATCCCATCATCACACCATGTTGGCTTCCCAGTTTTTTCTCATTTTATTTTCCTTGCCTCATATGTTTTCTAAAATAACTTTTTGGCTGGGCGCAGTAGCTCACACCTGTAATCCCAGCACTTCGGGGGGCCGAGGTGGGCGGATTACGAGGTCAGGAGATCGAGACTGTCCTGGCTAACATGGTGAAACCCCGTCTCTACTAAAAATATGAAAAAAAAATTTGTGCTACAGGGCGTGGTGGCACGTGCCTGTAGTCCCAGGAACCCAGGAGGCAGAGGTTGCAGTGAGCTGAGATCACACCATTGCACTCTAGCCTGGGTGACAAAGCAAGACTCCATCTCAAAAAATAAATAAATAAATAAATAAATAAATAAATAAATGAAAATAACTTTTTGACTTGCTAAGGTCCTTAACAGATCAACTTTCAGATAATCACATCAGTAGGGACAAACACAAGACCCAATCCACTGATTTTTTTGATCACTTGTTAGCAATCTCTACATAGACTGACCATACATGATCCCATTACATATTTTTAAGCATAGGGCTTCCATATATGATGCTTCCAACCCCACCTCCTGTCCCCATCCATATAATATTTTCAACAGTGACAAGTGTACACTTAGGTAATCCATTCCAGGGACAAGAGACTATGCCTATAGCAAAAGCTTAGGAGAATCAGGAATTAAGGAAGAAAGCATCGTCCATATCCCTGATACTGTCCATTTTCCTTCCTCATATCCAGAGCCTCATCGCCTCCCAGCAAAGGGTTACAGCCAAGATGTGTTTTGTAACTTACTGAGTAACACCCTACTGTAAAGCAAGACCTCCATACATTTTTCTCCTTTGGGGTTTCATGGTAAGTATGGAAATTGAATAGGATTGTGTTAAAGCAATGTTTCATGAAAGAAAAACCTGTGGAACTCCAGTTGAAGTTCTCAGTCTTTCATAACACTGTACTGTCTTCCCAATATCAGAAAATTCTAAAAGATGTGGTCCAAACACAATTGCACACAGTGGGCAAACAGGAGACATTCAGGCAAAAAAACAAAACAAACAAAACCCTTCAAGGTGGCTCTTTGAGAAGGGCCAGCGTGCCTGGTAAGTGCATGCGATTGCCAAATGCAGTCAGTGCGCTGGTGGCTAACAGTAGCCTTGGACTAGCTGGACATCTTTCAGGAAGTATTTTGGGTAGGAACCAGGCACTTTTGGCATGCTGCTCATAGTGTGGGGCACAGTATGCTGTGATGGCAGAAAGGATAATGAGGAGAGCTAGCTGGGAAGCATGTTGTTTCTTCTGTTTTTGATGTTTCATTTTCCAAATAAGATTTCCAGGACTGTGTCTCTACCTTGAAGGACAAGTAGGTGAGAAAAATAGGCCAAGGACAAGTGGGGGACCTCAGTGTTGTAGGAAGTCAGGGACCCCAAACGGAGGGACCGGCTGAAGCCATGGCAGAAGAATGTGGATTGTGAAGATTTCATGGACACTTATCACTTCCCCAATCAATACCCTTGTGATTTCCTATGCCTGTCTTTAGTTTAACTCTTAATCCTGTCAGCTGAGGAGGATGTATGTCATCTCAGTACCCTATAATAATTGCATTAACTGCCCAAATTGTACAGCATGTGTGTTTGAGCAATATGAAATCTGGGCACCTTGAAAAAAGAACAGGATAACAGCAATTGTTCAGGGAATAAGAGAGATAACCTTAAACTCTGACTGCTGGTGAGCCAGGTAGAACAGAGCCATATTTCTCTTCTTTCAAAAGCAAATGGGAGAAATATCACTGAATTCTTTTTCTCAGCAAGGAACAACCCTGAGAAAGAGAATGCATGCCTGGGGGTAGGCCTATGAATGGCCACCCTGGGCGTAGCCATCTCTTAGGGTTGAGACTGCAGGGATGAAATAGACCCCAGTCTCCCATAGCACTCCCAGGTTTATTAGGAAGAGGAAATTCCCGCCTAATAAATTTTGGTCAGACCAGTTGATCTCAAAAACCCTGTCTCCTGATAAGATGTTATCAACGACAATGGTGCCTGAAACTTCATTAGCAATTTTAATTTCGCCTCAGTCCTGTGGTCCTGTGATCTCGCCCTGCTTCCACTTGCCTTGTGATAGTCTATTACCTTGTAAAGTACTTGATGTCTGTGACCCACACCTATTCGCACACTCCCTCCCCTTTTGAAAATCCCTAACAAAAGCTTGCTGGTTTTTGCGGCGTGTGGGGCATCACGGAACCTACCGACATGTGATGTCTCCCCTGGACGCCCAGCTTTAAAATTTCTGTCTTTTGTACTCTGTCCCTTTATTTTTCAAGCTGGCTGACACTTAAGGAAAATGGAAAAGAACCTACATGAATATTGGGGCAGGTTCCCTGATACCTCAGTGCAGTTTGGACTTGGAGAGATCACTGGGAACAAAAGTCTTGAAAATCTTCATTGACTTCTAGCTTTCTGGCAGACAGCTTTAAATAATAAACACACAACCTTGGTCCACGATTTACAGAAAAAGAAAAATCCTGGAGATGTTTAAGAGGACTAACTTTGCACCTAAGTGGATTAAAAATTAGATCAAAATATAAAGTGACATTAGGGTCCATAAAATCTGAAGGCAGTGTAGGTTGCAGAGCAGTAGATGATATAAGACTGTCTGATCTGCCTGGCATTCTCTTCCTGCAGTTTTGTATTTAAGGTTTACTGGATACAAACCTTGCATATCTTTTTGACTGACACCTTGTTTCTGAAGGCATCGCCTGCCTCCCAGACCATGCTGCTGCCACTTTTGCCAGCAGTTTTGCCAGGCTTCCAAGGCAGCAAGAGTCCACTGACTGAAGCCTTGAGCCCTACTCATGCTGAGTCATTCTTCTGCTCCTAATCATGCTGTCATTCTTCTGCTCCCAGCTTGGATGAAATGTCACATCATCAGGGTCTGGTTTCCAACAAGGCATTGAATGATAGAACCCAGAAGTACAGGAAAGTTTATCCCCTGTGAGCTGAACCTTGACTAATAGGAGATGGGATATTGTAGAGAACAAGGTGAGCAAATTCCCTCTCTCCCCTTGATTTTCCTGGGGACTTCTTTAAGATTTGTTTCTCCCTGAAGAAAACTTCTCCATGGAGTGATTCCCTGTGCTGAGCCAACATCCCTGCCCACAGACCTGCTGAGCCTCTTCACAGCTCCCTGTGGCGTGGTGGTCAGCACAGTGACACATCCCCTAATCACACCATCTTAGCTCCCCAGTTATTCCTTGTCTCATTTCCCCTATTTCCTCATCTTTACTATCCTGGGCTTGACACTTTCCTAATAAAGTGTCAGCTCTTCAATCCTCATCCCAAGCTTTACTTTGTAGAAAGAGACTTTCTAACAGAGAACTCTGACAATAGGACTCATTTGATTGGAGTACTGGATATTATCCTCCTGCCCCTGAGGGTCATCCTCACTTTTCTCCATCCTGCCCTTTGCCCTGGGGGGCCGTTGAACTAGATGACAGGACTCCCATGCCCTCTGGCCTCCAGTCAGATCCAGCCAATGGGGGACCCTAGCAGGAGATGGGAAGGAGGAAGTATTTGTTCTCCTGGCTCCCTCCCTGTAAGAGGTCTCCTTGGACTGGTCATGCCCTCAGATGAAAGTCACAGCTGGTAGTCTCCTCTATGTGACTTTCCTTTTGATTTCTGAGACCTGCTTCCTCCTCCCATCCCTTTGGACCTGGGGGACGTAACAACTCCACACTGAACGTCAGATTACTCCGCTTTCCTTTGCGGTGCCTCTATGCCCTCCCCACTCCTTTGTAATGTTTCTCTCTCTCTTGTTTGTTTTGTTTTGTTTTGTTTTGTTTTTTGAGACAGTCGCACTCTGTTACCCAGGCTGGAGCGCAGTGGTGCCATCTTGGCTCACTGCAACCTCTGCCTCCAAGGTTCAAGCAATTCTCCTGCCTCAGCCTCCCTAGTAGCTGGGACTACAGGCACGTGCCACCATGCCCAGCTAATTTTTGTATTTTTAGTAGAGACTTGGATTCACCATGTTGGTCAAGCTGGTCTTGAACTCCTGACCTGAAGTGATCCACCCATCTTGGCCTCCCAAAGTGATGGGATTACAGGCGTGAGCCACAATGCCCAGCCTGTAATGTCTCTTTCTAAATAAACCCTTCTTGAATTTTTCCAATTTGAGAGGGTCCAACTGTTTCCTACTGGAACCAAGAATGAAAAGAAATGGTTAAATGCTAATACAATTAAGCTTTGTTGGAACAGTGAATAGCCATTACAAATCAGTTCTTGTTTGGTAGAAAAAGAAAGCGATGCACTAATTTTTAAAAAGTCACTGTTGCGATGAACACCTATCAACCCCAATAGGGAAAGCACCAGGTTAAAGAGGCCAAAGAAGAGACCCAGAGCCAGCAGATGAAATGTGGTGTTTTATTAGGGGGTTAATACAGAAGAGAGAGTCCAGTAGTGGCAGGCTGGCCGGGAGAACACAACTGCTTGCAAACATTATGCAGTTTCTACAGCACTTTCACTTAACACCCTCCATCGAAAGAACTCCACCTGGCAACCATCATTTAACTCAAAACTCAAGGCCTCAATCTCCTGTACGGCACATATTCCATGGAACAGGCTGGGTGGGGGCTCAGATGTATAGATAAAAAAACGAATCTCCAGGTTGGCCATGCACAGATTGCCTAACTTGAAACACACATTCAGGTACATCTACCGTACTGGGTCTTTCTAAAGGTATGCTTAAATGTTTGCTATCAGATGCATTTACTCTGCAATTGATTAAAAGGTCAAACAATCAGAGTTCTGGCAGAAAACAATTCCATTGCCTAAAGGACCATTTATGAGAGAGTGGGCAAAGTAAGGAGAATCAATAAGGGATAGTGACACACAGGGTACAAGAAAGAGCAGAGAGTCACCCCTCCTCCTCCTTTTGAACAGACGAAAGGAAGAGACAGTGTTACAACCCTAAGCCCTGTGAGAGTGGCAGCCCTGGAGGAACTCAGTCATAGAAGGATGCAGCCCTGACAGGGCCTTGGTCTGCAGCAGGTTAAGGGCGACAGAAAAATTCCCTGACCATTCTCCCCTCTTGCCCACTAATCTCTCTGCAATCTCTGGTCTCCAGTCAGTGCCTCTTATTGGCTGAACCCAACCAGAAACTAGAATGATGTGGCCCATCAGGGTCAGCCTGCTTGGGCTCAGAGTGGGGCTGAGAAGGGCGGAGAATGGTTTGAATTGGTGGGAGTGGGGAGGGCAACAGACAGTAGCCAGTACAATCAGGATATCAAACTCCATGCAGATATAATCCTAATTTTGTGAAAAGTGATACATGTATTTATGTAGTCCTGTTGTTGAACAAGATATTTAAAATAGCTGCCTCATGGTAGCAGAAGAACCATAGATGATTTTTATTATTTATAGTGTTTGTTATATTTCCCAAATCAAAAAAATGGCTATAAGACTTTAAAATTTATCTTTAAAACTTATATATATCGATCTATAAGCCTTTAAAATTTATCTTGTAAAAACAAGAGCTCATTAGACATGTGTTTACTTTAATTTTATTTTTAAAGAAAATATTTTCTATCAGTGGCTCCTCATGGTAGGAATTTCACCTCCTGAATTTTCCCGGGAGGAGGATCACATCTGCAGTAAGATCAAGGCCGAAAGAGAGGGTTTTTTTGTTTCTCACCACATTAGTTTCTTTTCACACTATTCTGCCAATCACTGGGAAAGAATGATAATCCAGACAAATGGTATCCCAGTTCTGATCATATTAGTAGATCTGGAATCTCAATGACTGCTATTAACTTTGTTATGCAGCCAAGCTGATCTGTGATATTCACTTGGTCAAACAAAATTTTTCATATCTGAGTTGGACATACAAACCTCCATGTATAGGCATAAACCTCAGATATGCATATAACTGCAAAATCTTTTCAATTTAATTAGACAGTAAACATTCTTCTCAGATTACATTTGTTTTCAGAATAACTTTTAAAACTGTTTGATTCGTTTTTCTATTGCTTCATGTCTTTTACATTTTAACTTGAGCTACAGTAAAACAACGTGGGGGAGTACTGGGTTACTGTCAGCAATCTGCATTTGCCCTGGTGTTTTCCACACCCTGCATTCCATGTCTATTCTTAGCACTGTCCTTGGGCTGCTTGTCAGCTCACATTCAGTGCGGGGTAAAAGGCAGGCAGCCACTGCCTCTGAAGAAATACTTAATGTATACAGAATGAGATAGCAAACCTTTGGAATGTCCCAGAGCAGCTGTTGAAGGCACTAGTCCTTAACCTCTACCAATGTCTCCACCTTGAGCCAAGGCAGTAGTTTGGGAGAATATAATAAGCACCAATCATCAGATGTGCTGTGTAAACTCAGACACGCAGTGTAAGCTCAGGTGTTGAACTTCC